>NW_017729022.1:126101487-126103653 GCF_001723915.1 Gavialis gangeticus | reverse complement strand
ACATGTAGACACTGGCCTATCCCCACTTACTGCAAATAACTTACTGCACAGTAAATTTAATCCAGCATAAATGCATGTGTAGACATACCCATTGTTTAATAAAGGAAGGCACTAGCACTCATGGCAAGTTATGCTTTACACTGTGCTCAGGCCATTCATTAACAAGGCAAAGCCCAGCAGCAAGCTTCTAATGATAACAAGTTAGAATGATGAGACACAGTGGAACAGAACAGAATGTAATTGCAGACGGACACAACTCGGTGTAATGCTGAACCAGCAGGAAGCAACCATCCTCTTTCCTCTTGGCTGGCCCCATTGCAGACTCAAGAGCAGTCAGTCACCCCTGTTGCTAGATCCACAATACCTTGTGTGGTTCCAGGTGAAGGAAGGTCTTTTGTACTCGACGTGGATTTGTTTGCTGGAGCCGTTTCTAGTATTTTTAGTTGTATTTATATTTTAGTATTCAGAACATAGACACTGTCTACCATTGGTGTGCTTCCTGTGGCATGGCAAAAAGGAGACTATGTGCTCCTCTGTGAAGGAAGAAGGGAGGTTGGCAGAGAAGAAAGTGGTTTTTTTGGAGAGACTACACTACAGTATAGGAGGGGGGATCTTTCACTGGGCATACCAGACTCAGTGCAGTTAATGTGGGGATTCTCCTTAGACCTTAGCCTGTGCGCCCCCCCAAAATGTTTCTGGTGTTTCTGATCTCACTTGTGGTGGGGAGTACCCCTTTGCTTATAGTGAGTTCTCAATCCTGTGTCTTGCCTTGGGATGTAAACCCCTCCTTCCTGCCTTTGGAGAGACAATGAGTCACTCAGGACATCTTGCCAACACTGTTGACAGAAACAGCCACTCCCAAAACCAACATCAGCGTATCCAGCACAGATCGGGGGATCCCCTTCCCTGACTCTTCCTCACATTCTTTGAAGGCAGGCTCATGGGACCATCCACTCAAGCCACTTCCCAGACCTCTCCCCCCAGCCTAGGATGGACTATGCTGGCTATGTCCCTGCAGCAACCACTAACCATGCATCATTCCCACCACCATGCGGTCCTTGTTTTTTTCAGGGAGCCTTGCCAGTGGAAGCTGGGGAGGATCTGACATACCTGATTTGTCTGAGAGAGCCTTTGTCACCTCTGTGAGGTCATCCTGGGAACAGGAATGTATTGTGCTATTGCAGCATTCTGAGGAAATGTTCTGGTGGTAAGGTGCCACATTCTCAGAAGGAATTCCCTGTCTTTCCCACTATCTGTGTGTGCAGACATGGTTATGCTTATCCCAGTTGCATGCTGCCCTGCATGTGCACACTGCTGGCTCATATTGGATGAATGTGGGAGTAGCTGCTCTGCTTTCAAACCACGCTGGCAGGGAAATGCACTAGCCACACAGAAATCAGAAGGGGCATGGAATGCTAGGCCTCTTTTGGAGTCTGCATGAGGGACCCAGGCCCCATCATTTGCTCTCTGCCCAGGTGCAGGGGCTCTCACTGAGACCTTGATCATCAGGGCTCAGTTAGCACATGCCAAAGGATCCTTGGAAGGTCTAAGACCAATAAAGAGCAGGACTCCAAGGAGAGACTCTAGTCTAGTGTATAGAGCAGAGCTTTAGAGGGGCCATTTCCCTGGCGCTGATCCTGTGCCTGAGTCAGAAGGAGAAAGCAAAGGTGTCTTCTGTCTGGCTGGGTTTGAGAGAGACCCCAAAGAAATGTAATTTATATCAATGATTTTTCTGGGGCCAAGGAAAGATCAGGTGTAAAAGGGAGGGGGCAGCAGGTCACTGAGTCACAGGGCATGGGGAAAACAGTGCTGGGCTCTTCAAGGGATGACTGTGATGACTAAGGGCCACATGCAGTCACCAGCATGATGACCGTGTAATAGGATTGGGCCCTAGTTTGTGACAAAAACATGAGAACTATGCCGTCATCTCAAAACCTTTATTATATCTATGAGATATTTAAAAGGGGCAGTGTTTGATCTGGTGAGATTTGTGGTAGGAGCAGAGGTGTGCTATGTGGGCTGGATGCCAAGCATGGACTTGTCCAGCGTGTTCAGGGTTTTAGTGGGGAGCACTCCTGTCTGATTGTGTTTGTTTATGTTAGGTCAGTTCCAGCTCTAATTGCAGAAAAATCTGAATCTCATCCATCTCAAAAAAAAACCATAAAC
>NW_017729022.1:126085715-126096487 GCF_001723915.1 Gavialis gangeticus | reverse complement strand
CTGACTGGTGTGCCCTTTGGAACCTGGTGTCTTCCCTCAAAGGGAGGTCCAGTGGCTCAGGGACAGATGAAGGCAGAGGGTGGTCACTAACAACCTCCAGGAGCACAAGTCAGGAAAGGTAGACTTTGGGAGTTGTGGTTGTATTTTCTGCCCCACAGGGCTGGATACTGCTCTGCTTTGCTGTCCATACAGGAGAAGCTGTCTGGTATGTTCATGCCAACAATGCTGGAAGGGAGTCTGCTTGTCACAGACTAGGTGGTGACAGGAAGCTGGGTACTACGGTCCCCTTTGGCCTGGGCATGGCTTCACAGTTTTTCAGGATCTTCCAGACCCCCTTCCTTCTTGTGTCCTTGTGACAAGGTATTTAGCAGAATTCACAGATTTGCTGGAATCTGACAGGCTGCACCATGAGTACTTCTGCTATGGCCTCAAGCTTGTAACCTCTGGGCTCTCAACTATGCGCCTTAGCATCCCTGCTACCCCAGCCGCGTTCCAGTCCCCTGGAAGGCTACTGTGTCTGAGGGATGCTGTGCTCATGTTCCTGGCCTACTGTCTCTGTCAGCACCACCTGCTGCTCCTGTGCATTGCCCCATAGGATGGCAGGGGCCTCCTCTTCCTGGTCACTCCTACAGGCCATTTTATCATGGTCTCCCCTGCCTTCAGTGTCCTCTTTCCCAAGCTGGGGTACATCCTGAAGCAGATCCCCTTCACTGTCTCCCCTGTGGACCACAGCTGTTACCTCAATGACTCCTCCACCTTCCTCCGTGCTGGTGTCATCGTAAAAGAGGTGGGAGAAGTCCTCCACCTTAATCCGCTCTTGGTGCTGGGTGTCCCAACTAGCAATGGAGGACTCCATGGACTCAGCCCTGGACCTGCAGAGAGAGCAAAGTGTGGGTCAGATAAAGCACTGTGTACAGGGGACATCACCCCACCATTATGCAAGGCTTGATATTGGGAGGGGTGCAAGGAGAAATGGTTAGAGCCATGGGAGCAGGAGTCAGAATCCCTGGAGTGTATTCCCAGCTGTGGGTGGAAGGATTAGTGGACACTATTCCTTATGCTTCTCTGCCCATAAAAGGAAATATTCAGATGCTGAAATCAAGATAACCAAAAGAACCCGCTGTACCTGTTTTTGATAAATGCCTATATTCTGGAAATCTCATTGAACTCTGAATTTGGGTCATAAACATCCTCCAGAGTGATGGAACCCCAGCTCAGGACAGAGGATAGATTAGATGAGATGAAAGGTTAGTCTACAGACTAAAGGAAGGCAGAGGAATCATAGAATCATAGAAAATGAGATGTGAAACTAGAGATGGAATCAGATATGTGATATGCTAGGACAAACAGTTGGAGCAAGTTAGATGTAACACTGGCCAGGTGTTGTGTAAAAGGCAAGTGGAGATGAGAAAGATGGCAGGGATTGGGATGGAAAGAGTGCACAGTGAGACATATTCCTAGGAGAAATGGATCCATTTTCTTGAAAGCAGAAGGATTGGACCTATGTTTGAGCAGGCTAATTAGACCGCACGCTAGTTCCTCCCACCCCTTGCTCCCCTAACCGTAGGCTGGTGAGTGAGGGTCCCCATGTCTTTCTCTTCTCCCCTCCCTTCCCTGTCAATCTATGCCTGACTGACTTTACCAGCTTTTCTTTTGCCGGAAGCAGCAGGTCAGGTTGCCCCAGAATGCCCTCCAGCATCCTTGCTTTTGTCTGTGCCTTGGCATTTTCCTGCTCTCTACAATTACTGACCATGAAGAGAGAGCTGCAGAGTGAACTGGGCTGGGTCCAACCCAAACCAGACTAGCAGCTGGAGACAGCATTATCACCTGGTTACCTTGTGCTGGGACTTTGTGACAGTCATCCAAGCCAGCTGACATCAGTGCATGGTCATTATGACTTCAGAGTCCTTGACAGCCAATTACTGGAGGGATCTCTCTGCGTGCACTATGGGTAAATTGACTCACTGGGAGTAAACACAGGTCTAGAGTTTGGGTGGGGTTTCAGTGGCATGAGAAACACAAGGCAACTTCTGTATTGGGGTTGGGGTCCCTGCACTACCAGTCCTTGCTGGCCAGAAGCAGTGAGGGGGAGTTCTTGTTAGAAGAACATATGCTGACTATCCTGAAGCCTATTTCTGTAGCCTTGAACAAAGTGCATAGAAATCGCTATTTTATTGCTGATGCTGTTAAAATTTGGAAGGAACTGAGTGAGAACTTAAAAAGAGAAATATGCAATGACAGAATTAAATCACAGGCATTAAAAAAACAAATGGATCAAGCACTATTTCCAGCTCATTTTCTTGCCAGTATTTTCAATATCTGGTACCAGGGTCAATCCTTAACTGCGGAAGAAGAGGAGTTGGCTATGACATGGGCATCCGGGAATCATCCCTCCATAATACCAACTACAATATATTTCAGGGCTAAGAGTGAACCATTCAAGAAATATGTTTGCTGATGAAGTTGTAAAGAAAGTCACACCAGTAAACTGGTGGAAGTCACTTAAGCACCTGGATCGATCAGAGACTATTGAAGTGATAATCCATCTTTTAACTACAGTAGCTTCTTCTATAGGTGTAGAAAAAATATTTTCTTCCTTTGGACTAATTCATTCTAAATCGAGAAATTGCTTGGGAACTGAAAAAGCAGGAAAGCTTGTCTTTCCAGTTTATGCATACACAGGAAGGGGAAGGGGAAGACTGAGTTTTCCGCATAACCCAATATTTTAAGTTTCTCATGGTGACCTGGTGGAAATCTTTTATTTAATTTTTGTTAAAAACACATTTCACATCACTAAAATAGTTAAAAATTCAAAAATACACATGCTTGTTTTGTTAAAATAATTATACATGTTTGTTGTTGAAGAAAAATATCCAAAATACTTAAGTTTGTTGTTCTAGTTAAATAAAACAATTTAAAGGTCACAATTCAGTTTCCTGATGCAGCTGCAAGATTAACCTGAAAAATAGCAAAATAAATCATTGCTTTAAAATGTATAGGGTGTACCTTTTAAAAATGAAACCTACATGTGTCTCTGAGTTGTGAATAATATGTATTACGGTTATATCAAATAACACGAATGCACTTTTGGTAGAAAACAATGATTAAATTGAGGCTTCCTGACCAGTGATTTGAATCATGATTTAAATCAATTTGATTTAAATCAAATCCAAAGGTTCAGCTTTAGGGGTTTTACACCACTTCTCAAATTTAGCTTTGGCCATCACCCAGAAACCTGGAAAAATAAATTTTAATTGGGTATTCTAACATGAACAAACTGCCCCACTTGAAAACAAATGTTAAACTAAACAGGGTGTATTACAAGGGGAAAGGGAAGCAAACATATACCTTCTATAACTATTAACCCTTAACTGTTTTTCAGAAGAGATCTCAGTCACAGTCACCAGCAAAACTCCTACCTATTCCACTCATTCGGAAAGGGAGTCTCACCCAGAAGTGCCTCCAGGAGCTCTGCCACCTATGCCAGCCAAAGTAGCAAGTTCTGGGTAAGGAGGCTCACCCCAGGGGCCTTGTTACTCCCTGCTGCCAGGGTCCAAATTATAGGGGAGCTTGGGGGGGGGGGCTGAGCCCCCCCATAAAAGATGAGAACCCCCCTGCGGGACTGTCAAAACCCATTCCCCCCTCCTCCCCCAACAGCCTGGAGACCATGCGCCACCACACACAGCCCTTGGCCCACCCCGCACCTTTCAAAGCAGCCCAGGTGGCGGTAGCTCTTTCCGGCTGCTGCTGCCGTCAGCCCCAGCCCTGCAGTACTGGTGGGGACCCGTGCACACAGCCCCGACCCCAGCCAATTTTTTTGCAGACCTCCCCACAAGAGTCGAAGTTTAATTTGAACCCTGGTTGCTGCTCTGCTCTGGGGACTCTACTCCCTACACCAGCCAAAGTAGCAAGTACTAGGTAGGGAGACCTGCTCTGAAGTTGCTGCCACTCTGATGCTGGGGGGTCCTGCCAGGGTGCGGTGTTATGGACAGCTGCTCTGATGGCTGGGGAGCAGTGCTCTGGTTGCTGCTTCCAGGGGTCTCTACCATTCCCCTGCTCCACCAGGGTCTCCCTTGCACCTTCTTTCTTCTCTTCAGGGTGCCTATGAAACTGCAGGTCTTTCAGACTTGAAGAGCAAGCTCAAAGAATTTCAGCTTTTAGCAATGGTGAGTGTCAAGTTTCTCACTGAATGTCCTATCCTGTAGGGACTAGTACTCACAAGCACTTCTCCGTGAGGAGTTGATAAGCAACAAGGCTATCCAGGGAATGATTTTTCTTTGTATAAAAGTATTGAAAGATAAGTCAGCTTCTTTTAAATGTGTCACCCTCCAACAATTATGTAACTGCAACTTTGTTTTCCATGTACAGTTCAAAGTAAGTATGACGGCCCATTCTTCCAATATTTCTTCTTGTCCACCACTCTTCTAACAGTAAAAGAACAAAAAAAGAACAACTTTGTTTACACTTCTCTTGATTTTTAGGTCTGTTGCTGCACTTTCCATCCACACCAAAAAGCATAGTCTTAATTATTTGTAAAAAATAAAAGCCAGTCTTTCTGTTTCCATTCACTTTTAGCTTTCTCTTCCCCCATCCTATCCAGGGAATAATACCTGACTAGAATCTTCCCTAATCCACACACACACACATTGATTTTGCCCTAAGATTGAGGGCCACCCCACTGCAGACCTCTGCACAGCCTAAAGCAGGGGTGGACAAAATAGTTCCAGCTGGTGGCCGGACTCCATTTTCCAGCTGCAGGGCCAGGGCTGGGATCTTGTGGTGGTAACAGCATGGTCCATAGTTGGGGCAGGGCCACAATCTGCTGCCTGCACGGCCCTGCCTGAGGCATGCAGGCTGCACATCACAGTTCTGTTCCAGCTCTGGACCACGCTGTCACTACTGCAAGATCCTGACCCCAGAGCAGCTCCCCACCCAGCCCTGCTTCCTGCCAGTGCTGCTGGGGCTGGTCTCCATGGAAACCCTGGTCCTCCATTCTCAATGGCCCAGCTGCTGCTGGGGTCTCCACTGACAGGGGCTTCTGGGAAATGGAGTCCACCACAGGCCCAAACCAATCTGCAGGCCAGACTTTGTCGACCCTTAGCCTATAGTGAAGCTTGACCTTTTAATGGCCTTTGTATAACTTGGCATCAACAAAATGTATGTGCCTACAATTTGGAAGGGACAGCTGGTGGCCACAAAATCTGATCCATCTGCCCTTTATAGCTGTGCACTTTAACCTCAAACAGCATAACCCTTGCCCACTAACAGTGAAAACAGATGCAAGCCCCTCAGACTTGTATATTAATGAGGGTATACACATAAGGAATACACAAAGCTGCCCTTACAGAACAGAACCAGAGTCAAACATGTAGAACAAAAGCAGGTTTACAGGACAATTAACAGCTCTCAAAGTGGTGTAATCCCAGGTCAGATTAGAGTAGTTATCAAGTGAAAGAGCAATAAGTATGTGAGCAGAGGAAGAGTTAATTTAGACATTAAAGAAATATAGAGGAACCACTGACTGGAATGAGGATGGAATTAGATGTGTGATGAGATGGATGGAGCAGGTGTAACAATGGCTGGGTGGCTGGTATAATAGGCAGGTGGAAAAGAGCCAGGGCTGGAGGGAAGGGCGGATGGGGTGCAGGATGTGGCCTATGGCTAGGAGAAATGAATCCTTTTGTTTGATGCTGGAGGGCCACTCCTTCTGTAGTAGGCAGGTCCCCCTGTGCCATCCATAATTGCTTGCCAAAAGGAGTAAGAGGAGATTCTTGTTTGGAAGGAGACGTGGAGGTAGGTAGCACATAGGCGTACCCATTTCCTCTGTTTTTCCCTGACCAATAAAGGAGGAGGGAAAAGCTTTTCTGCCTGTGTCTTTGCAGGGAACTCCACGTGGCAGTGATTTCCACAGATTCAAACCAATAATTTCCTTTGTCTGGGTTTGTCCTCCTCTCAAGCATTGCCGCCTAGCCCCTGTGTTCATTGGGAAAGGCCCAGACTGATCCTTACCTGGTCTGACTCTGTAGATGTGGCCTGTGGGGCCCTGCTGGGCTGTCCCCCATGTCCAACACTCAGAGAGCGTCTTCATCAGCCTCAACTCAGCCAGGCATCTCCAGGCTAGGACACTCTCCTCACCTCTGGCCCTTGGGGAGGGAGCTCCATTGCAGCTGTGAAGAGTGGCCTTGAGGACCCAGGTGTAGCAGTGGGACAGCTGCAGCTACCTGTCTACCAGGAGGATGTTCCTGGGTAGATGTTGGTCCTACAACCCTTGGGGAAAGCTCTGGGAAGTTGCCCTGCCCCAGGGCAATACAGTGGAGCACTGCAGGCCCCTCCCTTGAGCCTCTCTTTGCAGCTCACTGGATCCTTCCAGGGTTTTGAAATTCCCCCTGTCCTGGACTCCTCTCTCCCCACACCCCTGGACTCAGACCCCTTCACAATTACCTGCTTCCTATTTCTGGGCAGTGTAATTAATGAGGGAGGACCAGCATTGCACACAGGCTCAAGCATAGAACAGACAGGACACTGGGACTTGCTGCTACTGGGTCTCCCTTGATGCCTGGCCCTACCCTGTGCTGCAGCCCATGGGGAAACCTCTGGGAGGCTTCCCTACTCTTTCCAGCCTGAAGAAAGATGCCCCTTGGCAGCACAGCAGAATCAGACTGGGTCTGTGCAAGAAGCCTCTACTCTTCCCCTGTCCACTAGCTCCTTCAGGCATCTGTCCTGGTTTAGTTTCCATCTGTGTCTTCTCACCTTACTCACTGGCCAGACTCTCCTGTTCTCTGTGCCCTGCTGACAACTTTGCTCTCCCATGAGGTTTCTGTTCCTGGCCCCTGATCTCCGCCCTCCAGCTAACTCTGTGCACATTTCCCACAATTCAAGGCCTGACTACTTTTCCTGCACTTTCCCTCCTGGACATTGCTCTGGAGGCTTCACTGCTACCTAACCTTACATGTGCAGCTTCTTCCCCATGAGATTGGGCAACTTCTCCCAGAAACTCCCTGCCTCATCTCTCCTGTTCACCCCAGTGAGTACCTTGACTAGGCTGTAGCACCCATGCACGTAGCAGGTGACCAACAGGAGCTGGGAAGTCACCTGTCCACAGGAGCTGGAGGAAGCTGAATGGAGAGTGCAGTAGGGGCCTAGGCGGCACCAGTGTCTCTTGTACCTACCTAAAAGGTCTCTTGCTGAGAACTTGAGTAGCAGGGCTCAGTTGACAGAAGCCAAAGGACCCTAGAAAAGCCTGGACTAACAGTGAGCAAGGCCTCAGGGAAGATGCCCGTCTATGCAGCACTTGGGGCATCTATACACATGCTCCAGGGTGGAGATGGGGGCAGTTTAAAGTAGCTCTGAGAGCCTGTTTTATGACACTGCTCCTCCCCCTGGGGGATGCTGACATCTTTTAAAAAGATTGGTCTGCCTCAACTAATGCCTGTTGCTGGTTGGGACTTAGTGTCAAGGTCATAAAGGTTACAAAAAGGGACACTCCATTATGGGGAAGAGGGGACATTTTTGGGATGCTGAAACAAGCAAAAGGCCTCCAAAGCTCTATCAGTCACTGGATAAACATGTAAGTATCTCACCTGAAATTTAGCCAGTAATTTAGGATTAAGTGAACTAAAAGCGTATCAAAAGGGCCAAAAAGCCCATTCTGTTTTGCTCAGGGTGTTGTTTTTCTAATACTCTTCTATCTAGTACTCCTTCCCCATTTCCCCTCTCTCAGATTAATAAAAACGATCTGTTACAGCACACCTAGCTTGAGAGTAGGGACAGGCCTTTATGCTCCTAGTAGAGCTCGGTGGAGTATCACCTGAAAGCCTGGAGCCACCCAGGAGATTATAAGGAGCACCCAGAAATACTAGCAGTGGGCAAAGCACCCCCAAAGTCAGCAGAGTCTGTGTATCCCAAGTGGCACTGCGCCCTAATGGAGACCAAGGTCCGAGTGGTGGCAGTGATTACCCCAGGCTCGTGGGTGTGCTCCAGGAAGGGGGATCGGCCAGATGTGGGCACCTCAGAGGAGACACTCGAAGCGGGGTTTTGGTCGGGCACAGTGAGACGGGGGACTTGGCATAGTAGCACCCCCTACTGGCCTGCCACCATCTCATACACCATGGCAACTACCTTGCCTGAGATGCAGCTCCCCTTTCACACAACGAGAGTCTGAGAAGACCTGGGGGAGGTCCTCCACAGTAGGAAGTGGCAGAGTAGAGACTGCAGCTGTGGCTCAGATGACCCCTTTGGTAGTGTCTCTCACTGAGAGCTTGAGCAACAGGACTCAGCTCACTTCAGTCACAGGACTCCTCAAAGGCCTGGCCCAACAGACAGAAAGGCCACAGGGAGAGACCCTAGCATATGGACCACAGTGTGCTAGAGCTTCTAAAACCATAGGTGAGTGGGAAGGAAGTGGTGAAGGTACCTTTTCTTTTTCTGAGCCTGAGATAAGCCTGAGAGATATATAGTTTCTTCCAGTTGGCACCTTGGGGGAGACAGGAGACCTTGTGTAAAAGTGAGGTGGCAGTAGGCCTCTGGGTCGCAGGTGTGGGGGTGACAGCTCCAGGTACTTTAAGGACAATTGCATAGTGAGGGCCCATGAGGCTGGTATGAGTCCACAGTGCTGCCTCTCCAGGACAATCCTCTTCTGACAGAATTGGGCTGAGGAATGACACAAACCCTGTAAACTGAGCTGGGTCTGAACAACAAACCTTTAAAAACCTGTAAAATTGTCAGTTCTTTGACTTGTGCTGTCATTTGGGTAGGGCCTGTGTGCGGAGTTGGCATCGGCTCTCTGGCTGCTGCATAAGGATAGCTCTGTGACCCACTTAGCACATCAGGGAGCCCGGTGGGAGGGAGGGGGAGGGGGGAGCAGAGGACTGCAGGATGCTGAAAGAATAGCAACCCCCAGTCATTACCCTGGATTGAGGATGCCACTGCAGCTGAATTCCTGCTGTGAATGGGACAAAAGCATTGATTTAAATAAAGCAAGGGGATCCTTGGACTGGAGAGTGTTCCAGTGAAAATAGAACATATGTCACACCAGTCATTGAGGAATTGACCTTTAAGGCAGTGAGCATGGACAACTGTGCTTATGAGTGTGAGACCAGGCTTGGGGAGCCTTGGAGCAGCCTCCCTTTTTCTAAATACATTCAAGTCATGGCAGACAAAGGGAAGGGGAGACTGCACAAAGGCAGCGAAATTGATAAGGGCCAAGGGGGCTCCAGGGACATCATGGCCACCCCTGGGGTGGGGACCCTGTTACAAGCAGACATAACAGTAGCTGGGTGGCTGGGACATTAGGCAGATGGAAGAGAAATGGCTGGAGGTAAGGGTGGATGATGTGCAGAAGACGTATCTGTAGGAGAAATGGATCCTTTTGCTTGGTGCCTGCACTAGGCCCCCTACAATGGCGTGCCAGAAGAAGTGCAAGAAAACAGAGCACAGGGTGCTGGAGGGACCATGTTCCAGACGCTGAAACCATTCCAGAGCAGTAAGGTAAGCAACAAATGTGTGTAAGCAGCAATAAGGAGGCAACACATCTGTGTTCATTTGCTTAAGCTTGAAAGAGACCCCAGGGGAATGTGGTTTCTTCAAAGTGCCTTTGTAGGGCCAGGAAGAGACATGATGTAGAAAAGAGGGGACAACAGGTCTTATGGTGCAGCACCATGGTGAAGGACCTGGAGGACACCACTGTGTCAAAATTCAGACTGTCTACAACACTAAGAATGAAAAGCCTGGAAGTCCCCAGGGGTGATGGAATGGGTGCTCTTGAGTACTTCACCAGTTGCTTTCCCCAACACATCCTGTGGAGTCTGGGATCTTCCCCTATAAGGAAGGCTGGAAGCTCAAAATCTATGGAGAAAACCGCAAAGGAAGGATGCAGCAGATGACTATAAACCCCGAGGTAAACAAATGATGAGGCATGAATCGCACAAAGTTCTTTATTCATCATGGCTTAATGCTGTTGAACAGGGCCCCCCCTTCTTGGATTTCTACCAGCATATTCCCTTCCTAAGTTCTCTTATCCCTCAGCATGGGTCATTGCTCTTCAGCAGAACCCCTTAATTCTGTTCCTTGTGGGCCAGGGCTGCTGTCTCAAGGAAGCCTCAGGGCTACTACTTTGTGTGCAGGCATCTTCATGAAGGAGCCAGGAGAAATCATAGGCCCTGAACTGTTGCAGGCACCATACACCCTTTTCAACAATTGTGAACTCCAGGGATTCTGCTGCAGAGCTGTAAAGATACCAGAGATATCAAATGGGGTTCCACGTATAGGGAGCAGGACACCTTGCCCTTGCACAGAGCTAGGAGCCAAAACACTTGGGCTAGGGACAGAAGTTACACATAAACTACTTTAAGCCATCAGAAACTGGTTTAAACCTGTAACAGAACAGAAGCTCAGTGTACATTAAACCAGTTTCAAAATGTCTGAAACTGGTTTAAGATAAACCTGGTTGAAGGTAGTATCAGCCTTAACTGATTTGGGCTAAACCGGTTTATGAAACTTCTGTCCCAGACCTCTTCCTGATTCAAGTTAAATCACAGTCCCCCAGCATCCCAACATGCTCTGCAACCCTGGGCTGCTCACTGCCCTGCCCCTCTGCTCCCTCGCTGGACCAGTGAGAGCTGGCTGACAGGGGTGTGGTGGGGTGGCAAACCTGGCTGGGGATGCAGCCCAGTCTAGGGTGGGAGTGAGGGGGTACTACCCCCAAGTAAACTCTGTCTGGGGCCAGGGAAGGGGTGTTACTGCTGGCCTCAACTGTGGACTACAAATCCCAGAGA
>NW_017729022.1:126059948-126080715 GCF_001723915.1 Gavialis gangeticus | reverse complement strand
CCCAAGCAAACTCTGTCTGGGGCCAGGGAAGGGGTGTTACTGCTGGCCTCAACTGTGGACTACAAATCCCAGAGATGTTGGGGGCAGCAGGAGAAGGAAGTGAACACACAGGCACAGCCATGCTCTAGCATCCCCCAGCTTCTGGCCTGAGCCACTGCAGGCATGTGGCTGCATTTCCTGAATCAAAGGTAAATGTCTGTTCGCTTCTGTTCACAGCTGCTAGAAGGAAATATTCAGGTGTTGCCATGGAGGTGACCACAAAACAGGTGGGGAAAAATTTCTGCCATGCTGCCATGCAGTTTTTAACATCAGAGGCAGTCTCTCTGACCCCCAGGAACCTATGGTCCAAATTACAGAAGTATGATTCATCCTTTAGCCACTTCTACCTGCCCTTAGGCAGCATCCATATTGTGGAAGCTTGAACAGTCTTGGTGTTCGTGTGATTAACAATCCTCAAAATGAAATAACACCTGGTAAGGTTAGAGTTGGAGCAAAATGGTAAAGCAGTAGGCTTCTGCTGAGATGAGAGGCTAGCTTAGAGATAGGGGACAGCTGGAGTAATTAGAAGCTCTATTAATGATAGGTATGTAATAGTATGAGATGGAGAGCTGGAAGAAGCTGACATATGCAAGGAGAGGGAGCGGCTAAAACTGGCAGATGGATGAGTGATTAGGAGGGACAGAGAGATGGGTGGATGTGTGGAAGGATGGATGGTTGGGTATAGATGGTTGGGTATAGGCTGGCTCATACGGACTGGGAAATGGTTGCCTGTAAATGATGACATGTGGATGAAGATATGTTTGATTCTGTTAGGCTAGGGCATGCCGTAGCCTTCCCCACCTCTCACTTCTGGTATATCAGGTGCTTGAGACAGACTCCCCACCTGCCTCTTTTCTCCCCTCCAATCCCAGGCCAACCCAGAAGCTACCTCCTCCTCTCCTTCAAGCCTAAGTAGCAGGCGAGGGCATCCTGGAAGAAGCTCTAGTACCCTCTCCTGCCCACATTGTGGTATCGTGCTTTCTGTAAGCCACAAAGGCCCAGGAAAAGTGAGAGCTACTTCTGATTAAATCTGAACCAGAGTAGCACTGTTTGGCCATGTCCCCTGATAACTCTGCTCCAGGTCCTTGTGACACAGTAGCCCTGACCAACTGACACCTGTGCGTGGCCACTGCATAGCCATGCTGTTTTGGGTGTCTCTCCAGGCTCTGGACCTTTTCTCACCTCAGGTCCTTGCACAGGGAACTCATTTATGGTCCCAAAGCGATGGATCTCCCAAAGCAACTCAGAGCCCAGGACCCCACCTCATCTTTTGTAGAGTCTAGAAGCAGAAGAACAAGGCTCAGGTCAGTCCAAGCTCAGGCTTCCAAGGCTCAGGTTTCCAAGCTTTTTTGGCAGCAATGGGATGTGTCTTCTGAAGCCTTCAGCAGTTGCTCTCCCTAGCACACCCTTTGGAGGCTGAGGTCATACTCTACAAGGGAGGTAGAAATTGAAGAGAAGACCCAGGAAAAACCCTAAAGGAAGGATAGGACCAATGGGCACAAGTCACAAAATGAACAGAGGAGCAAGCAGGATTACAAATATAATGGGAGGATCTTTACTCTAAATCGATGAATGATGTGTCACCAGCCTCCCTGTCCAGATCAGTAGCCTGTGGTTTTTCAGCATCATCCCTTTTTCCCAAGCCCCCTTCTCCCCCAGCGTGGGCCATGTCTGTTATCATGTCCCCTTCATTCTCTGCTCTGTGGACCAGGGCTGCCACTTCAATGACCTTGCTGCTCTCCTGAATGCTGTCATCCTCAAAGAAGAGGCGGGAGAAGTCATTTGCCTGTATTCTTTGTTGGTCCCAGAAGTCCCATTCACCAACTGAGAACTCCACAGAGTTTTCCAGAGACCTGAAGAGAGAGCAGAGGGATTAGACGGAGTTTTGTGTACAGGAGACAGGGCCTAGGAGCCAGAACACCTGGGTGGCTTCAGGAGAGTGAACAAGCATTAGTTAGACCTGTGGGCCTAAGACTGAGAATTCATATGGATCTCTGGATCAGCTTTGCAGGAGAGGGTAACTCGCCATATTTAGTATGTTTCAATGGCTTCTAAAGAAAGTATTCCCATTCTGTCATCAAAACAACCAGAGGAACAACTGGGAAAAAACCCCCTACCTTGCCACTGGATAGATTCTAACATCTGTGGCTGTCTCCCCTGACGCCCACAATTCTCTACTCCAAATCTCAGGAGTGTGAATTATACTTCAGTTGCCTCCACCTGCCCTTAAGAAGCATCTGTACTGTGGAAGCCACAATGGGCCCTGTGTTTGTCATTAACAACCCACACATTGAAGTAACCCCCTGTCAGAACAGAGTTGAGGCTAGATGGCAGAGCAACAGGCTTATGCTGAGATGAGAGCCTATCTTAGAGATTAGGGGGAGGCAGAGGACCTAGAAACTGTGTTATTGGTGGAGTTAGACGTGATAGGATGGGATGGACAACTGGCAGGTGACATAACCAAGGACAGGTCATAACTTAAATAGGCAGGTATAGGAAAGAATAGGGAAGAAGAGACATGGGTAGAGGGATGGAAGAATTGTCGGGTACACTCTGGGTGAGGAGTGCTTGCTTCCAAATTACAACAGTTGGATGGAAAAAAGTTTTGGGTTTGTTAGACTAGAGTGTGCCTTGGCCCTTCCCATCCCTGGCTTTTAGTGTCAGGTGATGGAGGCAGACTCCCCACATTCCTCTGTCCTCCCCTCCTCTCTCCTCCCTCCCATCCAATCCAGCCCCCATCCAGGACCTACTTCCTTTTCTTTTGGCCAAAGCAGCAAGCAAATGCATCTCTGAAGGAGCTCCAGCTCCCTCCCTTCTGCCCACACTTTGGCATCCTGCCCTCTGACACCAGACACAGGTAAAGCAAGATCCACCTGGGATGAAGTCTGAACCAGAGTGGCCCCACTTGGTGACTGTATCCCCTAGTAACTCAGTTCTGGGGCCTTGTGACTCAGTAGCTCAGGCCAGCTGCCACCTGGGCGTGGCCATTGTCACATCAGAACCCCCAACAGCCAATCACGGGAAGAATTCCCTGTAAGCAAGTTGTGCACATAAAGCTCTTGTGTTTAAAGTAAGGGGGAACAGAAGTTTTCAGAAAGGTGTGCAGGACTGTTGTCTGTGCCGGTGGCATAAAGAATGCAGGACACTTCTCCTGCTCTGCTGTGTGGTTATTTCCCAAATCCTTGTTGTTTTCAGCCCACTCCAAGCTCTAGAGCTCCCCTCCCCATAGATCTCTTTGGCTCATGTATTATGCAACTAAGTGTTAGGGTCAAAGTCTGGCGCCCATCAGAGATTTGTGATGCACCGGAGAGCTCTCCAGGACCATATGCAGTCAAAGACCTAGGACTGGAAGGAGGCTGCTTTGTTATCAAGTCCAATGCACTTCATTTCCCAGCACCCACTTACCCAAGGATTTGTTAAAATCTTCCTTCTACATCCCCACACACAACTACTAGGCACAAAACCAGAAATACCAAGATCTCCCTCCAACATGCCCTGGATAAAAGTAGAAGACACAAGGGCACTGCCAGTGTCCTGCCATGTCAATGGAAGGGAAGTAGCTGGTTAATATATGCTCAGAAGATCCTAGGATGAGGACAGGTATCTATGCTATAGAGCAGTGGCTTCCAAAGTGGGCTGCGTGCACCCCAGGGGGTGCGCAAAACAATCCATTGGGGTGTGGGAAGAAAATATTAGAACTTCCATTTCTATTTCTATTTATATAAATATACATATATTGGGGATGAATGCTCAAAAATTTTTTACTGATAGGGGTGCGCGATCAAAAAAGTTTGGAGACCACTGCTATAGAGGAAGGCAGAAACCCCAATCGTCCTTGCCAATCTGATATAGGAAAAATCCCTTCCTGCCCCACGGTTGGTATTTGGTCTGACCCTGGACAAGAGACCCAGACTCTTCAGTCAGAATCTTGAGTTATCTCAGTATCAGCAGGAACATCAGTGTACCCCAATCAACCCTATAATCCCCCACCTTAACTGTGCCCATGTCCAGTGGCCTCAGAAGAAGGTGAAAACAGAACCCCAGAAGGTAATAACATTCACGAGCAGAAAGAATACTGTTTTTTTGGCCCCAAATCACAAGCAGAAGCCCTGAAACATGGTATTACTGGATACCTTCCATTCTACAAGAGTTACCTGTCTACCCCAAGCCTGGGGAATACAAACACATGGTTCTGCATATCACATACTCTAATTGTTGGGCCAAAACACCTTATCCTCCCATAACATCCCTTCCATAAATGTATCAAGTTCAATCTTGAAATTATGTAGGGTCTTTGCCCCTACTGCTTTGTTTGGAAGACCAATCCAAGCTTCTCCCTGATAGTTAGAAATCTTTTTGATTTCCAATCTAAATTTATTCATAGCCATTTTATAGCCCTTTGACCTGGTCCCAGTGTTGTTTCTCAGTCTAAAAAGTTCTACCTCCCTAATATTCAGTCCTCAAATGTACTTGTAAAAAGTAATCCTGTTCCCCTGTAATATCCTTATTGTTAAATGAAACATGCTGGAGTCCTTTAATTTTCTCTCATAAGAAAAAGGCCCTATTTTTTTAACTAGCCATAGCTCTTTTTTGAACTTGTTCCAATTTAAGTTAATCTTTTTGAATATTGTTGACCAGAACTTAATGTAGAACTTCTAAACCGATGTCTTGCATATTGGTATTAGTATTTTCTTGGCTCTACTGGATTCCAAATAATACCCCCTCAGAATGAATTAGCCTTTTTCACAGCTGTATTGCACTGGAGTTTATGGTCATCCTACAATATACCAATATGCCCAGGTACTTCTTTTCCTCAGTTGTCTTCAGTAGCTACCGCCTTATCTCATACCTGAAGTCTTTGTTGTTAGCCTCTAAATGTGTGAATTTGCACTTCGTAGTCATAAACTTCATTCCACTTTTAATGATCCATTGCATGAGGTGGTCTAAATCTGGGCTGTTCAACTGATGGCCCACAGGCCACATGTAGTCCACAAGGCATCATTTTGCAGCCCCTGGGTTCTCACCTGGCCACCACTCCTCTCACCGCTCTGATTGAAGCAGCAGCTAGGCTCCCCAAGCTCACCATCCCTTCTCTAACTTTTGTGTCCTGAACCACCTCCTGGGCAGAGTGAGGTGGTGCAGATCACAGCCTGCAAGGGATCTGGGGTATACAGCTGGTACTGTGGAGGGATGCAGGGGGGGAGAGCGAGGTTACCTACACATGATGCAGAGAGGTTCAGTGTAGCAGGGGGGAGGATCCTCTATGTGTGGCACAATACGTTACTGTGGGGGGGAAGTAGGAAGCTATATGGTCTGTGTGTGTTACACAGTGGAGCACAGCGGGGTGGCGGGGGGAGAGTCCACATGCACAGCATGGAGGAGCACAGCAGAGGAATGGGAGGAGAAGGAGTGTCCACATGCAGGGCACAGCGGAGCAGAGTGGTGCAGGAAGAGGGAACATCCACATGCAGTGCAGATGAATACAGTGGCGAGGTGATGTGCATGGCTTGGGGGCCTGTGGTGCAGTGGGGGGGAGAGGGTGCACCTGGGTGGTGTGTGGCCTGTAGGGCACATGGCATGTCTAGTGTGGCCCCCAGCTGCTTAAAAGCCCTGGTCTAAATCTTCCTGTATATTAATCTGGTCCTTTTCTCTATCAGCAATTGATGATCAGCTGAGACTTGTTGAGCAGCTGGGACTTTGCTTCTGAGGAAGAGTTGGGTGAGGTTGGGAGGTTGTTTGAAAGCCAGGATCAGGATTGGTACCTCTGACCTCCCATGATCCTCCTCTTCCAGGCCTCTGCTCTCTGACCCACTGGTAACTCTAGGATCTCGTTTTGCCTTTCTTCATGGCCTCATTATGGACATGGCCCCTTTCTTCCAAACATCACTCGAGGAATTTGTGTTGCCCATACGCTAGGGATTCAGCCCCCTTCCCTGGCTGTTTGGGAACACCCCCACCAGGTTCCTATCTTCCTCTCCCTTGTGCACCATGATAAACACCTTGTCTGGGCTGCAATCCCCACCCACACAGATGTCTGAAAGGAGCTGGGGGAAGTCACTTATCCTCAAAACCTGGAGGAGAGCTGAGTGGAGAGTGTAGCAGGGGTCCAAATAACATCAGTATCTTCTCAACCCAGGTGCAGTGGCTTTCACTGACAGCTTGAGCAGCAGGACTCAGTTGGCACAAGCCAAAGAGCCATAGAAAGACCTTCACCATGATCAAGCAGATCCCCAGGGAGAGACCCCAGCATATGAAGCACAGAATTGCAGGGACCATATCCCTGACCCTGACACTGACTGAGTGGGAAGGGGACAAAAAATGTGACTAGTCTGCTTAGGCTTGAGAGAAACACCTCAAAAATATGATTTCTCCCACTTGACCTCCTAGAGGTGTAAAATGAAGGCGCAGCCAGTTGCTGGGTCAGGGAGTGGAGCAGTTATTTTTGGGCTGCTCAGGGGTCAAGCATGATTTCTATGGATACGAACACTGTATGCTGTCACCAGCACTGTCTCTCTGGGATGGTGTTATTGTGACAGACATGGACTTGTCTATGACACTGACAATGGGACTGAGATGTGATCATAAAACAAATCCTTAATTTATATTTATAGGTCTCTTAAACCTAACAGTCCTATGTCTCCTCCTTTGGCCAGAAAATTGTACTTCTACCTGAAACACCCCACTGAATTTTACACTTCCTCTATTATGAGGCCCAGAGGCTCAGAAGAAGACCCGAGAAAAATACACAAGAAAGGAGGAGTCTGGTGGACACAAAATGATCAGGTGAGTAAGTCAGGCAGGCACTCAGGCTATTGAAGGGCTTTCTATCCCATAGAAGAACTGTGAGGAAGGGTGATAGGACTATGCTTCTCTCCTTATCCATTAAGGAGAATCCAGCCAGTGTCCTCAAGGCCACAATTTGGGAGAGAATCTTTCTTTTCACCGGAAGCTTTTGTGACAGGAAGTAGGGTGGCATGGTCCCATCCCGATCCTCTTCTGCCTGGATTGGAGTCTTCTGCAGCACTTCACTAAGTGGGCCTTCCTAGGAACAGCCCCATAGACATACCTCCCCTCTGGTCCATGAAATACAGGCACTCTCACTGCTTCCTGCTGTTCATCTGTGTTCATATGTGATGGATTATGGGCCTCCTCTTTGTGATCACTGTGAATGCCCTGTACTGACTTGTGCTCAGTACACACAGATTAGGTGGA
The DNA here is from genome assembly GCF_001723915.1 of Gavialis gangeticus. NCBI lineage: Eukaryota > Metazoa > Chordata > Crocodylia > Gavialidae > Gavialis > Gavialis gangeticus. The sequence goes on along the minus strand of NW_017729022.1, from coordinate 126,073,464 downwards.
GGTGCAAAACCTTGGCCAAGGGTTAAGCCATGGCAGCTTAAGCCTGAATGACTTTTTCAGTATTCCCAGTTGGGAATAATGCCCTTGGCAAATATATCCAAGTGTAGTCCCTTCTCTGCCCAGAATTATGCCTATTTATTTGGATATCAGAGGTACTAGCTCACCTTCTGTATGTTTGGATAACTCTAACCACATGATCATCTCCATAGTGTAGGGTGCAAATGCCAGGCCACAAGATACTTTTAACAGGTAGGCAGACTAACTGGAATGAGTTAGAGCAGTGTTTCTTAACCTTGCTAGGCTCAAAGCACACCTTAGAAAATGCCAGCTCTTAGCTTTCACTCTTTTTGATGATAGAAAAACAATATGGAGGGTTTTTTTTGACAAAAAGAACTCAGAAAGACTACAACAGGTCAGAATATTTTAACACTACAGATTCCTATTTGAAATCTTTGGGTTTATTATGTGAATCATGTTTACATACCCAATAGTGATAACTTTGCAGGGCATCCTGCAGCACCTTTGAAAGGATCTGCAGACACCCTGGGGTACTGTAGCACCCAGGTTGAGAAACACTCCACTAAAACTCGCAGGAAAGCCATTTTTTTGAAGGAAATGCGGAGCTTGAAGCAGGTGTTTGAATTGTACTGTATTGTGAATGCTGCAGACAAAAGATGAAAGGCTGCAAACAGCAGTGCTTCTTCACATAGCCAAGGATGAAGCAGTAGAAGTACTGAACACTTTGAAGCGAGAATGCTGCAGATCAATTAAAACTACAAATCTGAATGAATAACTTTGAGGCATGCTGTGCTTCTAAAAGTGTTAGGAATAAGAGATCTCCATTTTTCACAAGATGGCAGATGGAAAGGGAAAATATAGACCAATATGTGATGGGTATAACTGGCAGCACAAACCAGTGAATTTGGAGAACAATGCGACACCCTCATGAAGGTGGGGTATTGCATCAGACTTTTAGCATGCAAAATTGCTAGGCAAGACTGATGAAACCCTTGAGCAGTGGATGTATGAATTATGCCCAGTTTAGATGGATGGAAGAATGAATTACTGTGTAGAAGACAGATGGACTCATACTGATTGAGAAACAGGCTAAGCCTCATTGCAGTTGTGGGGACATGGCTGAGTCTAGTTTGGACCGTAAGGTCGTTCCTCTGCCCCCTTGGTTCTCTAACCTCAGCCTGATGAGACAGAATTCCACTCTACCCCGCTCCCAATTACCTCCCTCTTTAATTATAGCCTGACTTGATCAACTGACATGTCCTTTGCCTGAATCAGCAGGTCAATACTTCCCCACACTCCAGAAGAAACTGTAGCTCCAGCACCCTTTTACCTGTGCTTTGGTAACTCCAAATAAGACAAAATTGCGCTCATGTATGACATCAACACTGAAAACCTCATTGTGATCATGAAACAAAATCATTATAGCTATAAACTATTTAAAATGTTCAATTCTACACTTCTCCTGTAGAGGGGAAAAGCTGTAGGTGAGTTCTGCTGGGCACCTGGCTTGAGCCTGGACCTTTCTTGTAGTTTCCTGATCGTATATGATCAGGCATATTTTCCTATGATGAGGCCCAGAGGCTGGAAAATCAGAGAAGGAGGGAGGAGGGTGGTGGCAAGAAGTCACCAGGCAAGGAAATGCAAGAGAGAGGATTTCAGGAACTGTGGACAGGTCTTCTGTCCCATAGGAGCATCCTGGTGGGAAGTAATGGAGCTGAGCACCTCCCCATGCTGGTCCTTATGGAGGAGAAGCCAGCTGGGCTCATCAAGCCAACATGCCTGTTAGAGAGAGGGTCTTGGACAGAAATCAGGGTGTTGTGATTCCCTCCTACCTAGGTTGGGCTCTTCTGCTCTTTCTGCTCCTCTGGGTCTGAAAGGTGCCTCTCCTGCTCTCCCTGAGCACAGCCTGGCTCAGGATCCTGTCCTGCTGGCACTCCCAATGCCTGGGCAGGGTCAAGCAGCAGGTTTTCTTTGTCATCCCAACTGTGGACTGTGGCCAGGATGCTGATGACCTCACTGGTATCTTCCATGCTTCTCTCATCATAAAAAAAGGAGAAGTCTTCCACCCATATCCACTGCAGGTTGCAGGAGCCATAGTCTTCAGTAGAAAACTCTTGTCTTGAGTGGGAGCACAGAATTAGGAACTGGGAGAAACCTGTGAACAGGTGAGATAGAACGATATAGAATGGGCTTCTGTCCAGAGTTTTGTACCCGAGGCAGTTCATACCTTCCATGTCCCCCAACCCTTTCGCAGCAACTGTACTGCATGGTTCAAGCCTTTTGTTATACTTCATTTGTCCTTTCCTGATGCAGACAAGCCTGTAAATTGTGGAAATACTGATGGCTTCTGGTTTGGGGTCATTAAGTATCCTACAAAATGATGGAAGCACCAGTCAGTGTATACTAGAGATTAGATAGTAGAGCCACATATGTGTGCTGAGAGGTGAGGCTCCTTTAGAGATGAGAGAAAAACAGAGGAATGGAAGAGTGCCATGGGCATAGATGCAGTATATGATACAAGGAGATGGGGAGACTGAAGGAGTATATATAAGAATGGAGATGGAGATGCTAAGATAGACTGGTGCTCGAGAGATTCAGGTACCTGGATGGATGGAATGATGGATGGGGGAAATACCAATAGACACCTATTGATTGAGAAATGGATGGACTCCAGATTAGATCAGATAGTTGGACATATATCATAGCATGTTCAGTTAGAGTGTACACTGGTTCCCCTGCAGCCTCCTAAACTCTGGCTGGTAGATGAGGACCCCATTTCCTTCTATCCCCCATCTCTTCAACTCCAAGCCCAGGCTCTCTTGGAATATACTTCTTTTTGCAGCCAAAGCAGCAGGTCAGGTTGCCTCAAAATGAGCTCCAGCACCTTCACTTGTGTCTGCACTGTGCCATCATATAGATGCTTTGACACAAAATTTGGCAGCGCCTTATGGCCACATTAGCCACAGGGTGCATGAGTGTCCCTTTTTGTTCTATGCCACAGCTTTGTGACACAGTAGCCAAAATCATCTGCTAGCTTAGCCGCAGAGTCCTCAATAACCAGTCACTAGGGACAGTGGTACAACTGGATTGGGGCAACCTGGGCAGCTGCCCCAAGTGTGGACGTGGGTGGGGAAGGAAACAAAAAAACCCAAACTGGCTACTGATATAACCACACAGTCCTGTCGGTAGTACAGCGACAACCAGAAGTCACCACTTCTTCTATGTGTGGCAGCTGCCTTGGGCACCTGGTCACATCATTACTCCTCTGACTGTGGCTCTCTGTGAGCAGGGTTGGTAGATTTGGGAGCAGAGGCAACAAGGAAGATATTTTTGTGGTTATACAGGGCTTCTATCTCCTCTCCTTGGGGGCAGGTAGGATCCACATGGCCTGGGGAATGTAAAGCAGACCCTCTTGACCCTGACCCCTGCATTGTTAGTAATAACTTGTCACAAAGATGGAGGCAAAAATTTTCAATGTAAAACTACATCAGAAAAGAAATTTTACTGGGTGGATATGGGGCAGGGAACACAAATTGGTCTCTCCTCCTTTTTTTTTTTTTTTGCTCCTTTATGGTAGATGAAAGAAGAGTGCAAGATTTTCTGTGTAGTTCCCCACGGACAAACGAACCCCTAACACTATACGGTACTAAGTGCCTTCAGTTGAAAGATACCATTTCTTTTGTCCTGTTCTGTCATCACCTCAGTTGTTACCCTGATGCCTCTCTTAAATGGGAGATTCCAAGGTTGATCCTAACCTGATTTGGTACTGCAGATACCTCTTTCAGGTCACCACTAATCTGGCTCCTCTCTCACACATGTGGACTGTATCCTTGTCAGTCTTGGTTCAGTCAGGCATCTCTCCAGGTGCTGGTGCTCTTGAGTTTGTGCCCTTGGGAAAGGAGACCTATTCAGATCAGATCATATTTTCTTCAAGTGTGGTTCTTCCAAAACATCCTAGGGAGCCTCGTTCTTGTCTCTGTGGCATTGAAAGCAGGTGAGGAAGAGGTTCAAAACTGTGTAATTAAAAGGAGGCTGTGGCTTTGAACACCTAGGCCAGGGCTGCAAAGGACGCACAAACTGGTTTAAGTGATCAGAAACTGGTTTAAACCTGTGACAGAACATAAGCTCAGTACATATAAACCAGTTTCAAAATGGCTGAAACTAGTTTAAGATAAATCTGGTATAATGTAGTATCAGACTTAACAGATATGGGTCAAACTGGTTTATGAAACTTTTGTCCCAGACCTCTTCCTGGTTCAAGTTAAATGACAGTCCCCCTGCATCCCAGCATGCTTTGCAGTCCTGTGCTGTGCTGTGCTGTCTGCTCTGGAGAGCAGGGATGGCCCCGCCCCTCTGCTTCCTCACTGGAGCAGTGAGGGCTGGCTGACAAGCGGTGGGGGCAAACCTGGCTGGGGATGCAGCCCAGTCTGTGTGTCAGGGGGGTGCGACTGCCCCACCCAGGCAAACCCAGGCTAGGATCTGGGGCCAGGGATGGGGGAGTTTAAATACCCCTTCCCCTGCTCAAATTTACTGTTGGCTACAACTGTAGACTACAAATCCCAGAGGCACTGGGAAGCAGGAAAAGGAAGTGATAAGCAACCCTGCAGAGTCTTGCTGCTGTAATTCTGGACTGCAAATCCCAGAGACCTTGGGGGCAGCAGGAAGAGGAAGTGAACACACAGCCAGAGTGCTGAGCTCTGGTGCCTACCAGCTTCTGGCCTGAGCTGCTGCAGGCATGTGGCTGCATTTCCTGAATCAAAGGTAAATGTCTGTTCACTTCTGTTTCAATTTAAATTGTGCTGCTTAAACTAACCTGCAAAGACTGAATCAATTCAGCCTTGGGCTTTTTGACTGTCTGTACCTACACCTATGAAACACATGGGCTTTATGTCCCTGCGTCAGCTCCTGCTGTACCAAGAGGACACTAGATCCAGCAGAGCCTTGGAATTCCCTCCATCCCAGGACACCCTTTCCCACATGTCCCAGGACCTTGTAGATTCTCATCATTGGTCAAACTCCTCCACCCCCATTGTATACCAGGCACACCTCTAATCTCCCATGCTCCTTCTCTTTCTGGGCCTGCTCTTGGACCCTGAGGTAACTCCAATGGCATGTTTTACCCTAGTTCCTGGGCTGCTGGCATTGCTAGTATATTCTGAAGCTCCTCTTTATTCACCTGGATGAGAGTTAGCACTGGGAAGGGGCCCATGAGCAGGGCCTGGGCAAATGAAAAATATTGCTCCTGTCTGGGGTTTAGCATCCAAAGGCAGCAGTCCCTGTACCACTAACTCCTACTGCACTGTGTAGGGCTATGATTAGTACCTCAGCCCCGATGTCCTGCAAACAGACACCTGTACTGTGGAAGCGTTAATGGTCTCCCTTATTGGGCATTAGCACATCTCAAAGTGTTGTAGCTACAAGCCAAATTAGAGGAGGGGCTCCTCCCATTTTCAGCTCCTGCAAGCTCCTGACCCCAGTTTTAATTGAGAAATACTTGGCTGGTCCTTCTTTGGTATGGTGCACGAGTCAGGCTGGCAGGATGCCAGGACCCTGGAGCAGAATTGTGCCTGCAGGCCTGGTTGGAGACCTCCTTGTTCCAGGGCTGTACCAGGAAGCAGTGTGGTATATGGTCTTTCATGCTGGCACTGGCTCCCCCTGCAGCCATGGCCAATTGTCCCCTTCACTGTCCCTGGGCAAAGCATCACTAATGTTCCTGTCCTGCTTGTATTGCCAATGCATCCTTCTGCTCCACGGCAGTCATGCGTATGGACAAGGGGCCTTCTCTGCCTGACCATTGCTCTGGGTTTGCACATGATGATTTCCCCTGCCAGCACTCTCCCTTTCTTCAGGTGGGGCTGTGTTCCTCCACAGTCTCCCTTTGAGCAGCCTTCTGGGGACCAGGGCTGTCAGGTCACTGACCTTAGCCCTTTCAACCCTGCCGGCTTCATACATATAAAGGGCAGGGATCACAAATCCTCACCTGCTAGAGGCCACAGGCGTCCATGTAGTGATGGTAGGAATTTTGGAGGAGGAACAAAAGACACTAGGGTGTGTTGCAGAAGGGAGGAAGGAGAAGGGTCTGAAGAAGAACAGCCACAGTTAGGTGAGGAAGCCCTGTAGGCAAGGCCAGCCATGTAAGTGTGTGTATAATGCAAGTTACAAGTCAGTTGAAGAGCCTCATGTTAAATGTGAAAGATTTTATTTGGAACTTGCACTGCAAATATTCCACTGTGTGAGAACAAAAGCTGAAAGTATTAGACATTGGACTGAAGAAGTGGACTGAATAAAGCCTCCAAAAATGACTTCTTTGGAGGGCAATGCGGGAAGTGGAAGCTGGTGTTTGTTCACGACTCCATTGTGAGCTGTGCGGATGAGAAAGATGAAAGGCTGCAAACAGCAGTGTTTTTTCATGTGGCTGAGAAGGAAACAATGGGGGTATTGAACACTTTTCAGTGTGAGACTGATGCAGATCAATTAAAATGGCACATCAGAATAAATAAGTTTGAGGCGTGCTGTGTTCCAAGGAAGTGTTTTTCATAACAGGCATATGTTTTTCACAAGCAGCCTGACAAAGGGGGAGAATATAGACCAGTCTGTGACAAATTAAAACTGGCAGAACAAACTTAGGAATTTGAGGAACCCTTTACCACACACTGCATTGTGTGTGGTATTTCATCATTGCATACAAGATTGTTAGGGGAGACTGACGTTTGAACATGATGCAGATGTATATCAGGCAGAGTAAGTGATGGCAAAATGCTTGAAAGGACTGGGTAAAGCAGAAAAATATGGATGTACTTTGCCAACAAAGACCATGTTTTAGTACCCAGAAGTAGAATCAGACAGAAAGGTGTCCTGCTGCCCAGAAAGGCCCAAGATGAAAAGAACTGAAAAAAAAGGAGAGATAAGAGGCAATTCAAAGATGTTTTTAATGTAGCCATTACCGCGCTGCAAAAAACTATCCAGCAGATGGAAAGGCGTGCCACAAATGTGACAAAAGCAATTCTTTTGCAAAAATGTGCATCTCTGGAAAGGAAAGGCCCCTGGGCAAACAGATTTTAACTGTAAAAGGGACAGCTGAGTGATCAGAACGTCTCTTTTGAGGTACTTTGATTACTGAGACTTTTAAGGATGCGTGTAAACTGGATCTGCTCCTTAATCACAAATGATCACAAAACAGTGAATTTTTAAATTGATACTGATCATAGGCTGATATCATGCCTCTAAAATTTTACATCAGTAAGAACCAAATCACTTTGCAGCTTGAGTATTCAGATATTAACCTACAGAGGGAAAAAGTATCAAGTATATGGGAAAAAAAACAATTTATGATTTGAGTACTGGAATTTCAGGAGTGGAATTACACTCAGAGACTGCAGTGGGCTTACCAGCTGTAACAAGCTTGAATTCAGTGTGAGGAGTTAATGTGGTAAAGAAGGAAATAAGAGGTGACTGGTATGTACTTATAGGACATATGAATGTGTTTGTAAGCCTAGGGTTTGGCCAGGTAGACACAGTGCTACAATAAACTCACTAGTTCTACCTGTAATACATGCACCTCATAAAACTGCTATGGCATTAAGGAATATAGTAAAAAAGGAATTACAGTATAATGTACAGAACAGATGTAAGTTATAATGAAAGTGCAAGAACCTACGAATTGGGTCAATTCTATAGTGTTTGTAAACAACAGAGCAAGATGAAATTAGAATATGCTGGTACTCAAGAGGTTTGAATGGCACACAAAGAAGGGGACATTTCTAGTTGCTCACTAAAAAACAAATCACTACTAATCACTACTGTTTTAAATGCCATTTGGGGATATTGGCAAGTACAGCTAGATAACAATAGTTCTAGACTTTGTATATTTAGCATACCATTTGACAAGTGCAAGTTTACCAGACTTCCTTTTGGGAGTTGTTCAGCTCCTGGAGTGCATCAACAAGTAATATGACCTCTTGTAAGCTCAGATGCCGTGTAGTATAACATTGTATTTTCTGTAACCTAGTTGCGTTCCCCTCCTCACCCTCTAATGTTAGTCCCTCTCTCAGGCAATTTGTATTTCCCTATTGGCTTTGTCATCTTTTTGGATTCACAATCCTAAACATCTACTAATAAAATTCAGTCTGCTTTTTGAAGGTCTGAAAGGTGGTAAATGTTATAGGGATGCTTCAGTGTTATGGGGAAATATCAGGCAAGACACCAATGAGAAGTTTACAAGATCTTCAGAAAAGTGTTGTGAAAGGAATCTGTGCCTGAATAAAAGCACGTGCAAAATGGTTGTGACTGGGAAGAAATATTTGTGGTATCACTGACATGAAGGAGTTCTAAAACCTGGTAACTCAGAAATTGCTTCAGTCACTGAAATGACCATACAAACCTGCTCAGTTGAATTGCAAAGATTCCTGAGAATGATTACTTACCCAGTTAAATTTATTTTGCACAAGTTGAGTAAAAAAATGAATTATAATGTACAGATGTAAATTATAATGAAAGCTCCTTTAAGACAGCAGCTAGAGAAAAACCTGCTGCATTTGCCAGGATGCTGACACATGAGGTAGAATATAAATATTAGGAAGGATTTCTTACAGTGATATTTGAAAGGATTGCTTACCAAAGCAGGCAGTGAGTAGAAGACAGACACACTTGGCCTAGGAAGTCAGATAGGTGAGGCCAGCCAGTTAGGTTACATATATTATTTATTTTACAAGTTAAGGAAAGAGTATAACGTTAATTAAAGACATGTAGTCTTCTCTCTGGTGCATGCCTTGCAGATACCTCATCCCAGCTGAGATGAGGAAGACAACAGTGCTGTCCCAGAGCTGCAGAGTTAAGATCAGAGGGAGCTCTGTGAACAGGGAACATGAAACCCCATTTTCCTGTGAGAATACGCGGTAGGAACCAGAATACCTTGGTTCTGTCAAGAGGCACGATAGGTAAAGCAGGCAGGACTAGAATTGGTGGGATGTACTTTCAACTCTGGGTGCGAGTGTTACCAGTATTTCACCACAGCTGCTAAACTGAAAAACTGAGACAAGGAAGTGGAGAGAATAAACAGACTGAACACCCCCTCCCTCCCTCCCTCAGTACTTTTGGCTGATGCTTCTCAGCCAAGGCAGTGACCTTCCACCCTGGCACCCTCTACTGCATGGCACAGGGTTGGGATTTATACCTTAGGCTTCTCTACTTATCTGAAACAAACTCTGCATTCAGCAAAGCAGTCTGGATCCTTCAGGCTGCTCCAAAGTAACATCTTACATCAGTCAGGTCAGAGAAGTGACTAAATGGCAAAGCAACAGGAGCTGCTTTGGAGAAAGGAGTAGAAATGGCACTGGAACATGATACAAGGAGATGGGGAAGAAATAACTGACACAGGTGATGTTCAAGTAAGATGGTGTATGAGAGAATTCAGATGGGTGGATGGACTGAAGAATGAATGGGAGCATTTGGGACCGACTGACACATACTGAGTGGAAAAATGGACAGCCTTAATATCATGACAGATGGGTGGAGGAAAGGCTATGTGCTTTAGTTTAGACTGCATGCTGGTCCCTCCCACCATATGCTCCTCTAATCTCAGACCACTGCCTACTGCTCCCTTGCTTCCCTCTTCATTCTCACCCTGACTCTGAATCTGCCAGCACTTCTTTTGCCTGAAGCAACAGGAGGTCAGTGTAGGGTTAGGGGTTTTAGTGTGAACACCTACCCCTGCCTCTCTCCCAGTTGGGTCGGGTCCCAATAGCATAAAGGACATATGGCAAGTCCTGTATTAGGTATGAGATGCTGCAACTTTAGTAACTGTATGTCATAGGGAGTGCGGAGGTAACTTTGTTTAGGATAAAACTATCTAGGAAAATAATTCAAGGAAGAGGAGATTTTTAAAGAGGCCTAATGGGACGGAAGAGCTTTCCCCTATTTATTCTGCTGTTTCCTACTTGCTTCCCCATAGGCAGAGTGAACCATTGACAGCAGGTTGTGGTGAGACCCCAGGTTTAGTGAAATCTTGTCCTTGATTATGTTTTCTCTTCTCCTCAGTGGAATCCTGTCCTTGATAGTGTTTGCTTTTCTCCCTGACCCCTGTATTACATGGGAGAGGTCTGACTCATGTTAACCACTTACAGTTCTGTAGATCCCTCTCTCAAGTCCCTGCTGTTGTCTCCTTTCAGACAGCCAGACTGCATCCTGATCAGTCTCAGCTCAGCTGAGCATCTCTCCAGGCTTGGTAGCTCTCCTCACCTCGGACTCCTTGCCAGGGAGACCTCTGTCCTGCTGGAGTGGTGGGTCCCAGTTCTGAGGGGCTGGGAGCACCCTGGTGACACACTACCCCACTTAACCCACAGACATGCTCCAAGCTGCAGATACATTCATGTAGGAGTTTTTGGTTCATCCCTCTGAGGCAGCTCTCGAGCAGTCAATGGCAGCCCTGAAAAGTAGTGCTGGAGACAAGCCCATAGTAGCTACATTGTCATGTATCCAGTCGGGAGTACCTGTTTTGATTTGGATAGGATGAGGTTGGGTGGAACGTGCCAAACACCCTACCCCGCCATGCTGGGTCACAGTAGAGACAAGGTATACAGATGATAGACATTTTCCCAATATATCCCTGACAGTCTGGGCATCTGGGGAGTTCAAACAGCTCAGTCCTGGACATGAGCAATGCATTGGGGGGGCATGGGAGGGCATGTGCCCCCCTGAGATTGGCTGCTGTTGACGCTGCTGCTTCCATCTATGGGCGGTCGCTGCTCACCGCTGACACTGCTGTGGCTGCCTACGGGCACTCCCCGCTTGGCCTGCCCTCGCCACTGATGTCACTGTGGCTGCCTGCAGGCAGTCCCCGCTTGCCACCACCACACCTCTGTTGCCGAAACTGCTGCTGCCTGTGGGCAGTCACTGTGCACCCCCAGCCTCAGGAGGCACGAGTCGTTCATGGTTCTGGACGAGGCCAGTGGCCTGGAACACCCATGAGGGACAGAGGAAATTGCCACAGCTCCCTCTGTCCCACACAAGTAGGCTCTGGGCCCCAGCCTGAGCTGTAGCCCATTGAGACAGCTCTGGAAGATCTCTCAGATGCTGTGAATCATGTTGTGATAAAAAAACAACCTTTAATTTACCTGTAAACTACCTAAATACTTCAGTCCCACCTCTACGTCTCTGGCCAGGGAAGAGTTGAGGGTGCAGTTCTGCTGTACCCCTGGCTGCTGAGCCTGCATTTGTCTTGTGATTTCCTGATCCTAGATGATCAGGCATTTTTCCCTATGAGGAAGCCCGCAGGCTGGAGAAGAGACCCAGGAAATGAAGAAAAAGATGGAGGAGGTCAATGGCCAGCGGTCTCCATGTGAGGAAGTGGGGGAAAGAGCATTTCAGGAACTGTTGGATGGATCTTTTCTACATCTGGGGTAGGTGATGGGGCTGAGCACTTCCCTATGCTGCTCCTTATGGAGGAGAAGCCAGCTGGTTTCATCAAGCCAATAGGTCTGGAGTGGAACCTGCCTGTTGCAGAAAGGGTCTTGGACAGAAATCAGAGTGTTGTGATCCCCTCCTGCTTATGTTAGACTCCCATCCTTCCTCCTCCACTTGTTCTTCAAGGTGCTACTCCTCTCCCTGAGCACAGTCTCCCTCAGAATCCTGTCCAGCTGGCACTTCCAGTGCCTGGATAATACCCAGCAGCAGGTCCCTTTTGTCCTCCTGGATGCGGACCATGGCCAGGACACTGATGATCCCACTGGCCTCCTCTGGCCTGGTCTCATCACAAAAGAGCTGGGAGAAATCATTCACATGCATATGCTGCAAATCACAAGAGCCCCTGTCTTCAATAAGAAATTCAGTGGAAGCTGTGTTAGAGCTGTAGAGAGAGCACACAGAGTAAGGAACTAGGGAGTCCTGTTAACAGGTAAGGGAGACATATACAGCATGGTGCTTCTGTCCAAGGCTTCACACCCAAGGAAGTCAGTCCCTACCCCATTAATCCATGCTGGTGCAGACAAGTCCTGTGTATTGTAGAACTGATGGCTTCTGTCTTAGGGTAATAAGAATGCCCTATGATGTAACCCCCTGCCAGTCTATGCTAGAGATTAGATGGTAAAGCCACCAATTTCTGCTAAGAAAGGCTCATTAAGAGATGAGAGAGAAACACAGGAATTTCAGAGTGCAGTGGGGTTGGATGTAGCATGTGATATGAGGAGATAGAGAGATCTGATGCAGATATACAGATAAGAACAGATATACAGATGGTAAAATAGATTGGTGCTTGAGATATTCAGTTGGGTTATAGATGGGTGGGTGAATGGATGAAGTACAGACCAACATGTATTGGTGGAGAAATGGACGGATGGAGAAATAGATGACTGCCAAAGAATGAGTTCTAGTACCTTCACTTCTGTCTGCATTGTGCCATTATGCAGACATTTAGGCTCAAGTTTGCCAATGACTTGTTGTAGCCAGATATTGGTCCCAAATCAGACTGGCCGCAGGGGGTGTGAGTACCCCTTCTTGTCCTGTTTCAGAGCTTTGTGGTGTAGTTGCCAAAGTCAGCTGATCAATGGCATTATGACATCAGAACCCTCAGGACCTAGTCACTGGCCATCTCTGGTCCTTTATGAAGGATGGAGATGGACTTTTCCTTCTTCCTCAGGAGGTATGGCTTCCTTTGACACCATGTGCTGTGCCTCGATCAGAAGGACTTGGGCCCCCCGAGAGCGGCACCGGGGAGTGGGTCTTCTGTACGCCACATTTCCCGCGCCCCACCGCAGGACGGGGATTCGGCGCTGGGCTCTTCCCTGTTCACTCGCCGTTACTGAGGGAATCCTGGTTAGTTTCTTTTCCTCCACTGACTAATATGCTTAAATTCAGTAGTACCCTTATGGGAAGTAGCATCCTGGTTCTTCAACCGATCAGTTTCTGGGCTCAGCTACTATTAAGTCCCTGAGAGCAGGTATTGTAATTTTCTAACAAAGCCAGATAAGGATCACATCCAGTCCTCTTTTGCCCTTTCCATGAGTGTTTTGGCTGTTTGACAGCTAACTGCCTTCCCATTCTCTGTGAGTACCCTGGGGAAGCACTCTTGTGCTTGAGTTCCCATTTTGTGCTTACTCTTTTGAATGCTGTATATCAGTGGTTTTCAGCCTGTGGTGTGTGGGCCCCTGGGGGTCTGCAGACTATGTCTAAGGGGTCTGCAAAAGACTGACTATAAACAATCAAAAGTTTGTGAATACTCACACTTACAATTCAAAGGGGTCTGCACCTCCATTCAAATTTTGTTGGGGTTCACAAATGAAAAAAGGTTGAAAACTACTGCTGTATATTGTGGCCAATGTCTGAATACAAGGTACTTGGTTTGCCATACCTGGCAAAGTGTGCCTTTGGCTTCCTAATTATGTTATTTTTGTTTCAGTGTCCTCTAGCTAGTCCATCTCCCAAAAACTGGACTAATAATCTACTATAACTGTATGATTTCTGTTACTGAACACAAACAGGTCTGTCCCAACCTTTTCCCAAGGTT
>NW_017729022.1:126039112-126054948 GCF_001723915.1 Gavialis gangeticus | reverse complement strand
AAACAGGTCTATCCCAACCTTTTCCCAAGGTTGTACTGGGTTTCTGTGAGCCTGCTGTATCTTCTTTGGCTTGTTACGCACCTCACTGCTGCATGGAAGTCCTCATCTGGGAATTCAAATCTAGTATACATTCTTGAGCTCACCACAAGCATGTCTCTATTTCCTGGTATGAAGCTTGTATTCTTTTCATGATATTCTGTCTAAAATTGGCAGGGATTACTGCTCTGTCACCTTTAAACAACTGCCCATCTAGTACACACAGCTCATTCCTAACCTGCCAGTAGAGAATGATTTCCAGGGGCACTTGTTCCTTGCAGACTGACCGCCACTGGAGTATGATTCATAGCACAGTGTGTAGCTTTTCATCCAATTTTGTGCTCTCTTATATTGCCTGGAGACTCCCTTTGGAGGTAGGGAAGTAGGAAGCTGTTGTAGTGCATTGATAGATTTGATCTCCTGTTCTGCATAGCCACATGTGGTGTACTATGCAACTACTTCCCTGGACAGTACCTGATGCCCACATCATAGTACTGAAGTCTTAATTGCATGTGTTGTAGTTGCTTTGGTGCACTCAAGGAGCAGCTTCTTCATAATGCTTTCCAGTGGCTTGTGATCAGACTGCACATTCACCTTCTGTCCAGAGGTGAACTGGTGGAATCGCTTCATTCTAAAAAGCACAGCCAGGGGTGCCTTTTCTATTTGAGCATGCCCTCTTTCTGTTTCTGTCAGGGTGAGCATGGCAAATGCTATGGGTTGTTGGTTCTGCATTAATGCTTCTCCTAGACCTCCTTATAAGGCATTGCATTATAGTTGTAGTTGCTGTGCTAGGTTGTAATACTTCAAGACTAGTACTTTGCTTATGAGTTTATTCTTTCAAATTCCTGCTCCTGGGCTTCTGCCCAGTTCCATGATGCCCCCTTGGCATTAGCTGCCTCAAAGATTCACAAGCCTTTAACAGGTGTGCACAGGATCTGGAAAGATAGTTAGCCATGGCTATAAATCACAGGACTCCCATTACATCTTGTGGTCTGGGCATTTCCTTAATGGCTCTCAATTTCTCAGGGTCAGGCTGGAGTCCTGCTGCTATCAGGTGCCTAATGTAGGGGATCTCAGTTCTCAGCTTCAGCTTGTCTGAGTTCAACTTAATATTCTGATCCCTACACCTGTTTAGGAGCCATCACAGCTCTACATAATGGTCCTGGATAGCCTCTTCCTCACTATCTCCATCCTCCATAATAAGGATGTCATCTGCTACAATCTCAATTTCTGAACGTCCCTCTAGTGCCTGGGCCAGGTTGTGCTGGAACATTTCTGGGGAAGGACTGATTTCCATGGGCGTTCATACCAGGAGATATCTGCTAAAGGTTGTCAAATGGTTGTCATAGAATCATATAGAAATCATAGAAATTAAGAGCATTTATACACATACTTTTTTCCCATCAGTGCACTGGAGATCCACCGCTTCACAGAAGACTCGACTAATTGAGTCTGCTCCACATGTGAGCTGAGGCGGGCTGCACTGTGATGTGTGCAGTTGTATAAGCAGCGAAATTCATGTCAGTGCACAGAAAATGTCAGTGGTGAAATTTTGAACTAAAGCACCTCCGAGGTGTTTTAGTTCAAAAGCATGCCAATGCCATTTTATCAGCGCTAATGCACATTTCATCATTTATACGATTGCATGCGTTGCAGCGCTGGGCGCTTTCAAAGCACCTGGTGCTGCGATGCATGCATGTGTAAAAATGCCCTAAGGGCTGGAAGGGACCTGGAAAGATCGAGTCCAACACCACTGCTCTGGACAAGATATTGCTGAGATCAAATGATCCCAGCAAGGTGTCTGTCCAGTCTCCTCATGAAGAGCTCCAACAGTGAGGGCTGCACCACCTCCTTGGAAAGTCCATTCCAGGTTCTGGTCACCCTTGCTGTAACGAAGTTGCTCCTTACATCCAACCTGAAACCATGCCCTAATGCAGGGGTTGTCAACCAGGGGTACGCATACCCCCAGGGGTAATCAAGAAGGCCCTAGGGCAGTGGTAGGCAATTATTTCGGGTGAAGGGCCGTTTACCGACTTTTGGCAAGGCATCGAGGGCTGCATTGGTAGCCCTGCCCCTTTACAGATGCCCTGTCCCTGGCCACCATCATGTGACCAGAAGTCCTGCCCCCTAACCCCTGACCTTTGCCACCAGAAGTCCCTCCCCATCCCCAGAAGTACTTCTTTCAGCAAGAGGTTTTGCCATCTCGGAACCAGAAAAATACCAAATTATATTCTAAAAAGCAAATGTCTAGCATTCATTAATTTGGTTTCAAAACCATATTTTTGTCCTGATTTACATGCATTTGTGTAGTGTGCACAGAGGTGATTGCACAATAGCTTAAAATGAAGTCTTACTCTTGTATATTGTGGGGGGTGGGTATAGGTTTGTGGGGGGCTGTGTGGGGTGAGGGAGCACATGGGTGTGTGCGTGTGGATATGTGCGGTGCAGGTGGGTGTGAGGTTTGTGAGAGGATGGGGGGGCTGCATGTATGGCAGTGTGAAGGGGTGTGGGTGCATGTGTATGGTAGGGTGTGTATTTGGGACTCAGCCTATGAACACACACACACTCTGCCCCTACCTGCCCCTCCCCTGCCACACGCACATGAACACACACGCACATACACCCTCCCCCTCCCTCCCCGTACTGGCGCAGCCCTGTGCTCCCCGGTCAGGCAATGCATCTGGGAGCCACCTGGTGCTGGTGCTGGTGCTGGAGCAGGGCCCGGCAGGAAGGAAGTGAAATGGCTGGGGGTGGGCAGGGCTGGGCTGTTCAGTCCTGCTGAGGCTCCCCCTGGGTCCAACTGCCCCTGGCTCTTGTCAGCTTTGACAGGCTGCTGGGGCAGATAAATACTAATTTTCTAAATTTTTTAGGGGCCCCACAAGCTGGCTAGAATGGCCTGGAGGGCCAGATCCAGCCCGCAAGCCATATTTTGCCCACCTCTGCCCTAGGGGGTATGCACGGGCAGGCAGGGATGGAGCCTCGCCATGCACCATCTCGCACTGCTGCGTAGACACTGCCCGCCCGGCCAGACACAGGGTGTGGGGGAAGCTTGCACACGGCGGCTGCTGCCATTCCACATTCAGCCACACACCACCCTCCTCCCTCTCCCCCCCCCATGTCTGGCCTCCAGGGGTACACTGCTCTGTGTCCAGGTGCCTGGGGTACACTCATCCAAAAAGGTTGAAAATCTCTGCTCTAACAGTTTATGGCCATTGCTTTTTGTCTTCCCTGGGGTGCCCTAGTGAACAGTTTTTCTCCCAGATTCTGATATTCACCCTTTACAAACTTATAGGTGGCCACCAAGCCCTCCCCACCCCCAGTCTTCTCTTCCCCAGGCTGAACAGTCCCAGTTCCCTTAGTCTTTCCTCATGAGGTTTGTCCTCCAGGCCTTTAATCATCCTTTTGGCCCTTCTCTGGACCCTTTCAAGATTTTCCATGTCTTTTTTTGAAGTGTGGTGCCCAGAACTGAACACAGTACTCCAGCTGGGGTCTCACCAGCTCTGAGTAGAGGGGAAGTATCATTTCCTTAGCCCTGCTTGCAATGCATCAGCTAATGCATCCCAGTATGCTATTGGCTCTGTTGACAACAGCATTACACTAGCAGCTCCTATTCCTGGCTGGGATACAAAATGGTTCTATTTCCTACAGGCCAGGCATCTTTGCCTATAAGCTGGGTATTTCTTTTTCTATCTATCATGTGCTTCCTGCAGTACCAACACTGGAGGCTGGTAGTTGACTGCTTTTTCAGTTGGCCTATCTTTGTTCTGTCTCCTGGGTTCCTTTAAAATTGATCCTGTGCACTTGTTCTGCACCAGCAATTGTTTTGGTTCTTTAGATAATTCAGCTGCCCTAGAAATCTGGAGGCACTTGTTCAGCATCATATCGGACTCGTTCAACAATTGCTCCCTTAGCTTAGGATCAGTTGGCCCACAAATAATTTTGTCTCTAATTAGGGAATCTGTATGTTTCCAGAATTACATGTGGATAACAATGTTTTCAGTTGTCTTAACATAATTATCCCTTCTTTTGGATACTGATTCCAGGTTTTAAAAAAAACAAACTATCTTGTCACAGTCTCATTTTTTTCTGTGTCACCGTAGTCATCAGAAGCCATCAGGAGCTACTGTAATGTTTTGGGCACCTCAGGTAAAAGTTACACTCACTTCTCTGTCCTTGATCCCAATGAGGTAGTGGAACAGCGTTACCCTCACTTTCTCATCCTTGCTGCTATGGTTAGCTGTGCGTACAAAATCAGTTCTTCCTTTCACTGTTTCCATGCTGCTGCCAGGTTTCTTGACTGGAAATCCAAATGTGCAGGGAGACTGACTTAGTCCCTCTATACTGCCTGCTCTCTTTGCTCTGTGTGTGATGCTTTAAATCACACTTTTTTTGCTGTGGTTCCCAACTGCTGCCACCCAGTTTCATGCACAGAGCTCTGTGCAATAAATAAAGGGACTCCATTTGGGCCATGGCAACTTGGGTCTTTATTTTTAAGTTCATTACATTCGATGCTGCTGCTTACAGCCAGGAGCTGTATTGTGTGCTCAGAGCTGTTGCAAAATTTCCTAAGCACATGGAATTTGTTGGAAGCTTCCTGGTGTCACTTTCCAAATCATTCCCCCTACAACTGCTGTTCCAACATAAAGGGAACTTGCAGGCTGTTACTCTTAGGAGGCCATCAAATCCAAACCCTTTCTGGAGGCTAGAGCATCCCTATCCAAACCCTCCTAGATAAATGTTTGTCTAACCTATTCATAAAACTTCAGGAACAATCCCTATGCACAGCTACCTAAAATATCAAAAACACTTTTTAACTTGCCACAGGTAAATGAGAGGCATGCTGGCACTGTTAATGTCCTGCCACTGCAAGGACAGGAAGTTGTTTGTTAATATATTGTGCCAACCCTGCAGCCCCAGAAACTGGCAAAAGAAGCAAAGGGGAGTTCCCACTTTTATATAGAAAATAATAGGAGCTAGGTCACAAGCCAGTGGACCAAAGGGAGGGAACAGGTAAAAGGTAAAGAAATATCAACACTGTGGTAACATACACTCAGCACCTTAATTTCCCCCCACACTTTTAGAGATGTCCCCAAACAAGCCTTTAGTCCCTAGAGTGCTCAAATAGCAGCCTGCAGCTGCCCCCAAGTCTAAGTCCAGCTCCTTTAGTCCACAGTCCTGACTGACAGAGCCAGTGAGGTCTCCAGCTCCACTGTGCACTCCTCTGTGTAGGGCTGACCAGGTGCCACCTGCACGCTGCTCTCTCTCCCCTTACTTCTGCCTCAAGCTTCTTCCTTTTTCGCTTGCCCCTGCCCCCCGCTGTACCTGAGACTTTCTGGGAGTTGTAGTCCAAATTAAGTCAGCGTAGCTCTGCAATGCCTCCTGATTCCTCCTGTAGTTATACATATTACATTCATATTACAATATGCTCAAGAGATCTAAGGAAGAGGACCAGTATTTCTTCTGTCCTATACTACTCTTCTCTGTATCTTAGACAGCCTAACTTCTCTACAATTCCCTGCTTCCCTTCTCCCTGGGTCAAGTTCCCCTTCTCTCTCTGCCTTCCTGGAATCTCCTATCTTCTAAGATGCTTTTTGGCCCTGCTCTGTAGCCCACTGGTAACTCCTGTAATCCTGATTATGGCCTGGCTACTTGACAAGAGCCTTCCTGAATATCACTTTGGAGGCCTTTGCCACTTCCCTGGTCTAAGGATTCACTCTGACCTAAAACCAGGTGGACAATGCCTCCAGGATGTCCCCTTTTTCTCTGTCTGCTCCTTCATAATGACCTCAACAGTTCTGGAGCCCCGAGATGCATTGGAGATGCATAGCAGGTGCACGTGGATGCATGCGCACCCCCTAAGATCAGCTGTGCACCCCCTGAAAGCACCAGCTGCGAAACTGGAAGTGCACTTCCGGTTTTGCCACTGGCTCAGCAATCAGCCACTGGGGGGATCCCTCCTGAGTTGGCAAGTGGCTGCTGAGGGCCCCCCTCCTCCCCCCAGCTGTTGGTGATCTGGTGCCCTCCCAGACTCGGGAGGCACGAGTTGCCCATGCCCAGATGTTCTTTAGGCTTCTGAAAGAAATGGAGAGATTTTGCATGTCCTTCCTTGTTTCATCTGGCAACAGGTGAAACAAAGCAAGTCTCCAAGAGTGCCAGAGAGACTCAGTTGTTCTAATAAAACATGCCACATCTACCCAAAGAACCTGCCTGCCTATCTCCTTACACCAGGGGTTTTCAACCTTTTTTAAGGAGTGTACCTCTTCTGGGTACACTTCTGGTGGAGCAGGGGGGAGGGGGCGGCATCCAGACATGGAGTGGGAGGGAGTAGAGGGGGCTGGCAGCCAGATGCAGAGCAGGGGTGGGGCTTGCACACAGCCGCAGCATGGACTGGTGAATGGCAGCTGCCTCATGCGAGCTCCCCCTGAGTGAGCTCCCCGCTGCCCACAAAAGGGAGCTGCTGCCCTTGCCTCCCCCCCTACCCCTTGGCCCTGCTTCTGAGAGGTGGTGGCATGGGGATGGAGCGCTGCCACCCACCACCCCAACTGCCCACACGTATCCCCTAGCCGTTTTCCAAGTACCCCCGGAGGGTATACGTACCCCTGGTTGACAAACCCTGCCTAAGACCAACATGGCTACAACTAAAAACCCAGAGAGACCCAGAGGCCGCCTCAAGGAAAATGGCACCCTGGATGAATTTGTATTTTGGTGCCTACCCACAGCTCCCCCGCCAAGTCGGTGGTGCTGCTGCAGGTAGAGGCAGGCAGGCAGATGTGCAGGGCTCAGTTCAGTGGGGAGGCAATGTGGCATGGTGCGCCAGGCAGGTAAGTGAGCAAGCACTGGTGCTGCTGTGCAAGATAGACTGGCACAGGTGCCACCCTGCTCACACGTGTCTGGCCTGGCTCCTCCTGAGCAGTAGCTGGAGGTGAGGGGCATGCTGGGATGGGCACGGCTCTGTCTGCCTGGGACGGGGAATCAGCCAAGGCAGGGTGGGGCAGGGGGAGAGTGCTGCTGTGAGCACAAGCTGCTCACACATGCGTGTGCAAGTGCATGTGTGTGTTTGTGTGCGATACCCCCTGATCGTGGTGCCTTGGATGGTCACCCACGTTGCCCACCGCTAAGGCTGGCTCTGGAGAGACCAAAGTGCCAAGCTACCCCAATTCCTCTGAATACACCAAACTAGGCATGAGGCCTCCTGGGTTCTTTTTCCACCTCTGACTAGGTGTTCTGGATGAGATTCTTCCCCATTCAACATTACCCCCAAATGAAAGTTGGTGGAGACTAGTTGAGATGCAAGAAAAAAGAAATGTCTATATGTTTGTGGATTTTAAAATTTAGTGCTTGATTGAAATCAAACATCTAGTTGCATTTCAAAAACCTGTCTGTGCCTTTAAACACTTGTGACTTTAGGCGTGTTTTACAATCCAGCCTTCAAGTACTTTTGAATATGTTACTCCCCATGCTAAAGTGGGTGCCTATACACGAGCAACGAGGCTGCTCCAACACACTGTAATTACAGCACTCTTAAAAATGGTGGCGGGGCACTTCAAAGCTCGTTATGAGCTTTAGTTAAAGCGCCGCTACGGCCATTTTTAAGTATGGGGACACTGATACACAAGACTCTCTGGGCACTTTAATAGAGCGGCTCTTGGAGCTGCTCTAATTAAAGCTCTCCTCCCCTCCCCTCCTCTCCCCCACACTCCTGGTGCATATGTATAAATGCCCTATGATTCCAAGTTGGGTTTTTTACATTTTTTAAAGAAAATTTTGTTAAATATATGCACTTTAAACATAATATAGATTTATCAGACTCAAGTTAATTGCTGTGACTCCAGCAGTGCACCTGGATAGTTTCCAGTAAATTCACAAGTAGTAAAATATGTACTGTTTATACCTTTAGTTAGGTGATAAAAGCTCACTGTGATTTAAAATTGCTGATGTGTTTTTAAGGGGTCTAGTCCATAGTCTTTTGAAATCAGTGGAAAGTAAAAATATATGACCAGATAAATATATCTGGAAAGTGGTGATGTATTACTGGTATTTTGGTTATTAAGATGATGTCAAAGAATATAAAGAGTACTGTGAACTCAGGAATATAGGTGGGCTTTTTATTCAAGGCAAACAATGTAAACGGTGTTATTTATATAATAGAAAATTGAGCTTGCTGTAAGAGATGGTTATTAAATGCTTTGTATGGCTTCATCTTTAAGAAATCATTTTCTAATTGTAGCCAAGGAAAACTATTATGAGGATCAAATAGAAGAGACAGGAAGTATTAAAGAGCTGCAGTCTCTGCTTCTCTTTCCTTGGTATTTATAGAACACAAATCACCATAGTATTGACACTTTGCAGTATAATAACATCAGAAAGGCATAAAAATAGAGGCTAAAGTGGGCTCCATGGTTACTTTCCTTTGCATTCTTTGCCCCACACCACTCCTCCCACAGCTTCTGTTCTTAGCTAGTTGAGATACAGGATCATAGGATTATAGGAAAGTAGGGATGGAAGGGACTTCATGAGGTTATCTAGTTCAGGGCCCTGCTTGAGGCAGAATTATCCTCGATTAAAATATCCCAGCCAAGCATCTGTCCAACCTCCCTTTGAAAATTTCCAAGGATGGAGATTCCACATTTTCTCTAGATAGTCTTCTCCAATGCTTGACCACCTCATAGTCAGAAAAGTCATCCACATCATCTCTAACCTCTGTTTTCCCTGCTGCAGCTTTTGAGGCCTTTGTCTCAGTTCTATCCTCTACAACCACAAGGAAAAGCCCATCTCCATCTTTGTAATTATCCTTCAGGTATTTAAAGATAGTTATCTAATAACCCCTCAATCTTCCCTTCTCCAGACTAACTAACCCTGGTTCTTTCAACTTTTCTTCATAAGTCTCTCCTCCCAGGCCCCTAATTATTTTAGTCACTCTGAACTGGACTCTCTCCAAATTTTCCACATCCTTCTCAAAGTCTGGGGCCCAAAATTGGACACAGTGCTCCAAGTGAGGCCTCACCAGTGCTGAGCAGAGTGGAAGAATTACTCCCCTTGATCTGCAAGTGACACTTCTCATGATACGACCCAGGATGCTGTTGGCTTTTTTCACAACAAGAACACACTGTTGGCTCATATTCAGCTTATGGTCTACTGTAACCCTCAGGACCTTCTCTGTAGTATTGCAGCCTAGCTTGTCACTCCCCAGCCCATATCTCTGCATACAGTTATTCTGTCCCAAGTGCAGGACTTTGTA
Source organism: Gavialis gangeticus (assembly GCF_001723915.1). Lineage (NCBI taxonomy): Eukaryota > Metazoa > Chordata > Crocodylia > Gavialidae > Gavialis > Gavialis gangeticus. Next base: position 126,045,674 of record NW_017729022.1, on the reverse strand, counting down.
CTTGTCCTTGCTGAATCTCATCTGCTTGATTGCTGACCATTTTTCTAGTCTATCCAGGTCACTTTGGATCCTATCCCTGACCTCCAGTGTCTGCAACTCTACCCAAATTGGTGTAATCTGAAAATTTGCATTTTCAATCCTATCATCAAAACCATTAATGAAATGTTAAACGATACTGGACTGAGAAAAGAGCTGTGGGGAACCCAATTTGATACCTTTTCCCAACTAGACTTTGAACCATTGATGACTATGTGTTGAGCACAATGATCCAACCAGTTATATTGCATCACTTCTGTACCATATTTTCATCTAGTCTATATTTCCGTACTTTGTTTATGAGAACGTTTTGGGAGAGATTGTCAAAGCCCTTGCTAAAGTCAAGATATATCATATCCACTGGTCTCCTCCCATCCATAGAGCCAGTCACCTTATTAGAGAAGGAAATCAGGCTGGTCAGGCATGACTTGATCTTGCTGGCTGTTCCTGATCACCTTGTTCTCATTTAGATGCTTTACAAGAGATTGTTTGAGGACCTGCTCCATGATCTTTCCAGGTATTGAGGTTAGGCTGACTGGTCTATAATTCTCCGACGCCTCCTTCTTCCCTTTGTGAACTATGAGCACTATATTTGCCCTTTTCAAATCATCTGGGACCTCACCTGACCACCAAGAGTTCTCAACTTCAGCCTATTTCTTCAGTAACCTAGGGTGCATACCATCAGGCCCTGCCAACTTGAAAGCATCTCATTTCTCTAAGTAATCCATAACCTGTTCTTCCACTACTCCAAGCTGTTTGTCCCTTTCCCTATCTTTGCTGTCAACTGCACTCATCTGGTAGCTGCCCCTATTTGCAAAGACAGAAGTAAAAAAAGGCATTAAATACTTGGGTACTATAAACTGTATTCTGTCTACACGTGCCATGGCATGAAGAAGAGACAGTAGCCCTTTGTTGTCAGTATCCTGATGGCTGAAGACTGACAGAATAGCATGAGCATAGTAGCTTAACCATCCTCAAGGAGGTCATAAATGTGTGACATTTAAGCTATCACTGTCTCCTCACCAGTCCTATGCCCCAGTTCAGCAATCTCTTAACATTGTGCTTAATATTGAGCCTGTGAGTAATCTCATTCCCGTTCAGGAAAGCAACTAGCTTCATTCTTGAGTTGACTAACAGGGCTGAAATTACACATGGGCTTAAATGGTTTTAAGCTTTTCCCAATTCAGAGTTTTTCCTGAAGCCTAGAAAGAAGTTTAAAGATATACACTCTTCTTCTGTCATTTGTAGCGACTTTCTCTCTCCTGTGTGTCTCTTACAGGTTCCAAAGTCATATATGTCCTCTTCTCCAGACTTAAAAAAAAAATCAGGAAGGCCATCCATAGAACTTTTTGTTCTATTTCATACTGTATTCAGGTCTTTTGCCATTGCTTGTATCCCAAAATCTAGAGGTGGGGGAAAGGCTTTGAGGTCCCAAGAAAAGGTGTCTCCTTACCTTTAGTTAAAGGAGTTTTAAAATGTATGGGTCTGATTCTTTCCTCGTTTACAAGAATAATTCCATTAGCTATAACTGAGCTGGATGAATGAGAGACAGAGAAGAATCAGTTCCTTTGCCTAAGGATTTAATAAGCCTGCTGAATTACCAGATAATGAAAGGCTAGCACTATAGATAATTAGCTCACTGAAACGATATCTTGAACACCAGAGAGGCTTCTTTCAAAGATCTGGCTATTTACTTAAAATATTGGCACTTTGTAACTTTGCAGCTTTGCTAGGAGCAGAAACAGAGTGCTCATTTACTTCTCTAATTAATGACATAACCTGCAATTATCCAAAATGCTATGGAAGAAAACCACAAAATGCATTACAAGCAGGTTGATTGAATACCTGCTTGCTAATCTGATAGCTTTTAAAAGACAAGGTGGATTTTAGTTAATGTCAGTCATGCCAAAAATGGTCTCGGCTATGGTGTGTGGCATTTCATCATTGGGAGGTCCAGCTGGGTAGCTTTCAGATCCTCAAATGACAGGGCCCTTTGTGAGTGTGAAGTATGAACTTAGTCATTATAACAACATCAAATGGGTGAGCCATGTCAGTCTGTAGTTGGTGTAAGACAGCTTTTATCACAGCTGAGTTATGTTACATTGTACAGCGTGTCCAGAGGCAGCGATTATCCCGCATACATACAATATCTGAGCACCTCATGATCTGTATTGTATTTCTCTTCATAATGTCCCTGGGAGGCAGGTCAGTGCTATTAAATCCTCAGATTGGGAATGGAGGGACACAGAAACCAAGTGATCTTCCCAGAGTCTTACAAGTTGTCTGTGGGAGACCAGAAGGAAATGGAGCCCAAGTCACTTGAGTTCCTAAGCCTGGGACCCTCCTGTCTTCCTTCAAGACTTCTAATCCCCACCCATTTTCACACAGTTACACAGAGGTCATGAACTGAAAAATATACATCAGGAAATGCCAAGAGTGAAATTCATTGTGGTACTTATTTTTTCTATTCCTGATCATGGTTTATATGCGCTTGGTTGGGATTTTCAAAGTGGTCCAAATCCTTTGGACAGCTTTTACCTGCAACCCATCTTCCATTCCATGCATGACCACTCAGAAGGATCTGCATCCATCTGCATAAGCATATGACCCCCAACCAATCATGTCTTCACATGGCCACTATCCAAATGTAGCATCTTATTCAGTCTGCTTGGGACAAAATCAACACAGAACCAAGTTTACAGTTCATGGGGCTGGATCCAATGCATCCAAGGGGACTGGGGGATTTGGCTGATGTGACTGTAGAGCCACTGGGCATTATCTTTGAAAACTCGTGGTGACTGGGGGAGGTATCAGATGATTGGGAAAGGGCAAATATAGTGCCCATTTTGAAGAAAGGAAGACGGAGGATCCCTCAGCCGCACCTCAGCCCTGAGAAAAACCATGGAGGAGTTCCACAAGGACTCGATTTCTAAGCAGCTGGAGGAGAAGAGGGTGATTAGGGACAGTCATCATAGATTCACCAAGGGCAAGTCATGCTTTACCATCCTGATTGCCTTCTATGAGATGACTTGTGCTGTGGATGTGGGGAAAGCAGTGGAGATATACCTTGACTTTAGTAAGGCTTTGAATACAGTCCCCCACAGCATTCTTGCAAGCTAGCTGGCGAAGTATGGGTTGGTTGGATGAATGGACTGTAAGGTGGATAGAAAGCTGGCTGGATCATTGGGCTCAACAGGCAGTGATCAATGCCTTGACATCTAGTTCGCAGTTGGTATCGAGTGGAGTGCCCCAGGGGTCGATTCCAGGGCTAGTTTTGTTCAGTATTTTTATTAATGATCTGGAAGATGGGATGGAGTGCACCCTCAGCAAGTTTATGGATAACACCAAGCTGGGGGGAGTAGTAGATATGCTGGAGAGTAGGGCTAGGATTCAGTGACCTAGAAAAATTGGAGTATTGGACCAAAAGAAATGTCATGAGGTTCAACAAGGACAAGTGCAAAGTACTGTACTTAGGATGGAAGAATCCCATGCACTGCTATAGGCTTTGGACCAGTGGCTAAGCAGTAGCCCTGCAGGAAAGGACCTGGGGGTTACAGTGGACAATAAGCTGAATATGAGTCTTGCTGTGAAGAAGGCTAACAGCATACTGGGCTGCATTACTAGAAGCATTGCCAGCAGATTGAGGGAAGTGTTTATTCCCTTTTATTCTTCACTGGTGAGGCCACTTATGGAGTACTGTGTCCAGTTTTGCCCCCCCCCAAAGGACATGGACAAGTTGGAGAGAGTCCAGTGGAGGGCAGTGAAAAAGTTAGGGGGCTGGGGAACTTGACTTCTGAGGAGAGGCTGAGGGAACTAGGTTCATTTAATCTGCAGAAGAGAAGACTGAGGGGATATTTAATAGCAGCCTTTAACTACCTGAAGGTGGTTCCAAAAAGGATGGAGCCAGACTGCTTTCAGTGGTGGCAGATGACAGAACAAGGAGCAATGGTCTCAAGTTGCAGCAAGGGAGGTTTAGGTTAGATGTTAGGAAAAACTTTCTCACTAGGAGGGTGGTGAAGCACCTGAGCAGTTACCCAGAGAGGTGGTAGATCTCCATCCCTGGAGGTTTTTAAGGCCTGGCTTGACAAAGCCCTGGCTAGAAGGATCTACTTGGGGCTGTTCCCACTTTGAGCAGGGGGTTGGACTAGATGACCTCCTGAGGACCCTCCCAACCTTAGTTTTTTATGATTCTATGAATCTATGAGGCTAGAGGTTCACATGAGGATGTATCCCAGTGGCATGGCTGAATCCCATCTGGTTGTCAGTTGGCTGTGAGAGAGCAATCAGGAGTATTCGGAAGAGGTTAGCCTTTCCCCTCTCTTGGTGTTCCATGAGGGTTAGAGGTGATGACTACCTACCATAATCTCTCCAAATGAAAGTAAGGAAGGGTCATTAGCTCCAAAAGTGCATGAGGTGCATTCTGAACTGGGTACAGAAATGGAAGTTGACACAGTTGGCTATCAGTGTGACAGACAAACTCAGTATCCCACATGATTGGTCTCCCGTTTCTTTCACCATCCTGTTTCTTTCACCAAGGCAAAGGAAATTCTGCCAGAAGAGTTCAGATTTGTGTAGTTAATTCTACCCAAAGATGCTTATTCCAGCAGGAAACTGGATCTCTTCCATTCTGGACACTGGGAAAGGGATGAGTGGAAGATGATGGTGCTTATGTTAAAATCCAGGAAAGGGCAATTTCACAACTGGACTTAGTGTGTCATAAATTATCAATAGAATAAGAAGTATTAGATCAGTTTTTAGATGGGGAGTGTGGGGCTGCAACATTTTGAGTCTTACTTTCAAATGGATTCTAGATACAGAGATGAGCAAATTGTTTAAGACAGTGTTTTTCAACCAGTGTTTCATCAGTGCCTGGGGCGTCGTGAGAACCTCCTAAGGTGGCAGAGGGTGATGTACAATTAGCATGATTAGATGTGCAAACACTTACATAATTCCTGGGACAAACCCAGAGATTTCAGATAGGGAATCTACAGCATACTGACCTGTTTTAGTCTGAGTTCTTTGCCACAGAAGAATTACTCCAGTATTTTTTCATAATCAAAAACAAATGAAAGCTAAGAACTCGAATTTTGGAAGGGGGCCTTGAGTTTAAAATGGTTGAGAGCAACTGATCTAAAATGTGGGGTCACAGTCATCCACAAAGTAGAGAAAAATGCATTAGAGCACACATTCAATGTTTTATTTTAAGAAACTGTCACTCTGCATTTACAAAGAGATATAACTGTATAGATGACCAGGTGCAGTCTCATAGTGTTCTTCATTAAAAGGTGTGGAAGGGCTGGTTTTGTATACTTTTATTTCATAACCAGGTGCATTTAATTTTTTACTGACTTTTCAAAGGTTTCTAGTAATCTCTGTTTCTTAGACACATTGAACCAGATCAGCTAAGTTTCTGGCCCATAGCAGAGATATCCGTACTTGTAGCACGGTTCTTTTAATAGCATTCAAGATAATGAACACCATAACCAAAGGACCACGCATTCGTTAGACAAAATCCTGTTGCCTACTTAGGGCCTTGATTTTACTAGCAGTTTCACAGAAGAGACTGAGGGTTAGGTTTTTTTTAAAGGTACTAAGGGGCCTTCACCTTGGAAGTAAAGTAAAATTAATTCTGAATTGTGTCCATACAGGGGTTTGGTGCAGTTTAAACTCTGTCTTGTAGAGTGAAATGACCCGTTACATTTAGAACATACTACAGGCACTTTAAACACAAGCATCTGTACATTACAGCTCATTAATTCATGCTAAGTGCCCTCTGAACATCTCAAAGTTACACTATTTCAGGCAAGGGTTAATTCTGGGCCCTGCTACCTGGCTCATGTTAGAGCAACGTGAATCTGCTTCTGCTCCACAGAGACAAGACAAGTAATTTGCAGTCGCCCGGCATCCCAGAATGTATCACTTCCCTGCCCCATCCCCCCAGCAGAGATAGAGCCCAGGTGTCCCCACTCTAGTCACACCCCTGTTCACCAGCCCTCTAGGAGCAAGTAAGAGGTGTACAGGCAGCAAACAGTATTAACCCTTAACATACTTCTGCTCACAGCCTGTTCAAACTTTAACACTGCTTAACTTTCCACAGATTTAGTATGGTGTAAGTGTAACATGTAATTTCACTTGCAGTTAATTTCAATTAACTTTCCTGAGTGTCTTTGGGAAGATAAGACCACAGACTGCTTTCAGACTTCTCCTGTAGACACCTGGCATAGCATTATGAAAGTTGATGGGACTCTGCTAATTTACAGTCTGAAGACTTGGTCCCAAGAGTGTACACTTTTAAAAATACATATTTTCTAAAATCTAAGTCATGTTATGAAAGACAGCATTGGGATGGGGAATTTGACTTCTTTCATTCCCCAAAACAAAATGAACTACGGTATACATCAATGGTTCTCATCTTTTTAAACTTGAAGCACCCTTCAATAGATTTTGAGTCCCCCCCTCAGAAAAAAGTCAGCTCTTAGTGTTCATTTTTTTTTTTTTTTTTTTACTACAGACATGTACTAGAACA
>NW_017729022.1:126026052-126034112 GCF_001723915.1 Gavialis gangeticus | reverse complement strand
ATGGGACTCTGCTAATTTACAGTCTGAAGACTTGGTCCCAAGAGTGTACACTTTTAAAAATACATATTTTCTAAAATCTAAGTCATGTTATGAAAGACAGCATTGGGATGGGGAATTTGACTTCTTTCATTCCCCAAAACAAAATGAACTACGGTATACATCAATGGTTCTCATCTTTTTAAACTTGAAGCACCCTTCAATAGATTTTGAGTCCCCCCCTCAGAAAAAAGTCAGCTCTTAGTGTTCATTTTTTTTTTTTTTTTTTACTACAGACATGTACTAGAACAATTCTTTTGTTTCAAAGAACTAAGAAAGACCACAGTAGGGAAGAAGGATTCCTCTTAGAAATCTCTGGGCTAATCTTGTGAATCAAGTTTGTTCACCTGATGCTGTTAACATCACATGGCACCCCACAGTGCCCTTGAAAGGATCTCAAGGCAACCTAGCGTGCCATGGCCTCCTGGTTGAGAATCACTAGTATACATTTACAGAGGAAAGAAATATTTTAAAAATATTTGTAAAAAATATTGGCAGAATTTGGCTAAATGCACACATAGCTAAACTTTGCACTGTATTTAATGCAAATAATAGAATCATAGAAATCATCCAGCTAGGAAGCAGAGGGGTGGGGCCAGCTGCGCTCCCTGGAGCAGACAACACAGCCCAGTTTAGGGCTGCAGAGCATGCTGGGATGCTTAGGGACTCTGATTAAACTTGAACCAGGAAGGGGTCTGGGATAGAAGTTTCATCGAGTGGCTTGACCCAAATCAGTTAAGTCTGATACTACCTTCAACCAGGTTTATCTTAAACCAGTTTCAGCCATTTTGAAACTGGTTTATGCACACGGAGCTTCTGTTCTGTGACAGGTTTAAACCAGTTTCTGATGGCTTAAACCAATTTATGTATAACTTCTTTCCCTAGCCCTGCAGACTAAATAAGCCCGGTTCCCTCAGCCTCTCCTCAGAAGTCACATGCACCAGCCCCCTAACCATTTTTGTTGCCTTCCACTGGACTGTCTCCAATTTGTCTACATCCTTTGTATAGTGTGTGGGGGGGGGAGGGGGGAAGGGGGAGGCTCAAAACTGGACACAGTGCTCCAGATGTGGCCTCACCAATGCAGAATAGAGGGGAATAATCACTTCCCTTGATCTGTTGGCAACATTACTACTAATGCAGCCCAGTATGCCATTAGCTTTTTTTCACAAAAAGGACACACTGTTAGCTCATATTCAGCTTACTTGTCCACTGTAATCCCCAGATCCTTTTCCGCAGAGCTGCTGCTTAGCCATTCAGTCTGCAGCTTGTACCAGTGCATGGGATTGTTCTGTCCTAACTGTAGGACTTTGCACTTGTCCTTATTAAAGCTCGAGAGATTTCTTTTGGTCCAGTCCTCCAATTTGTCTAGGTCATGCTGAATCCTAGTGATGCCCTCCAACATATCTACTACTCCACTCAGTTTGGTGTCATCTGCAAACTTGCTGAGGTTGCACTTTACCCCATCTTGCAGGTTGTTGATGAAAATATTGAACAAAACTGGCCTTAGGACTGACTTGGGAAATGATTTGGGAAATGCTTCCCACAGCTCAACAAAGGTGGTCTCAGTAGATGCTTCAGTTGGATTCTCATGTGTCCATGCCTTACGGTCTTGGGATACACCTCTTAGGCTGTGAGATGTTCCCAGATTCAAATCCTAGACAAGATCCAAGTCTTGGAGTCAGCTGAGGAGTAGATAGATGAGGTTCTGGGCTTGTGCTATACAGGAGATCAGACTGGATGATCTAATCATCCCTTCTGACCTTAAAACAGATTATTTTATTGTTTTTACAAAATACTCTAATGTGCATAGTATTAACCTAGCTTTCTATAAAGTATTAGCAAAAATAATTAAAGCTAATATCCCATTAACAAAAATAAATGAACAAGGTACATTTTGTAATGCATTTGCCTTGCTTTTTTAACATTATTTGTTCACTTAGTAATTTTAAAAAAATGCAATTTGCATAAGGTCTTTCTGTCATTAGTGAAAATTAACAAAGTTCTTCTGTATTACCGTTGTCTAATTGCTGTGCTTGGTTAGCTACAATTTACTGATTTCTTTGTTGTAGATGTAAGGACTCAACTCAGTGTTTTTCACCTGCTCTTCCTTTATGCAGTGTTGTGAGACTATGGCCAGTATGGGCAGTTTGGGCACTGCAAGAGCATTGTTCTTTTGAAGGGAATATATTAATGTAAGTGTCAGTGATCTGTTGTCTTTTAAGACCATAGAAGTGATCCTAGATTAATCCTGAGTAAACCATAGAACTGAGTGAAAGAAACAGGGTAGATTCATATACAGTGAATAATGTTCCTGTTTTTCCCTGAAATGTGAAAAAATTCTTAATTCCATTTTTTTTCTAAACATTGAGGAGTATGTGTGTGTCTCTGTGTGTTTCTGGAGGAAGAATTTATGAAAAGTTTATGAAACTTTTTTATTTTGAAACTTTGAATTAATTTCTTGCAAACATTTGGCATTTTAGCAGTCTTGATGCCAAGCAGCTCATATCCTAGACAACACCCAGTATTTATGCTTAAAAAAACAAGAGCAAGAAGGTGTTTTCCAGTGTCCTTATGGTGGTGTTTCTTCTCACAAATTAAAAACGTTTTATAATTCATTATGCTAAAGCACCTTATTCTTCCTACTGGCCCTGCTATTGCTCTAGTCCAGGTTCATGACTCTTCAGATATACAGCTTCATTTTGATCTCACTTCAGGCACTTTGACACCAGTGTTATTCCATTGCCTTCAGCAGAGCTATTCCTGATGTGCATGTATATAGGTGAGATCCCACAGCATGAAGGGCTCAGACATTGGCTATTTTACACTGCCTAGTAGCCCTATGCAAAGCTTCAGTCTCTGATTAGATTCGGCCCAATTCAGTGGCCGAATCTCTGAATCTGAATCGATTCAGGAGACCCTTTAATGTCTCCGAATCGAATTGGAACCCTCCAAATTGATTTGGAGAGATTTGGAAAGATTCGGCAATTCGGACATAGACACAGCTTTAAATGTGTTTTCTACATATCTCTAGGTAGCAGGCGGCTTATGAACGCTTTGATGCTGGGACGGATGGAGCGTCCCACAGGAGCATGGGGGGGTCCCCAGCGTGCTCGGCAGGAGACCCGGAATTGGACCAGAAGCACTTCCGGTCCACTTCCAGGTCCACCGGAGAGCGCACAGGGCCCCCTCCCCCCTTCCCTGGTTTGGCAACCGGTGCCTCCTGGGTCTGAGGGAGCACCTGGAATCCCCCCGTGGCCAATGGGTTCACCACTGAGCGTGCAGGGGCCCTCCCCATGCTCCTGTGGGACACTCTATCTGTGCCAGCATCACAGCTTTCATGAGCCATGCCTGGTACCTGGAGGTATGTAGAAAAAACATTTAAAGCTGTGTCTATGGCCGAATCACTGATTCTGTGAATCAGCATCTAATCTTCAGATTTGGATTCAGCTGAATTGAATCAGGGACAGCGATTCAAATCAATTAATCGAATCACTGTCCCTGATTTGGGCCGAATCCAAATCAAATAGGGTACACCCCTACTGCCTAGCTGCTGCACAGGGAAATAAATGAGAATCTGACCTTAAGGCTGGGATTCTGTAAGGAGTTTAAGGGACTGGATGTCCAGTCTCAGTGATTGTCTGTACAACGTGGATGACTAATTCCATTGGACTCCTTTGTAAATCCCAAGCTTAATGTGTCCATCAAATATGAACTAGAAATCGGACATTAAGGCTGGTAGAATTTCAGAATGTGGGAAGGTCAATTATAAGCAGGTCTGCTCCAATATCTGTTTCTTCTCTGAAGTCCCATAGCCTCTCATTTCATTTTCCCAACATTCTTGGCAAATATTTTAGTGCTAATGCGAGCTGATGGATTGATGGTTAGTGGCATGGTTAAATCCACAGAGCAAGTAGAACATAGGCAGCACTAACACAAGCAGTCCTGCCTACCCTGGTCATGAGGCATTCAAATGAGGAGACAAGTCATTCTTTCTCTGGCCTGATCAAACCTTGCTGTTTCTGCTGACTACCACACAAGGGATGGTTTCTGACCAGTTGCAGTAGTGGTTTTTTGTCATACATGCATTTGTCAGTGTGGCTGCCGGGCCTCAAATAGCTGCTCTCGGGTGACCTTCGCTCTGGTGGTAGATGTAGACCACCTTATGGACTTGTATCGCAGACCGAGTAGATGTCTTCCCCTCGAGTCGCCTCCCCCATTCTCGTCTGCCACGACTTGTTGTTCCCCAGTAGGTGGGATTGGTCATTGAGTGTATTCGGTGGCCCGTGGTTCACCCAGCAGTCATTCACAGGGCTCCACCACCCCTACACCCTGGCCTCACACCTCCTTCGGTGTGTTGTCCGTCTGTTGGCTTCGCCCCCTCCAGTGGGATAACACCTATGACTTGGCGTCTAGATGCCCGTGGCCTGCTCCCTCGGCCCTCCTTGCCTCCACCCCTTCTTTCAGGGAAATACAAAAGAAACCTTCCGAGGCTCTTCCTCAGCCCCATTCCTTGGGGATACCTGCACTCTCCCCCTATTCCCCTTTGCACGGGGCAACTAAATAAAATGCACTAACAAAACATAGAATACTGAGCCACTTCCTGACGTAGCTGTACCCTGCTCCCTTATTATCCGTCCCTGGGCTTTTAGCTGAGGTGGTTGCTTTACTCCTGACCCACTGCCTCCGGGGTTCACTCCCATTCTCCCATCAGCCCAGCTGGGACCGGCGGCGATACCCACCCTGATTGTAAACCCCTCGGGGCTCTCTGGGGTCTTCTCCCCCGGTGCAGCTTCCTCCTCGCCCTGGTTGTCCCGACTCTCCCACCTGGGGTCTGTTCAGACTCCAGGTGCAGCTCTAGCTCCATCCCTGTGGCTGGCCTGCTTGTTGCTCCCTCGCCATCCCATGCGGGCTCCTGTCAGGGTGCTCTGCCCTGCACTGCCAGCATCTGCCTCCAGCTTGTCAGGCTCCGCAGGTCCCATGGAGAGGAATCTTTCCTCTCTCTGTGGCGGCTGCAGATCCTCTCCCGTGCTGCTCTCCCCTTCTGCAGCATCGTCCGCCATTTTTATTTTCACCTGCTGGCATCTGAAGCTGATGTCATCGGCCGGCCATAATTGGATAAAGAGGCGGCTGACGAGCTGCACGGGCTCTTCATTCCGCCCCTGCTGTGCTGCGTCTCCTGCTGCTGGTAAGTACCCTTCGTTACTTCTTTCCCTGGGACAGTCAGCTAGGAACCAAACTGAGACTATCAACTTATTTTATACTGGCCACTGAACTGCTCTCAAATGATGATAGTTTCTTTAAGGTGCCCTATTCCCCTCTCTTCTGTTCTGTTGTCTCATAAGGGACAGCAACAATTTAAGCCTTATTTTAAAATCACTGCCTATATAGAAAACCAATGTAGTATTGGACAGAGTGGCTAAAGCAGATTATTTGTTTAAGAAAAAAATTGGATTTTTTTATTCAAATAGGACATTTTATTGCATTAGATAGCTTTATTTATAGTAAATGAGTTTTTTTTAACAAATATTAAATGTTGACAACTATTGTTAAGGCTTAAGCTTAAAATCTATTAAAATCACTTCAATAAGAAATAATAATTGTCATATACATTTGCCAGCAAAATTTTAAAGAAAGTCACACTAATGGAAGTCACTAAGCCCCTGGCACCAAAGGTTGCTGAAGTGCCAACCAACTTCAGATAGCAGTAACGTTTTCTACAAGTGCTAAGGCAAGGGTGTCAAACTCATTTGGCCCCATGGGCCAGATAAGTGGTGCAGGGCCAGTCCATGGACTGGATTGGACCGGCAGAACCCTCTCTTTCCCCCGCTCTCCCACATGCTGGATCTATCACTATTCCAGGATCTGTGCCACACATAGTGCCTCCTCATGGCCAGTCCTGGACCTATGCTGTATGTGGTGCCTGTAAGCACTGTATTCAGTATTGATCCTAGACTGGCTGGAGTGGGAACCATGTCTCAGATCGACTTGGGGGCGGGGGGAGAGAGGGAAAGGCAAAGCATGTAGTGCAGATCCTGGACTGACCAGAACAGGCATCATGTGCAGTGTGGATTCTGAACTGGCTGGGGTGGGCTCATATCCCAGGCCCTGCAATTGGGCCAGTCCAGCACGTACTGTTCAGAATGTGGGTCAGCTCAGACCCAGGAGCAGTACCAGGAGCTGGATGATGGTGCTCTACAGGCTGGATTTGGCCTTCCAGCTCTATCTTTGACACCCCTGTGATAAGGAGATATTGTATTCATTTTATGCATGGTTTTTGGTTGTAGCCGAGTTGGTCTAAGGACATAGGCAGGCAAGCTCCTTTGGGTAGATGTGATATCATTTATTAGACCAACTGAGTAGTTGGAAAGAAGTTCTTTACAAGCTTTTGGGCACAAGCACCCTTCTTCAGGCATAAGGCATTTCTGCTGTTCTGAGATCTCCAAGAAATGAATGAAGCTAAAGGTGTGACAGAATGTCAGTGAAAATGTAAATAGGTAGAAATTAGGAAAACAAAGGATAGGGAAGTGGGGGAACAGGGGGCAATAATGCCAAAGGTAAGTAAGGGAGACTCTACTGTACTTGAGTTCTCCAAGGTAGAACTGAGGCAGTCTGTGAACAAGTGAAGTAAATAGCTGGAAATTAGGAAGACAAAGGGTAGAAAAGGAGAGGAGGGAAGGAAGGAAGGCGGGGATTGTACATGGTAAGGCAGATACCTGGTGAATCAAATGTCAGGCAAGTTGTAATGTGTCATAAATCCAATGTCTATATTGAGTCCATGATTTTTGTATCCAGTAAATTTATGAAGTGAAGTCCGTAGGCTTGTCTACAAAAGGTGTTTTGTAAGTTCCCTTTGAGGATTAGAACTGAGAGATCAGAGAGAGAGTGATTATCTTGTGAGAAGTGTGCACCCACAGGTAATGGGATATTTTTGTCTTTGATGGATTTTCAGTGTGCATTCATTCTAGTGCACAGTTGTTTTTTGGTTTCTGCTACATATTTTCCAGCAGGGCATTTGGTGCACTGAGTGAGATATATAACATTTTTGGAGGTGTAAGATCCAGGAATGGTGATGGTTCTGTTGTGGGGTGTGTTTATAGTGGGAGTGGTGTAGATGTGTTGGCAGGTTTTGCATTTCTTGTCCTGGCATGGACTGGATCCATTAGGTGTGGTTTGGGTCATAGGGAGTTTGCTTCTGGTGATGAGATTAGTGAGGTTTGGTGCTTGTTTAAAGGCTAATATGGGTGGTTGGAAAGATCTCTTTAAGAATGGGGTCTTCTTCTAGTATGGGTTGCAATTGTTTGAGGATTTTCCGTGTAGGTTCCAGGGAAGGGTGGTATGTCATAACTAATGGTGTGCAATTCGTGGGGATTTTTCTTTTTGTACTGCAGCAAATCTTCACATGGTATCTGGGTGGCTCTTTCAAAAGTACGATCTCTCTCTCTTGAGGAGCATTCTTGTTGGGTGAAGGTCCTTTTGAGATTTGTGAGGTGGCAATCATGGGTATTCTCCTTGGTGCAAATTCATTGGAGTGTTTGGCTTTAAATTACAGCTTTCTTGGTGTATTTAGGGTGATTGCTGGTTCTGCGTAGATATTATTAATTTTATGGCATTGGGATGATTCATTTCAGTGACTCATTCATTCAAAGGTGAGAAAACAATTGGGAGATGAAATAATAGAGTTTGCTTTCCTTTTTTAGTCTATGAATAAAAACTTGTTATGAAAGAGTGAGATTTACTAGTTCTAAAACCTTGACGGATATTGTGATCAAAAACAATTAGTTCTACTTACTCATTGTAGTAAACACTTGTTTAAACAAACCAGTAAGATTTAAATGCAAAATATGCTTTGATAAACAAACTATGTATCCAGTTTATTTAAGGTAGGTTTATCTAACTAATAAAAAAAAAATTACTGTGATGTTTTGAGCATTTTTAATTGAACTCTAAGGGTGCCTGCCGACATGCTCCTTCACAGCATCGGAGTGGACTTGGTCAATTGAGTCTGCTCCATGTTCTAATTAGAA
>NW_017729022.1:126020266-126021052 GCF_001723915.1 Gavialis gangeticus | reverse complement strand
AAAAAAAAATTGCTGTGATGTTTTGAGCATTTTTAATTGAACTCTAAGGGTGCCTGCTGACATGCTCCTTCACAGCATCGGAGCGGACTTGGTCAATTGAGTCTGCTCCATGTTCTAATTAGAACGCTTCAGAATCACCTTGCTGTCACATGTATTAAGCCCCCACACATTTCAAAATGGCCACAGGGATGCTTTTTCTAAACCTCATTGAATGAGCTTTAGATAAAGGATCCCAGAGTCATTTTGAAACTTGCAGGGGCTTAACACACATGACAGTGAGCCATTTTAATTAGAACAGATATCAGGGAACCACTGTACTTAAAACAACCCCCTCCCCCGCACACGTGTATAGACAGCCTAATTTCTTTTCAAATATTGTTTGGCACAAATCACAAGTAAAACAATATCCATGTAGTAAACGAGAAATATCTTATTCACCATTTTCCAATTTAACTGAAAAATGTGAATTTTAAGCTTAGGAATCAATGCATACTAAGCTGTAGAGTTGTTTAAATAAATGTGCATAAATGCCATGTGTCTTTCTCTCTAGGAGAAAGAAATGCTAAATTACACCATCCAAAATAAAAATGACAAATGCAAAGTGAGATTAACATTGATTATTTAAATTTAGGTTTGCTGCTTAAATCATGATTAAAATCAGTGATTTAAAATCACATTGATTTAAATCACACTTCTCTGGGGTAAGCTTCAAAGCAGAGGGCATTTTGCACTAAGAATTTTATAGAACCTGTAATATACTCTACCTGCTTGCATCAAAAGGTGCTG
>NW_017729022.1:126009386-126015266 GCF_001723915.1 Gavialis gangeticus | reverse complement strand
TACAGAACCTGTAATATACTCTACCTGCTTGCATCAAAAGGTGCTGAAGTCAAGAAACTGATTATTTAAGGGGAGACCACTGATCCTTTATGCCTATGCCTAATGCATGTGGTGAGCTCACATCTGGTTTTCAATGGCTTTTACTGATGTGTGTTTAAAATTACCCTCCTCCTAGAACGTCCCTGGCATTAGGTATCCTGTGCTAGGGGTATCATCCAGCCAGTTAATGAGTGCTGCCATCACCCCAGTTCCTTGCTCCTTGGATTCACAAACTTCCCTCATTCTCACTGTTAAAAATAGATTGATTGCTCCTGCTTTCTGAGCTATCATGTAGCATGGGCTGAGGAGCAATGCAGCAGGTATTCAGATTTTCAGCACAGTGAAAGAAAGGGAGCTTTACGTTTTCTGGCAGAGACACTTGCTGTCATGTACTGACTGGTATGTCAGGCCATTGCTTTGCCAGAAGGAACTAAAATTGACATGTAACCAAGTGATATGCACAAGGATTAGCGTACTCTGATATTACTGAAAAACAATAGACATTATTTTTAAATGGCAGGTTTTCTTTAAGTGCTAGGAAATCAGATGTCTACTGAATGCATGTCGTTGTCTTGCTGGTAACTGCTGTGTGCCTGTGTCTACTGCAATAGCTTAATACGTTTATTTGCAGTATATTATTCAGCCAGTAGATGTCTCTTGGTGCCTGGTCAAGTTCCAGAGAAGATGTTGGTAAACAAGAGAGACTGAGATAGAACTCAAGCTGTGTGGAAGCATATCTGTTCACTTCAGTTGTATGTGCTTGTTTCAGTAAACTCCTCTTTTTCCAGCAAAATGCAGTTTTAGTATAGTACAGTAACTTCATTGCACTATTAGCTGCTCAAGGAAGTCCTGTGTGATCTAGCAGGCACAGCACTGAAGCTTCCAATAATTGCCCATCACTGCCCTAAAGGGATCTGGGAAACAAACATAGTAAAACAGTGACTTGTCTGTATTAGTATTATAGTGCTGGAGAATGAGTTGAAGGCCATTTTACAGTCCAGAAAAGCAGAAGCTATCTCTTGGTTCATCCCCATATGCTTTCTACATCCCTGTTCTTTGGGACTTTGTCAGTTTAACCTTTTTTTACATGCTGTTAAAAGTGCAGAATTTTGAGATGCTAATTGATGAAACACCGTACATGGACTTCTTCCCCCCCAGCTTTTTATCTGGCAGAGTAAGAAGCATGGTGAGCAGTCAACCGTATAACTAGTAACAGGAAAGATCAGCAGAAATTTGATCCTTCCATCTACTCTAATTAAATTACTTTGGCTGGTACTGTAAGTTTAACTTGCCCAGCCAGGCTGCAGAAAGGCAGCAATGCTTTTATTTTAATTGGATACTATCGGATAAAGCCTTACCATGATGATTTGATTGTTTCAGCCACTATGTGGAGTGCTGATGAGTGACTCTCAGATATGGGCCTATATATTTGTATCACCCGTGCAGTGTGCAGAAAATGAGCAGGTCTCAGCCTCTAAGCACAGGTTTAAAAACTTCTAAGTGCAAACACTTTTCTGCTCTGACTATCCCTGATTGTAACTGGAAAGACCAGCAAGACAATGCAGTTGAGCATGGAAAGAAAAAAAAAATACCTGATGGCTAAACTCAGAAGCCAATTAGGAAATATGAGAGGGTTCAAAAAAATTATCACAAAGCAGTCAATATTGCAGTGGGTTCTTCTTTCCTCAAAAGCCTTTATTTCATGCTTAATAGACTTTCCAAGCTCTTTGATTCTCAGCAATCTTTTCCCAGTCATTTGACTGGATATTTGTTGCCTTAATATCTGTCTTGCAAGCATCTTTGAACCAGAGATGAGGATGTCTACGTGGTCTTCTTTCTGTAAAGAGTTCTGCATACAGGAGATCCTTGGGTATACAGTCATCATCCATTCTCTGAATATGCAGAAGCAGTGTAGCTGTATCTACAGTGCTGCAAGTTAGGTTATAACAGGTTACTTGGCCCTGTTCCTACTGAGGTCCCTTCTGACCCTAACATCTATGAAGCTATGGTGTTAATTAGCCTGCCCACACAGATGCAACTATGAGGGATAATAGGGACACAACTGAGGCAAGTGACAAACCATATCCTTTAGGGAGGAAGGTTTATATAGCTCAATGTCATTTTGAAAGGCAGGAAGCAGAGGTCCAATTGGATACGCTTCAGCATGCTAGGCATGAATTAAACACCGTCAAGCCTAGGCCCTGTCTTGGCTCAGTTTTTTTTTAAATTTGTGCAAGCTGTTAACCTACAGATTGCAGTTTCAGTCCTTTACATGCCATGTGAGTGGACTGGTGCCATGGCAGGTGGGACATGTACCTTGGCATGGCTTGGCTGGTTCCTGTCATAGGGCTCACCTAGGCACTGACCACTGATCTGACTATCTGAGCTTCAATTTGTCAATATTTTCCCTCTATTGGTTTGACCAATTCCCCATTTTTTTAATTTTTCACAAGGTGCCCAGCCTCACACCCAAACTCCAAACTTCCAGGACCAGGAGACTAGTTTGGTAGAGACCTTTCAATGTGCCCAGTCTCCCTACCAGGTGTAGATTCCTGCACCTCAGTATTGGGTCAGAAAGGCTCATAATTAGGCCCTCCGTAGCAAGGTATCGGTCTCAGTAGGGGCCAATTAAATCCACACAGCACAGGCCTATTCTATGTGCAATGTATGTGCATGTGTCTCTCCTAAAGTGGAGAAGGCAAAAGAACATTTACTGGTTAGACACAGAACTGCTCTATTAATAAACCATATAATTGGCCTTAAAAGTTAACATGCACACTAGCTGCTAAAAGGGAAAAAAAATTCCCAAGCATTCAGCAGCAAAATATACAAGGTATAGCAGCTTTGCAAGGGAAAACAGTAGTCGTATCCGGTATGGTAAATAATATATATTTTTAATAATTCCAGCATTTTTATTGCCTCCTTCATCCTGAAGTAACCTAAATTGTTTTATAAACTCTACAGACTGAGTGCAGTAATTAGTTCCCCTTCACTGAAATGCAGGCCCCTCTGAGGTGGTAGGTAACAGAGGTTTAATGACACTCACACAAGCCAGCACAACTGTTTCATACAGGAAGTGAAGAATGCTTGAAAATGCAGGAAGGGGTGAGGTAGAGTGTGTTAATTATCCAAAATGCCCTTTGGCCAGAAGACTAGAAAGCCAGGGCTCAGAGTCAATTCTGATCCAATTGATGGCACAGCTCAATGCTTGGTAGTGTGATACCTGGGCAATGGTGTAAAGCTACTGGAGAAGAAAGATTGCCACCTTCTGAATTACAGTTGAATAGTTGCTTCTTGGAGGTTTCCAGTCCAAGCTTTGACCCAGACTAGTGCTGCTTTGCTTGGAAGATCTGGCAGGGACTTGCTATGCTCTCTGCTTGAGTCAAACACTTAGCTGTGCTCGGACACCCTGCAGAAGATGGAAAATAACTCTGTGGAACCAATGGTGAAGAGGGCAAGTTTGGGGGTATTCTGGGCAGTGAAACACCAGCTGAATTAAAGATGACCCTGACCTTAAGCTAAAGGTAGGTCAATAGCTCTCCTGAGTCCAGATGACTCATTGGGCTAATGTGATTAGGCCACACCAGTTGCCATGATACACAAAGGAGTCATGTTCATATCCAGCCACCTTTGACTCCCAGGCAAAACAACCAGGGGCTCCTATACACATAGAAGTGTATAGTAGTGAGCCAGCATGGAAATAAACATGTTCCAGCAGACTCTGGCATCGTATGTATTAGTGTCCCTGCACTGAAAAATGGTGGCGAGACACTTTGAACTAAAGCTTATTTGATGAGCTTTAGTCCAAAGCGCCCTGCCATTTTTCAGCACAAGGGATGCTGATGCACATGACACTTGGATGCTTTTCATTAAAAGCGCTTGCTAATTAAAGCAACCCCCATGCTTCCTGTAGCATGTGTAAAAATGCCCCAGGTGCCCATTTCCAGCTTAGTTGACTGTGGGTTGGCCTGTATTTTGGATTAAATGCTCTGGTAGCATGACCCAGAAACATAGACTGTTGCAACACTGCCCAAGTGAACCACACACTAAAGGTATACATAGCCTCCTCAAAGGTCTTTAGGTAAAAGGACTTCTCTGTGGTGAGTCAAAGGGGCCTTGTGCTTCCATTTGTCACTAGCTCCTGCTCACAGGAAATGAGGGAACTGCATGCTGTTGACATCTGAAGAGGCTGAAAGTATGAGGGAAAGAATTGTCTCCCCCATACCAAAAAAAGGTTAATGAACATTGCCTCCCCCAGTTAACCAGGCTAGGAAAAATTCTATGGTGTTCATGCCAATTCCTGAAAATATGTAATATTGTTGGATATGTGACCAATACCTCTATCAGTCTCCCGGGTGCTCATTGGTACATGTCCAGTGTTGCTCTATAAGCAGATACACTGTTTTTTTTTCTGCATTTGGTATACACAGTCAGAGTGAGTGGCCTGAATGTGTCTTTACATTGGCCCTCCTTAGCATGGCTAGAGGTAGTATAGACAAGTCCATTGTGGCTCTGTAGCTATTACTGTCTCTTAAGAACTGCAGCAACTAGTATTCTTCCTACATCTCACTCCATGAGAGAGAAGAGGGATAGCCAGTGGCTTCAAGTAGTCACATATTCATGGACTTGACCTCAAGTATATCCATGAAACTCCTGATGTGAAGCTTTGCATTTGAAGGACAATGTGTTTGTATAGGTTCAAAAGCCCTTTCCCTGACATAGCAGAATTGCATCAGTTCTGCTGCAGACAGAAAGATAGAGGAAGCAGGATTTTGGCACTAGTCATTTCACTTTACATCTATGAATGCATGTGACCTCTCTGTGAACATCCCCTGCTGAGAAGAATAGGGGCCCAGGCAAGCACTATGCAAAGAGGACTAAGCGTAACCCTTTTGACCACAAATCTCCTAACCAGGAAAGAAAGGATATATGTAATTCTTTATAAATTCTGTCTAAAAAACAGCACAGAAGAAAGAGTAGGGATGCTAAAATCTTACTGCAGCCCCTGAGGGGGTATAGCAATGGTTTTAAGATATGTGTGTGACTCCCTTGTACTAGCTTCCCCAATTTATAGTGCGGAATGCTCCAGGCTGCTCCAGGCTTTGAGACCACTAAATGAGTAGTACTCTAAGGGTGTGTCTCTACATGTATAATTAGTGCTATATGGATTTACTGCACAATAATTCACTTCACAGTAAACACATCCTGGGCAGGTGTCTACATATGGAGCCATTTGGGAGCAGATTTGCTCCTTATGGCACTAGCCTGCTCCAGGGCTCCCTTGGCCTTGTGCCATCCCCCTGCAGGACTGGGGGGAGCTGAAGGCTCTAGTCACCACTGCCTGGGACCAGGGACACTCTTTAAAAGCCAGCCCCTCATGGTGATCTCTGGCCACCTGCATTTCTGGCCTGGAGCAGTCTGCAGCACAGCCCTCTCCGACTCTGTTGCCAGAGCCTGTCCACTGTGTGATGGCTGCTTCACCCCCAGGTCCCAGGAACAACAACCTGCACCATGGGCTCCTGCTTGCCACCCTGCTAGCTGGGCTTTGCCTCCACAGTGACTGGCATCTGGCCCTGGTCAGTCTCAGCCCGACCTGCACCCCTACCATTGCTGCATGGCTGTGTGGCCAGGCTCACTGCAGTGTCTGAGCACCCCTGCCCCTGTGCCGACACCGCCCAGTCCCTGGCCTGTTGTCTAGACCCTGGCATGGATGCTGAAAATGTGCACGTGGATGGCACCACCAGTGCCATCCACAAGCTCCTAGGGCTTCAGCCTTGCTGCCTGCAGGCTCGCCCAGACAGCCAGGACTGGTGGCTGCACATCATCCAGTGCACTTCGGAC
>NW_017729022.1:125991292-126004386 GCF_001723915.1 Gavialis gangeticus | reverse complement strand
TTGCCAGAGCCTGTCCACTGTGTGATGGCTGCTTCACCCCCAGGTCCCAGGAACAACAACCTGCACCATGGGCTCCTGCTTGCCACCCTGCTAGCTGGGCTTTGCCTCCACAGTGACTGGCATCTGGCCCTGGTCAGTCTCAGCCCGACCTGCACCCCTGCCATTGCTGCATGGCTGTGTGGCCAGGCTCACTGCAGTGTCTGAGCACCCCTGCCCCTGTGCCGACACCGCCCAGTCCCTGGCCTGTTGTCTAGACCCTGGCATGGATGCTGAAAATGTGCACGTGGATGGCACCACCAGTGCCATCCACAAGCTCCTAGGGCTTCAGCCTTGCTGCCTGCAGGCTCGCCCAGACAGCCAGGACTGGTGGCTGCACATCATCCAGTGCACTTCGGACAATGAGCAGCGGCTGGCGTCATGCTGGATGACCCAGGCCACCTTCCAGGAGCCTCTTGACCAGATCCACCCACACCTGGAGCAGCAGGCCGCCACCATCCGGCCACCCCTTTCTGTGGAGATCTGGCTGGCCATCACCATGCTCAAGCTAGCCATGCCCACCAGACTGCACTGTCAGCCACCTCTTTGGCATGGCCAAGGCGACTAACAGGGAGGCCCTCCTGGAGGTCTGCAGCACCCTCCAGGATGTGCTGGGGCACACCATGCTCTGGGTGCACGACCCCTGGAGGTGGTGGCAGGGTTCCATGCCCTGGGCTTCCCCCAGTGCATCAGGACCCTGGACAGGACCCTCGTCCCAGTTACCTGTCCACCCCACAAGGATCATCTGTGCTACAGCTGGCAGGCTTTCATTCTGTCATGCTGCAGGCTATCATCAACCATAACGGTACCTTTACCAGCATGAGCGCTGGCTGGACTGCTAGGGCCCCCGATGCCCGTGCCTTCCGCAACTCTGCCCTGCCAGCCCTGGTGGAGAGTGGATGCTTTGCATCAGGGGTACTGGACCTCCAGCTGGGTGAGGTGACAGTCCCATCCCTCCTCATTGGGGACCCCACCTACCTGCTCCTCCCCTGGCTCATGCAGCCCTACACTGGCCTGCTGGACCCCCACCAAGCACATTTCAGCTGGTGCCCAGGCCAGACCCATATACTGCTGGAGTGTGCCTTTGATCACCTGAATGCAGGGATGCAGGTGCACAATTACCACCAGCCTCAAGCTTGTGGAAGACAACATCAGTGGGCAGTATGATCTAGTAGGAATCATGAGACCTGATGGAACTCCTCACCTGATTGGAGCATAGCCATAAAGGGCTATGACCTGCATAGAAGGGACCAGGTAGGGAAGAAAGGTGAAGGTGTTGCTCTCTATGTGAAAGAGCAGTACACCTCCTTGGTGGATGATATAAGCTTCAAAAAAGAATGGCTTGAAACCCTCTGGGTCAAACTGCGGGGAGGAGAGGGGGGGGAGGTGGTGTGGCAAGAGAGACCTAACTGTAGGTGTATCCTACAGATCACCAGGCCAGGGGGAGGAACTCAAACTAGAGTTCGCCTAAGAACTGACAGAGGCCACGCGTCTAGACTAGACAGTCTCCTCACTAGGGTCACCTAACCCCAGTTGTCTTCCTGCCTAGAGTGGGGGGGGCTGGACCCGATGATCTGCAAGGACCCTTCCAGCCCCTAACAGTTATGAATCTATGTTCACTGTCTGTCGCCAGGCAGACAAATCTGATAGCAAGGTTGAAGTCTTGGACTTAAAAAATGCAAATCTCAACAAGCTCAGGTCACTAGTAGCGGGAGTGCTGTGGGACCAGGGACTGAAGACAGAAGGAGTGCTTGAAGAGTGGTTGTTCCTTAAGGACACGATCCTCGAAGCACAAAGCAAGTATGCAGAGAAAATGAAACAGAAGGGTTGGGAAGCCCTCTTGGCTAAACAGGGAAATCAGAGTCCTCTTAAGAAAGAAGAAAGAGGCTTATAAACAATGGAAGCTTGGGACAGGCCACAAGGAGGACTATACAACAATGGCCCGCACTTGTAGGGAACAGATCAGAAAGGCTAAAGCTGAGACTAAACTCAAATTAGCAATGGGAATCAAGAACAACAAGAAGTCCTTCTTTAGGTACATAGGGAACAGGAGGAAAATCAATGGAAGTGTGGGGCCATTGCTCAACTACTCAGGACAGCTGGATACCAGCACTCAGGAGAAAACTGAACTCTTGAATGACTACTTTGCCTCAGTATTTCATCAGGCGTAGGGGAAAATCATGCCAGGTAGGGTGCAGAATGAGCAGGGTAGGAATGACTGCCTTCCTACTATTGCTGTAGAATTGGTGCATGATCAATTGAAAAAATTAGACATTTACAAGTCAGCAGGACCAGATGAACTTCATCTGAGAGTGCTGAGGAGCTGGCCAAAGTCATTGCAGAACCCCTGGCGAAACTCTTCCAAAACTTGTGGTGCTCTGGAGAGGACCCTGAGGACTGGAGGAGGGCCAATGCTATGCCCATCCACAAGATGAGCAGGAGAGAGGACCTGGGTAGCAATAAGTGAGTTAGCCTAACTTCTATCCCGGGGAAAATCCTGGAAAAATTCATCAAGGAGTCTCTCTGTGATAATCTTGCAGAAGGTAAGATTCTGAATGACAGCCAGCATGGCTTTGTCATGGGCAGGTCTTACCTTGCCAACCTCATCTCCTTTTATGACCAAGTGACTCGCCACCTGGACACAAGAGAAGAGGTTGACATTGTATACCTTGACTTCCAAAAAGCCTTAGATCTGGTATCTCACAATGTCCTCACGAGAAAATTGAAAGATAGTGAGCTTGACTCTGAGACAGTCAGTCAGGTGGGTGGGAAACTGGCTGCGGGATAGGACCCAGTGAGTCCTAATGAATGGATCTGTGTTGTCCTGGTGAGAAGTACCCAGTGGTGTCCCACAGGGGTTGGTGCTCAGTTCAGTACTTTTCAACATCTTTATCAATGGTTTGGATGTGGGGGTGAAGAGCTCACTGGCCAAGTTCACGAATGACCCCAAGTTATGGGGGAGCATGGCCACGCTTGAAGATAAGCTACAGATACAGGCAGACCTATACAGGCCAGCAAGTTGGGTGGATTGGAACCAGATGAAGTTCAACGTTGAGAAATGTAAAGTACTTCACCTGGGGACGAACAAACAACTCCCTGCACACCTAGACTTGTGGTGCCAAACTGACTGGCACCATGAATGAAAGGGACCTGGGGGTTATAATAGACCACAGTATGAATATGAGCCGGCAGGGCAATGCTGTAGCCAGAAGGCAAATAATACACTGGCATGCATCAATTGATGCATCTCCAGCAAAATCAAGGAGATGATTCTTCTGCTGTACTCAGCACTGGTGAGACCACAGCTGGAGTACTGCCCAGTTCTGCGCACCATGCTTTAACAAGTATGTAGACAAGCTTGGGAGACTCCAGAAAAGAGCCACTCATATGATCAGAGACTTACACAGCAAGCCATACAAGGAAAGGCTGAGGGACCTGAGATTCTTCAGCTTGAAAAAGAGAAGGCTGAGAGGGGACCTGGTAGCAGCTTACCGCTACACTAGGGGAGTACATCAAGGGCTCAGTGAACAACCATTCACCAGGGCACCCTTGGGGAAAACCAGGAGTAATGGCTACCAACTCCTGGAAGACAGTTTTAGACTCAACACTAGGAAAAACTTCTTCACAGTCAGGGTGTCCGGACTGTGAAATAAGCTCCCTCCTGGTGGTACAATCACCTACACTGGAAATCTTCAAGAGGAGACTGATCAGTCACCTTGCTGGGGTCACTTGTCTTTCCTGCTTGGTGTGGGGGGCTGAACCCAATCATCTTCCAAGGTCCCTTCCAGCCTTGTAATCTATGAATCCCCCAGGTTATCATTGCAGGTTATGCTGTATAACATCTGGGGGGTCTGGGGGGAGCTGTTCCATGAGATTTTGGGCCGAGGAGGCACAGTGGGCAGAGGATGACTGACACTGGGATTGCCAACGGTGGCGGCAACAACAGTGATGCTCCCACTGCACCAAGGGCCCGGGTAAGCCACACACCCAGCAGCAGGGGCCAAGTCAATAGGTGCAAGAGGTGCTAGCAGATCACCTTCTGCTGCATCCCTGTGCTGTAGGCCACCTGGCCGCAGACTCCAGCACCATGCTCACTGTGGAAAGTTTTCTGCAAGGCACTTTATTTCCCTCCACAAACAGAACTCCCACCTTCTTCCCACCCCAAACCACAGAGCCCCTCTCCCCTCCCTCCTGAATCATAAAGCCCCACCACCAACCACCCCACCCAGCACCAATAAAGCACTCTCTTCCCTGCACAAACCAGATACCTTGTGCTCTGTGTGCCCTCTTAGGGTGGGGAACAGTGGGGTGGAGGCGCCTACAGGATGGAGCCTGGGAACAGGCATCCAGTACCCTAGCCTCTGGTCTCATAACCACAAGTTCACATGCTGCAGGTGTGGGGCTTATCTGTGGCTGGCTCCCCCTAGCTGACACAGAGAAGGCAAGTAGTAGCTGGTTGGGATTGCAGCCCTGTTGTAGATGGTGGGGATGCCGCTGCCGTTAGCTACGATCATCTGTTTTCCTCTCTCCTTTCAATACTGCATCTGTCACACTTTTCAGTACTCTGCTGCCTTTTTGCCGCTGCCTTTTTGTCCTTGGAATGGGGGAAGTACCTCAAGATGGCTGCTTTTCCCACATGTTGCCAGGGGTAGCTCCTGGCATCTGTGCTGTGTTGTCACGGCTTCTCCTAGCCAACCACTGAGGAGAGACAAAAAATAAAGAAACAAGTCATCTGGTAAACATGCAGCGCTGCTCACTGAGAAGAGGGAGGCATTTATCGTGAATTCTTTCCCTAAGGCTGATGGGATCTTTCTTCCTTTGGTGAGCAGAAACATGGCTGATGTTCTGAGTGAGGTTGGCTTCCCAATGGAGCAAGACAGTAAACAGGGCTTGAAGGGAAGCAGCCTCCTTCCTCATGTTGCTGCACCACACACCTTCCAGATTTGCTGTACAAAAACTTTGTCATGGTAGAATGGTTATTTTCCTCACCTTTATGACTCTGCAAGAAAGCAAATGTTGCTGTTTTTGGTTTTCTTTGGGCATGTCCACACATGCTTTTACATGCACCTAAACTTAATGCACATTTGCCTAATGCACATCAAGGTGATATAGGTGTGTGTCTACATATGCACGTGCAAAGGTGCAGTAATGCAGCATGTGGACTGATTTGGGACTAAAGTTAGTCCCAAGTCAGTCGACATACGCAATGTTAATGCACCTCAGTGCATATACATATGAATTAATGCACTTTAGCTATTTGCACCTAGATTTGATACCTGCTTTTGCTTCTGCAGATATCAAATTGAGGTGCAAATAGCCTAAAATCACCATTTTAAGGTGCATTAAGGGCACACATGTAGACTTAATGCGCCTGAAAAATAGCTACTGCACTTTACATTTGCATGTGTAGATGCACCCTTTTAGTTCCTACAGACAATTCTCACATAGCTGTTGTGCATGTTTTAATGAGATGTTGTCAAGGCTGGTAAAATGCAGGTCCAGATTAAGACCTTAACTGTATTGCCCCATTCCTAGGGCCCCAGGTCCTGCTGTCATGTGATGACATCATAAGTTCAGCTGTCATTTAGAAAGCAAGGCCTGAGCTCCTGTGGCTGAGGACAAAAGTTTGAAAATATTACGTGAAGGAACTTGGACCACAGGACCTGTCTGAGGTTGCAGAGAGACTGAAACAGCCACTCACAGAAGCATGAACTACCTTGTCAAACTCAATGGGTTATCCATACTAGTTCCTCTGCTCTGGAAGGGCCCAGACTCCATGACCCCAACAGAGGACTGTGTAGTATAGGAGGGGGAAAAGGCAGCAAGTCCAGCCTTCCTGCCCACCAGCTACATTCTAGCTATTGGGTAAGTGCTAAGATGAAGGGTTCTTTGCAGTCACTTTTGATGCCTCGAAGGGGAAAAGGCCATACTTATGCTCCACGAGTAGGGAAGAGATGGTCATGAGAGGAGGAGATCTTCTGCCACTACAAGTGGGGTTACAATGAGGGGACAGGCCTACAGGGGTTGGACTCCATATTGTGATGTACCCAGAGCCCCAGTCTATCTTTACCTGGCATTTAAAACTCCATGGAAAACATCCAGTACTGAAGCACTTGCCTTTGTGCTCAGAGGTTTTGGATGTTTCTTGCAGCCAGGCGTCCATAACGCAGAGAAGAAGATCTTTGAATAAAAACAGTTCTGTGCTTTGCCCTGAGATGCTCTGTAAACAAGTGCATGGAGCTAGCTTGATTGCAAGCTGTATGTACTGATTTGTTTACAGATCTTCTCAACTAAATCATGTGTCTGTTTATTTTTTTTAAACGTGACTGGAGAAAAATCCTTCTAACTGTATAGACAGGAAAGATCAGTGCTGGCTAAGTGATTTGATATTTCTTCCAGGACCCTACCCCCAGGGTCCTTGATCATCTAAGAAGCATGAGAAAGATCAAACAACTGAACAGATCTGTTCCCAAGAAGGGTCCAGAGAGGTTGTACATTTTTGGGTGGAAAGTGTGCTGTGCTTTGTGCTTTCAATTCTGGGTAGTTTCTTGTGAAGAATAATTCTCTACTGTGGGACATTCTCCCTCCTGATGGACAAAGTCCTGAACCAGCATCAAGAGGAGCCAACATCAGCTATAAGTAGGGACAGATGATTGTGGTCTAGCACTTCCAACAGTGTTTGGTGTCTTCAACCTGGCAGAAGGCAGGGCAGTTATGCACCTTATAGATTTACTGAAGATACACACACATGCGCACACACAGTTGTGCACACACGCATACACATATGAATAGAAAGATAGATATGCAGCCCACAGGCCAGGTCTGGCCCCCAGAAACAAGTCATCTGGCCCTCCTCACAGGTCTGAAAATTTGATAGTGGGAGAGTAGTAACTTTGCTCCCCTCCTGTCAAATTCCTGGGCCCATGGAATTTTTGGAGCCCATGATATAACCTGACCCTGCAGGCTGGATAGCAAACCCTTGAGTGCTGGGTTGGGCACCCAGGGTGGCACAGGGTGCTGTCCCAGCATACAGAGCCAGGCAGGGAGAGTGCAGGTCTCCAGGGTCTGATTGCAGCACATGGGGCAGCATGAGGCCTCAGGGCCTGATCTCAGTGTGAAGGGCTAGGTGAGGGTGGTGTGGGGTACAGTCCCAGTGCACAGATGGGGCATGGGTCCCCAGGGCCCAATCCTGGCACATGGGCATCACAGGGACCAATCCTGACACAGGGCCTATTCAGCCTGTGGACTAGCCCTGAGCCACACATCTGGCCTGTGAGGCCAAAAGCTTGAGCACCACTGATATATAGCATAAGCTTTTGTGAACTCAAACTCACATTATCATTGCTGTTTCAAGGAAAGGACCTTTTCAAAGCCAACACAGAAGAGATTTGATTGACTGTATGTTCATGAAGTCTGTATGTTCCAGCTGCAAGACAAAAGCAACATGAGCTATCCGATTCTAAACTGTCCCAATTCCTCCTCTTTCCTCATTTCTTCATCATGACACCTATATCATGAGACTTCTTCAACAGGGTGAGGTCAACTCCCTATTGCTGCTAGAAGCACTAGGGAAAGTACCTCAAGAATTTGGAAGGAAAGGCTTCTACTCCTGCTACTTGTTATGGCATAGAAGAAAGGGGGATATAGCTCATCCTAAAGCACTGAGGCCTCAGTGTCTTTATTCAGGTTCAGGATAGGAACATACTGTGACCAATACAGAGCCCTACATCCTCCAGTCTGTACTTGAAGCTGAGGCTATTTACCAAAGTTGCAATTCATCCAGGGAAACAAGGAATCCAGGTATACCTACTTGTGGCTCAGACAGGGCTCATCTCAAAAAGTCTACTCAAAAAATCTAGCTGTTTTCACTTCCCTTAGTCTTGAAGTCAGCAAGGGCAAATCTGCACAGACTCTAATAAAAATCACTAAATTCACAGGAGCCATGTTAGATTGCAGGCTGATAAAGACTTTCCTACCTTAAAGAGATGCCATGTGCATCCAGTACCACAACAAGAACCCATCTGAAGCATGTAGAGTACACATCAGTACACAAGTACATCAGGTGTCATGGCAAGATTTCATCTTTGTAAAATGACAGGAATCTCTGTCTTCTAGGCCTTCAGAACACTTTCAGACCAGCCGAGACCACTCCAAGGGCTGCAAATGTTCCCTCAACTCTCTGGCCCTCCAGACTCCCTTCCACGGTTGGGGTTACCTGATGAAAGGTTTGTTTATGATGTGCCACAGTAGCAAATGCTGGAGATTCTGCTTCCGGGCAAGCAGGAGCCCAGTGTTTTTCTTATTCCTTGGACTCCAAACTTCATGGATGCCTTTCGCTTGATACTTATGATCCCAGGAAGATGTTCAAATAAGACTCAGGGACAATGATCCCAGTTTGTCCCTTGCAATTTTAGAGCTCAGATCTCTTGGGCACATCCAGACGAGCATGCACGTACATTTCCCTGGAGAAAAATAGCAGCGGGACATAGTTGTGCTGCTTGTCCCCAGGAACCAGCACCTGGGCTGGCCCCAGCAGCCTTACTTGGGACTCTGGAGGCCTCCTGGGGCTGCAGCAGCAGTGATCCAGGTGTGTGGAACCTGGCCAGCAGCCAGATTGTGACTGGCCGACCAGACTTCAGTTTCAGGTGGTGCATGCTGCCTTCACGTGCACTGCCCTGTTTTTTCTGCCATGGTTTTTTTTTTTGACACCAGCATCTCCCAGTATAAAAAACCCCCACTGTGCTGCAAATTACTAGCACAGTGAATGCGCGTGTGTGCAGTGCATGCAGTTTGCAGCACCGCAGACAGGTCTGCAGCACTGCAAAACATTTATGCATGACTTGAGTCTACCCATTTAGAGGCTGGTCAGCTTACTGATTGCATCTCACTTCAGAGCCCTAGTCAGGTCTTCCAACAAGGTCTGGCATCCCTGCTTGTGGCAGTCTGCATGATGGCTGACATCTAGTGAGGAACTGTTTAGCAGCAGTCCTGCATATGTCTTTCCAGAGTAGGATGTAGGAAAAAGGAAATCTACAGTCTCATGGCAAGTCTTCCTTAGTCCATAGATAAAGTCACTTTGAGGTCTCACCTTAAGTTCCTGACTATGGGTGTCTCTTTCACATTAATTATTCTGTTCATCTCCTGGCTTTTCCCTTAAGCCTCATTCTTTACCAACCAAAGCAACACCTCACACAGTAGCTGTACTTAGAGGATTGTCCTGGACCAGATCAATCAGAAGCTTGCTGAGACTGTTTGTTGCATTTACCGAATGAGAGGACAATTGATATTCCTGCAGAGAATCCAAGTGAGTTTTAGGCTGTATACACACCTACAATGTTTTAGCAACAGAAGACTCGTTTAGACACATCAGGTCCTGGTTGTCTGAGCCCAGGTGACATCCTCCCTTGTGTCTTTGAACAACATCCCCATGACTGAGATTTGTAAGGCAGCAATGTTGAGTTTAGCCCATGCTTTTACATTTACTGTGCAGGTATAAGGCAGATGCAGATTTGGTCCTCCAGTTAATATTCCAGTAGGACTCCTCTTACCTCTTCTAAATACTCTTTGCTAGTCACTGGCCACATCTGCATGAGCTGCTGACTGTGCAGTAGCTTGTTACTACTGTGCAGTAGCATTGCATGGCAGGAAGCATGATGTGACACTTCTGCACAGTAGTAATGAGCCTGGGCGGCAACTGCTTATGGGGATGGCAACTGCAGTTGGACTGCTGCTGACAGCAGCAGCAGCAAGCAGCTGAGTCAGCAGCATGGGGCTCCCCTTTCTGCACATCCCCCTAAATTGGCACCTGAGCCTTATGCCTTGCTCACTCCCCTTTAGTTACACAACTGGGATCTGTGGTCAATATCTCAAAGATGAAAGAACAGTTACATATTCTGCAGTAGAAAGGGAAGTATGGCGCCTTATAGACTAACTTGTTCAGAAAGGCATGAACTTTCACAGGTTACAGCCTACTTTGACATAACATCTGACAGAAGTAGGCTGTAGTCTACAAAAGCTCATGCCTCTCTGAATGGGTTATTATGTAAGGTGCCACACTGCCCTGCTTTCTGCCTAACTTCAAACTAACATGTCTAAATAGCTATCTACATTTTGAAGCAGCGCTGGCTCTAACTTCTTCCAGATGTGTTGTTCACACCACTTCTATGTCCTGCCATCCATCCCTGCTCTGCCTTGACACATGGCAAGGGTGAAGGAACTGAGAGGGTTGTTGAGGCTGCCCTCCTTCTTATGCAGTTCTGATGCCCATGGTGGCTCCTGGAGTGCAGATGTGGTTCCAGTGGACATTGCTGTTGAAAAGGAATCGGATTTTACCCCATAGGGCACATGCAGCCAGAATGGAATCTGTGTGGGCAACACACCTTGAAGAACTGGAAGGCATGCCATTTTTCTTTATCCATGAGAAACTGGATTGAGACGACAAAACTAACTTTACGAAGCCACTAAACATTCCATCCAATGGCTTCAATAACCTTAGTTTGATTTTGGACAAGTGACCCAGTAAGTGGAAGCCTCTGTTACCAGTTAACAATGCCATCTACCATTAAAAAACTGCGTAAGCAAGAAGCTGTTCCTTTAGAATAACTGTAAAAAAACTAGAGGAGTGGGAGTAAAGGCAGAAAGAAAATAAAGAAGAGGTGTAAAACAAGGAATATAAGCATAATGCTTGTCCATTCCTCATCCTTTCCTGTGTGAGATGTTTTTTCCGCATATAGGATGCTCCAGAAGGCAAAGGTGGAAATACAAATCACAGCTTTTCTCTCAAAAAAGAAACACCCATGGATATTTCTCTTTCTTGCTGACAGGTGAGTTCAGAATCTGCTCCACCCACGTCCTCAGTTTTCAGTGGGAGGGAAGAGGGAATTCTCCACTATCTTAAAGTCTTCTCAGGGCTCATCTCAAAAAGTATGTCAGTCTACTAAGTAGCACATCAGGTCTAATAAGTTATTAAACAACTGCCTAGAAAGCCTCCTAGATATAGGTGACTTACAAGGAACCCTTCTTCCTCAGCTCCATTTCAAACCTGCTTGGCTGCTTCCCAGGATGCCTGCCAACATTTCAGGTTGAATTGACTTTTTCTGTGAGCAGCTGAGTGGAGCTGGCTCAAGGGGCAAAGCTGGAGCTGAGTTCGATGCAACTGATGCTTAACCAGTTTGTTTCCTACTTTCATTATTTCCCCCTGACCCCTCTCCCATCTAATCACCAACTCATCTAGATATTTTGCAGTATCACTGTTTTTCCCTCCTCTAGTTAGTGCTTGCTAATGACCTAGCCCTGCTCCTTTTGTTTTTTTCTTTGCTTCTTTGCCATGATGGAAATCTCTGTAAAGATGTGTGGCTTGAACTGGGGGGTGTGAATTAAAGGGACACTAACCAGGCTTCCATTCAACTTGGGCGGGATTTTCACAAGTGCCAAGGGCCCTGTCTATACTGTTTCTCTGATGCTCTTGAGACATCCACCAAGGAGTATGCTCCATGATAGATATAAACATGAGCCCCCCAAGCTGCACTGGGGGTGGCCTTGCCATTGCTCTTAAGCCTCAAGGAGACAGAAAGCTCAGGATTGGTTGATGTGAGCATACTCTTTGCAGCTTCATCATCTCATTTCTGAGTTTGGTGCATGCAGCACAAGAATGGGTGGGCAGGATCTGCTTCTCAGCAGTGTTTTTGGGAGCACCATGGAAGCAACACAATAGAGGCATGGATCATTTGAATTGGGATGGTCCCACTTACTTTGCAGCTGGGGGCCAAATTAAGGATAAGCTGGGCAGCTATGTGGTGGGAGCAACACAGGTGGGAAAAGTATTTTGTAATGAAACATAGTGTAAAAATGTCCAGGAATTAACAGACACCAAACGATAATGTTTAACCTTATGAAAAGAAAACACATCTCCCTGGCATTTTCATTAATGCTGGCCTGTGCAATGTGTTCTCAAGCTTTAGCTCTGCCATTTGGTAAAAGCCACAGAGCGCTTTCCCAGCTCAGGTATTTGATTTGGGGTTTTGTACACAGCATTTCCATTTGCTTCACATGGAGCCATTTGAAGTGGCTTGGAGATTTCTTTTCTCCCAGTGCACGAATCTCCTGTCATTCCATTCAGCACACTTGCAACAGCAGAGAGCACCTGATGCCTTTTCCTATTAACAACCACTCTGTTTTCCTCTATCTGCAGCTCACATAATTAGGTGACATCCAAGCCAATTGACACTGTAGACATAGGAAGGAATGAGAATCTGGACCCTTTTCTAATTCAGGTACTGGGCTGGGTCTTAGGAGATCAGGGTTCAGTTCCTGACTGTACCTTGGGCCATGCCCTTATCCTCAGTAAGCCTCAGTTCTCCATCTGTACAGGGATAATGAAACTTCCTTTTTTGGGTGAGGAAAAGTTCTTGCAGGCAGGGCTGTCTCTGTGAAGTGTTTGTGCAGCCTCCTGATCTTAGCTGAAGCTGCTTGGTGTTGACTAATACTGAAAGGAAAAGATGAGTGGAAAGTTTTGAACCACATTGGCTCTTTCAGTCCTTGATCGAAAGCCTACTAAAGTTAGTGAGAGATCTGTAATGCCTGACTGGTCTGCTGTAATTGTAAAACTTCTCACCATTGCATTACCAGGGACAAAGCTCCCCTGATGGTTACATTGGCTCAAGGGCCAGCATAGCTTGGCAGGCAAGTTTAGTGTCACAGAGCTGTTTAGAGCAGGAGTGGCCAGCCTGGGGCTTGGATACCACAGGTAGCATGGGCAGCCTCTGTGTGTGGCACACGGCAGATTGGGGAGGGGACAGGCAGCACAGTGGCAAACAGGGCAGGGAGCAGAAAGCAGAGCAGCAGCTGGGTCAGGGAGCACAGGGAACAGAAAGCAAAACAGTAGATCAGGTAGAAAGGGGTCACTTGAGGATGGTTAGGGGCTAATTTGTGTCACTCCTGTCAAAAAGGTTGGCCCCTACTGGTCTAGACCAGCTCTGGTAGTTAAATGCCAGTACTCTAAACCAGCATTTCTCAACCCATGGGTCGCAAGAATATATGAAGGGGTTGCGAACAAAAAT
>NW_017729022.1:125984858-125986292 GCF_001723915.1 Gavialis gangeticus | reverse complement strand
GGATGAGATAGCTGGACATGGTCCTGCTTTGAGCAGGGTGTTGGACTAAATCAGCATTTCTCAATGTGTGGGTATTCACCCAAAAGTTGGTCACAAGAATATATGAAAGGGTTGTGAACAAACTTTCAAAATGGAATATCCTTTAAAGGAGAAAAACATGGGAAACCATGGCTTTCCCCTTGCAGGCTGGCAGAGCTCCAGCTTGCAAAGGGCTGCTTGAACCCCCCCTGCCCCACACACGGGGGGGTGGGGCTGGGGCCTGGGGGCAACGGGTCAGGAGTGAGGGACACTCAGTCAGGACTGCATGTCGATGTTTACAAATGGGTCCTGGCACAAAAAAGTTTGAAAATTACAGCCGTACACTACTGTTCTTGCTGTTGTGGCCACTGGGGGTGCTGCATGCATGATAGTGTCAGGGTTGGAAGTTTTAAGCAGAACTCCTTTGTAGACAAGGCCTAAGGATGTGCCAAATGGACCTCCAGAGCTGGAGAATCTTTCATCCGCTGTTTAAATAGCCAGGGTGTGTAGAGATCTGTGATCTGTGCACAGGTTATGAGGCACAGAGGGATTCAGTGGAAATTGGCCAGGGCCCACCCAGACCCCCAAACATGACCAAGGCTGTTCCAGAGGCCACCTCGCGGCTCAAACCACCACAAGACCACCTGGCCTAGACCTTCCTGGCCTGCAGCAGTAGGGAAGGGGATGGAGTCTTGGAAGACTTCATCAGCTGAATCTCTTGCTGACTTCCTCTGGACAAACGGGTGCCTCCATGTGTGGAGATGGGGAGGACTCGGTGGAGTTGGGAGAACAGGGAAGGCCCCCATCTCTTCACCTACAGCTCCCCATTTGGCGGCACAACTCCCAGAGGGCAGCAGCCAGATTTGGGTCTGCCTGGAAACCTCAGATCTGGATGGCTGTAGTAGTCTTCTCTGGCAGCTAGGGCTGCCAGGGTTGGTCTGTGCGCGGGGGACAAACTGTAAGACAGATCTACACCTGTAGGCAGGGGGTGGTTGAGCCCCCCCCACACCAGCATCTGCTGAGTAGCCTGCCCAGGGATAGTGTGTGTATGTCTAGATGTGTGTGAAGGCTGTCTCCCTCCATTCTGCGTGTGTGTGTGTGTGTAAGATATTTGTGGTTGTGTGTGGAGGCTACCTACCTCTCTCCTTTCTGTGGCTGTGTCAATGAGTGCATGAGGTCGTGTGTAGATGAGGTTGTGTGTGTCATGTGTGGTGTGTGGAGGCTGACTCCCTCCTTTATCTGTGTGTGTGTGGGGGGGGAGGCTCTCTCTCTCCTTTCTCTGTGTGTAGGGGTGTGTGTGTAAATGTGTGCAGCTGCGTGTGCGGAGGCTGTCCCCCTCCTGTGTGTGCGGTCCCTCCTCCCGGCGGCCGGGGCTGCTCCGCGCGGGGCGGGGCGGGCGGGGGCTCCTGCAGCCGG
>NW_017729022.1:125982087-125984584 GCF_001723915.1 Gavialis gangeticus | reverse complement strand
CGCCCCCCGGCCCGAGATGCTGGTGCTGCTGCTGCCCGGGAGCCCGGCCCGCGGCCCGGCGCGCAGGAGGAGGCAGGAGCTGGTGCTGGGGCAGCTCTGCTTGCTGGGCTCGCTCCTGCTGCTGCTCTCCTCGCTCTCCTGCTGGGCTGGCAGCGCCGGTGAGTGCCGCGACCCCGGCCCGGATCGCCCCGGCCGCCGGAGGGGGTGGGGGGGCGGCGGCAAGGGGGGCTCCTCGCCTCGGCCGGGGGTCGGAGCCCCTGGGCGGGTCACGCTCCCTCCCTCTCTTACATCCATGCTCACACACTCACACATGTGCTCACATGCACACACTCCCACATGCACACACACTCACATTCATGCTCACTTACATGCCCACACACGGACACACTCCCTGCCCCACACATGCTCTCACACACACTCACATACATGCACTCCCACATACACTTACATACATACACAGACTCACACTCGCATGCTCACATACACACCCCCACACATGCTCATACACACTCCCACATACATGCACACACTCCCACATACATTTACATGCACACACTCCCACATACATTTACATGCACACAACCACACACTAGCATACACGCTCACACACTCTCTCACACACAAACACCCCTCCCCTCCATTTCCTCCCCCATCCTCGTCCCCCCTTTGCTTTCCTTGTGGAGCCTAGGGCCCCTGGAGATGGCCCAGAGGTCAGTGTCATCGGGGACCCCAGAGACGAGCCCTGAGTTGTTTCCCAAGCCTGTTCCCTGAGGAGGCTCCCTGACTACCATGTGCACAACTCCATCTACCAGCCTGACACCTGGGGAAGAAAGTGAGGAAAAGTTGTAGTAGCTGCTCTGGCTCTGGGAAGAGAGGGGTATTTCCTGTGGTGTCTCCTGTCCGTCTTCTGGTCTGCGGGGTGATCGTCCCCCTCTGCCTGTGCAAAACCACCTGCCCTTCCTGGAGCGCACTGAAAAACTGGGTCATTATCTCAGACACCCCCCTTGCCTGAGATCCAGTGGATACGTTGTAGGCAGCCCCTGGCAGGGACTTCACATTTGCTGTGTGCGTTGAACAGTCCTCACTTGCCGGAGAGGTGACAGTTACTCTCAGAGGGAGCAGCCTGCCTGGTGACTTTTAGGTATAGCTTAGAAGTTGCAGGCTGGGTGAATGGTGGTGGGGGATTCCCAACCCCATCCCTGGGGCTTATAATGCAGTGGGACTCACTTCTTCACTTTTTCAAACCTGTTTCTGTATTTCTGCCTTCCTGGATGAGATTGACAGCTCTGCACAAGCTCAATTCCCTAGCTTGCTAGTTCACCTCCTGTATTGATCCCACAACTCCCTTATCTCCCCCCACTACTTCCACCCCTTCACCTTTACAGGGTCCTGGGTTCTCCTGAGCTGCCATGACCAGTTGTGGGTATTACCTGAACTGAGCCACTTATACTCATTTCACTTGTGATGATGACCAAGACGAAACTCAGGTTTCCAGAAGAACTAGGCATTTAGTCTCTGCCACTTACTCCTTTAAACTCCATAGTTAGCGAATGAATGGTGAGTACATTAGGAAGAAAATTAGTGCTCTTTAAAAATTATATCTTTCCTAATAGGGTGCAGCATTAGATTGGAATACATCTAAGGCACTTAAAAAACCCCTGTTAAGGGAGGAAGCTAAGCCATTTCACACTTTTATACTGTCATTTAAAATAAATGGTGATCCTTGCAGGATTGGTTTAGCTTCTTCCAATGTCAAGAGCCTTCATCAGGTGACTGTAAAACACAACTGATTAGTTTGTCACAATGAATTATCTGTGAGTTTATTTCAAATTGTGATTTTGTCCATATATTCTACTGGTTCTACAGGTTCACCTGTTAACACTGATTGTCACATGGGGATGTTGTAAATGTTGCCACATTTTACTGATGCAGCAGTAGAGGAACTTTGCAAGTTCCTTTTCATGAGTTGCAGATCTAATTGTATTCAGTTTAGCAGCTGTAGTCCTAGCTGAAAGGTATTCATTAGACTTATTTAACTCTCTCTGTGCAGTCAGTCTTTATGAGGTGAAAGGCCTTTCAAAGCATATTGCCACCTTCAGATAAAAGAAAGTGTGTGCCAGTCCATAAGCTGTATATTTATTACGATTGCCATTCACACAGTCATGTTCTGTGAGTCACGTAGTAGCACTGTATATTGTTCAAATTTTAGGTGGGAGATAATGAAATGTTTGTTTTCCAGGTGGTGAAATGCATGACACTTTAATATCTATCTACTGCAGTGGGTTGTTGAAACCTGTGGGAAATGTGGGACAATTGTGATCGTATTTTAGAGGATTTGTTAGAAACTTAAAGACCTTAGTGTGCCATTTTGAAAAGAAGTGATTTCTCCTGGTTCATTTTTTTAACCACCTGTTAAAAGCGTGGAGTATGAAAATAACCAACTATTCTTATCAAGTTGTGCCAACACAATATTTGCATTGAAAATATGAAAATATAG
>NW_017729022.1:125960441-125977087 GCF_001723915.1 Gavialis gangeticus | reverse complement strand
TTGGTAATGAAACCTGTGGGAAATGTGGGACAATTGTGATCGTATTTTAGAGGATTTGTTAGAAACTTAAAGACCTTAGTGTGCCATTTTGAAAAGAAGTGATTTCTCCTGGTTCATTTTTTTAACCACCTGTTAAAAGCGTGGAGTATGAAAATAACCAACTATTCTTATCAAGTTGTGCCAACACAATATTTGCATTGAAAATATGAAAATATAGGCAAAGTCTATGCAAAGGCATTTTTCCTTAGGTGCAGTACAATGACTTGAATTTGGCTTTATATAAACATATGTGTACATAATGTTTGACTATATGCATCAAGGAGTTAGAAAATCTACAATAGTTAAGAAAGGATGTAGCTTCTCTGCATAGTGATTGAATGCAATATTTAAAGATACAAACACGTAAAAAAGGATTGTTACAATCTTGAACAGAATGCCTTTAATCTGTTTTTAAGATTTTTTTTTAAAATTAGAGCAGTTTTTCTTAAAGGTGTTCGTTGTTCCTTTTGCCTTGAGACATGAAGAAAACACACATCACTATAATACCTACAGGAAGCTTATATGTCTATAAGTGACTTCCTTATAGAAGGATCCAAAGCTCTCTAAGTGAAATCGTGATTCCTCTGAAGTCAGTAGAAACTTTGCCATTGACTTCTCTGAGGCTAGAATTTACCTTGGTTTGTTTATCAATTACATAACCTAACAACACTGAAATGCAGCTACCTCTGGGATGGAAAGGAGCATCTGCTTAATACTGCACAGCAACATTACACAAAATTACTCCATCTGTGGAGTCTTGGGCACAATGGAGCTAGGGTTAATTCCAACAAGATTTGGGGTGGATTCAGTCAGGTGAGGTGGTTTTTTTGTGAGAAACCCCATAATTCCCACTGCTTCCATTTCCATAGTGCTTCTAAGTCACTTTGGTGCTTTAGAAACTTCCACCCATTGATAAGGGCCTGCCATTTTTTTAAAGATAGCTGGGAATCATACCTTAACACTGAGATATGATTGTGCCTCAGCATGAACAAAGACTGTCACAGCATAAGCCTGCGTCTGTTTTAACATGAAGAAAATGTAAAATTCAAAGCAAAGGACAGGAAAATTACATATGAGCTTAAACACCTTGCTGAGGTGGGGCCAACTGGAGGTGGTGAAGCAGTCACAGTTCTTACAGTGCCTTTCACATCTCAGTATGACAATACTAAAATACTCACAGTTTAAATCACCAAAAGACTGTTTTGTACAGTATGTTACATTTTTCTTTTGCTGGTCTCTTCCATTTTTCTCTGTTTTCTTTGCTCTTCTTTTCATCCATCCCAAGCCTTCAGCAGCTTTGTGGCCTGTGACTTCATGGTAAGACTTCTCACCCAGGAAAGCGGCAGAACTGACAAACAGTTCACATAGCAGGTGGAGGTCAGAGGAACTGTCAAGACTTTTGCAGCATCTCTTGAAGCCCAACAAAAAATGCAAAATGAGTGTCATTCTCTCACCCTTCTCCATGACAGCTGTAAATATTTTCTGTTCATTGCAGTGGTTTGGCATGAGTCTGCTCTCTCTCTGTCTCTCTCTGCATGTCAGCACTTCTATCTACCCCTAAGAACTTCTGGCTAGAACACAGCTATAGGCTGTAAACACTCTTCAGGTAAAAAAATATACAGGCAGGTAACCTCAGTGTTTGGAAAAAGATATGTTTACTGTGTGTGAAGCCTAGCGGGCAGAGCACTTACCTGGACTCAGTGGACTTAGCTTCAGTTCCTAGCTCTGCTGCTGACCTGCTGGGTAACCTTGGGCAAGTCACATTACTATTCTGTGCCTCAGTTTCCCCATCTCTAATAAAGGAATAATGATCTTGCCCTCCTTTGTAAAGTGCTTTGGTGACCTACTGATGTAAAGTGCCCCATCATAGCTAGGCATTATAATTATTACAGTTATTATTGTTATTGCATGAAGGGTGTTCCCTTAGTCTCATGTTCTTCTCAAATAGCTTTGTGGAACTTTCAAAGCACATATGATTCAAACATCTGTGAATCCAGATTTACAAAAGCTATTTTCTAGGCTCAGAAATAAACTTGCAGCTGTAGTGCCCACTTTTCCTCTCAGGTCAGTGTAAATCAGTCTAAGACATGAGGAACTCAAACTCCTGGTGAAGACCCTTTTGATGTAAACCCTTTGAAGGCATTAGAATCACAGGGGTGCAGAAGGGATACAACTGTGATTAGAACCAGCTCCATTGACCTGGCACAGAGCTGTCAATACTCAGAAGCTGCTATGTACTTCTTCATTTGCTATGCAGGTGAGGCAGGATTTAGAAGCATCTCATTAGCTGTACTGGTATTAATTGCTTCTAAAACTTTCTGATTCTGTCTCCCCTGGAAAGTGGGACAAAGTGCAGGCAGTAAAATCCTGCACTGGGGACGTTTTTTTTCCGTTGCTCATTAGTCTGACTCTTCCATGCTTATTGCAAGGAAAAGGAGGAGCAGTAGTAGGAGGTAAAGAGAAATAATCCTTTGTTAGACAAGCCCATTCTTCAAATGATGATGATTCCGGAATTTTGCGTGGTTTCTGAGTCATGACTGTTTGGGTGTTGGTCTCATGAATAGGAAGAAAAGGGGGGAACATCCCACAAGGATTTCTTTTTTAATGGAATGTAGTTTTGGAGCACTGCTTTGGAAATGCTGGATAGCATTGCAGCTCTTGC
Source organism: Gavialis gangeticus (assembly GCF_001723915.1). NCBI lineage: Eukaryota > Metazoa > Chordata > Crocodylia > Gavialidae > Gavialis > Gavialis gangeticus. The sequence goes on along the minus strand of NW_017729022.1, from coordinate 125,974,386 downwards.
TCCCATGAGTAGGCTCACCTCTTGCATACCAACTTGTATAGGATTGGGCCCATGTAAGTCTTGTTCTGACCTAAGCCATGCAAAGCATCCAGGACTCCAAATCCCCAGCCAGGCAAGTGAACTTTGTTTTGTGGTTTGTTACAGACTGTTCCCCATGTGTCTGATCAGCTCAGGGACAGATGCTTAGCAGTTTTGGGCTTGTCTGCCCTGCCTCCAAGCCACACCAAGAAATACCACCAAGAAGCATACTCCTCCCACTCAGACTTGCTCAGAACTTACCCCATCCTTGGTATGAGGCAGTATGGCTGTTATAGAATGCCCTTGAATATATCCCAACCCCACTGTCAGGCTCTTTGCCTTGGCATGTACTCCAACTATATTGCTTCCTTCCTAGGATATGGTGCAAGCTGAGTGGGTACAAGTGGGCAAGGCAAGCTTCTCAGCGGGGCTGGGCAAAATGCGGCCCAGGGGCCAGATGTGGCCTGCCAGGCTATTCTATCCGGCCCATGGGGCCCCTAAAAAATTTAGAAAATTAATATTTATCTGCCCCTGGCTGCCTATTGTGCAGCCCTTGATGGCTTGCCAAAACTCAGTAAGCGGCCTTCCGCCCAAAATAATTGCTTTATAGGATGGTACCTCTTGGGATACTGATTCACAACAAGGCATGGAACCTAGGAGACTGGGACATATAGTGTGCTTCCATAATGACAAGCCCTTTCATAGAGGGACCTTAGATAAGTATTTGAAAATACCTCCTTGCCCCCCATGTTTGAGTTTTCTTAGAATAGCAAAACAATTACAGAATGGGTCAGAAATTCTTGGTAAGTGAAAGTTATTTCTCCCCACCTGAATTACTGGTGTTCTTTATAAGATGGATATAGAGCTGCTCTGCAATAAATTATGAATATTGTAAGTTGATTTGGTTTGGGGGATATTTATTGTATGGATATACAGTAGGATAGAACTCTATCCTGGATAGATAGGACTGGATAGGTGGCTCTTTGGGATGATTCAGGAAAAGCAAATTCTACATCTTTGCAGGGGGTTGGGACCTGAGGTCCCTTCAAATCCTGTGATTTTATACTGTTTTGGTTTCATAGGGAAAAAACCACATGCAGAAAGGAAACAGTGGCTTAAGAAAAGACACTCCTCAGGAAACATTTAACACTTAAAAGGCATTGTCTGAATTATTAGCTATGATGATTCTATGTCTTGGCTTCATTAATCTTACTGAACTCAAGTAGAACAGGTGCCCCTAAATTAACAAGACCAAGGGGACTCTGGTTAAATTATAAGGCTGTATCAAGATCATGAATGGGACTGTTGCTGTGGAGAAACCATACTAATACTAGTACACTCTGGAGGACTGAAGAAGTTCAGCTTGCCTATGCCAGTATCACAGGTTAGTAGGGCTTTGGGTATATTAGACATTCTTGTAGACTCTTGTTTTAAATCCTTTCCCCACAAATGCTTCTTTTCTTTTGGTAACATTAAACAACACTTTGATTCAGGAAGGGTGACTGGTCACTGTATTCACTATAGGTCTCACACTTTTGAAGGGAAGAACCACAGGTGTCAAACCCCATCAGACCTGCTGGTACACATTTGAGTGTTATAGGCCAGAGCCCTGTTTGAACCTGGGAGAACTGCATTATTCCACCCTGCAGTGGTGAAAAAACATGTGTCCTGAGGACTGAAGGATGTGTACTCAAGAAGATGGAGAGAAGGGAAGAGATATGGCGGGCTGTACAGCTATGACACTTCTTTTCCCATGTGACTGACACTTACTTCTTGGACAGTGATTTACCCCAAGACTTTTATTTTGCTCTGTTTCAACTCTATTTTCAGCTCTCTAAATTGAGAGCAGTTATGCTATTAAACTAGAAAAAATATGCTTAATGGAAAGTAGCATGAGTTGTGTCACTTGAGCAACTTGGCGTTCCATGGATTTCTATCAAAAGTTATGAGTCAAACATCTAAAATCATTACTTTGCTTTACAAATCATTAGTTTTTTTAATGGTACCTGACATTTTCCTTGAAGCCATGAATCCAGAATCTGGGATTTAAGAAAGCACTAGACACAATGAGACTCATGGTGAAATCATGAGAGCTGACAATCCAGCTTTAGATGGAGTCCCAGTTGACTCATTTTGCATCCGGATGGATTCAGCTTAGATTGCAAACTCTTATTTTAATGACAATGCAACCCACACTTGGACATAAGCCACAAATAGAGGGGCTTATCATTTGGAGTGATCTTCTTGAGGGCCCATTCTTCATTCTTGTTTTGTGTAGAGGGACAATGTCAAGAGCTTCATGTTGCCTTTTTCAAGGGAGAACATAATGAGTTCATGAACCAAAGTGTCTGATAGTGGCATCTGCTGTTTCCATTTCATCATTAGGTAATTTTGCAAAGAGTCAGTTTTCTCACACAAATGCTGTTGAGTGGGCTACAGATTAACATCAGTCTCCTTCCAAAGCTGCTTTGAGAATCTGCACCTTCCTATTGTGAAGCTGAAAATTTCCACCTATTTTCTGGACTTGATTCCAACACAGTATGCCTGCATTGTGATTGTATATTTCTGCAGGCACAAGTATTCACCTTTGCTTTCTTCCAATCTGTGGCCTTCCCTCAACCAGACTTTAAGCATGGGATGTTCCAAGGCATTAGATGGGTGCGTCTACACAAGAAGTTTACTGCAGAGCTGCCTAATTAGCTCTGCAGTAAAGTCTCAGTGTGTACATGTGAGGCCCTATTAGGCCACAGTAAATTAATGAATGCTGCTGCTGTGGCTTTACAGGGCTGTTGATGGGTTCACTGTTGCTGCCTGCACCCAGCCCTGGGCCCCAGGCAGCCATGGGCCAGCAGCAGCAGGCTGAGAAAGCCCCTTGCCCATTGCTGCCGCTGGTCCACCAGGGTCAGGTCCATGATACCCTGGCCCAGCTTGTTGCCGGTGGTGGATGCATGTACACCTTGGGGCAGGCAGTGGGGAGCCACAGGGGCCCAGATACTTCTTGTGGCAGTGCAGCCCCAGTCCCTTCCCCACTTTCTGCCTTGAAGTACACATGCATCTGCTGCCAGCAATGAGCCTTTGGGGCACCACACCGCTTCCCTTTGCTCCCTTCCCGGCTGGACTTCTCCCTGCCCTACATTAAACAATACCCAGTACGGTATTACTGGTTATCAATATGTGAATGGTTAAACAGTTAAACGCTTAGCTGTTCACAAGCTGAATAAATATACCTGAAAGTTAAGCTGGTGCCAAGTCTAATCGAAATTGTTGAAGCTGAATAATCACCAGAGGCCAAAGTACATTTATTAGTTTATTCCTCTTTCACAAGGACTACACTTAAAAATTGAATCTTCACCAAATTGCCAGTCCTATTGGTCAGGTGAACTTGAGGGAAATAGGTTTGAGTCCATCAAGATGGTATGTCAGATCACAATAGGGAAAACGTTCTGAGGCTTTAACCCCCTGCCCTGTCCCAGGGTGTATAAATCCCCGGCAGACAGAAAAGTTTTTATGGATAATTTGGTTAGCAGGCACACCTGCAAATGATTTCACTTATATTCAAAAGGGAGTGGAAAACTCAGGTGGTAGTGGGTTTTTGATGGGAGAAAGTTTAGAGAGATGGGTTTGTTGGTGGTTGTGTAGCCAGAAAAATAAAGAGGCTGAGGATATATTTTGGAGGTACTGGAAATGTAAGCCTGTGTAGACAAAAAATACTTAAGCTGAATTTTTGTTTGTTTGAAGTTTCTCTCAGTGGGATTGTTGTTAAGGGACATTAGGGAAAAGCCCCAGGTGTCTTGTGACTCTGCAAGAAGGGAGGAACTGAAGAGGAGCCCAGCTGGGATTTTGAGAGGGCAATATGGGCTAGCAGTTGCTGGGGGCTCTGTTTGCTTTCTTTGGGGCTTTGTGGAAGGCTGGTCCCCTGAGGAGGGTAAAGACTGTATAACTTGAGTGAAGAGCTGAGGTATAGAAGAGGCAGACTATGCCTGACCTGAGGTGACACTTGGCAATGGGGCAGACAATGGTGGGACTGAAAGTCTGTAATGCCAGTCCTCAACAAGAAATAGTGCCCCGGTGGTGAGTCACAGCTCCACAGAAAATCAGTTTTAAGGTGGGATTTTCTATCTGCAAATATCTGAACCCAAAACCTCTTATGACTGAGAAATCAGTTTTCTTCCATTAGCTTGCACTTTCAGTAGCTCCTAGATTGAAAGCAGAAGTTCTCAGGTAGTGACCAGTGGAAAAGATGAGAGACTCAAATGGGGAGAACCTGGTTCTCATCTCACTTTATTGAACTCCCCAGATCTTCATTTATGTAATGTAAGTGAAAACAAGATCAGGCCTGGAGTAAAAATGCATGAGTTCAGTACTTGCATAAATAACTAGACAAGATACAGTGCTACAACAAGAGGTACAGAATGGGGGAAGCAGATAGTCCCTTTAGTTCTGCTTCTTGTTTGCCTGTGAGAACTGAGGAACTTGTAGATGACTCTTCAAAGACTTGGGGGTAAGGGGGAATTCCAGTGTGCCACAAAAGCTGTTTTCAATGTGCTATGGTGCTGAGGGATCTTGAGAAATAGTCAATGTGATACTGGGGTGGGAAGAGGTACAGATATTACTAAAAGGAAAAAATGTGTTTGAATATACGTGGTACTTCAGCTAAAAGCTGCTGGAATAGTAATGTATTTGGCTTCTATAGGATCAATACGTGTGTAAACTTGGGCAGAATACTTGGATCTACAATTCCTTTCATTATGCTTTTTACAAAACAGTAAGTGATGCAGCATCATCTTCATTTTACCAATGAGGAAACTAGACACGATGAGGGACTAGCTAAAGTCACTAGTGGATAATGGCAGAGCTAGAAACAAAACCTAGGTTTCTGAATCCCAAACCCTGTGCTTTGTATGCTAAGTTATACTGCTTTCAAGTGTCTTTGCAGAATCATCAGGTTTGAATTACGCATAAGATGATTGAGATGCAAAGGGTGAGACACCAAAAATGATTGGTCCATGTGCAGCCTTTGATGGTGTTGGAAAGGGCATGCATTTGTGTTTAAATGGTATTTGAGTACTTTCACGCAAGTTTCTGTTTAATGTTTCTCTCTCATTTTGTTGCTCCACCTTCTTTTCATTCTAATGGCATTGCTTATTGAAGGACTGCAAGCAAATTCAGCAGTTCCGTGTGTACGAGAACATGTTAAAGTCTAGGAAAAGAATCTTCCTGATAAACGAGCCAAAAATGCTGACAGAAGTTAACAACAGACCTTTCAGCGGCTTTAAAATAATATTCCTTTGGGGATGGACTCTGTTTCTTTTTCCTAAAATGGCCATAACATCCTTCAACGTAAAGGAAAGAGAAAACAAGACCTTACATGGGTATTCCTTTCTACCCTGAGAAGATGTGCCTTGAAGGTCTGATTATACCTTCAGGTTGAACACAGTGTTTGGAGTTATTTTTCCAGAGTTGTGGCATACAAGTGGCTGTGGAAATAAACTTTGACCTGTAGGTTGGACTCGGTCATGTACTGGTTTAAAATAGCCTGACTCTAGTGACCACCTGAGTGTGTTGCAAATGGCATCCTCGTAAGACCACAGCAAAAAAACCAAATGTTTGTTGGATGGTGAGGAGTAAATGTTTAAAGGAAAATTGAGAATTAGTTTTGCTGCTGACTAAATGGGATGCTATATTTTTTGGGGCTTGTTTGTTCCTTTGATTTAGTGGAAGACTAAATCTAAAGAATAACAAATCAAGCTTGTTTAAAAATGGAGCAGTTCTCCAAGAACATAACTGAGCAATGTATATAAACTCTTAAATAAATCAAACTACTATCTAAATACACACTGAGCCACCCAAAGACCGTGCTCTTACATTGCTGTTCATTTTGTGTATTCTGGTTAAATGTAGAACAACAGACGTCACATCCATTGATGTCAATGGAAACATTTTGCTAAGCTTAGCAAGCACTGGATCAATCCTATACTGTGTAGAAAGGTACTTCCAAGGGAATGCATACTCTAGTTTTTGAAACAACAATGTCATGAGACAAGTAAGTAGAAATGCTAGTGTTGTAAGCACATACAGTAGACCTGATTCTCTAACTTTAGGCCCAGATTTTCAGGAAATGTAAAGGCAACTTTAATAGGGAGTTAATAGCTCAAATTCAAGCTTACTTCAGTACCTCTTTAATTGGCTACAGCTGTATAAAGGGCTTTAAGGTGAGGCTCTTAAAAGCGTTTAAAATGACTTGGGTCCTGGGTGCCCAAATAAGGAAAACACCAGCTGCAGGGGGTAGAAAGGGAGAAGGAGGACATTATGACGCAGTCCAGGGGAAACTTTTCCCAGCTGCTAGCTCTTGTGGATGCAGTTTTGCCTTAATTCTCTGTCTCAGGAGAACCCCATTGGTGTAGTTATAACTTTTAGGACCCAATGAGAGCTAAGTCCTACTGAAAATCCATCCTTGGTGTGAAAGTAGAGCATCCCATTCACTTCTCAATGTGCCACATAGGCTCTGTGCTCTGCCTTTTACTGATCAGCAAAGTCAGCTATGAAAGAATGTTGGAAAGCTAGAAAACTTAAAAAGAATAAAAGTAATAAAAATGTTATCCGTTGCTTTGTGCTTAAAATTATATGGAGGAATCTTATGCATTAACTGATGCACAGCAGAATGGACAATAAGAATACAATATAGCCATCTAAGTTTTCCTTTATGTTAAATCTTGGCATTAAGACTTATTTAAAGTTGCATTTTATGGAAACTTCCTTCTTAATGAAAAGCTACATATCTCTTCTTGAGAGAGAGAAATGGTATTAATGCCAGTACCCAGGACTTAAAGATAGCTGTCTGAAAGGGCTTTATGATGGAATTCTCCATCCATCTTGCCTATGTGCATAGGAAAAGTGAGCTACAGAAGAGCACAGAACTAGATTCTCAACTAATCTAACTTGAGTTTAGCATCAAGATGCACTGAACCATTGATTGAGAATCTGGGCAGAGTAACTTGTCAAAAGTCATCTAAGTTGCTAATAACAATGGAATAAATATAGCACAGGTCTGTTGAACATCTTGAGGTAAGTAATGAATGTGTACTGCCTCCTGAAGGGTCCTGTATTTCTTTTACCCTTACAAAGAAAGAACAGTGTCAAACACTTAGTTTTAGGATGATTTAGACCAGAGTTTTCTTTACAGCCAGTGCTGAAGCATCTCTGACAAAAATAGAAACCTATTTTTCTATAGCATTTATTCCTCCAAAAATATTTTTGAAAGCTGCGGTTAGAATTTCATTAGAGGATTCACTTTCTGCCTATGAGTGGTGGAATTCAGCTGGTCCAGGATTGTTGCTGAGAGAGGAGAAACGAAGGTGGCTGATGCAGTACTCATGATTGATATCTGATCCCACTTTGTGGCTGACTCCTGTGCCAGAGACAGAGAAACATTCCCAAGGCCATTCCCTCTTCCTCCCTCTTCCTTCCCCCAGAGGGAAAGTAATGAGTGATTAGGAAAGGTAGTACATTTATTTCGCCCACTTGTAGGCAGTCTGCCTCTTAGGTGATCTGCAAAATGAATTAGCTATGAACTTCATTCCTGGGTTGATAATGTACAAGCATATAAAATATTGTATAAAGGAAATACTGGGAGAAGAGCCTGACTTACTGTAGCAATACTGGATTTCAGACCTAATCCAAACCAAATGAAGCCAATGGGCGTTTCCCCTGTTGACTTCAGAGGGCCAAGGAACAGATCCTGGAATCTTCTGCATGCTGTGGAATGGCACTTACACTATAAAGGTTTTCTGCTTCCCATGTGGCTGAATACTTAACTGGCATTTTGGCCTTCCTGCCCTACTGTGCTCAGCAAGAGCCCAAGACTGGAGGAGACCACAGAGCTGCTTTAGCTGGTATCCTCCATGGAGTGGTCTCAGGCAGGTGGCTATGGACTAGCATCAATGTAGTACATCATACTCCAAGCCTGCCATGCCCATTTCTTCTTCTTGGCCCATTTAGACACAGCTCTATGCCAAGAAGGGGAGTAGGTAGCATCATGGAGAGCATATGCTGGATTTACACTACCAAGAAATTTCTCTCCACCAAGTGAATCTCTAAGCGACCCATCTTTTAGTCCCCTTTTTGCTATTGCAAAAAACCAAAGTTGGTTCAATCTCCAACTCAGCCAGGTATGTAGGCAGGTGATTGATCCAGTGGTCCCCATTCTTTTCTGGTTCCTAGGCAACCCAAATGAGCAGGTCAAGTGCTACAGGAACATTGTTCTCTGTCTTCTCAACCTGAGGAAATACGCCTCTGTGGAAAGCAAAATCTGCCCTGACGCTATGAGCAATGTCAGAGGGTCTCACAAGGAGCACGTTAGCTGTGAGCCATGGGTTGAGCACCCCTGGCTTAGTTTTACAGTCTATATCTTTGAATAACTTGCTAAGTTGTAGGGGCTGTATTGCAGTCCAAAAAAGTGACCCCTGTTCTCTGTGCTGGAGAATTTATTTTCTGGCAAAATATGTAGATTGAAAAGGGCTAGGAAGTACAAGATTTTTTTCTTCTTTGCGTGGGTGAAGCACTTTTGTGGTGGGCATGTGAAGTACTATAGAAGAAGAGAGTGTTAATTATGATCACACTTTCTCCTGTACTACCTTGCAATTCTTCAGAAAAGAGCTAAAATGAGTCTTTCCAAAATTATCAGGTCTGTTTTCTTTTATTATGCCTACAAAAGGATAATCGTGAGAAAATAACTCCGTAAGTAGCTTCCTTTATTCAACTGTTTTTGTTACAGTTGTTGTGTAATGTCCTAAATTTAACTTGGAAAAAAGAGATAAGTTAAAATAAGAGGTGCATTTTTAGAGTGATGCACAGGAGTCTAATCACATGCTTCCCACTGAAGGGAATCCCACCATTAATTTCCCACATGAGGCAGGGTAAACTTTGGCTTTCGTTCTGAGCTGTTGGCAAGAAAATCTTGCATCAACAGACTTACAAGTGTGCAACAAGGTAGAGATACTAAAGCATATGCCTTCTTGCCTCTTCCCTGTGGCTAACTGCTAGCTCAATTAATTATATAATAACCCAAGCTCAGTTTGGCAGAACTAATATCAGCAATGCTTAGTGGAAGAAGTGGCAGTCACCTCTAAATCTTGGATGGAAGGAGGAATGGTAATTTGCTGTAGCTCAGTGTTAATACACATCTGACTTAGAGCTTCCATGACACCAGAAGGGAGCTTAGAAAGAAGCTGCAGTTAGTGACCATTGCTCCTTGTTCTGTCATCTACCACCACTGAGAACAGTCTAGCTCCATCTTCTTTGGATCCAACCTTCAGGTAGTTGAAGGCTGCTATTAAATTTCCTTTCAGTCTTCTCTCTTCCTGACTAAATAAGCCCAGTTCCCTTAGCGCATGTGCCCCAGTCCCCTAACCATTTTTGTTGCCCTCTGCTGTACTCTCTCCAATTTGTCCACATCCTTTCTATAGTGGGGGCCCCAAAACTGGACACAGTACTCCAGAGGTAGTCTCACCAGTGCAGAATAGAGGGGCATAATCACTTCCCTTGACCGGCAGTGCTTCTACTAATACAGCCCAGTATGCTGTTAGCTTTCTTGGCAACAAGGGCATGCTGCTGGCTCATATTAAGCTTATTGTCTACTGTAACCCCCTTCTTGGCCAGTCAGTCCCCAGTCCATACTGGTGCATGGGATTGTTCATTCTAAGTGCAGGACTTTTCATTTCTCCTTACTGAACCTCATGAGATTTCTTTTGGTTCAATCCTCCAGTTTGTCAAGGACTTTCTGAATCCTAGCCCTATCATTTGGTATATCTATGATTCTTCCCTAGATTGGTGTTATTCTTGACCTTGCTAAGGGTGCACTTCATCTCCTCTTCCAGATCATTAATGAAGATACTGAAAAATTGACCCCTGGAGCACTCCACTTGATACCAGCTGCCAACTAGACATATCGATTGCTCACTACCCATTGATAGAGATTGATGGCAGTGATCAAGACAAAGCTTGTCTTGCAGTTGAAAACCATTTGGTATTCTCAGCCTCATCTGAACTTGTTAATGCTGTAAACCCTTAAATGGGTCAGCACAAATGACATTATTTGCTCAAGGGGCAGTAGAGTAGGGTGTGGCAGTTCAGAGTTGGCAGAATAGGGTGAGCTGTGGGCAGAACAGAGTGGGCACTGTCTCCTGAGAGGTCTCTTGAGGTGAGCTGGCTGCTGCTTTGGTTTCCCTTTCAGGTAAAGGTGACTTGGCCTTTCAGACAAACTGAGCTCTGCTACTTTGGCCAGACAGACCCCTAGACAAGGCCAAGGGTATGCAACCTTTTCTGGCTACAGGATGGAATGACCCTTACCAGTCAGAGGCATGCAGGGGCTAGGACCTGGCTGCTGCCACCTGGTATGCTTGTCTCTGCTGCAGAATGGGGAGATTGCAGGGACAAGTACTGGCAGTGGGCAGTGACACAGGGAGAATGCCTGCAGCTGAAGTTGTGTCCCTCTCTTCCCCCCACCTCTGCTGAAACCTGATGTCCGTGGGCTACTACCAATGGTTTTATGGGCTGTGTGTTGCCAATTTCTTGACAAAGTTTCCCACACAGAATGGTTCCACCCCCTTACCCCAGGACCTACCATGTCTCATTGACTGATGGGCAAGGATCCAATCACCAAAGAAAGAAGGACTGAACTCTACTGTGCTCCCAACTACCTTCTCTCATCCGAGTTACAAGAAACTTTCTTCTTGCTGCAGCAATGAGTATGTGGTACAAGTACCAATCCTGGGCTGGAAAAGCAGCACTGGGAAGCATTGCTTCAACGCCCAGCATCACTGCTTTCACCTCAGAAGAGCAATGACCTCAAATAAAAATTGCTCCAGCCACTGTCTGGAGTTTCTTCTCACACTTGGCCATCTGCCTGAGTGCCTATACTGGAACCCATCAACTTCCATACGTATGTCTGGTTTTCAGTCCAATAGAACAGACAGAAGGACTTGTATAGCAAGTCCTCTTTCTCAACATGCCCTAGAGTAGTCTAGAATTCCCACATGTCCCTTTGAACTGCAAGTGTTAGAGTGGTTGTTCTGCCAAGGTTAGGCTAGCAGAGGAGCAAATGCCTGTTTAAAAGGTATGCCTCACTGCATTTCCTGCTGCTCTTGACTATGCTTGACTTGTACCAGTGCTGCTATTCCCCTCTGCTTCTCAAATATCAAATTCACTTCTTTTTTAGAAAAGTATCAGGGATAGCAAAGCCAGAGATTTCCTGGGGGTTTTGTGTGCATTCCTGTGACATTAAGGCAGGATTAGCTGCCTGAAATGTGATTTAAAAGGAAGGTTGAGAGATCAGGAGATAATGAGTGTGGGAGAAAAGGCATAATAAATATGCCCTGTTATAAATAATAGACACAATCACACTGACATAGCTAAGAGGTAATAGTTCCTTCAATATTTAATAAAGCAGGTGACATAAGAAAAACATATGTGGAATTACCCGGGTAATTCATCAGCACAGCAACATTGCTGATCCCTATGGGAGCTTGAGGGACAGCAACAGCTTCTACCCAACACAGACCCCTTAAAAACCACAGTTTGTGATAAATGGGAAGACCAAGTAATAGCCAGTTGTTCAAGAGGGTGTAAATCAGAATGTCTGTTTGGGAGAAGAGACAGAGGTGGAATCCATAATCTACTGGTCCTTGACACCTTTGGTGCAGTCTTTAAAGCTGCCTTCTCTTGGTTTGAGAGTCTGCTGTTGCATGGAGACCCTGCAAAGGGCAAGGCTTCCCACTAGCTCTCTTTATGACATGTTGCCACAGCCCACCCTCTCATGAGAACTTCCAGGGGCAGATATGGCCCCAGACTTTTTCTTGAGAAGAGGTGTGAAAAGAGCAAATCAGGAAAAAGCCATTGGGTCATCAATATCGACCAAATAATTGTGACTACAGGTGCAGGCCTGGGAATCTGGGAAAAGCATTTGGTCAATTCCCTTCTTTCAGGAGAGGAGAGAGAAGGTACAGCATCGATTAGGAGGGGACAGTGGCTTAGTGAAGCACATACTTTAAGTGAACAGAGGTCATAATATACAGGCAGAGGATACTAATGCATCTAATCTGCAAGGCAAGCCTGCAATGTGCAATGAATGGCTTTACTGGCAAGCCTTCCATAGTCTCTTCCATGCCTGTATTTCTCTAGGTATCTCCCACTCTTTAGGCTGGGGTTTGGGGAAGTTCCACCATGGTCAGTATTCATGGGAATGCCGTGGCAGATGAGACCCATGGGAATAAAGCTTGAGCAGTTTGTAAAGGTGGCAGAATTCCAAAGGGGGCATGTCAGAGTGTCTACCAGCCTCTACCGTCTTTTTTCAGGCATTCTGTTTTGTATTTTGTCATCAAAGCACCACGGTTTGTAAGCAGCTCTAGCTCACTGGTCATCCTGTAGTGTTTTCCTGAAGTGAATGTATGGTACATGTGACATGGGATGCATGGGTTGCTGCTGACGACAGGTTGTTATTCTCTGGCACATTGCACAGATCACTGTCAGAAACAGAGAGGTTTTAGTGGGCCATGTTGGTTTTCTACCACTACAGTGTTCTCGTACAAGATTCCACTCCATTGTCTGCTGGTCCAAGATAAATAGGAGTTTCTAGACAAAGCAGGAGCAAGCGATGGTGGCTTGAAGATGCTGACAGCCCTCAGCATTTTGTTTCAACTCACTTGGCCCTGCTGCTGAAGTTCAGAGGTTTAATCAGCACCTTGGCTGGTTAGATGAAGGTGAGCTAGAAGGCTTAACCTGTGGAAAATAACTGGAATTGCTGACAGACCTTATTGCACCTTTGTCCTCAGTCTGAAGGACCATGTCTGCCATGTGGTGCTCTGTTCCATGCACATCCTCCTTTACGCCTATGTGTGCACATAGTAGCTACTGCCAAGGCTACATTTTAGTGTTCAGATGTTGCATGGAAGTATAGTGTGCATTTATAGCACCCTGTGCCTATAGTTGCATGCTTTGCTACCATCACCCAGGCCTTTCTCACCTCAGGACTGTATTATTGTGGGACCATTTATGTACGCCTACCATGTTCAGATGATTGGTACAAAATGTGGCTACAGCAGGCTGTGACTGGCTGTTTCCTGAGTAATGCTTCATAGAGAGAGCACATTGTGGGTGTTTCAAGACCTGTGCTTGCTGCTGGTTAGGTAAGACTGAAGATGTGGGTTTGGACTGCACTGGGATGACTACTTCTTTGGATTGTAAGGTGTTTTGACAAAGCTCCAGGCATACAGGTCTGAGTGTCATTCTGAACTTTTGATGCAGGTCCCCCTGCTGACCCAGGTATAAATAGGCACCTGACCATTCGGCCTAGGGAGTAAAAGATGGCCAGACACAATACTGCCAGATGGCTCCCTTGTGGGCTGTTTGGCTCAAGAAACAGGTGTGCTTAACCACGGTAGCCTAAGGGGGCATGTTAACTGAGGCAGATCTTTGAGCAACAAATACTCGTGGTTTTAAAGCATAGATGTGCTTCCAGCCATTTGGGTTAGAATTGCTTGTTTTTTGTAATGTTGAAGAGGGGAAGAGTTCTCTCTCTCCAGCTGTTCCCAGGCCTAAGCAGATGGGAGATCTTGGAGCTTGAAAAATGAAACCTGGTTACTGACAGAAAATCAATTTTGCCTTATTTTTAGAACACTTAATAATTTATTAGCACTAATTTTTCCCTTTTTTTTTGTCTCCCCCTCTCCCTCATAAATAAAGCAAACCATGACGTGTGGGGAATATAGAATTTTTATTGATATAGTAATCTGGGATGACCTGCTTGACTTCTAATGTAGTCACTTCAGATTTAGGACAGGAAAACTCCTTAGAACCATGCTCCCTGCTCTTCCTTCTCTTTCCTTTGCTTTCAACCATTGAGAGTAGGATTGTCACCTAACAGGTGAAACTC
>NW_017729022.1:125950668-125960391 GCF_001723915.1 Gavialis gangeticus | reverse complement strand
TCCTAATGTAGTCACTTCAGATTTAGGACAGGAAAACTCCTTAGAACCATGCTCCCTGCTCTTCCTTCTCTTTCCTTTGCTTTCAACCATTGAGAGTAGGATTGTCACCTAACAGGTGAAACTCAACTCCTGTGGAAAGTTAAAAAATGGGATAGCAGCATGATAAATCACTCTTCTTCCCCTTCCTTGGTTTAAAGCTGGTCAAAGAAGGAAGAGAGGGGAGTTGACTTGAGATCCGATCCAATGCTTATAAAGGTAAACGGAAGCTTTTCCGTTGACGTGGCTGGGTTTTGGATCAGGCCTGAGCTTATGAGCAGTGTCAGAGGAATATTACTTCAGCAGTGTTTTGAATAGGCTGGAAAAATGGAGCAGTGGTAAACTGGCTCCAGCAATATAAGAAGAGAGGTCCAGAGCATTTCAGGAGAAACAGGGGACACCGCAGCCATGGAGGGAAGCACTAGGCCCCCGTGCAGCTCAGGTAGGCAGGCAGGATCGGGGAGGTGGGGGGAGATCAGGCTCACTGCTTTTCTGGGTGGAGCCTGCTTTCCCGGGCTGCTGTCAGGCTGCCTGCAGGGCTTTCTGTGGATCTGTGGAGCTGCACGGAGCCCGGTGCTTTGCTCTGCAGCTGTAGGGGAAGCAAACTAAAATTCCTCAGAGGAGTTTGTTTGCTGTGCCCCAAGTCGTTTAAGGCACATTACACTGCCGAATTTCCTACAGAGACTGGAATTAATATGCAATATGCCACTGAGGCATGCAAACACCGACACCATTAAAGTGGTGCAAAAGCATTTAGCCCACTTGAAAGTGTCGTGCACACACACCTCTCATTTCGTCTACACAGCCTTTGTTTTTAATTTTGTTCACTGCTAGTTAATGAAGGAAGTTGCGAGTAAGTGATATAACACCACTCAGAGGGCACCTGTCCATCTGTCCTCAAGATTAATATCTGCAGCAGATGCAGAGGAAGGAGGGTCATTGATATGCATTGTTTTATGTCTCCTGGACAGGGGTGGGAGATTGCTGTTTTGCTAAGGCTGCGTGTATACTATTTCTGGGGATGGCACCGAAGGAAGAAATGGCCTCTAATTCTGACAAAAGGGATGCATTTTTCCAGGGACACAGGCAAAAGTGAATCTGGCATTCAGCAGCTGTCAGCTCTCTGAGACCCTATCAATAGCATTGAGATCTCCTGTTTTGAAAACAAATCAGTAATGAAATTAAGGTCTGGGTGGAAGAATGAAGATTCTCCTGAGTAACAAAGCAACAGCGAATAATGCTTTAAAAATACCAGAATGCGCCTGTATAAATCACTTTGACTATCAAGTGATGTTTGCTCACATTGTTTTAAAAAGGGGTAGAGCCAGTAGGGCAAGATCTGTAGAAGCACAGCAAAGGTGACTGGAGGCATGAGGAAACTTGCGTACAAGAAGAGAATAAAAATATAGACTGTTCATTTTGGAGAGGAGATGAAGTAGAAGGGACATGACAAAGGTATGTAAAAGCAGTTGGTGGAGAGGAGGGTAATTTTAGCTGCTTCTGTTTTCCATTTCTCATAACGTAAGAGAAAGTATGAACAATGCTACTAATAGACAATGCATTTATAACTAATGGAGGGGAATGGAGTATTGGGCACAGTGCATCTTTCACCTCTGAAACTTTTGATCATAAGATACTTAGGCAGTGAAGTTTGTTTCCATTCAGTGAATTGCTTTTAAGAACCTGCTTTAAGTCTCTGGCTATTTAGGTTGGCCATAACCACATACTTAACTTAAGCCTGTATGCCTGCTCCATTGACTTCATAAAATGTATGCATGTGCTGCAAGATGCATGCAGGTTGAATCACAATCCTTAAGGAGGGATGTTCTTCTGAATTGGGGTTTTACAGGGCTAAAAACCTAATGTTTTGATGATTTTCCAAGAAAGCTATGTTTCAGGATGGAGAACAATATTAAGAAGCCATGAAATGCAAAATTTAGAGAGCCAGCTTTTTTACAGAATTATTATTATTAGTAGTAGTACTGAAAGACTGTTATTACAACTTTTTTTTTAAACTGTCTGTCAGGTTTACCTATAACCCTCACAGGTACGCTTTCTGGAAAATGCAAAACCCATAATCTTCTTGGGTTTTGTAGTGCAAGTCTGTGTATATATTTTATTTGAGTTTTGCATTAATAATGCAAAACTCGAATAATAATTCAAGTAATTTTAATTTAATTTTACAAAGGTATGTCAACTTTTAAAGAAAGGAGAAGTGCACACCCAACGTTAAAACATCTGACTTTGAGCTGCTAATTTTCCAGTACCCATAGAAATTGGACTGCATTATTACCACAGTTGAGGCTTGGGTAGGGAGGGGGGGTAGTGACTCCATTTCTGACAGTGGAGTGGTACCCATTCTTCCACTCCCTTTATATTCCTAATACGTTTAGGCCCTTGTGACAGGTACATCAGTGACTGCGAGGGGTAGCACTTATAAGCAAAGAAAAGAGCATCACTTTTCCCTTGAGCTAGTGTGCATGAGCAAAAGACACTCCGTGAGAGCAAGAATCCTGCTGCTAGTGATAAAAAACGTTGCACATATATATTGAATTTGCATTCAGGTTATGGGGGTGACTTGCCAGTATATAATGCAATAACAGATCACACAAGCATGTGGTGGTAGAGTGGCTAAAGTGTCTTGCTATCTTTCCAAAGGCCTTACCTTGGATTTGTGACTGGCTGAAAGGCTGTGCCCAGTTAACCCAGTGGTAAATGAGTACCTGGTCATTCAGGCTGGCGAATCAAAGATGACGGGATGTGATGCTGTTGCATTCCTCTGTCATGTACCACTGAGTACAGATACTGGTGTGCCTAAATCATGCCAGCTTAATGAGCTGGCAGACTCAGCAGGATCTTTGAGCTGTAGGCCACAATTGAGAATAGGTTTCTATTGTGCTAAGTATCACACAAACTCCTAATTGGAAACAACCTTAGGGACAAGGCAGGCAAAAAGGCCGGAGGAGAAGCAGGGGCAGATACCAATGAAGTTACAGCCTCAGAGTCATGGACCAAGTTTGTGGCAGAATTGGGAATTAAACACAGGTTCTCTGAACCACAGCCTTGTGTACTATTTATGGGTTCCAGTACTTGCTTATCTTTGTTCTGTTCACTCCTTGACAGATGGCTTCTTTTAAGCTGTTTCACTTTTTCAGATAGCTGAGTGAGCACCTGAATGTTTTGTTTCTGACATTTGTTTCTGACATAGCAGAGCTATCCAACTTCTAAGCTTCTGGGGGCTCTATGTAGCCAGGCTGCATCAGTTGAACACAGGATGGATTGGGTACTCTCCCCAACCATTGCATCCTGCATCCATGCGGGTACCTCTCCCACACTGCACTATGCAACCCCAGGCCACCTACTTGCAGCCCTGTATTCACGCTGAGCAGCAGCCTGGGCAAGTATGACTCCCCTTCCCCATCTGCCATCATCAGCATACCCTCAATCCCCTTCTACCCCTGCCCTGGGTGCTCAATAAGTTTGGTATGCCTATGTCTAAAACCATGAATATATGAATGGATTATAGACTGGGTAAAAGACCATCACCAACTCTTTCTGTTTGTGAGTGGTATCCAAATTATCATGTGAATCTAGCCTGAAAAACAAGCGTTTTTGTTTTGAAATGCTGCCATGAGCCTTTTTTTGATTGGAAGAAAATGGAAAACATTTAAAATTTTTTGCTGAATGTAAGTTAATTTAAAAAAAAAAAGGTTCTGCTGCCCTGAAACTGCATTTTTTGGGTGAAGAAGTGATTTTCCAAAGAAAAATCGCCTATATCTTTTTGTTGCAGTGGTAATAGGCTACCATACATGTATTACTGCTATATTGGGGCATTAGGTTTGCCCATTATAAGGAAATGCAGAAATGCCAGAGTCAAGATCTACAGGACAACTATACAGGAAAGGTTTTTATAAATAAATACCCAGTATGACAGTCTTGTCCCAAAAAGATAATGTTTCAGGGTGACAATTTATAATAGACTGTAAGAATAAATTGCCTGAAAGGTATGAGAGACATCTAGGACAAACCTAATTAAGGGGCTCTCAATATATTTAATGTGTACAGGCCAGAATAGTGAGTCTCTAGACATGAATTACAAATCCTGGAGCAAAAGATATCCTGCATTTCTTCCTCTGCCAAGGTCATTGGCTTTTCTGTAAGGATTAATGAGAGCCAGGATGAGCAGAGTGGAGGTCCCCTGGCGCTGAGCCATGTGCTATTCATCAGTTCCTAGAATCAGATTGAATACCCTGTTATCCAGCTGCATCTCCCTTCATGTTTTCCACTTCTTAAAGGTAACCTATGCCAAGTGGCCTCCTGGCATGGTTGGCTAATAGGGAGTCTCCTGCATCGCACTATCCTCCATCACCCAGTGAAAATGGACTTGGTTTTACCCATGGCCTGCAATAAGGCCACTTGATATTAACACCAAGTTCGCAGGATTTTCCAAACAGCTTCATGATCCATCTTCTCAAAGTGGCAGTATGTGTCCCCCAGTTGTCTCTGAGGTATCAGGGAGCTGCCGATTCTTTTGCTTACTTCCATTTTTAAGAGCACTGCTTCTTGTGGAGTGTCCCAGTGTGCAGCACAGCAGGAACTTGGTGGATTTATGCTGCCTGCATTCATCGTGTGAGAGCACTGAGGCCCTGACTGTAGTCTGTCTGTTGGGCACCTCAGTTCACTGAGGTGGCTAAGTGTGATTATTTTGCATTCAGAGTCCCTGAAAAACAATCAGTGCAAAAGGTGGGTACATCCCCCTCCTCCTCCTCACTTTCTTGAGACTGTCTTAAGGGTCACTGGACAGGATGTTTAAAAAAACAGACAGGTTGGTGGATTTTCAAGACTTGAATAAAGTGGAATAAAATTGCTCTTCTGTGACTGTGTCTGCTTAGATCTGTGGTTCTCAACCTGTTTAGTCTCAATGCACTCCTTGTCAGACTCAAGGCACCCCTCAGATAATCTCAGTTTGTGGTTTGCAATTGTCTTTTATCTACACAAAAACAATATTAGAGCAATTCTTCTGTTGCAAAGAATTCAGAAAGACCACAGACAGGACAGAATGTTTTTAACTCTATGGATTCCTATTTGAAATTCCAAGGTTTATTTTGTCAATCATGCTTGCACACCTAACAGTATAAACATTGCATGATAACCTGCAACACCTTTGAAAGCTTCTCAAAGCCAAAGGCACTGCGACACCCTGATCGAGGGTCACTGGCTTAGATGCTCAGTAGGTGGAGTAGAATCTGGTTGCAAGTAACAAATGCTTCTGAGATTAATATGACATCATATGTTTTCTTTAAAAATCTTACTCGTGTTGTTTTAAAAACAAAGACACCCCCTCAAAGTAAACAAACAAGCAAATAAAAAAATGCAATCCAACCATTGACTTTCAGAACTAAAATCATTTTGATGGCTTAAATATTCCAGTGTTAACCAATTCTTCATGTCTGTTCAGGAAATTGGCTGATTGTTCTCAGAACCCTGAGCCTCTTAATCAGTTCTGGTACTATCACTGTTTGTAAAGGTCCTTTCTTTTTCTCTAGCTTCTTGCTTCGTGCTAATGAGGGCAGTATTTGAATAGGACCGACTTCACAGCCATGCAGTCATTTTCTGTAGGATCTCTGGAAGAACTGCAGATATTCAGAAGGCCCCTGGAGCTTGGAGACAGTATTGTGTAGTGCACAGAGAGCAGCACAGAGTGAAGAGATCTGAGCTTGATTCTTGACTCTTCTACTGACCTGCACTGTGACCTTGGACAGGTCACTTCAGCATTATGCTTTGGTTTTCCTCCCAGGCTCTGTCACTAATAATTAAATTCTAAGGTCTTCAGGGCAGGGACTGTCTCCTACTATGTGTGCGCCCATATATAGCCTATGGCAAAATGGAGGCCTTAATTTCAGTTGGGGCCTCCCCGTCTGAATACAACTCACATAATGATGGCGATGGTAACCTCACAAACACTGGCCCTTCTTTCCTTTTCCACTTAGACTTCATTATCTCTGAAACTAGAGAGATGAGACTGGTTATTCTTCCAAGTCAGATACTCTGTTACGTGTTTCCTGTGGGGGACCGCTCGCTGTGCATATGCATTCATGGTTCTGATGGCTGATGATTTTGAAAGAAAACATCCCTCAAATCAGGCTACAGTGAAAAATAATCCATTTATGAAATGCTTATGCAATCCTGATCTCAGATTACCCTGTGAAAATCTAGAGCAGGTCTCAGATTACCCTGTGGAAGACAAATGTGTGTGCGCGCGCACACGCACATCTGTGTTGTGCACACACACACACCTACATATGTGAGCTGCCAAGGGGTTCCTTATTAATCGCTGCTCACCTATCAGTGCTGGGAGAAATGGACCAATGCCAGTTAATGTACTAAAGTAGAATAAAGTTAACACTAACTAGAGAAACAATAACTGTGTATGGTGCGATGCTCCAATTAATTTAATGAAGCCCATTATGCTGTGGCAAAGTACTGTTGGCTGTTTTGCTGTACCCCCTCCCCACTCCATCCCCCAGCTTTTTGGCTGTCAGCATATGTGCCTGTGTTTTAGTTGTCTCTGTTCAGTCCTCCCCAGGACTAGCTTGCTGTTGTATTTTATTACAGCAGTAGTTATGGAAATGGAGGCAGTAAACTGCCACCTCCCCTTTAAAAGAAGATAAAAAGAAAAAAGAATTACAAATGAGAGAAGCAAACCATGTTTAGAAAAGCTGCACTGTTTTCAGCTCCTGCCAGCACTGTCTTACAGTTTGCATAGAAAGTAGTTTATTGTCAGTGAGAGCCAAGGATACCTGCCAACACTGGAAAGTCCTTAGTGGTCATGCATTATGTTTTTCAAATGCCACAATGACAAATCAGTCCCTTTTTGTTTGATTGGGCCCGGCTCTGGTCTGACAACTCTTCTCTGGCTGAGCTTCTTGCTTTTTCACACTTTTTTTTCTTTTTTCCACTCTAAGGCTTCCCAGCTAGGGGCCAGCTTCCCAGCTAGGGTAAATCATGGTAACTATATTGAAGCTTAGATGCTATTCTTATTTACTTCACGTGTCTTTTGATTTTTTTTCCTTATTGCTTTTGTTCCAGAGCAGAGTCCTAGTATACACAATCCAAACTAAGTTAACTACAGCAACACAAAAATGAAGATTATGCTTCTGTCTCTTTACTCTCTCTATCCATTGTCTAGGCCTTGATCTACAAGTCCATTGTCACTAGAAAGGGTGAAAGGTTGGTATGTCAAACATATGACACCAGTAAGACCTCTTTGGGCTTTCAGCGGGCAAAGTGTTAGCGTTAAATTAAAAAGTGTGGCTGCTTTGGTACCTGGTTACTTTGGAGATGACCACTCTCCCTGTGCTCTGATGCTACTGTTTCCATCAGTGGAGGATGCGTCATTGCAAATGAAAGATTGTTATTGCCAAGATGTTCTCCTGAGGGCTGTTTAAGTCTAGGAATACCTCCTATGGTCTGTCAGAGCCCAGATCTATTCTACAGTAGGCCAGCTGCAGCCCCTGTGCCTATGGAAATGGGCTGGGAAAAAGACTGAAGGGTACTAGTTCGCCAGAGAAAGGAGAGGAATTCTTTACATAGTGCTGGGGTGTACTTGGTAGCCATGTTGGTCTGAGACAGAAAGACATACAAAAAACTAGAACTCTTGGTTCCAAAATGATACCTTTTATTAGACCAACTGGAAAATTGTAAGAAAATTGTTCTTTTCTGCAAGCTTTTGGGATCGAAGTCCCTTCATCAGGCTCTGGGAAAAGTATAGATGGTACAAGACGGTAAAAAGTCCCCATAGGTAGAAAATAAACTTCATTTTTGCACAGAGGGAGATGAAGACAGAGGGCTCCCTTCTCTAGGTCCATGAGAGTGAGACTTTTTACCATCTTGTACCATCTATACTTTTCCCAGAGCCTGATGAAGGGACTTTGATTCCAAAAGCTTGCAGAAAAGGACAATTTTCTTGTGATTTTCCAGATGGTCTGATAAAAGGTAGCATTTTGGAACCAAGAATTCTAGTTTTTTGTATGGCTTACATAGTGCTGTGCATTTTTGTTGACCTGTAGAGCAAGGATCCATGGAATTTAATGTCCTCCCCTATTTCCCCATTTTATTATCTTGTCTTCCCCTTCATTTCTTTGTTGTATCTCCTTGCCAGATTTATACCATGTAATCTTTCTGGGGCTGGGATTCTGTGTCTGGGACAGTGCCCTGAGCACAGTCCCCCAACTGTGATCCCTAAGTCCTGCCCTGTGAGAGGTAACTAAGGACCACAATGGAGTGGTGACATCGGAAGCATAGATAAAATGAAGAGCTCGGGCTTTTCCTGTTCTGCACAGAGCAAGTACAGAAGCCTATGATGTGGTTGCCTATGGAATGTATACTCATTGGTGGGACTTCCTCTGCCCAATAAAGTGCCAGGCAGAGTTGAAATGTTTGTCCCTAAATATAAAATCACTCCCATCCCCATCACTGTATCATTTGCTTTTCTTCCCTTTCAAGAAACTGTTTTCAGTCTAGTGATTATATTGGCTAGGTACATAGATACACCCATGCTAACCAACCACAAGCCGTGCAGCTGTGTGTGAGAAGAACCCATGACCAATTGGCACAAGTTAGAACAAAGACAGCTGTCATTTCCAAGAGCCTCTAGAAACTTGCTAATCTGTTATCAGCTGTTAATATTTGATTTTGGAAATTAGACTGACTGGAGATGAGTTTGGTCACTGGTACACTGCATATTACCTTAAAAAAAATAAGGTAAAGCTAGCAAGATAGTCTGATACGTTTCCAGGTTACCTCAAGTATGTAACGTGGAGCATGTTTAGGTAACATAAGATACTCTGCCCCAGCTCTTTACTTAGAATTCAAACTGAACTTTTCTCAGCTGTCTGAAGGCATTTGATCGACACTTTCTTTCACTGCATTTCATTTTTTGTGACTAAACAGAACAGATCAGCAATTTCAGACGAGAGCTTGTTCTCACAAGACTGCCACCCCAATTTGGCAGAAGCAAGAGTACTGAGTAAACAAACACTAATACACTATCTGTGTTGTTTAGAGAATCAAGGTTCTTGGAAATGTGCTGTCTGTATTGTCTTGTTGATATTATGAAGCAGAATGCATACATAAAAACAAGAAAAATGACTAGTGAATGTGGCCAATATCAGTAGGAGCAAGCCAAAAAAGCCCCCGTTGCATCCCAGATTTCAAGACCACATTATGTAATTAGAGTTGATTAGAAAATTGAATTCACAAACTATGGGAACGCTTTGCAGGGGCCCCACCACCTCCAACAATTTCATTCCTCTTTGAAAGAGAAGGAGGGAGAAATACTGTGGATCAGAAATTAAAAAAAAAAATCTTTATTTGGAAACATTGGAATGTTTTCGTGTTTTGATGTTGCAGCATCATGATATATATGTATAAATGCCATATGTGAGTATACATACACATACATATTCAGTGAAAATAAGCATGAGATAGCTGCACATCAGATAAAAATAACCATATTTTTATATAAAGTGTCTCTCTCATTAGTATGTATGTGTGTGTGTAGATGTATATATAAAATTCATTTCTATATATACATTATGAAATAATTAATATCTTTTAATGCTGATTTGTTTAAATATAACATTTCCTAATTGAAATGAAAAAAGTAGAAATAGTTCTGAAATTTTG
>NW_017729022.1:125946510-125950569 GCF_001723915.1 Gavialis gangeticus | reverse complement strand
AGAAATAGTTCTGAAATTTTGCCATTAAATTTCATTGGAATTGACAAATACTTGCAAAACATTTTAAATTTTGATAAGCATATTCTCCAGCAGCAAACTGTTCATTTGAAAATTCTTTGACCTGTTCTAGTCATGATCTTTATAAAGAATCTGGCTTGTTCCTTGCCATCCCTGCTGTTGGTTGAGATTATGGCTTGGATCCAGCGTGCATTGAAAGTGATGAATCAGGTTTTAATTTAAAGAAATAAGGGTGAAGTCCTGCGCTCGGCAGAAGTTTTGCCTCAGGAAAAACTGAGAAAGGACTGCTAGTTTGTTTGTTTGTTTTTCAGAAATGAGAGGCTGAATGCATGTCTTGTGAAACCTTGTTTCCTCTGCTTTCCCTCCCCCTGCCACCCATTCCTAAACATTTGGCATATAAAACAATATCAGAAAACTACCTTAACAGTCATTCAACTGATGGGGGGATGAATGCTTACTCCCATGCATATATGTATGTATGTATGTATGTTTATACGTATATGTATGCATAGAGCCCTACTGAATTCATGGTGGAAGTGGGCTGCACAGCAGCTTCTTTAATCTTGTAGGTTCCCGTGTGTGCCAGCCCTACCACTTGCTTCTGATTGGCAGGGAGGCCAAAACCATGATTTTTAAGAATGGCACTGTTTTTGCCTCCTGCCAGTTGGCACCAAGAAGCAGGGCCACTAGGACCCCTCAGCCAATCAGCATTTGTGGGAGGGAGGGAGGTGTGGAAGAAAACCTACAAGGTTAAAGGAGCTGCTATACAGCCCACTTCCACCATGAATTTGGTAGGGCTGTATGTATGCATTTGTGTGGAATCTCCCCATAGGCTTCGGTTTTGCTTTCCCTCTTAAATGATAGGAGAGCAACAACAAAACTCTCTCAGATGCTAAGGATACAGTCCCTCATGCTCAGTATTGAGAACAGTGCAAAGGGGAGGTAAAAGGTTGCCAAACTGAAACCAGCTTTGATCGGTTGTTGCAAATGGTAGTGCAAGGGAGAAGGGGGCCTTATTTCTCCTGACCCCACCTCTCAGCACTCTACATTTCTTTCCTCCCACTTGCCTTGTCCAGCATGTCACATTGGCCTGCTGGGCTACAGGCAGACATTCAAAATGCCTGAGCCTAAATTGATTCTGTTTTTGCCAGATAGTCTAACCTGGCTAGGCTAAATCAGTTTGTAGCTGCACAGACATCCAAGACATGCAGATACATGCCTGCAGTGGCTCAGGCTAGAAGCTAGGGGTACTAGAGCAGCCCTCTCTTCCTTTCCACAGGGCTGAGCTGAGTGGGGTGTACCCAGACCCCGGCAGGATTAGGGAAGGATTCCCCCTGCTTCCTTGATAACAGAGCATTTATCAGCTCTATTATCAGCATTTATCACCCTATCAGAAAACAAACACCCTCTCTCACTAGTTCAAGCTCTTCTTAAACAAAGAAGGAACAGAGGGACATTACCAGCTGAGCTGTTGAGTAGCTCCAAAAAGCCTTAAGCTGATACTGTTGCCTGCCACAGCATGGGCCATAGCCAGCATGTGGTCTGCTGGCTAATGCTGAGGTATCTGTGTAAGGCAGAGGGGACAGGGAAACCCTGCTTAGCAGGGAGTGGTGGTTGAGGGGGATGGGAGAACAGGAGGAAGCCAGACAGACCCTGCAGTGCCTGCAAGTCTCTGCTGGAGCTGCAGCCAGGGAGCAGAGGGAAGGGGCCAGCTCTGCTGTAGAGCAGAGAGCCCTGTCCAGCCCAGAGAGCATGCTGGGATACTGGGAGAGTCTGGCTTAACTTAAACCAGCAAGGGGTCTGGGACATAAACCGGTTTGACCCAAATCAGTGAAGTCTGATATTACATTCAATCAGGTTTATCTCAAACCAGTTTCAGTCATTTTCAAATTGGTTTATGTGCACTGAACATCTGTTACAGGCATAAACCAGTTTCTGATCACTTAAACCGGTTTATATGTAATGTCTGTCCCTAGCCCTGATGTCTAGCTGACAGCTGTGAGCATGGCCTGGCAGCTGTAGAGGCCCAACAAGTCCTTGATGGAAGGAAAGAGAAGCTAGAGAAGTGACTAGGTTTCCTCAAGAGCCCCTTTATTCCTTATAAAGATCTTTCTGATTTCCAGAGAACCTTGCTCCCCTGTCCCATCTCCTGAGCCCTCAGAGGTGCCCAGTTCTGATGGCCTTCAGGCTGCTAAGGTTTAAACCACATTGACAATCCAGTTCCTCTTTCAGAGATCTGCCAAGACTGGAGCCCAAGTTTCTGTGTTCACTTCACAACAGCTGATAACAGTGCAACCACAGCAGACCGGATAGACTTCAAGCAGCTTCCTGCTTGCGGTAGAATAAAGCTATGTCAGCAACTGGGGAAATTCAGAATCCACTGCTTAGGCCTTGCTAGTGATACATTTTATGATGAACTATAAAAAAAATCTATTACTTTTGAATTTTAAAAGCCTGACATGCTCTCTATTCAGGAGATCGGCTTTCAAAGGGCCAGACCTTTAAAGAGAGGGTTTCATTTCACTTTTATATTTTTATTTCCCCTTGCTTTATAGAGCCAAAACCCTTTCTATACCAGAGTTACCAAGAGTAGAATTTGGCTTGTGAATTCTACATTCAACTCTGAAATTGTTTAACCTGCTTAAAGTTGGGGAATCTGGTCCAGAGTTTCAACTGGTGTAAACCAAAATAGCTCTGTTGATTTATTAGTATTATTTTTAAAAGGGCCAAATTCTGCTCTTGTCTTTGCTCTTTTACTTCAGCACCAAATGTGATTCTCTTACAGCTCCCTTGCCAAATGGCAAATTTCCCAAGCTTATTCTGAATGACTTACCTTCAGTTTTCCATTTGGGAAGGTCCAAGTTCTGAAACAAGAAAGCTGTTCTGTACTGTGAGGAGACGGAAGAGATCTGTGTCAAGAATTTAGGGGAATAACAATTTTAGAAAGAGACTGGTGGGTGTGTATGTGTGTGTGTGTGTGTGTGTATTTCTTTTTTCTTTCTTTTCTTTTCCTTTCCTTTCCCCCCTGCCCCAAAGTCAAGTGCCAACTGCTCAGAAAAAAAAAAAACCCACTTCACTGTGAAAGCAACTTGTATGTGGAATTGAGACTACTTAGCTCAGATTACAAGAGAATGTTTATCATTAAGGAAGAAGCCTGGTGCTGGGCTATTATAACTGCCCTTAAAAATTCACATGAACTAATGTTTTAGAAATGCAATCCATCTGTGCTTATACATTTTGTTCACAGAGTAAGCATTTGCATTCACTCAAAGGCAAAGTAAAATAGCAAACAGCATGTTTTAAGAGGTATGAAGGGTATGGAATGATGACTAGTTATTACACATGCGCACACTTCAGAGTGATATTTACTTTACCAAAGAAAGCATTCAGTAGATAGAAATGCCAGATTTTAAGATTCCCTTTATCCATCTTATGTGCTATCTGAGGCAGGCAGGGGTCCTTTGGAAGCGTTCATCTTGTGATGAACTTAACGGTTGCATCATCACCCTGGCAACACGAGTGGCGTTTCTTCAAACAAAGAAATGGCACTCTCATCCTGGTAATTTCTTCCTCTTGAATTTCAAAGACCTGTTGCATACAATGCAGGAGAGACTTCCAAAAAGGTCCTAAAATATTTTGTGGAAGACACTAGGTAACTGAAATATAGGAGTGGTAACTGGCTCCCTATAACAGACTGTTTTCTTTAGCTTCAGTATCTTCCAAGTCCCTGTCAAAGACTTGATAGCTTATTTTATCACTCTTCATCCTCCTCCTCTCACTTTTGTTGTGCCCACATCCTTCTCTCTGAAGAGGTCTGGGCATGACTTCTTCTGGCAGCCAGCGATCATACTGTAGCCCCTGATGCTGAACAGGAAACTGACCTCTATTCTGACTCTCCCATGCAGTGAATCTCCCTTGAAGATTTCATCATAAACATTTGGGCTGGAAGGGACCCTGGAGGATCATTGAGTCCAGCCCCCTGCCCCAGGGGCAGGAAGTCAGCAGGGATCATAGGATCCCAGCAAGATAAGCATCCAAATG
>NW_017729022.1:125910906-125946155 GCF_001723915.1 Gavialis gangeticus | reverse complement strand
GGGCAGGGCCATCCCATGGGACTGGGGAAAAACTGACACAAAGTACCCATTTAGCAAGTTCGCTTTTTCCGGGGCGTCAGTTGTCAGTTGCCCCATCTGGTTTAGCAGGGGTCCAATGTTGCCCTTGCTTTTCCTCCAGCTCCCCACATATCTAAAAAAGGACTTTTTATTTTCCTTGATACTTGTAGCTAGCTGGAGTTCCATCGCAGCCCTGGCTTTCCTGGTTTGCTCTCTGCAGGTCCAGACCAGAGCAGAGTATTCCTCCTTGGTGGCAGTTCCAGTCCTCCATACTTTGTAGGTCGTCCTCTTAAGACACAGGAGGTCTGCCAGTTCCCTGGAGAGCCAAGGGGGCTGCTGTGCCCTTTTGCTGCCTTTCCTCTGAGACAGGATGGACTTTGCTCCCTTGAGGAGCAACCGCTCATCCTGAACTCCCCTCACCATTGGGTTGTGGCCTTTTAGGGCCTCTCTGACAAGCCTCCTTAGCTTGTCAAAGTCAGCTTTCCTGAAGTCGAGGACTTCTGTATCACTGACTGACTTGCCAGCCTTATGGCAGATGGTGAAGGTGATGAGCTCATGGTCACTGTCACCCAGCTTCCCTTCGATCATCAGACTCAAAGCAAAAGACTCTTAGGATAGAAATAGATGTCTTGGAATAAAATGGATCAGCTCTGCTGCAGTGTGTCATGGTACAACTGATCTGCTTCACTGGGCAAAATACATCTCCCCTTGCCCCACCCATTGCTACTGTGGGACAAGGTGCAATATTTTCCCCTGGGGCTAGAGGGGCCTGGTCCTGTGAACCCCAGGAATTCCTGTGTAGGATCAGGCCCCTCAAGTCCTGAGATGACCTGCCCAGTTTTTCCCACTTACCCAGACCTGCCTTGGAGATCCCAAGGGTGGGTCTGGGTGAGGAAAGTCTTTCAAAGACCCACTTACAAAGAAGCACCCCAGGGAATCCTGGGGCTCTTCTCAATAAGTAGGGAAAGTTGGAGTTCTCTGCTTATGGTGACATACTCTGGGATTTCCAGGGGCATATCTTTATAATCAGAGAAAACTTGTATGGGCATTGGTGTGGAGGGGTGGAATGACTGGTGATTTGTGCCTCCATGCCCTTAGTGTCTCTGGAAACTTGTTTGGGTAAGCAGGGAACTGGGGCTTTTCCCACCTACCCAGACCTGCCACTGGATTTTCCGAGGCAGGTCTGGGTAAGCAGGGAAAACCCACTTTCTCCACTTACATCCACTTTAGAGATTCTGGGGAAGCAGGTCCTGGTGTGGAGGCACAGGATATTGTAAATTCCTCAAGTTCCATTCCAGGATCCATATGGGCTCTGCCCAGTTCTGGAGATGTGCCCCTGGCAGGGCATGCCTCCCTAAGTAGGGAACCTTGACATTCCCCATCTATGGAGAGGTATCCTAGGATTCGCAGGGCTGCCTGTCTGTAAGTGGGGAAAGCCGGGCAGGTGCTCTCAGGGTTTGAGGGGCCCTTAAGCCCCCAGAGCACGTGCCAGGGTAGGTGGAGAGTGTGGGTAGCTCAGGCTGTCTGCACTCTCCTACCCCAGACCTAATAGATATCTACTGCAATGAAACAGCAGGATTTATGACTTCCTTTTGAAAGCCCACTGATTTTTTTTCCCCTCTCATGTGGCACAACAAAATTTAGAGATGACTATTTGCTCACCATTTGTGCTGCCATAATTTTTTTATGGCAACACAAATAGGATGTTAAGCGACATCTCTTTCTACCCTTAGTTGCTTAGAAGCATGTTGGTTGGCTGATAAACAATTATGTGACCTCTCCAAGTGGGCTGAATGACCTCTCATTGCATCAGTTGCAACACCACTCAGCATAAGCAGCAGAGTAGAGTTGCAATGGCTTGCATGTTCCATGCAAAATCAGAGAGAGAGAAGTAGTATTTTGTTTTACAGCAGAAGGAAAGATGGATGGATGGGCAGAGAGACATATGATGGAAAGACGGATGGATGGGCAGAGAGACATTTGTTTTCTTTATTACATGTCTGTTTTGTGTTGCAAGTAGCATCTCTTTGTTTCTGCCTATGAAAAATATATTTGCCCCTCAAAGTTTTAAACGCCATACGTTCATGCACTTGACATGTGAGCAGGCACTCTGAGCTAATTACACCAACATGAAATGTGCAGGGCTGAGCAGCGAGGTGCCAAGAATGTTATGGAAAACAGCCAAGTGTTTTTGTTGACATTGCTGAAATAGAACTTCATTTAGCAGTTCCTCCTCTAAGCCAAAGGGGAGTGAGAAGTAGGGAACAAAAGGGGATGGGGTGGGGAGAAGGAAGGAATAGCAACAAAAGCTAATAACAAAAATGTTGCCTTTTACCAGGTCAGTCACAATATTTGTGCAGTTGAGAACATCTTGTAATCTGCAAGTGTGAACGATGTATAGACAGAAAGTGTCTTAATCCTGCATTATCTGCTCACATTCTTTAGTAACTTTGAAGCAATGCTGTTCCACAGATTAGATTTTCTAGAATACTTTCTTTCTTAACCCTCCACTACTCCTCCACTTCCTTGCTGAAAAGTATAAATAAAATAGGTTCTCACTCACACGGTAATAATGTGTGTTCCACTAACTTTAGTGACTCTCAAAGCAGTCTTACTCGATGGTCCACAGGCCTCAAATGGGCCCTCTAGTCAATACCTGTGGCCTCTGGGACCATTACTTGTATGATGAAGTGAACCACATAAAGAAACCCTCTGCTATTTTAATAGTTTTTGTTGTCCCTATTTGATGTAAGTTGACAATAAGCTGAGCCAGCAGTGTGGCATTGTTGCCAAGAAGGCTAATGGCATACTGGGCTGCACTGGTAGGTGTGTTGCCAGTAGGTCAAAGGAGGGGATTAATTCCCTCTATTCAGTACTGGTGAAGCCACATCTGGAGTACTGTGTTCAGTTTTGGGCTCCCCGCTACAGAAAGGATGTGGACAAATTGGAGACAGACCAGCAGAGGGCAACAAAAATGGTTCTGGGGCTGAGGCATATGACTTCTGACAAGAGGCTGAGGGAACTGGGCTTATTTAGTTTGCAGAAGAGAAGACTGAGGAGGGATTTAATAGCAGCCTTTAACTACCTAAAGGGTGGGTCCAAAAGAGGATGGAGCCAAACTGTTCTCAGTGGTGCCAGAGGATAGAACAAGGAGCAATGGTCTCAAGTTGCCGCAAGGGAAGTTTAAGTTAGGTATTAGGAAGAATTTTCTCACTAGGAGGGTAGTAAAACACCGGAACAGGTTACTTAGAGAGGTGATGGAAGCACCATCCTTGGAGGTTTTTAAGACCCGACTAGAAAAAGCTTTGGCTGGGGTGATTTAGTTGGGGATGATCCTGCTTTGAGCAGGGGTTTGGACTAGATGACCTCCTGAGGTCCCTTCCAACCCTATTTTTCTATGATTCTGTGTAGTCAGACAATAGTTTCAGGAGTAATTATATAACATGCACTACTTTTTAGCAGAGAAATGGAAAGTAAATATTGGCCTGTTTGCTGTGGAGATTGTTAGTGAAAGGTTTGGTCTACGTGATGTTTGAAGTGATGCATCAATTCCAGCCAAGTCATGAACAACTTGAGAAGTTCTCCACTAGAAAAACTTATGCTAGATGAAGCCCTAGTCCAGTATTTATCCCATCTTCCTGGTGTCACATGGAGTTGGTGGAAGAGACCCTGATATTTGTAGATATTCCTCATTACTGTTGTAACATTTTAAAGGTGAAGCTGGTTCAAATATCGTTTTGAATTGAGCATTTCTATGATTCACATCCCCTGAATTCCATAGACTTCACTAGACTTGTATTAGGTGTGAATTATGGTAGAATATGGCATAAGCCATGTGAGAAGCTATTCTTTCATAACAAGGCCCTCAGGGAGTAGAGCAACGATTGTGCAACCCTCTCTGTAAGCCTAGCCTTGTGATTTAAGGTGTATGTGTATTTTTTGTTAGAACAATTTCAGAATGCACTTAAACTTAGTGGCTGGCCCATCAATGCCATTTAGAGCCATTCTAATGATTTTATTGGGCATTGAACTGGGCCCATAGTGTTGAAATGGTCTGGGTTGAATACTTGAGCTAGTATTCCACTCATAAAATATTCATAAAATAAGCATGGGTAAATTCTCATGGAAGTTTTTTGAAAATGGCCATTGTTGTTTACATATAGATACCACCTGAGAGACTTCCATTTGCTCATGCCTACTGAAATAATGGCAGCCATTACATTTGCCTGTTGCAGTCTTGGGGACAATTAATTTCTTAGAAAGGGAGAGCTCTGCAAACTGTTATGAAGCATTCTATTCATTCACAAACTTTCCATCAGGCCAGCCAACTTTGTGTAGCATAGCACTGCATCTGTAAGCACCTTTGACCACAATTTTAACCATGTCACCTCAGTCAAGTGGCTCACATTCCTAATGTTGTGCATGTATGTATGTGCTTTGTGGATTGGGGCCTTGGTAAACAATAAGTGCCAAGAGTCCACTATTTTTCTTTGTTTGGAATGAAGAAGAGAAATAGCTACATTTTAAATTTGTTCTCCCAACAATTATTAAATATGCATGGAATGCAAAGATTTTTGCCAGAAACCTGTTTAAAATTTAAGCCAGTCAGGGGCAGATCTAGAAATGGCACAGTGTGCACCCCTATCCCCTTTCCAGAATGCAGTTTGATGGCTCCAGACACCTGGGTGCACTGTGGAGTCTGCACCATGCTGCAGTAGTGGCAACCAGTAACATTTTTTATGTTCCCAAGCAGGTAAAAGTCCCTTCCCCACTTATCTCCTTTTGGCACCCTGTCCCTTCCACTCTGGGCTCAGTGGCACTTTCCCTCCCCTCCCATTTCCTCCCCCTCACCACCTGTATCTCTGCACACAGGAAGGGTAGACCTGCTCACTGCCACTGTCCCTGAGCTGCTTCTGCTCTGCCAGATCCAGCCGGAGCTGTGGGAGCTGGACTTAGCTGCGGACAGTGGCAGCAGCGGCATGCAGGTGGGTTCCCCCTCCCTGTCTGGTCCTCTTTGGGTGTTTCCAGCCAGCCCAGGAATAGGGGCACAGTTGGAAAATCTAGCCATTGCTGCTGTCCCAGGTTTAGTCTGTCTCCCTGTGCAACCACTCCCTGCAGCCCTGACTGAAGCAGAGGGGTTGTGGCTGGGACAGTGGCAGCAGTAGGGAGGTCTCTTCTTCCTGTGCCCAGAGGCATAGGTACAGGGGGAATGGGAAGGGAGGGGCAGTGCCATTGAGTGTGAAGGAGAACAGAGTGGGTGCTAGGGACAGGTGTGGAGAGGAGATTCTTACCTGATTTGTGGACTTAACAAAAATCCCTGGCTGCAGCTTTCACAGTGTGAAACTAATCCATTTTTTGTAGTTAACTTTGAGCTATGCTCATTCCTGCAACATGTCATGAAGTTGCACCAGGGATGAATCTGGTTCTTGTTAATGGATCCATGTGGGAGACTAATTATAGTTCCAGGTAGTGGATGAATTTAGATGTTTGGGTCTAAATTGTCAAGTGATTCTGGGTGCTACAATTTTGAGTTTCATCTTGGGCAAACCTTGAAGACACCTGGTTTTCCAGAAGGTTTAGAAAACTCGTACTTTAGTAGTCAAGGCTCTTTAAAGTGTCTCACATCGAACATGTAGAAACAGAGTTCAGCTGCTCCCAAAGTCAGAAGTCACTTTCTAAGAGGTTGAGTCATGGTTTTGTCTTTTGCTTTTCCCAGAGCAAGACCATTTATCTTGTTCCATTATCCTGTAGGTTATGATGTCCTGAGTTATACCATGGAAACTAATGACAAGTGGCATGGGAGAAAAGTACTTCAAGCAATTGAGGAGAATGCCACTGAAATTCCAGAGGATGATGAGCATCAGTACATCAAGAACTGCACTGAACCAGGTAGGAACAAACTGTTTCCCCTCCTCTTGAGGTCACTCCTACATAAATAATGGTCTAGCTACATATGCTCTGTACTACTGCTGCCAAAAGACTTTGGTTGCAAAATACGCCCATTTGTTTAGATGCATAAAATGTTTGTATCACATAGTCAGTATGTGAAAGATTAATGGTGCAACCTTTCAAGGGGAAGGATGCTCAGCTACAGAACAAGCCAGTTGTTTGAGGAATGCTAGTAGCTGAATCTTAAGGATCGGTGCAAAGAGCTGAGCACTGAGACTGTAAACAGGATGTTTTGCATGTTTGTTTCATAAATGTGTAGCTCAATCCTTAGTAAAAAGTTCAGGTAACCATGATGATTACCAGCAGGATTACTGGCTGGAAACCTGGTATGTAGTTTTATGCTTAAAAAAAATCTAAAATTGATTTTCAGGGAACGATTTGACTAAGATGAAGTTCCACTCTTTGAAGGTGCCTTTTATCATGTTGTTTGTTTGCTTATTCTAAAAACCTCTGTCTGTATATATAGGGTTATTTCCTTTTACTTTTCTTGAAAAAAATTACTCGCAGCTCTTCACAAAATTCTCCTTGAGTCTAAAAAAAAGTCAAAGTAGGGACTGTCTGTCATTTGTGTTCACTTGAACATGTTTGATGTTTTCTGTATGGAGATGGAAACCATGGTAATAAATCACTAATGGTGGGAAGGCATAAGATGCTCAAATCTTCTTCCATTAAAAAATTGATGTTGCC
The DNA here is from genome assembly GCF_001723915.1 of Gavialis gangeticus. Classification (NCBI taxonomy): domain Eukaryota; kingdom Metazoa; phylum Chordata; order Crocodylia; family Gavialidae; genus Gavialis; species Gavialis gangeticus. The sequence continues at coordinate 125,939,501 of NW_017729022.1, read as the reverse complement.
CCTCAAAGTTATGAAACAGCTAAGCCATTTTATATGCATCATAGGGCTATATTAGTTACCCAGTTAAGGAAAAGTTCTATTAAATATAGTTCATTTTGTAGCTTTGCATGTGTGTGTGTGTTCCCTTGGTACCTAAATAATGTTTTCACAACAGTTAGATAATAATGATTTATTTTCAAGAACAAAATTATTACAAAAGTTCTTATTCTATTCTTTCTATAATTATCCTCCCATACAAAGCAGTACTTTCCTTACAAACTCTACCACTGCTCACATAATCTCTTATTTCCATTCCTTCTGAGTGTTGACATTTGTTTTCTTGTAATCATAAACTACTCCCTCTACCTTCATAAATAAAATTGTCTGTTAGAAAGGTACTGTGTCTGTTGGTTTTGAGGGGAGGGGAGGAGGGAAGGACAGGCGAGAACAATAATTACCTGACTTAACTGTGCCATTTCGAGGCAATAAAGGAGAGCTGTGACTATGAGTTGTCACGAATTTACTATGGAATAAGTTGTTTTATGGTAATTATGAAATTAGTGTCACCATCATATGTAGATTTAAGATCAGAAGTTACCTACTTACGTTTCTGCCCTCTGAGACATTCCAATGAAGTGAATGGAACTAGATACAGAATGTGAACGTAAAAGTGCAACTTTATATCTTTGCAGGAGAAAAGTCAGAAATGTTATGCCTGAACCTTATAAACACTATGAGAATTCTCTGTTGATTTCTGTGAGCTTTGGTTAAGGCCCAAAATATTTCAAATTGTGATGTTTATATGAAACCAATTAACTGAGAATTGGTTTCTGGATCCTATGACTGGAATGGAGACAGCTAAATGCCATAGCCATTCTTTAACATATCTGGTCACTTTTAACAAGAAAACTTTTACCCGACCAAATCTACTTAGATTATAAGGAAGTAGTTTGGCAAGCTCCTTGAAAGATTATTTTATTTATTATAGAGTTTTGTATAGTCTCTATCAGGATAGCTATCTGGGTGTATTCATATGGTTTTATAAAAGCTACTAGCATTAAGTCCTATACAATGTACATATAACAGAAGTAATACTGTAACTAGCACATCCTAGGAATCAACTAAATTATTTTACCTTCACTCTAAATTTTAATATTTCAAGCTGCCTTTCTTTTAAGGGACAGCTGTGAATTTGAAATCAAGCTAATTTAAAAAAACAATAGTAGTAGTATCGGGTATTAAACTACTGTAGTTCTGTCTGCCAATTTTTGTGGTATTATATTTTCATTTCATATGTTGTTGGCTGGCTGGAGAAACTTCATCAAAATCATAATCCAAGCTATGCTATTCCATTGACATTCAAATGCTTCACAAAATTAAGTCAGTTTTGTCTGGATTTAGCTTCGGAAGAAAGCTCTGATGACACTGAAATATTCTAATTTCATATCTTTATATTTTGATTTTTCATGTTATAATGACAAAGTTTCAAAATTTATTTTGAATTATGTTACAGAATAGAATACAAAATATAAAAATCAAACTGAAATAATTTGATCAACTAAAAAACAACTTCTTAGAATATTCCTTTGCAAAGATTTTTTAAAAAATTGTTCGCTTGTGCTTTAGTTTGAAATTAAGCCAAATTTTAAAGTCTAAAAACCTTCATAAGCCAGAGATGAATGAAAGATGCACTTCTGTTTGTTTTGGTTTTCTCTCTTGCTGCTACTTTAATTATGACAGAACTAGAGAAACAGGAAAACTGACTTGGGTCCCAATTTTGTAACTGCATCTATGTGGCTGCAATGCACCCTCAAATTCATCCCACTGCAGGATTGTGGTCTAATATGTAGCTTCATTCACACGGTTTTACTTACCTGAGTAAAGTTAAGGCAGTGCATAGGTATTTGCAGGATTTGGGCTAAATTAACTGAAGGGAAAGCAGTGAAGCATGGATCCGCATTTTGAGGATTGATGTAAATGCACTGAGGAAACATGGAGGTAACTTTCCCTGATTTACATGTAGTACTGGGGGGAGGGATTAATGTATTTTGGGGGGTTTATTTAATTTTTTGTTTAGTTTTAGTGATTTTAGGAATTAGTCACCATAGCAAAGTACTCCTAAAGGAAGTATTAAATGATGACACAGTAACAATGGTACTTTAGGGGCATGTGCAGATGCTCCCACTGGGAAGAAAATGCAGACACAACATTTCAGACAAAAGTACAGTATATTTTTAAAATGGAAGTCTCTCTAAGTAATAGAAATCTGCCTGTCTTTTTTGTAGACGCTGCTCAAAGAACTAAAAATGTTTTGTTTTGTTTCTTCTTTAAGGATGCTTCACAAACTTTGATTAAACTTCTTTGTTGGAGCTGGTTTCAAAACAAGTCTTCTGAAAGAACAGTATTTTTTCTCCATCAAGAGATGCTGATTTGATGGAACTGACATGTTCCTTAGGAACATGTCAGTTCTGTTAAAATGCTTTGCCTTGTGTCCTGAGCTCTGGCCAGCCTGACTTTTGCCATCCCTGTCTACCTAGCGAGCTGCTTTCTAAACTCATGGCTCTTTGGAAAGTCAGGTAACACAAGGAGGCAGCTGGTTCCCTTGCTCGCTGGGTGACTGTCTCTTGGGGGTGCTCAGCTCCTCAGGTCTTCAGCTGCTGTGGGAGGCATCTGCTGGGGCAGTCATGGAACTGGGTGTCTGAGCATCTGCCTAACTCTCGTGTGCAGATTCGTATGCCCAGGAGGTTGAATGGCCAACCATAAACCAACAACTTCTGCAGTGGTTGTTCAATACCTGAGATTTTTCAAAATTTTCCTCTCTGGTTTTCTTTTTTTTTTTTTAAATTGACTTTTTCAATCCCAGTTTGGGGTTCCCCTCCTGGCAAAACCAACATTTTCCACAGGAGGGAAGTGCTGTTTTCTAGCCTGTTCTCCCCTTTGGAAAGAACTTCATTTTAACAAAGCTTCCAGTGGCAATTCTCTCTCTTAAATACAGGATTGTTGAGGGGGTGCAATTTCATTTACTTTGTTGTCAGCAATGGTTATGCTGCATTATCCATTTAAACTCCTGTAATGATATTGGTTAAACAGTTAACTGATAACACATGCCTAGTACCTGCATGCTGCGACTAATCCTCCCTCCCCTCCTCTCTCCCTTCCAAGTCAGTGACACTTTGCAGGGAGAGGGAGGTAGAGGCAGAGCCACATGCTGTGACTAGCCACCTTTCTGGAGCACTGTGCTGCTCCCCTTCCCCGCCGGACTGTCTGGTGCTAAAAGTTAACTGTAATGCATTAACATTATAAGTATACAGGTTTCCCTTGCTTTTTGCTGTACGTGTGTTTCTGGTGCGTAACTTGAATTCACATAAAGGGAACCCACTTTACAGTGTAACAAATAGGGATACATTCCAAGACCTGGTTGTACTGACCCCCAGACCCATTTCTACCACTTTTACAAGACAATGTTGGTACTCACAAACAGCAGACAGCACACACAAGCACAGGGCACTATCATAATGGGGATGGCAGCTACAGAAACCCGTGTTGCAGACAATGAGCGAGGAGCACAGGTCCACACAGGAGACTATATTTTGGTGTGCGTCACTTGTACAACGCACCGCACAAAGCAGCAGACTGCGGGCTTCCACCACCCTGATCGCGTAAGAGTGAATTTACCTTGCATATAACAAATTTTTGGTATAAAAAGGGTCATCGCATAGGAGTAAATTTGCACATACAGAACCTGCATAAAGCAAGGGAAACCTGTACTTACCATTTAACCTTTCTTGTTACTTTGAAGATAATGGGAATCCTTCCATTGGCTTCAGTGGGTTTGGGATCATCTCCTTTGTCATGTGTAACTTTGAGTCCCGGACTGAAGGTGGAAACATGGATAAATATAATGGTCAAAAAGGATACATTCACAGGAACATATCTTTCTGTGCAGTCATACTCAAAGGGCTTGCCTACGCGGGAGATGCTCAAGTAAGTTAAGGCAGTTCAGCTAAAAGTGTGAAGTCAGTTTGTCTGATGTGAGGCCCATGGAGTAGGTACTGTTATTCAAGAGTATAGAGGCCTTAGCTCAACTGTCCTTAATACTCCTCAACATTCGTACAGGGTACAGTGCCCTTTAAATAATAGAGAGAGTCGTTAGCCATGTTCATCTGAAATGAGGCAGAAGTTGGGGTAAATTTGCAATTTACAGATTAACTAAATCAGAGGTCTGTGTGCATGGGATAAATTTTCATGAGCTCTAGTTCACTTTGTCAGATGCTATGAGAGCACATGACTTCAGAACTTTAGCTGAATTGCTTTCCCTTTCCTGAGTATCCCAGTGAAAGCATTTTCTTTCTTCTTTAGTTATAAACACTTTTCATCATAAGCTGAATTTGCCTGATAAGTGGGTTAGCAATTTCTGGAGACTTGTTTTTTAAGAATGTCAGTTTTTGTTTGTTTAAAGCATTAATGGAGGGAAAAATTGCACTGGAACTTCTCAAGATGCTGACCTGCTATAATAAAACCTGTTTTGCTAGAGTTGGCTTTTCTTAGTTAGCTGGCACTGGAAATTGTAAACATTTTAATTTTACATGCAAATTTATAATTTCTCTTAGCACTGTGTATATTTTCAGGCCCATTTGACAGCACAATGTTGCATCTTCCAACTCTTGGGGTTTATTTTGTATAGTTTACAGAGTGTACTCGCTAATAGTACCAGTTAAAGTATTTTATTAAATAAGATGCCCGAATATTGTGGCTTAATTTACTTTTTTTTTAATGCTCTTTAAATACTTTCTGGGGATACAGAGCTAAATTTTAAGCCCAGCTACTCTGGTGGTAGCATTTCCCAATTCATTGCAGTTGCATGTATAGGTATAACAGTGACCAGAATCTGTTTTATATATTTCATTCCATCATATTTGTAGGCACAGTCTATGGTATTATTATTTCCACTCTGTAAAACCATTACTTGTTGTATTGGGATTAAAATTAAAGCTAGGTGAAAATTTTCCAAATAGTTTATTCAGAGAAAGATGCAGTTTGAGGCCAGTTAAAGTAAAAAGAATAATTCTCACATTTTTTAAATTAAATGTTTTTTTGTTCTGAAATAGCTTGTTTTGAAATTAGCTTGATTTTTTGTTCTTTTAAAGGATAAGTCGTACCAAAATATTTAATTTAGTATTTGGTTCAGGAGTGAAGGAAACAAAATAATTTTTCCAGGTTTGAATATGGTCAGGAAAAAAATGGAAGATTTTTGATTGTACAGTACTGACCCCCAAAGAAAGTTTCTCCACCTTTTTCAGTTTAGCTAATGAGTCGCCAAATTAGTAGGTCACACAGCTATGTCATAGAATTATAAAAAAAACCCCCAAAAAAAACAGGGTTGGAAGGGACCTCAGGAGGTCATCTAGTCCAGCTGTCTAAGGCAGGATCCTCTGTCTCTAAAGTATCTCATGCAAGCGTCTAGCCTGCAGACACTGGTGTATAGAGAGTTATAATTGGTCTAAAGCCAATTGAAATCAAGGAAAAACTTCTGTTGACATAGGAGTGCTGGATCATGTGTGAACTCCCAGTACTCCAAAGAAACATTATCTTGGGGTAAGCCAGAATTGGGTTGCAAAAGTCATAAAACCAAATGGTATTCCAGAACTTCCCTCTCCACTTTATCAGCAGCAAGTTTGAGGCATTGCATGGGCAATATTAGCTTTTGATTTTTACTGGGGCATAATGTGAAGAAAGGGTTTCCCCGACTCCTCCATTCTAAACCATGGTTGGAAATGATCATGAGCAAGCACCTTGACAAAAAGATAATCAACCTTAACACACACCACAGCTTTTAAGAACATCTGCAACTTAAATAGGCTGTGAATCTAAAATTAGAGGGGATATTGACTGTTAATTTGAAGGGAAGTTTTTCCAATTATTTTTTTGAACAGCAAGCTGATGCATGGAAATGTTTTGAAAGGAGGCCAGTTACCCGTCTCTCTCATCCCCCACAGTCTCTGCAAATTGCTCACACATGTACCCAAAAGCTTCTAGGGCTAATCTTTTGACAGTGGGACTAACAGCAAAAACAAGATAAATAAATAACATCATATCTGTTGAATTATTGTAGTACAGCAACAAAGTGACATTTCTCAGAGTAGGGAGTTTGTGCAGAGAAGATAGCCCAGGAAAACTGCTAGATAGCAACTTACTAATTAACAGTGGCCCACAAGAGAGCATTGCAGAGAACAGAAGGGCATAGCTAGGCAGGGATTTTATACTCCAGACTAATGAATAATTTTAAAGCATCTTCTCAAGCATACAAGTGAAAGAGAATGAGGATATGTGCTTCAAACAATTCAACAGCACTTAAGATCTTCACTTTTCCTGAAGGTTTTTTTTAAAATCTTGGCGCTCACACTCAGCCTGGCTCTTCTTTGACAGCACCAGGGGTCCGCAGTCTGTTGTGGATCCACAAAACAGGAGTTTGCTACTAGTGTGACAGGGGGCCATCTCAGGGCCTGGTCTCAATGTCGGCCCACCCACCTGTCTACCCTGGCTTGTCTGCCATGACTTGATGAATAAATAACTGGTGTAAAATGTGGGTCATTGCCCATGCCTTGATGCCAAGGGCGTTATACATGGCTCCAACCTTTCCTATACTGTGTCCCATGTTTCAAAGATGGCGTCATAAGTTGGTAATAGCTCCAGCCTGTAGCAGGGCCAAACTCTGCCCCTTGCTGGGCTCCTAGCATTCTACCCTAACACTCTGCCCTTCACAGAGCCTCAAATACACTGCCTACTTCTGGGCCTCATTCATACTGCCCCTCATTAGGCTACACTTAACCGGCCCTATTCCTTCAGGCTTTCCTACTTGCACTCTGGCCAGTCCACACACAGCCCTTCAGGCTGCCCTGACACAGACCCTACTCTACATGACCACTGGCCTTATGCCTCACACTGGGCTGAACTCAACCACTAGCCCCTCATTGGGCCACTCTCAAGTTCACACTCTTATGGGGGTTGGCCCATGTGCTGCCCTTCAGGTCGCCCCTCCAAACCTACTCAGCATAGCCCCAGTGTAGCCTTCAGGTTGTCCCTGCAACCCTACTCTACACCCCTCATGCACAGTCCTTCAGGCTGCCACCACACACCATACTCTGTGTGGGCCTCCACACACTTCTGCCCTCTCACTGGGGCTGCTCTGTCTCTCTCTGGCCAATCTCTGGGGCCTCTGAGGTCTTACACCCCATGGGGCTCAGGTGTCTGTGGACATGCCTGGCCCCCGTGCCTGGCCCTACATCTAGGTAGCCCACCATGATGTGGGGGCTGGGGCTATAAAGCACCCTACTTGCCTTTCACTAGGGAGGCAACTGGTGTGGCATTTCCTGGGGACCAACCCACCACAACATCCATCCCTAGCAGGGTGTAGTTTTCAGTCATTCCCCAGGACCAGGAGCCTCCTGCCATTCCCATTGCTCCTGCCCTTACCTCCAAGGATGGTTCAGGAATAGCAGCTTCAGCCAGGCAGTGTTTCCTCTCTGGCTGCTAGCAGCAAACTGCTAGCTCAGCCCTGAGGGCCTGGGCTTATTATGGAGGCTGTTCAGCCCCCTCCGCCAAGCATGAGGCCCTCCTGCAGTCATGTGACTGCCTCATCAGGGCTGGCCACACTTGCCAGCTGTCCTGATACCTGCTTCCGCCATTAAAGTTGCAGGCCCCAAAGGTGCTCTGCCACAACTAGAATGATTTGTGGACAGGAATATCTGCCTCATAGGAGCCAGTTAAGGAACCTGATATGTCTAGTTTCTCCAAGACGGGGAATGTGACTCTTGGAGTTGGAGAAATTAGATTAGAAGGATTCTTGAGGTCACCTGATGCATCCTTCTACCCCAAGGCTGGAATAACTCTACCCAACCCAGACATGGCAGTTGTTTTTCTGATGTGATTTTAAAAGCTTCTAAGGATGGTGATATCACAACCTCCCTAGGAAATCTTGTACTAGTGTTTAACTATCCTTACACTTTTTTCTGCCCTGATATCCAACTTAAAGCTCCCTTGTTGCAATGTAACTCCGTGACTGTGTTTGTTTTAACCCCTGTGGATGCATTGATCATACTCTGTGAGTACCTCTATGTGGAGATGACTTTGGATAGGAGAGGGTGGTTGTAATTAATTTAAAGGAAATGACACAGATCCAGTGGCTGGAAGCTGAAGCAATACAAATTCTGACTAGAGAGGTGCTGGGCACCTAAAAATGTGACAACACATTCTAATTAGAATCCATTGGAGCAGATTCAGTTAGTAGAGTCTGCTGGGGAATGGTAATTAGCATGCTCCAGCAACCTCAGTGCCATGTGTATTCAGTGTCCAAGTGCTTCAAAATGGCGGCAGGGACACTTTAACTAAAGCTCAATGAATTTTACATGAGATGCTGCAGGCACTTTACATAGAGTGGCTCTTGCGAGCCGCTTTAATTAAAGTGACCCACCCCAGAGAACATGTAAAGATGTCCAAGGTGCCCATTTTTAACAGTTAAGTTAATTAACCTTTGGAACCTTTACTTGAGAGGAATTTTCTGTCACTTGAAGCTGTTACATTGAGATATGGAAGGCCCTTTTTAAAAGTCTGCTATAGCTCAACCAATAGCTATGGACAGGGGTCACTCAGAGAAATTCTCTAGGCTGTGCTAGAGGGTGCCAGATAGATATCACAATGGCTTGAGGCACCTATGAATCTTTCAATTTAACTTTGAGCTCCATTTCCTTCTCCAGACAATGGACTTCTGACTCTTCTCAAATCTTTTTATTCCTCATAGCATAGCTAACTTTAGTAACCTCATTGATGGCAAAGCCATGACTTGCATAATAGTTCTGATCTTGCCCTTGTTGAAGTCATGGGAAGTGTTGTCTGCCACTTCAGTAGTGCTGGACCTGATCTGTTTGAGGGTTGAAGTCCTTTGTTTCTCCTAGAGAAATGTCCTAGTCTTCCCTTGGAATGTTTGGTAGAATATACCAAGTCAGGCAGGCACCTGTGAGCACTCTGGGAGAGACTGAGGGGCCCATGCATTAGAAAGGTCTGGCCAGTATGTACCTAGGCCTCTTGTATTGGTGCATTGTCAGTAAGTTACTTATGACCTACTTGGCATAGCCTGTCCATCAGACTGGTGAGAAAACAAGGCACAGGAGATAAGTCATGTAGCATTGCCTGGAATCTGTAATGGAACTTCAGTGCCAGGGAGCATCGGTAAATTGGCAGGGGTTTAGGCTTCCTGACAGGCCCGTGAAAATCCAGGGGAGAAGTCCCCATTGTAAAATCGTGGCTTCCGTCAATAAATGAGCCTTGCACCTGTTCATCAGCTTGGATTGGTTGGGAAGTGTCTAGAATGAATGCCTGAGATGTAATTGTTTCTGGTGAAATGAGGTTTGCAGTGTTGTCTTGACAGCCCATAGTACAGAATATTACACTACAACATAGTTAACTGTGCGCCAGACTGACATGTTTGTGCTGACAAGCTGTCATCAAGGTTTTCTACCACTTATTGCTTCACACATGCTTAATACCCCTCCACTGGAAGGAATGCAGGAGACTCATTTAAACCCTTTGGCATGGAAGCATTTTAATTTAAATATCCAAATGATGTTCTTATGCAATGGCTTCTTCTGTTTATTTCCTCCTCTTATTGCAGTACTAACTTTTTCTATATTCATATTTCTCAAATGAGTCATAGATGATGATAATGCAATTTGTAGTGCTTGGCTGGAGAGAAGGCAGCTTTCCCAAGCAGTCTACTCAAGCTCATACATTGTTGCTGTAAAATGCCCTTTGGTTTGACCCACATAGCTTGACCTGCAAAGCCGTTCTAAAATAAAAAACCCAAACAAACTGGGTTTTGTGTTACATATTTCCTGAAGTTTCTTCCTTTCCATAGAATCATTTATTGCATATGTATGTATCTACTTGTGTGTGTGTGCTTGTATTTTTCATATCTAATCAATGAAACCACAGCAACCACAGGGTTTATTTGCCATTGTATTGGGATTTCCTAATTAATTAAATGTATATTTGTAAAATTATTCAGGGCAGCATTGTTGTAACAATTTGCTGCTGGAGAGAAATCATCCCTTCACACTTTGTTTCTTGTGAATGTGAGCTGGTGCTAATGGTAAGTGCTATCCTGTTTTGTTCTGTGGTCATTTCAGCAGGAATGTTTTATGGATAGTTTAAACAGTTAGATCAGCAGTCTTTGTTTTTTTTTAACACATCCTAATACATGGTCATAGTTAAGGTAGAGACTAAGCACTGTATGCAGCCAAAGCTGTAGCAGCTGTCTCATGTTGAAAACCAAACAATTGCTTAGACCTTAGTCCTGCAAGGACTTTTGCATGTGCTTAATTTAACATGCTGTGAATTGTCCTGGGATCAGGGTCACAGAATGGACTGCTCTCTGTCATGTATTATTATTGTTGTTGTTATTATTATTGCTTGTATACTACCTGTAGTATGTGAGGGGCTTTATAAAGAGCCGTGAAGAAAAGCTTTCATGCTCCCCCCCTTTTTGGTTTTATTTATTGAAATTAATTCCACCTCAAAAAGTATCTAATTAGAATGCTGTGTATGAATACACCACAAATTCTTTGACTCATTTCCTGACCATACTTTAGCAGAACTTCAAGTTAAAATATTTGGGTTTTTTCGTTTTGTTTTAAACTCCCTCTTTATTGATTGGGAAAACTAGGTTTGCTGGGGGTCCATCTATCCATCTGATACTGGCAGTAATCGTATGGTCCACTTTCTAAGACAGCTCACACACCTTGCCCATAGCCAGGGCTGGACTTGCATGTAAGTAACGTGGGCTTTTGACCATCATGTTAGAACTTGTGTTTATGCTTTTAGATGCTGCAACAGAACTGCCCATGGGCACCATGGTTAATTGGTTAATCAAAGTCTGGAGCTTTGATGCTATATGTCTCCATGTCAATGGTGAAGAAATATGGAAAATACTGATTTTTTTTTTTTTCTTTCATGGCTCTGCACCTTGGACTAGATTAAACTAAGGCCACTTTGGGCCATATTCTATTCCACCTGCAAGGTGTGTAAGTGGACTTAGGCACTTAAATATGATTCTTTTCTGTTCTATGGGAGTCTCTGAAAAACAATTAGTGCAAAGGTGGGTTGGCCCACTGTTACACTGCTTTGATGTAACTCTGGGTGGGAACAGACGTCATATTTTTTTATGGTGGCACAAAAAGAAAGCAAACAAATATCTGTACCATTTTTCATGCTACAAATACCAAATGTGTAGCCTGACAAAAGGTGGTAATAGTTTCTGCCACTTTATTATGGCAGACATCCATTAGCTTTATGGCAGGAGAGGACAAGCATCCCACAGTTGCCCATGCACCCCAGTGACTTAAGTAGGTGCTCCTGGGTCTTGAGGGGCCCAATCCTGCACACCCTGGAAATTCCTGCACAGAATTGGGCCCATTGAGGCCTAGGAGTGCCTGCCTGGCTTTCCCCTTACAGAAATGTGCCCCAGGGAATCTCAGGAGCTCCTTTCTGTGGGAAACTCCAGGTTTCCCTGATCTCAGAGATGTATCCAGAGACTCTCTGCGGTGAGCCTCTGCAAGCAGGGAACATGTTGGTTGTTGTCCTGTGGGATTAATGGAATAGGCAGGACAATAGGCAATGTGTGTTTCACCCAATGTAGCAGATGTATTCCAGTCCAGCTGATCCTCTCCGCTTGATAATGTCTGTTTATACTCTTAGTCTTAAGGTTAAGATGTGTTAGATTTGGCGGGGAGGAGTTCTTCATGTGACAGGATTCCTGTCTCCTTGCCTAATAACCCAAAATATACTTTGTGGGCATGGGCATCCTCAGGTGAGTATATTTCAAGGAACAAGTAGGCTGGGTGTACGCCATCTCTCAGTCAGTGCAGTGGGGATCCTCCAGGTTGTATGTCCATTTTGCACCCCAGCTCTGTGAGTCACCCATTCAGCAAGAACCTCCACAATGAGATGTGGAGACTGATGGGGACTCAGTGCAGGATCCCTTGCTTCTGGCCTTCTCTCTAGCTTGCATGGTTGTATGTTACTTGGTCTGATATTTATATAGAGGTCATTAGCTGTGTTACGGCCTTGTTAAACATTGAATTCTAAGCTGCTTAAATGTTGATTGGTGTTAGTGCTAGCTCAGATTTGGAGCAGTCACACCTTAAGGCTGAAAACCTTCTCTGACTGTCCCAGTGTACACAGCTATGACTTGCCATTAGAGGGCTGGTGAGCAGGGGTGAACTAGAGGCATTTTTACATGTTCTCCCGGTGCAGCACTGAGTGCTTTTAGCACTACTTAAAAGTGCCCAGTGCTGTGTCAGGTGCTGGTGTATAAGTGGTGCAGGTGTATAAGTCAGTGCTGAGAAAATGGCAGTGGTGCGCTTTGAACTAAAACGCATTGAACGTGTTTTAGTTCAAAACGCACCACCCACCATTACTCAGCACTAATGCGTGCTGCACCACTTTTATACTTGTACCCAACACAGTGCTGGGTGTGTTTGTTATGTGCTCCAGCGGAGTTGATTAATCGAGTCTGCTCCAACGTGCTCGTGCTGGATTTCCAGCACGTTGGAGCAAACTCACCATGTGTGTAAATGCCCTAGGAGCTTTAGTTTTGAGTTGCCACTAGACTGCTGGTGAGCCAGGACAGACTTGTAACCCTGCACTAGGTGGGGGTGTGGGAGGGAAAGGTTGCGGGGGGAAGGAACATGAAGCTGGGAGGCAGAAAGTTAATGGGAAGTGGATTGGTAATGCAATGGGAAGTGAAAAGGACATGGGGGTGGGGGAAGGGTAGTGAAATGAAGGAAGTCAGCCACTGAAGGATAAAATAAAAAGAAGTAAAAAAAAAATTAAAAAGAGGAAGTAAATTAAAGAAGGTCTCATATTTTCAGAAATTGGGATTGCAGTGTGGGGTGGGCTGGTCATGTTTCCCAGAGTGGCTGGGAGCGATGAGGGAAGGTCCTTTTGCCTTAGGTAGGAATCCCCAGCTCCTAGGAACCTAATCTGGCCCCTTACCTTTTTTTTTTTGTTCCCCCTGCCCCCATTCCCAGACCTGTCTGTGACCTACAACCTGGCTAGCTGGCATGTGCTTTGCAGGCCACCTAAAATTAATGCATAACAAGGTCCTTAGTCTGAAGTCAGGCAGAAGGCAGGGTAGATTTACATCTTATAGACTAGCCTGCTCTTGTCTGGTATTTGTTAGATGGCCTATGCAAGCCAAGCAGTGTTACATAAGCTGCTTATTGAAATTTCAACCCAGACCACTTTTTTGTGAATTTCAAGCAGTGTCATATTTACCAGCCTACATACTAATAGCAGGGAGATGCAGCAGCTTTTTAAAAAAGAATCTTGTTAGTTTGAAGCAGTTCCACATTGATTCAAAGTTCAAGGTCATCAAGTCCTTGTCCTTCAGTTTTTCCCTACCTCCAACCAGTGAGTTAAGGGCAGTCTAGCAGTTCCTCAAAAGATATGTTTGCTGGCTAAAGTGGTCCTAACCCCATATACCTTGGTCTGCTTTCGCAGAAACTTTTCTCATTGCTGCATGAGTGATCAATGGATCCTGTAGATATTTCTAGATCATTCTATGGAGTCAGATGGAAGCAATATCTTCCTTAGCAAGGGAGAAATTGGGACCTTTAATTAAACATTTTATTTGCACTATATTTTTTCCAGACCATTTTATTCCATTTTGGGGGTGTCTACACATCACGCTGCATCGTTGTAGCATCACGCTACATCGCCATACGACACGCTACAGTGACATTGTGATCACATGAGGCTGCCTGTGATCAGCAACTACTTCACCATTGCCGTGCACTTTCCCGTAAAGTAGCGGCAAAAACTAACTGTGCGCCACAAGCATGGCTCAGTATGGGTAGCTACTGTGTTGTGCTTCAGTACTTCCAAAAGGAAGTACTGAAGCATGGTGCTGTAACATCGCCATAGGGCAGTGTGTCGAGGCGCCCTTTGAATATGTTAAATGCTTAAGTAGAGATGCCCAGTCAGATCCCCAGCTGGTGTAGCTCTCCTCTGTTCCACTGAGTACAAGAGAGCTATGCTGACCTCCAGCAGCTGGGGATCTGGCTCACACACTATACTGCTGCTCACTTCAAATGCATAAACAATGGGTGATGTTTTGTGTACCACGAGTTGTGTACTGCTGCTTCCAATTCCCACTTTCTGGCTAGACCCTCATGCTTCACTTTCTGCTGTAACTGCTCTTCCAGGGCAGACAGGGAGTGCAAGACAGATGAGGGAGATTTATGATGGCCGCGTGCTCTAAGGAGGCAGAACTGTTCCAGAACTCCTGGGAATTACTGTTCTCCCCTGCTGGGAGCTCCGTGCCCTGTATTGTGTAGGCTATTCCATCAGCAGCACCTCTAGCTTAGTCCAGTTAATGGACCAGCTTTGCCTGGGCAAATTCTCAGGCAGTACTAACTTACTGAAGCAGTCTCAACAACATCCTTCTCCTCCCTGTTACACCTGCTCCACCCAGCATGGAGGGAAAGATTAAGGCCAAGGAGAAGTGTCCCTGTATGCCGGTGGTTGCCATCTGCCAAGACAAGCCACTGGGGCTGTTGGAGAAAACAGTCTACGAGGCTTGGCAACCTGATGGGCTAGTGCAGTAAAGGCACACACTCAGTTTCTGTAGTTAACAGCACATGAGGAAGCAATGTGGCTAGTGCCACATCTCTCTGCCTTAGATTCCCTGTCCTGAATGACCAGGTCCCCAGTTACATCTGGGCCCCCTAGGGGGTGGACCTTCAGCAGGAGTTTAGAGTGAGGCTTGCACTCAGAGCTGCTTTGATTTACACCAGGAACTGAGCTGGGCATTACCAGCAAAGCAAGGACCCAGGCACCATTCTGCTTTTCCCCCAGCTGCATTGAGCCTGCACCTAAGGACAGCCCATTCAGTGGTGAGAGAGAGCATCTTATAAACAGGAGCTTTGTTTTGAAGATTAAATTATAATTAGTAGAAATACTATTTTAAAAGACCCCTGGATTTCTGTGTGCTGCCCCCCCTTAAATTTGGAGAAACTGAATGTGAAACTCTCCCTCGACTGTGCCACCCCTTCCTCGGCCAGCCATGTACTGCTGCTGACAGGCAGTGCCCAGGTGGAAGGTGAATGGTCACAGTGTCACTGGTGCTAAACAACATTTAGTTCTTCTCCTTTTACCACCATGTCTGGGTACTTTTCCTACTGTAGTCAATAAAGAAGTCACTTTGGTTTTCTGGTGTAAAATACTATGGTTTGAAAACCACTGTAAGAGTGAAAGGGCTTGCAGGAACTTGCACCAAAGATGTACTGCTGGTGATGCATATCAGTACATGAGAGATCATTCTCTCTCACTTCTTGGTGAACATATAAAACCTACACATTTGATTAATAAACAGAGATTTTAAACTGGAAAACACAACCTGCTATTGTGTTTTTCCTCACAGAACTCTAACTTGAATTAGGGACAAAGTATTCTTTGCTTTTGAGCATAATTATTTTGTACCGATTTGCAATAGAAAAGCAAGTAAAGCTGTACTTGTTTGCTCCTACAGTTAAGATGATGAAGAGTTGTGTTTTCCAAAAAGAATGGACTCTCAGTGATATCCACTTACAATAAACATGAGTATTGGGAGTAAAAAAATTTCCAAATCGCTTAATTTTGGCAGTGTTGGAGTGATGTTATAGGAAAAATATGAGATATTTGGGAAGGAATGCATGACAGAGTGGCATAGCAAGTACCTGAGATCACTTTGCTTTGTTACATACCTTCCTGTTTTCACCAACTGCTTGAAATGAAAGCACTCATGGATTGGTACCTTGCCTTTTTCATGTCTGTAAAGCACGCATCAGGTCTTTGGAGCTCAATAAATGGTACATAAGTTACGTTCCCCAATGAGAACCAACCAGATTTTGCAATCAATCAACACAGACTATCAGTCCTTGTTGGAATTTCTGCTCTCTCACTTACCAAATATCTCATCTTTCTCCTTAGCAAAAGGGATGTCTTTCCACATGGAGAGTAAAGTAAAGAAAATACTGAGTTTAGCAAGAGAGGATACCCAGTTGCCTCTTGATGTGAGATTTGGGACAGATCAAGCATTGGACAGCACTGGATCAAGCTCTGATCTGTTTGATTCCATACTCTGCCACAGGTGACTACTTTTTGTTCTTAGTCAGGACTCTTAGCTTCAGTTCCTTATCTGTAAAGTGGAGATAACAGTACTCCCTGTGAGGATTAATATATTAAAGACCACGGGGTACCTGGACTGTGTCCACAGGAGCCATAGAGGTACATAAGTGAGAAAAGCTCAACATTGCTAACTGTCTTTTCAGCATCTTCAAATCTCTGTTCGTTTTCCAGAGGAATAAAGTAAGTCCTTCAGTGGAGAGTGTTATTGGCACCATGTATTTGGGTTTGGCCTTGCTGTGCAGTGCAGACCTCAGTCCCATTATTCATCTTATGCTGCTTTTGGTACAGGAGGAGGGAGGCTATGGGCATCTCTCCTGTACTTACAAGATGGCACACTTACACAGGCATTCTGGACTTCTTACTCTGTGCCTAGTAAAATGTCTGTGGGTATAAAGCCATCCTTGTTTTTGCCCAGATGGTGGACCTCAGGCTGCTGTTTTGATGCTGGAAGAGACTAAAGCGTGAAAACTTCCCGCAAGCACTATTAGCCTAAGGATTATATGTATTTACACAGTAAATGATACCCTCAGGGCTTCTTAAGACTCAACAGCTACTGCCTCAACATTGATCTGTCATTCTTGATAGAATATTGAATCATGGAGAATGTAGACCCCAGGTATACTGCCTGCTGTCTCATCCATGTACCTGCTCAGGATGGTGCAAACCACATTCAAGTACATGCTTACCCACCTACCTGCTCATTTATTTTTACCCACTCATATGGAAAGTTGATATTTCACTGAACACCCTTAGCCAGAAAATAAGACTAAAAGAAGCAGGGGTTGGGGGGAGGTGAAGGGTGAGCCTAGCCCATCCAACTGCTGGAAAAGGTGTGCTTCCTCTTCTGTGACAGTGAAGCCCCAGCATTCTGCTTGGGGTCCATATTAGCTGGTCTGTTTGATAAAAATAAAGCCTATCCTTTGCTGTCAGCCCCTATAGTTGCTAGAAGCATGGAAAGGAAAAGGAGATACTCTTTTCCCTTTCTCCCCACTTCCCATTCCAGGGTCTCCTGATCTTTGCAGAGGTTAGTGGTGGTCTTCACTAATCTACCCGTTTCCCATCATCTTCTGTTTTGTGTTCCTCATCCCTGGTGAACTGGTCCTTCTCTGGCTTCTGGGGATGCTCAAAGTTTCCTGAGGAGCACCAGAGGCCTGGAATTGACCTGAAGCTTATCTCCCTGAACACTAGCACTGGATCCCATCCAAGATCTCAACAGCTTTTGCTCTTGTGTAAATCTAGATGGGAGCATTGAACCCAGGAAGTCAGGGTGTTGAGGAGATTCTGAATTCCAGCTGCAGCATAACATGATTAATTGTGGCTAGGGATTTACCTGCAGAGAGAGTTTAGTTTTACCTGGTCACCATAGCAACAGCCATAAAATGCATTTTACCCTTTCATTAAACAAAGGTGAAGAAACTTTTAGAATTGAACTCAGCTTTCATTTAAACAGTTTTCCCTACCTGTATTTACTTGCCCTGTACACAGTCATGTACATGCAATCTTAAATATGGTGACAAATACTTGTGCTGGGGACAAGAGAGTCACCTTTGAGTAGCTGCTGCTGAGAAGCTGCCAGTGATATCTAAGGTCATTTTAGTTTGGACAGAGACTCAGCTGCTTGAAAAAAGACAGGCTGTGTATGAAGTTCTGTTAGTCACCCTGAAACCTGGTAATCTTAGGCCAGAATAGAGCTGAAACGCAGGTTACCTGGTCTGGTTGCAGCCATGTTACAAAAGCTGGATTCAGCCTGCTTATTGAACCAGGCATTTGTGAAGAAAGAGGCACTAAGTGAAAAATAGGAAGGAGATAGAAATAAACAGGGATAAAAAGTGTGTCAACAAGGATACCTTCCCCAAAAGTTTCCAAGCCTAAACAAAATGCCCCATGACTCTTCAGGACTAAGTAAGACGGTCAGAAAGCCCAAGGCTGAATTGATTCAATCTTTGCATGTTACTATAAGCTGCAGAGATTGAACTGATAAGCAAGTGAACAGACATTCACTTTTGATTCCAGGGATGCAGCCACATGTCTGTCATGGCCCAGGACAGAAGCCAGGGGTTCTAGAGCACACCCCTGCTTGACTGGAGCAGACAGGTTGGGCCAAGGCTAGCCCACCCAAGCTGTGAGGTGAGGTGAGGCTTGCAGGGGTGGGGCGCAAAGCATCCTGGGATGCTGGAGGACTGTGAGTTAACTTGAATCTGGAAGGGATCTGGGACAGAAGTTCAATAAACCTATTTAACCTAAATCACTTAAGTCTCATACTACATCAATCAAGGTTTATCTTAAATTAGTTTTCGTTATTTGAAAGCAATTTATGTGCACTGAACTTCTGTTGTGTTATGAATTTGAACCAGATTCCGATCACTTGTACCAGTTTATGTGTAATTTTTGTCCCTAGCCCAGAAGATCACATCCAGAAAGGAGCAGTCACCTTGTCTCATCACAACTAACCAATCAAAATACATCCGTTTTTTTCCCAGATATGGTCTTGGTCTTTTATTAAATCAAACTTACCACCTCTTCAGGAAAAATGATCATGCCTTAAAAAGGGGGTTGGTCTCTAGGGGCACTCGTGCACATGCTGGGAGCCTGCTCCGATGCACTGGAGATCCAGTGTGTTGGAGCAGACTCAGTTGAGTCTGCTGGAGCACGTAAATTGATGCACTCTGTCAGCCTTACGTGTCACGTGTATCAGCTGCTCGGTGGGCCTCTACACTGATAAAATGGCAGTAGTACACTTTGAACTAAAACACTTTCGATGTGCTTTAGTTCAAAGCGCATTGCTACCATTTTCTCAGCGTGGGGATGTGTTGCGCCTCTGATGCATGTGACATGCAGGCAGTTTTAATTAGCGCAGCTCATTAATTAAAAGCACCCGGATCTGCATCGGAAACGCATGTAAAAATGCCCTAGATGTCCCACTGAGGTTTCTTCCAGCCCTTTTTCTTTCCTTTCTGTTCTACTCCTGATCATCTCCAGCCATTCAATTAAAAAAGAATTACAGTTGAAATCTCTTTTGAGTTTAAGTGCTTCAGACTGAAAATTAAAAATGGGGAAACATGGCAATGACATTTTCATAAAAAATGCCCCTATCCTCAAACTGACTTTAGAGTCGGTTTAAACTTTTGGATTTGAAAATTTCAAATGTTTAGAAAATGCTTGCATTTTGGAACTTGGTAAAAGTAGAAAAATAAAACCTATTTTTCATTTAACTAAACCAGTTCTGGTTTAAATGCTTCCTGTCTGTGCCCGCCCTTTCACCTTCAGTGAATGCTTATTTTATAAAGTCTTAACATGACACAACACATCACTACAGTGCATTTTGGGAAGTTTTGAGCAATAACAGAGGCACTGGGTGTTCCCTGTTGGCAGACTGAGGGAGGCAAATATACACTGTGGGGTTTTGGAAGAGTATTTCCACAGGTGTAAGGAATAAAGCTCTGCAAGTCACTTAAGTTTTAGTCAACTGGATCACCTGAAAAAGAGACATTTTGTGCTCAATCCATGATATTTTTTTCAGATAAAATGGAAAAAAAAATTTTTCAGTTTAACATTATTTTTTCTTAAAGTAAACTAACTTTTGAACATTTTTAAAATGATACCATTTATGCCCCCCCTTTACTTTTTTAAAAGAAAGATCAGCTGAAACCACTTGACAAATTTGGCAAAAAAGAGGGCTTTGATTTTAAGTGTTTTGTCTAAATGTTGAAGGCTGTGAGTTTGGTTTCTTTCTGGTGAGAACTTAAGCAGTACACAAGCTGATGACATGCACCCAGATAACTCCCTGTCCAGTATGACTGAATGGATTGCTTAAGCCCTGTTAGTCATAATCAGTCTCTTAACTCTGCAGTAAGGAGGCAAATAAGTAGCAGGGTCTTAGGGAGGGGGAGGAATTTTATGTTGCGCCAATGCTCCTACTGTAGCTTCCCAGCAGCATGTATGACCCAGGAGCAGAACTGCCCTGCCTCTCTCTCTTCTTTGCTCTTGTTCAGGTTGAGTCTCATGTGTTGTTAGCACTTGTTCTCATCAAATGAATTTTAGGAACCCAGTGTTCTTGTGTGTTCCCAGTTAGCACGACCTGTGCTCCAAATGCAACTTGTCATGACTGTTATTTGTCCTGTCCTGAAGGGCCTACTTTGACTCAGCATGTGCAACATGAGGAAGCAACTTAATTTGGTAATCTGCTAGGAATCAGGTTCAAGAATGGTTAGTGTACTCTTTCTGTAGCACCTCTATGGAGCACTAGAGATCTTGCTTTCTCAGCTACAAGTCTGATAAGAGGCTTAGACAATATCACCTGGGAGGTAGAAAGGATTGGTGTGCTTCCTCTGAAAAAGGCAAAACTGGAGATGCACATGATAGCATTCTTCCAGTACTCAGGAGGCAACTATGTAGGGACAATAATCAGTTGTTCTTCATGGCCACTGCAGGGTAGGACAAGAAAGAACAGTCTTAATTGCAGCAAAGATGATTTAGGCTGAATATTGAGGGGAGTATTTCTACTTGTTAGGATGGTAAAAGATTAGAGAAAGCCCCCAAAAGATACAGTGGAGGAGTTCCAACAAATTACTGTTGGAGAGGGTCTAGGTATCTGCCTGAGTGAAGGGGTTGGACTAAATGACCTTTCGGCTAGCAACAGACATTCAAAATACCTGAGCCTGAATTGATTCAATCTTTGCATGTTAGTCTATCCTGGCTAGGCTGAACTGGTTTGTAATCGGACAGACACTCTCTCTGGGCTGAGGAGATTCAGGCACATGCCTACAGTGGCTCAGGCTAGATGCCAGGGGGGCACTAGAGGAGCCCTCCCTTCCCTTCCATAGTGCTGAGCTGGGGGTGGGGGGGGCGGCGTAGCCAGGCCCCAACAAGACCTCTGATTAGGGAGGGGTCAAAACCCTTACACTGCCTGCACCATCCCAGGCTTTTCCCTGCTGACTGCTTAAGGGGTGGTAGTGTTGCCAGACCCCAGACCCCTGCTACCACTCTAGGGCAAGGGTGGTGTGCAGTGCATGCATCTGCTGATGATAGGGAGCTTTTCAATCTCCCTGGCCCTGCTTCTGTAGACTGTCTGCAGCAGACTTACAGACAAGCAAGCCAGCAGGGGGCTGATTATCACTCCATCACCAAAACAACAGCCTCTCTCTACTCATCTTAAACAGCTGACCTGTTCAAACTCATCTTAAACAGCTGACCTGTTGATTAGCTCCAAAAAGCCCTAAGCAGTCGCTGTTCTATCTGCCTGTCCCAGTGAATTGGAGACACACACAGACACCTCTCAGCATCAACTAGCATACCACATGCCTAGGGTCTGTGGGGCTGGGGTCCGTGGTGTGGGAGATGAGAGGGAGGGAAGAGGGGATTCCTGCTTGAGCAGGGGTGGTAAGGTTTAGGGAGGTAGGGCAGGGGGAAGCCAGGCAGACCCTGCTGTACCTACAGTCTCTGCTGAAGCTCCAGCCAGGAAGCA
Organism: Gavialis gangeticus; assembly: GCF_001723915.1. Lineage (NCBI taxonomy): Eukaryota > Metazoa > Chordata > Crocodylia > Gavialidae > Gavialis > Gavialis gangeticus. The sequence goes on along the minus strand of NW_017729022.1, from coordinate 125,917,837 downwards.
GAGGGGAGGGGCCAGCAGAGAGTCCTGCCCAGCCCAGAGAGCATGTCGGGATACTGCGGGTGTCTGATTTAACTTAAATCAGGAAGGGGTCTGAGACAGACATTGCATAAACCAGTTTGACCCAAATCAGTTAAATCTGATAGTACATTCAACCAGGTTTATCTCAAATTGGTTTCAGCCATTTTCACACTGGTTCATGGGCACTGAACATCTGTTCTGTTATAGGTTTAAACCAGTTTCTGATCACTTAAACCAGTTTATGTGTAATGTCTGTCTGTAGCCCTTGAGGTCTCTTCCAGCCCTGCATTTCTCTGGTCCTATTTTTTCCAAGTGTACCCTGCCAAGAAGAACAGAAACATTCTTTTTCTGTAAATGAGAAGAGTCTAGCATAGTCACATGACTCCAAGAGCCAGAGCTTGAAGAAACAAACCAACCATCATGAGATTCATGGTAAAATAATGCAAGCTGGGAGGCAGCACTGGCATAGATCAAAGAGGGGCCCTTACTCATTCATTCATTCATTTATTTATGTATTTATTTAACCAAAACTCAGTGTTTAACAAGGTCATATTACACCATTGGGTGCTGACATAAGGGAAAATTGGAACCAATTACTAGGGCTGGAAGAGTCCATCTCTCAGTGGCTGTTTCCTGCTAAAGCAGGAAAGTTTACAAATTTGTTACAAACTGTTGGGAAATGCTTCTCTTTCACCTTTATTATCCAAGTCCCCAGCCTGAGTACTTTAACTACATGCTGACATAAGAGTGGTTACGGTGTTTATCTAAAAGCAGTGGGTATAGCCAGCTTGCTCACCTGTAATTATATTCAGCTTTAATTTTTTGGCAGCTGCAGTGTATTTTTGGAGCCAAGCTCGGGTTCAGCTGAAATGGGGTCAGCTGAGATGCACATACAGCCAGCCTCTGCTATTCACAGCAGTTCCACATGTCAAATCTCAGGCAGGGCAGGTGTTGTCAGAGAAAACAAGAAGAAGGTTTTGATTTTGATTGCAAATACTTTAGTTTCCCAGTATCAGAGAAGCTGACCTATTAAAGTTATACAGGACCACAGGGAGACTTCAGAGAGAATTTGGACACAGTTAAGAGTATTCTTTTCAGCAGCTCTAGTTCTGGACATCTGACTCTATTTGCAAAGGATGTTTTCCATCTATCTCGTATGGAAACAAGGCTGCAGATTTTTCTAGCTCTCTGTTACTTCAGTGCAATTAGAGGTTTTCCATCCTTGTGAACCAAAATTAAAGTTTTATTTTTTCTACTGGGAAGCATTTACTCATTCCTTTATTTATCCAATGGCCAATAAAATATAAACTTGTCAGCAAGCAAAGGTGAATGATCAGCTGGGGCCTGGAGTGGCTTGAAGGAGGGGGCCACTTTTCAGTTATGTTTCTGCAGAGATGAACAAAGAGCAAAACTCAACAAACATGAAGTCTTGTTAGCGAGGAATCCTCTGAGCTGTTTGGTCTTGATTCATTTTTGTCATCTGGAACTGACCAAAAAGATAAGGCAAATACAATGAGGCACAAAGGAGCTGATTTGGAGGGGAAATAATAATACAGTTTTTTCCTTGAAATGTAAAGTAACTTCCCCTGCTCCCACTGGGCCACACAAAATAAAAGTGGAGGTGATCAATAGCATGAGTGTTGTCACAGCACATAGAGCTGGTGGCTGTGGAGTGCAGGTTTCACTGTCAAGAGAGCACAAGCAAAAGGAGTTAAGGGTATACCTGTCTATGGGGGGGGAAGTCTCTTCAGCTGGCTTTACTTAATATCCTCAAGGATACAAGTTAGAAGGGCTTTGTCCAAGGGCTTTGCCCTTGGGCACATGAGCTTGGAAAGGAGAGAGAGTCCACAGGTCCATGCCCCTCTTGAGGGCCCTTGTTTGCAAGTTCTTTGGCTAGCCTTAATGAAGGGGCTGGAGAGGAGGGTTAGAGGTTGTCTGCATATAGGAGTGAATGGCTCCTTCCTTTGGCAGGGGTAGCACTCCAGCTTCATCTGCTAGATCTCATTGCATTGTGCCTTTCCAAGTTGAAGGCCACCACTGAGTGGTGTATGGCTGCAGTGCTACCTGAAAGGCAAGCTGCAGCCATATTATTGCCCCTTGATGAGGTTAGTGTGTGTGTCTACGTGTGCAATTAATTTGAAGCAATACACTCCAGAGCAGTTTGAGCTTGAGTAAACTTCTCCCAGGAGCAACGTCTACCCGTGCACTCAGGACAGCAGCAATTTGAGCTGGGGTGGAGCAGTTTACACCATGGCTGCTCCTGCCCTGCTCTGTCCTGGGCTCTGGGTGATGCCAGCGGGGAGCTGAGGGGCTGTCTTGGGTGCAAAGGTGCTGAAAGTGCGCAGCCTTGTAGCTTAGTGGCAGGCAGGAGTCTAGCCCCTTGCTGCATGGGCTGATGGTACAATTTGCACCCGCAGTTAGTGTCTACATGTACATTTAATCAGAGTTCATTATTCCACCATAAGATGGTACTCAATAGTACTATCTTATGGCAGTGTTAATTAGCTTACTGCGTCCTTATACTATTGCATGTATAGACAGTGACTCTTTACTCCATAGCTAATTAGCCCACTCCATGGTAAAGTGCATGTGTAGACACAGCCACTGTAACAATACTTATTGGTGATAGTGTCCCATCTCATTATTACCTAGGCTGTGACTTCACCCATGCTAGGAAGCTGGATAAGAAGGCAAAGGAGATAGAGATCTTTCATCCCATTCACTGGGATGAAAAATGTAGATAGAAAAAATGTGAATGAAAATTGAGAGCTCTTTTTAAGAAGTGTTTATAGTCTTGCCAAAAAGCCACGGTTCTGTGATTGAAGAGAATTTTTTATGAAAGTCCAGCCTGATTTAAAGGGGGGAAAGAAGAAAGCAGAAAGAAAATTTTAAAAAGCAATATACTGTATAACAATTGGATAAAAGGAAGTCATCAGAATATATGAAATGTAGAAAATTGATAAGGGAAACTAAGCATAGGAAAAAATCCATGTCAGACAGGGCTAAAATCAATACAGAATTTAACTGCCAGTGTATAAGGAACAAAAGAAATACTAGAAATGATAGAGGTCCATTGCTAGATGGAGGTGATATAATGATAGTGAAAAGGCAAAACTATTCAATATATATTTTTGTTCTGTACTTGAAAGAAGCAGGCCAAGGGCATGCATCACAAGATGACAGTACCAACACAACACTTTCCAAACTCTTAGTAACTAAGGAGGATACTAAACATTGATTAGAAATTTTTAAACCTGAAGAACTGGCTTTGGTAATCTCTGGACAACAATTGGTGTTAATTTTTAATAAATCTTGAAATATCAGGAAGTTTCAGAAAAGTGGAAGAAAGCTACTCTTGTGTCACTTGATAAGGTGGGCCCATTCAAACTGTGTTTCTAATATAAGCAGTCTGAATTTATGCATTTAGGAACAAGGAATACAAACCATAGTTGCAGAATGAGGAAAGCAACAACTTTGAAAAGCATCTACAGTTCACAATGGGAAAGCAATTCAATTCACTCCTACTGCAGTGCTATAGCAAAGAAGGACTAGTGAGATCCTTCAGTATATAAACAGAAGTAGGGAATAGGAATAGGGGACTGATTTTACTTCTGTGTACAGCATTGGTGAGATTGATGCTGGAGTATTGTGTCCAGTTTTGATGTCAACATTTTTCAAAGGACATTGAAAATTTGTAATGGAGGCAAACAACAGCCACAAGAATGATTCAAGGGCTGGTGAAAATGCAGTACAGAGAGACTTGAAAAGCTCAATCTATTCAGGTGATCAAAAAGAAGCTTGAATGGTGACTTGATTACATCGCCAAGGTACCTCCATAGGGAGAAAATTTAGTGCACTGAAGAATTCTTTTAATCAAGCAGAGAAAGGCCTAAAGAGAACCATTGTCTGGAAGCTGAAGACAGGTAAATTCAAATAGGTTTGTTTTTTTAAATGTAGGTAATTAACCACTGGACAATACTGCCAAAAACAGCAGTGAATTCTTCACTTGTCTTATGCTTTTCTGGAAGAGCTGCTTTAGTCGAATTCAAAAACAGGAGATAGGGGTAACTGGGTAACATTTTAGGACCCATGAGATGCCAGAGGGTAAATTAGTTTACATAATTTCCCCATTGTGGTGGGGAAGGGCAATGTGTGTATCCTTGTGTTGGTAGTAATAGGATTAGGAAATTATAGTGACATATCTCATGCCCCTGTGGCAGATAGTACCGTGTTCTCAGTGAGGTTGAAAAATAGAAATACTCAGTTGGAATAGTGTGAGGACCCAGCCAATAATACTGTGATTTGCTCATTCTAACTGCATGCATGCACATGAAAGGCTCATGATAAACGAAGATATCATCTTTACTTGATTCTAAGATGAGGTTTCCCCCATATTTAACATGGGGGGCTCTCATCTTAGAATCGAGTATGGCGGCAGTGGAGGGGCAGGTGGCTGCTGGGGCTCAGACTCCAGCTGTCCTGTATGGGAAGAGCAGGGGAATGAGCCGCTATCCCCAGCCTACATCTACCATGCAGCTCCTGCCTGCTGTCCACCCCCCTGCCCCCAATGCCTCTGCAGTCTGCCATCTCCCCCCTGCAGCCTTTTTCTCTCCCCCACACCTGCCCCTCTCCCTCCCCACTTACCCTTGCTCCTTACTGGCAGGCTTCATGCATGCTGCAGCCTGGGCAATGGAGCACAGCCCCAGCCCAGCCCAGCCCCATAGCAGCAGTACATAGCCTGCATGGCTGCTATAAGGACTGGGCTGGGGCCGTGTTCTGTGTTTCAGGCTACAACAGGGACAGAGTCTGCTGTGTGAAGCAAGGGTAAAGGGGGAGGAGGAGAGAGGAGCAGAGGCAGGAGGGAAAGGGGGAAGCAAAGATTGGGGAGAAGTGTGGGTGCAGAGGCTGGGGAGGAGAGGAGCAGAAGCTGTGGGAGGGGGCAAGCAAAGGGCAGAGGTGGCAGGGGGTTAGACACAAGCAATGAGCAATCTGCTTGTTCTCCCCATACCACCTGCCTCCCCGTGGCCTACCCCGCTGCAGCACTTGGGAGGGATGAATTAAAGACAACCCCCCCCCATTAGATTCTATACATAGAAAATTATAACAAATGTATACATTTCCCATGTATAGAATTTAAGTATTAGGGCAGATCATCCTAAATTCAGAATTCTCATAGATTTGAGTAAATATGGTTAAAAATTATCTTTAGACTGAGACTTGGCAACCTAAGACTTTCTGCTTGGGAGTTATTCCAAGGCTTCGTTTTGCTCCCTTACTCCTAAATCAGTTTAACCTCCCTGAGTCAAAGCAGAGCAACAAGCATGAATTGACTCAGGATTGTGCCATGCATTGCTTTGTCTAACAGGTCTGCTTTGTGCATTGTGTTTTGTTGGGCCTTTCTAGGACCTGCTTGATGTATTTGACAGAGCTTGCTTTCTTAATTAGGGAAAATCTAGTACTTAGGTTAGGATTTTCAAGGCTGCATGCCCAACTGGTGTAGAACGTCATTGGGATTCTGAGCCATAGTTCATCCATTGGCTGATCTACCAAGTTCTTCATAACAGCTGTTTTCCAAAATGCACATATCAGCAGCTGTTTTTAAACAGTAACTCTAGGGATGTGGTTGTTAACCTTTTATGACTCAAGGCACCCCTTGATTACTTTTCAGAATTTAGTGGCACCCCACTTAAAGACCAGTTTGTGTCTTACAGAGCTTACCTTGTACCTAGTGGCACACTTGAAAGCATCTCATGGGGTGGCATGGGTGGATAGAAGCAGAAAGGGGACCTCTGAGAGCATGGCAGGGCATGGCAGTTGCACATGGTACTTGGAATGGCAGGGGCTGCTAGGCAGGGCAGCTTGGGAAGCTTGGAGATGAGTCATTCGACCCCTGAAGGAGGGGTGACAGTGACCACTATTACAGAGGCTGGTGGCTGGGGCAGGACCCTTCCAAGCCCATTCTTTCCATGATCTGTCCCCAGTCTGTACCTGAGTTGGTGAGTGTGGCCCCTGCTGGTGTGGCTTCTCCTCCAAGGATTTGAATACTAGACCATTCCCTGCAGCCTCTCCTACCAGCTTCAGGTGCACGGAAGGAGCTGGGTTGCAAAAGCAGGGCCCTACAGCCACAAGCCTGCAGAGGAGCATGCCATTTTGAGCAGGGAGGTGGTTAGCACAGCTGATTCCCCTGCTCCTCCTATACTCTTACAACTGAGAGGAAGGGCCGGGGGAGTGCTGCGAGACACTGAGGCAGGCACAGAGTCCAAGGTGTGTGGAGGAGCCAGCACTAGCCTTCTTTTACAGGGGTGAGGCGCCCCTCAAAGGCTGTTATGACATCCCAGGGTGCCATGGCACCCTGGCCAAGAACCACTGCTCTAAGGGCTGAGGCTGTGCTTTGCCACCTTTTTAGAGCAAAACACCCTGAGCAACATAAAAAGGGTTAAAATCACCCTGCAAAGCCTGTGGATTGCACTGGTGTAACTGAGTGGAGAAATTAACCTGTGATATCTATCAAGAGGATCATTGCCTCCACTAGCCATTAAGGATGGAAGTAATTTGTGTAGTAGAGCTTGAAATTTGTTGAACATTAAGGGGTCAATTTTCTGAAGGACTGAAGGACCAGCCTCTTTCTCCGTAGAAGATTTTCACTCCCATAGAACTTGTGCCTATAACTTTGTGCCCTGTCAGCTCTGGTTGCTGGAAACTCAAGGTCTTAGATTTGCATTTGCAGCTTAATTGCAGGGAGAAAAAATGCAAGTGTAGGATGTGCTCACATGCAGGAGGGGGAGCAGACCTTTTGAAATGGCCAAGGACTGCAACATCCTTATGTTGAGTAAAGGGCTTGATCTAGGCATGAGAGTTAACTCTAAGGAGGGTAGAAGAAGGTTCAAGGAAGCCGTGTGTGTGTGTGTGTGTG
>NW_017729022.1:125902818-125905906 GCF_001723915.1 Gavialis gangeticus | reverse complement strand
TCAACTGATGGGACAAAGAGTAAATTTGCCTGAGTTTAATTGTAAAACTTGTTTAAAATAAAAATAAAAATCTAAAAGTGAAATGAAGCATTTTCTATGCTTCAAGAAGAGGGTTTGATGAACCAAAAAATCAAGTATCTGGGTGCCAGGTGCAGTGTGTGTGTGCGTGTGTGTGTGTGTGTGTTTCTTAAACAAGAAATAATCCACACCCAAAAAAATTTAGGAGGTGCAGGGTGGCAGTCTGTTAACCCCCACAATGCCTGAAGACTAGATAACATGTTTCTGCTCTTGTCCCAAAGTTGTTTTGAAAATAGTCAAACTCTTTTAGTTGAAAAAATACTTCTTTCATAGAAACAAGCCCCATTAGACTACTCTACTAATGGATCATTTGTCATCCAGCCTGCAGCCTGGTATTATCACAACACACCCATGGTGCATACCAGTAACCTATTAATGAATGTCTCGTTAGAACTTGTTGCTTAATTACTGACACTAGATATTAGCATGTTCCTCTGTACTAATTATTGTTTCCAGTGAAGATTGCCATATTGTGGCATGCTAGCTATGCAATAAGGAGCATGCAGTGTATTCATGGATAATTAGCAGTTCTGGTGATGTTCTAAAAAAGGAGGTGAAGGGATGACTGACTAGCCACCCAGGAAGTGCATTAATTGTTCTGACTGGGGTTTGGAGGGAGAAATGCATGTGCGCTTGTGTGTGCACATACATGCATGTTTATGTGCTTTGTGTGCATATACATACCCACACATGTGCATGCCTGTGTATATGTTTGTATGTATGCATTGTGTGTGTGTGTGTGTGCATGCACTCATGTAATAGAGTTTATACATACATGTATATGGAAGACATCTTGACCTGCATATTAGTTGTACATGATTGACAGTGGTAGGACATCTCTGAGAGTCAGTCAGAAGGCTCTCCAGAATTTGGTGTGGGTAACACTGGTCTTTCATTTGTAATAATGCCTTTCATCCTGAAGCTCCCTGACTGCCTTAGAGATGTAATAAACTGAGACAGGAATTCTTGTTCGCAGGAACAGCTTCATCCACTACCATCGTTCAGGGTGGAATGCAGCCATGGCAGCGTATGCAAGCACAGTATCCTAAGGAGAGGAAACCGGGGCTTGACCTGTTTCTCCTGACCAGGGCCTGGGTTTTCAGGGTATTAAATTAGGCACTTCAGTAGCTGGGTACAAAATTACCCAACTTGAAATTTGATAATGGGGGACAAACCCTTGCTTGTCTCAAATTCAGTGGCCTTGTTCATAACACTCTGTAGTTCTCTGACCAATACAGCCTTCTGCTGAGCCTCTGGGCCTAGCCAAGGGCCTTGCTGGCCTTAGCTCCCCTGAGTTTAGCTTCACTTCTGAGTAGGATCGGGGTAGTCCTTACTCTTCTTTTCATCCTCTCCTGCTATCCACCCAAACACAGGTTAGCCATGTCTTAGCCCTGGGTGATCCAACTGGCTGTCCTGTCTGCGGTCTGTATGCAGCCCCTGGGTGGTTAAGCTGTATCCTCCATGCTCCCAGTCAGGGTGCTGCTTCCCCCTTTGTCTTTTTTTCTTCTGCTGCCAGTCCATGGCCTTCCCCTCCCTCCTCCAGCTTCTTCTGCCTGCTTCTGTACAGTGGGAGTTGCCCTGCTCACAGTAGGAAGGAGAAGGGGGAAAAGGTGGCTCAGTTGTGTGGCTTGGGTGACTCGCACTGTGCACTGGGGGCCCATGTGATCTGACAAGGGGGAACTGCAAGATGCTGCATGTGGCCCACGCAGCATGCACCTAGAGCATGTGCGGTCTGCACAGCTAGTGGCTAGCGGGTACAGCCCTGTTGTAGCCCTTAGTCTTTTGTTTTAAAGAGTATTTTGCTAGCAAGAGGATGCACAAGTAAATGTGAGGCAGGAAACGCAGTGGCAACACTGTTTAAAATCTTGCACCCTTTCAGATTGGCTTACAGCTCCTGACAGCTGCTTTGCTTTCATCTCTTTCAGTACCGTAATAATGCAGCCCTTCTTCGCACCCTGCTGCTACTAGTTAATAAAACCTCCTCTCAAAGGGCTATTTATCTGGAACCTTTGGCAGGCACTAATAAGCATTCTTTAAGTTTTGAAATTCTACTTTGACACCTGCCAGTTATGACAAGAAGTTTCCCTCTTCTGGTACCTGTGGGAGATCTTCTTTCCACTAAGTGCTGGAAGGATGGGTCAATTCAGGCCTGGGGATGTCCCCTTTCTGCTTTCTGAGGGAGGGCTGTGCAGCCATGGAGAACTGGACTGGGTTTCCAGGACACCCCCTGACACTCACCAGGGGAGGGGAATAACCCCAGAAAAATCTGTTCACCGAATACTTTGCTGAGAACTGTGGGGCTCGGGCATAAGGGGCCAACAGCATCAGGTGTCGCACTTACCAATTGATTTCTCTGTCCAAGCGGGGCACAGAAGGGCACATGGAGGATGCAGACCTGCACCCATGCGACCAGTGTCCCCAGCTGCTACTGTGGGCACAGAACTTTTGTTGTCTTCTGTGGCCCCAAGCCTTCATCTCTTGAGAAGCTATCACCTGCCAAAACATGTACTGCAAGTGAATGTGTGTGTGTGGTGGGTACAGCAAGTTGTGAAATGGGCTGAAAAACTGAAACTCGTTTTTCTCTGGACCTCAGGTCGGCTGGCTGCCAAAAAAAATGAAAAACAAACAGGTCAGGGCTGTACTGTACAGTTCAACCTGTTTACCCTGCATAATACTTGCATCCCTTCATTGAGGCCACTGCTACTTTTGTTCCTTTCTATGTAGCTTAACCCTTTGTCAGTAGTGGCTCCCTCCCCTCTGCCCCCCCGAGGTAAAAGGTAACCTCCCAAAAGAAGAACTGTGGACTGTCAGTGAGTCAAAGTGCTGTTTGATGGGCTGAGAGCAGAGGAGACTCTTAGAAAGTGAAAGAGCTGGAGAAATGCATCTGCCTCACAGTGGAAGTCCAAATTCCTAAGCCAACCTGACTGATTCTGTTTACAAATGCCACTGTGATTGGCTAGAGGAGGCAAAATATGGCCCCTAGGCTGGATCCAGCTTGCCATGAAATTGC
>NW_017729022.1:125896968-125897818 GCF_001723915.1 Gavialis gangeticus | reverse complement strand
GAGGAGACTCTTAGAAAGTGAAAGAGCTGGAGAAATGCATCTGCCTCACAGTGGAAGTCCAAATTCCTAAGCCAACCTGACTGATTCTGTTTACAAATGCCACTGTGATTGGCTAGAGGAGGCAAAATATGGCCCCTAGGCTGGATCCAGCTTGCCATGAAATTGCATCTGACCCACAGGCACCCACTAATTAATTGTACCCCACCCAGCCCGCACTCCCACCCTTGTCTGCAAGTGGGCCCTAGCCCAGCCAGCATGCACAGCTGCAGCCGCCAGGGGATCTGCTTGGGTTCCCCAGCCTCCAGTGGCTCCTCCAGCAGGTAGAGAAGCAGTGGTGGGTGGGGGACAACTGTAGCTGGGCAGAAGTGCAGAGCATGGGGCTGGGGTTAGTGGAAATGTGGAGCCTGGGGCCAGTGCCCAGAGGGCCTAGGGAGAGCATAGAGCTCATGTGGGCAGGGTGTGGGTGTGAGGGAGGGTGGAGGGTGTGGGGACTCCCCTACACACTGCCCCCCATGGCACACAGCTCCCGCTAGCAGCATCAGGTGGTGGGCCCTCAGGGTGGCCATGGCCCGTGCAGATGCCAAGCCGGCCTGCCTCTATTGCACGGTGTTCATGTGCAGCTCTTGGGACTCCACCAGAAGTAGAAGAAAACCCTGGCCCCTGCTTCCTGGCAGAGTCCTGGCAGCTGCACATGCTGGCAGGGAGTGGGGAAGTCAGCCAGCTCCCTTGCACAGGGCTTCCCCCTGGTGGCGCACAAGTGCTGGGAGCTACACATGAGTCACAGGGAGCCTTGCACGATAGAGGCAGGCTGGCCTGGCTCTGCTCCTTGCCACCACGTGCAGCTTCTGGA
>NW_017729022.1:125896583-125896957 GCF_001723915.1 Gavialis gangeticus | reverse complement strand
AGATTTCCTCCCTCTGCAGCTAAGCTGAGTGATCACCCCAGTCCCACCCCCAACCACACCCCACACAATGCCCTACACACACTATACAAGAGTCAGACGTTATTTTTTAGCTATTACACAATCCCCTCTATGTACAACGTGCAAACAAATCAGGACAAAAATATTTTTTAAAATAAAATTAAAATATGTTATGCATACCTACATGCCTACATAATAGATTTTTGACCTTTAGTATAGGATTCGTTTTTTTCTGGTTCCAAGACAGCAATCCCCTCTCCCAAAAGAGTACTTCTGGGGGTCAAAGGGAGGGACTTGTGGTGGCACAGGTCAGGTTTTGGGGTAAGATGGCAACCAGGGGGTGGGGCATCTGCCCA
>NW_017729022.1:125865418-125891583 GCF_001723915.1 Gavialis gangeticus | reverse complement strand
TTTTCTCCATGAAGCTCAGATTTCCTCCCTCTGCAGCTAAGCTGAGTGATCACCCCAGTCCCACCCCCAACCACACCCCACACAATGCCCTACACACACTATACAAGAGTCAGACGTTATTTTTTAGCTATTACACAATCCCCTCTATGTACAACGTGCAAACAAATCAGGACAAAAATATTTTTTAAAATAAAATTAAAATATGTTATGCATACCTACATGCCTACATAATAGATTTTTGACCTTTAGTATAGGATTCGTTTTTTTCTGGTTCCAAGACAGCAATCCCCTCTCCCAAAAGAGTACTTCTGGGGGTCAAAGGGAGGGACTTGTGGTGGCACAGGTCAGGTTTTGGGGTAAGATGGCAACCAGGGGGTGGGGCATCTGCCCAGGGGTGGGGCTACCCTTGCAGCCTTCAACAGCTCACCAAAACTTATTAAGTGGCCCTCTAGCTGAAATAATTTCCCACCCCTGGGCTAGACAGACCTCTATTACCTTTTTTCTAATGAAGCCTCTTGCATTAGCTGCAAAAATGCAGCTACCTAATATTGTATTTTCTCACATAGAACACATACCTTTTTTCTCAAAAAATTCAGCTGATGGAATTTGGGGTGCACATTGTAAGCAAAGAAATATGGTAATATCAGTTTCTGCATCTGCCAGGGGAAAGCAAAAGTAATGCTGTCATGCTGTATGGCTGTGGACAATGCTGCAGAAGTGGCTATTCAGTAATTTACTGCTACCAACCAATATTTTCAAGGAAAGATCTTTTTTCTTCATTCTGCTGCTGTATATAATAAAATATGGTACAAACATTCCTGAATACAAAAGGAGAAATAGTTTTCTAGGTGTATCACCTCCTAATTACAACATTTGTTTATTTATTTATTCATTAGATTTGTATGACACCCTTCCCAAAAAAGGCTCAGCGGGGCTTACAGTAAACAACAAAAACATTATAAAAGAACTGGATAAAATATTAAATAAGCTATACGCTTATAGAAGATGAACTCCCCCCAAAATACAGCAGCTGAAACTTGCTTGCTAATCACCTGATCAAAAAACCCCACCTTACAGCACTTCTAGAGCATGTCTAAGGTTAGGCTCTGGTGGGCCTCAAGGGAGAGGAAGTTCCAGAGCAAATTGGTTACTACTAAGAACAACTTCCCATGTTTTTGCCAAGCAAACTTTAAATACAGATGCAGCTTTCAGGAGGTTTCTTTCAGTGCATCTTAGGCATCAAGGTGAGATGCAAATAGAAGCCAGTCTCTTAGGTATGTAGATTCCAGACCATTTAGAGCCTTACAGGGTGGATCCAGGATTTTGTAAAGGGTGGGTATGGGAGCAGCAACTGGAATTACAGGGGTGGCTGCACCCCTTGTTTCCAGCCTCCCACCACCATGGGTTGGGCAGACTGCATAGCAGAGTAGCACCTGGGGTATTTAAGTTTCTCAGTCAGGTAACTATCTTCCATCCTCCTTCCCTTCCCTTGCGTGCACAGTGGCATATCCCCTCCCATCCCCCCCACTGCCTGCCACTGCCACTGCCATTGTCCCTGCTGTCTGCAGCTGACCTGGGGGTTGGTGGGGAGGAGAGGGGACACACTCCAAATCCAAAGCTGTTTCTGCCTAGCTCCAGATGGGTTGCATGTGGAGCCAGGCTTGACCAGAGACAGCAGTGGCAGGATTTGCAGGTAGGTTTGCTTTCCATGTGCCTGCTCCCAGGCTGTCAGGGAACATATAGGAGGAACCAGGCAGGAAGGAGGAACTTGCCTGCCATTGCTGCTATCCCCAGCTGAACCTGGCTTCTTATGAAACCTGGCTGGAGCAAGCAGGAGAGGCTCTGAGGTCTTCTCTTTCCCCTGTTCCCAGATCAGCTGGGGACAACAGCAGCAGCAGTGGGGAGTGGAGGGGAGGGGAGGTGCTGCTGAGCATACAAGGGAAGGGAAGGTTGGGTATTATTACTCAATTTGGGGACTTAAAAAAAAGTCCCCAGCTGTTGCTTCCATGGCATTGTCAACTGAAAGAGGGGTGTGTCTGTTCCATTGCACCGTCTCTGGCTCCACACCTGGGTTCTTATGGGTCAAAATCTGCACCTTGAATTGTTCTTGGGAAGCTGTTGAAAGGCAGTGCAAATTCTTTGTGATGGCACTGGTGATGAACTTCTGGCAACCCATCCCTGTCAGAATGCAGTGCCACATTCTGCACCAGCAGTTCTAGATGGCCATTAAGGCCAGTGCCATGAAAAGCTCCTAATTTCAAGGTTACAAAGATGTAGCTAGATCTGAATCTTCAAGAAAGGGTCACCACCCTCTCACCAGAAGGAGTTGATGAAAGGTGTTCCTAGTCACTGCTGCAACCTGAACATCCGGGTGCCACCTAGGATATAGGAGCACACCAAGCCAGTGAATCCTAGGGATAAGGATCCATCAGTGATGGATGCTTCTACCCACCTGCAAGCCAGTCTGCTCCAACCACCATCACTTCTGTCTTGTTTGGATATAGCTTCAGTTGATTCAACCATATCCATTGCCCAACTGCATTCAAGCACTGGTAAGATACGAATTAAGAGCCCAGGTTTAAAGATGATTAGCAATGGGTGTGTTGGAGAGATGTATTTTTTTTATTATTATTATTTAATTATTTTTAGTAAAGGCCACATTTTTCAATATAATTTTGTTAATCTTAGAAATATGGAGAAAATGACATATTTCTTTTTTTAAAGGGGTTGGAATACTTGCATGACTCTTGCAGGATGGGTACAAGGAGATTAGTGACACAGAAAGCTTTCTTCCAAGCCTTTGACTTAAACAGAAGTCTTGAATTAAATAGGTTATCTAAAAAAGGTCTGAAAAAACACAGGACTTTAAACAGTCAAAAATCACATCGGATCTCAATGAAATAGGTTTCACTCTGCTGGTTCCTCTGATGTCAAACTATATAGCTGTGGCACTTCTGTCAGCTGCAGGATCTGCAAGGATAGACTAGACTGAATTCATCATTTTTTAAATGCAGAGGAAAACTCAGTACCTTTTTTTTCCCCCTGAAAAATAGCTCATGTGCTTGCATGCACTTGCCACAGTGAAGCCAGACATAGCACAGTTCCATAGATTCTGTGGCCAGGGGAGACCATTACTTTACCTGAACTTTTGTGTGATGCACGCCATGCGTACCATGGACCCACCCCCAGTAATTTCTGCACTAAGCTCATAGCTTCTGCGTGAGCTATGCTACCTTTAGAATAAATTTCCTCATTTAAACTCTTAAGGCTTTACAGCACAAATACTGATGCTTGGTGGTGCCTTCAGACATGCCCTTGGGGACATTATGGAAAACAGGAGGAATAAGAGGGATGTGTGTGTGTGGACACTGAATTAGAGACCTCCACATCTAAAAAGCATTATCTGCTGCAGCTTAAATTTGGGCTCTGTAGCTGGGTGTTGCATTCAACTGCATCCTCTGCAGAGTGATACAGAGGAAGGATATTCACAACGGGATTCCATGTGCCTGTCTGAGAGCAGGAGTTAGAAACTAGGTCACAGGACTTAGATTAGAGAAAGGCAGTATCAGGGTACCACCTTTAATATGAGATCTTGCCTCTTCATGCCCTTAAAAACAAACAAACCACCCCCCAAAAACTCTGCTCAGCAAATTGCTACAGATACTCTGCGGGTCTCCTCGCCCCACCCCACAAAGTTGTTACCAGCTCCTCTGAAATTTGATGTTGTCCATATGAATCCTTGATAAACTAAGTCTTTTTAGGAAATGGGGTCTCATAGAGAGGGTGGCACTTGGTGAGATAGGGACAAGTGTTGTCACAGTGTGCCATCGCTATGACAAGATTCTGATGGTAGGGCTCACCTTGTTTCCTCCTTATACAACCTTTGGTGTACTGGAGATTGTGATTCAGCTTTGCAATACATGCTTTCCATATTTTGGTGATAACTTATGTTCCTACAGCACCCCTCACCATGGTCTCTAAGACCCAGCTTTTTAAAGGGCCATAGGCATTCTGCTGCTTAGGCTTTTAAGGTCTCAGTGACTTAGTTGGCTAAGTTTAATTTCAAGTGTGCCTTAGTCACTTAAAAGCCTGAATTCACCAGGTCTCGAGGACAAATGATATGTTTACACTAGTATAATTTACATGAAATGACACTGGGATTCAGAGCGGACATATAAGCACCTCTCTTTGGTTAGATGCTTGTAACAGGTGACTATTATAGAGCCTTGCCACTAGGTGGCAAGTAAGAGCTTGTTTGCATTGTGCAAACACCTACTCCTAGCTGGAGATGAACAGATGACACCTACACCGAATTTGAGTAAGTCGCAGTGCTATAGGAGTTCACACCCTCTGCCTTTATGCTGACGTAAAGGCTGTGCTGGCATAACTATGTCACCTGTACAAGCCCCTAGACACACCTATGTACCTGCATCACCTTTGAAAATAGGGCATAGCCATCTAGGTCACTTGGAACAGGAAGCAGAGAAACGCCTTAACCTTTTAACAATCAGATCCTCAGAGCCTCCTACATATGTTAGATCAGGACGGGGAACCCTCTGAGTGTCCTGCTACTTTCCCTTCTCTGAATACATGGACAGTTTCCCATTCAGTAGTGTTACTAGGGTGGGGCAAGCACAGCAGGAGCCCCGGGCATCCACTTAAAAGGGGTGCCACTGTGGTCCAGGTACAAGATGGGCACGTTTCACAGAATCTATGAACTCAGGGTTGGAAGGGACCTCAGGAGGTCATCTAGGCCAACCCCTGCTCAGAGCAGGACCAGTCCCATGTAGCCCCCATGTCCAGCTGTGTATCTCGCAGGGGGGTGGAATGATGTGTGCTGTTTTCCCCTCCCCCCCACTGGAGGCTTTGCCATAGGAGGAGCAGTCCCCAGGGAGCCTGTGCTGCTACCTGTCCCTCAGAGGCAGCAGCAGTAGCAGCTGCTGCCCCTCCTCCCCCCCAGGTGCTGAAAGAGCTTGCTACAGCAGTGTTCCCTTCCCCCTCTCCTGTCACTCCTTCCTGTCACTCTGGTTGCACAGCCACTTCCCTGGGACAAGGTAGAGCTTTCCTAGTCAATCGCATATGTTTTACCACAGGCTTTGCAAAGTGTGTTGTCCCAGAGAACCATAGTGTGGCTGATCAGCTGTATCCTAACCCTTTAAAGACTTTTAGGGCCAGGCTCAGTGCCTTGAATTTGTCCAGTGGCGGCAATGGAGCACAGGACTCGCATGACAGGTGTGTCCAGTGACTTGTCCCACTGAGGGGGTGGCCAGACATTTTCCTCCAAAATCTGGAGCCTCTGCAAAAGGCATAAGCATTCAGTTCCAAATGAAGCAAGCTAGAACCACAGGGCTGAAAGGGGTCTTCAGGCACATCTAGTCCAACCCCTTCCACTCATGCAGTATGTGATATGTTAAAGCCATTTCCAATGAAGGAGATTCTTCCCTGGACAGCTTGTTCCATTTTCCTTTTGATTTGACAGTGAGGAAAGGTTTTTTGTTGGTGGTGATAGTGGTTTTTTTGTTTACTTGGGTTCCCCCTCGCTTCCTGAGGTTTCATCTAAATCTGCTTTGCTACAATTTAAACCCATTGCTTCAATCCTGGCCCTCCTTTCATGGTGAGAGAGTACCATAACCCAGCCTAAGGGAGGGGACTTTTGCATGGATCATTATGGGGTCAGATCCCCTTAAGATCGGGTTGTGGGGAGGTGGAAGGTTCATCAGGGGTTGTCTACTCCATGCCCCCTTTCTAGGAGGAAGGGGCGTCATTCTTTAGCAAGATGGTTGGGAAAGAAGGCATCTTTTTGCCATTCATGCTACCTCGTCTTTTAGGCTATGTGCAGAACCTTCAGGCTTTAGTATCTTTTAAATGCATGTGATTCCCACTACTTTCTCAAAGATTTTTGGTTGAGGGCCTTGTCACATGTTACTTTTAGGCTACACAGAAGGCTCTTAACACTAGATTGCCCTCGCATTAAAGTGTGAAAACTAGTTTTAAGCACTCTTTAGTCATCTTAAAGTTATGCCACTCCATGGTAGGTTTATCTGTGATCTGTGTTACCCCGCTCATGTTACAGTAATGTGTGGCCACACCACATGGATAAGGCAATCAAATTTCAGTCCTCCAGCCTCCCAGGATGCAGTGTCCCCTTTCCCTGCCCTCCTGTTCTCTGAGGACAAACTTTCCACCCCCTGAACTCTACTGCCTAGGGGGTGATACTAACAGCAAACCAACTCCCTCTCCCACCCACAGGGGTATGACCTTCCCACTCCCAAAGGTGCAGCTAGCAACAACTTTACTACATCCAACCTAACCACCTTTGCCAGAGGAAGGATGAGCCACAGGATGTTTCCCCTGAATCCCTTCTAGTGGCAAGTCAGAGATCTGGCCCCCAGTCCTGCCTCTGCTCAGTAGCCCTCTGGCAAGTCACAGTTGTGCAGGTCAGGGACAATCAGACACGGTTTTAAGCCTTAAAGTATGACTTCTCTAAACTCAATCTAACACTAACATCAATCAACATTGTGCACCACTTAGAATAGCCTAAGGGTAACATGTAACAACAAGGCCCTGAGACCAGGAGGTTTGTTATGGTAGGGTGTCAGTAGTCAGCGCAATTTCTGAAACCAGTTTTGTTTTTTTTAAGGCCTGGGTGGCCTCAGGGAAGAGGAGGGATCTGTTTGTGAAGGAGGCATTGGCGATATCTGCTAGTTCTAAATAGCTCCATGGGGTATAGATCTGTTCACAAGTGGTGATCTGAGTTCTAAAGCTACATTGTAGGGAGTGTGGCCAAACTATGTCAGAACAATGGGGCAGTCAGAGCTATCTAGTCCAATATTTTCTTCTGTGTTCATTGGGCCTCTCTTCTATCTACCTGACCTTTTCTGACAGGCAGGACAAAAACTTTTCCTACCTATCAGTGCTTGGATCTCATCAGAGAAAATGCAGTTGTTGTACAGGGAGTAACTTGCTGAATACTAGAATGGCATTCTTGGAAACAGAGCTCTTACCAGACTGGACTCTATTTCCAATTAATTTGACTGTTTCCAGAGTCTGAGATTATGCCCTCCCTGCTGTGTTCCCGTAGGGAGTTCATTGGGCAATCGTCAGAGTCCTGATAATCAGTTTATATTCCTTACTGTATGATTTTATGATCTTTTAATTTGTACGCTTGAGGTGTAGAAAAATATTAACTTAATTTGTCCTGGGGAATCTGCCTCCTTAGCCATTGTGTGTGCATGTGTGTGTGTAGCACATAGACTGTAAATGAAATATATATGCACTGAACCAAAATTAATGCCGAGAAATCATTCCAAAGCCAGAACGGTCAATAAAGATAATCCACAACCCTTCCCCTTGTTCATTTTTTTCTTGAAATAGTTTATTTTCTGTGAAAAGTGGCAAAGGGGAAAAAAGGCAGCCAGAAAGAAGCTCTCAGTCCATATTTTCTGTCCTTGTCCCACCAAGAACTCCTTCCAATGGAAATGGAATAGGAGGCCTTGGTATTTCTGAGAGTTCCAAGTGGGTAAAATAAAATGTCTAATTCATTGGCAGCCATCGATCTTGGGAGACCATGGGGATTGCCCCTGTGGCAGGTTACTGGGTACCACCACAGCTTCTTGAGTGGCTGAGGAGTCTGATGTGCGAAAGGCAGACCCTCCAGCAAGTTGCACATACAGACTTGGTTGAGCTTGCACTGGCATGCTGAGTACCATTTTGTCTTGCCTCCCTCTGACACTTCTTCTCCAGCTCATCATTGACCCTCTCCATCTCAAAGCAATGTAGGCCCTGCTTCATGGAAGCTTTCTACTCACAGCAGTCCAAAGCAATGATTCCCAGCACTGGCCATCAATGCACAGCTCACAAAGGTTTTTCTTGCAGACATCAACAAAATGGAGTTTGAACTGTCCAAGTTGATGCTTGCCAGTGGTTGGCTAACCATAGAGTATGTCCTTGGGCATTCTGCCATCACTCATAGAGTTCACAAAGGTGTCTCAGGAACACAAACTTGGCCCATTGCAGAACAGCAGAGTTCAAGGTTTTGTCATACCATGTTATGTCCAGGATACAGCGGAGACATCAGAGATGGAAACTGTTCTGTTTTCTTTCTTCCTTGGCATAAGGAGTCCACATCTTGCTGCCATACAATAGAGAGCTAAGTACACAAGCACTGTAGGTGGACATCTTTGTTGACAGAGTGAGTGCTCTGTGCTTCTGAACTCTCCTTTGAAGCTTAGCCATGGCATTGCTTGCCTTTCCAACGTGAGCATTATTTTCAGGTTCCAAATCAAGATTTTGTGACACAGTGAAGCCCTAGTAAGTGAATTTTTCAACCACTTCCAGGCTTTCATCATCGGGAGGGCAGTCAACTTGGTTACCCATAACTACTGCCTTCTTTAGGCTAATGGTCAGACCAAAATCATTACAATCAGGAGAAAGGTGATCCATGAGACTTTGCAGTCCTGCTTCTGAATAACTAACAATCGCTGCATCATCAGCAAAGAACATTTCATGGACAAGAACTTCTTGGGTTGTTGCTTCCACTTTGAGATGAGCAAGATTGAAAAATTTCCTATTGGATCTGGTCCAAAGGTATACTCCTTCTGAATAGCCACTGAATGCATATTAGAGTAGGACAATAACGAAAATCCTAAAAAGTGTCAGAACTAGGACACAGCCCTGTTTGACACCACTCTTGTTTTCAAATTCTTCCAAACATGACTCATCAAACTGCACCATTCCACATGTACTGAGGTGGAAGGACTTGATGATGCCCAGGCGCTTGGAACAAACTGTCTCTGCTGACCAAATTAAAAGCTTTGGTGAGATTGACAAATGCCATGTACAGAGTTTTCCTTTGTTCACAGCAATTTTCTTGTAGTTGTCTCCAGGAGAATATCATATCTGTCGTGGATCTACTGGATCTGAAATCCCATTGTCCATAAGGGTCTGCAGTCTTAGCAGGATAACTTTGGCAAACAGCTTCCCAATGATGCAAAGTAAGGATATACTGCGATGCGATTAGTTGTTGCAGTCACTGATATCACCTTTGTTTTTGTACAGTGACTATATTTGCATTGTTTATGTCTTGAGGAACTTCACCTTCTCTCGAGCACATACATATTAGTTCATGCAGATGGAAGGGGAGGACAGAGTTCCTGCACTTTTAACTTCAGTCAGAATGCAGTCTGCACCTGGGGTTTTACCGGAAGCAAGCTGATCAATAGCTTTTTCTACTTTGTCTACAGTAGGTTCATGATGAAGTGCTGTCAGGGTTGAGATGTATTCAGGTGTGTCGAGAGCAAAGTCATGGACCACGTTTTCACAAGAGTAGAGCTCTGAGTAATGTTGAACCTATCAATCCATCTGCTTATTGCAGTCATTGATTACTTCACCTGTGGAGGACTTTAAAGGGGTAATCTTGCCTGGAACAGGCCTGAGAGCTTTTCTGATGCCTCTATACATTGCTTGCAAGTAGTCTCAGTCAGCTGCTTTTTGTATACTTTCACACAGTTTTACCCAATAATTGTTTGCACACCATTTTGCTGCACGTTTGACCTTTTGCCAGATCTTTCAAAGTGCCTGTAGGTTGGAGTGGCTATGGCCACACTTATATTTGAGGAGAGCTGACTGTTTCTTTTCTGTGAGTGGGATAATTTCAGATGGGTTCTTATTGAACCAGTCATTTGAGCTGCGATGCAAGGTACCACAGGAATCCAAGGCAATTTGATAGATGGCTCCTTTGAGCTGAACCCATTTCTCCTCAGCATTATTACATGGCTTAAGATATGATAGAGCCCCAGAGAGAGTTTTAATGAATTGAGATGATGATGAGATGATACATCCTAAGCAGGACATGGAAAGGCCACAGTGCTGGCTTCCACCACCCCTCCTTTTTAAGAAGTACAGTTTGGAATATAAGCACAGAACTCCATGGGTCACTCTGCATCCTTCAAACAGAAAGCACATTGGTTAGCTGGTTACAGGGATATTACTAGGAAAGGGCGTGATCCAGCAGAGTCCTGAATTCTAGTTCAATTCATACTAACTCTTGGATGCTTTTCACCCAAATTGTTTTGGCACGTATACACCAGGCAAGAATTCAGTGTTCAGAAACAAAATGACAGAAACAAAATTACTGTGATTTTGAATTTGGAGCTTAATCTTCTCACTTCAGGATATTTGTCTACAGCAGCATAGTTTGTACAACATAGTAATGTATACATGTCCCATGGTCCAGAGGCATATCTGAGAAGGTATCTGATGTCTAAATACAAGTAAAATTAAATAATTTCAACCAGGCTGGTCCAAATGGGATTGTAAGCAAAGGCCATGCTATTGAAGCTATGCTAACCTCAAGAGAAGCATTCTCAGACTTTACAGCCCTTGTTTCTCTTATACCAACAAAGGCCTACTGAAAGCAGACTGATAAAGGTAGGGTTGCCTGGCACAGAGCTCTGTAGGCTGTGGAAAAGGAAAGGTTTTTTTTAGGTTAAAGCACTCATTTGAGACTCAGAGAATCATGGATCAGTTTTGAGCTCTGTTCCAAATGACTGTTGAATCTCCAGTCATTTCTGGTAAGTGACTTCTCCAGTCATTTATCTGGGGCCTTAGCTGGAAGGTAGTATGGCCTAGTGTGGCGGGCACCAGACTAGAGAACTGAGGTCTATTCTAACTGTGCCCTCATTCCACAGGGGAACTCAAACAAATCTCTTTTCATTCCCAGTGCCTCACTTTCCCCAGATATAGAATGAGATCTTGCAGAGTGCCATTTTGATCTACCAATGAAAAGCAAAACCAGAAAGGTAGGTGTTGCTGCTGTTAGCTCTGCAGTTGTCAAATGGGGATAATCATATGGTGAATGCTCCCACAGTCTTTTCTGCTTAGCTTTTAAGCCTCAGACCAGGGACTGACTCTTGCTACGAGTATGTCAGGGCACACTGTGGCCTTCAGGCACGAGTGAACTACAAATAAGAATTAAAAGCAAGTGGTATGGCAGGCATGGACATTCTAGAGAGCACAATTTTAGAATGACCAGCTCTAGGAATCATTAACTCTTTTTTTCTCTGTTTATATTATTCTAAACTCAGAGTGTATGTGAATTACTGATGTTTTTACAGTCTCTGAAGACATTGCTCCTTTTACTAAGATGTCGTCCTCATCACAGCCATCACATTTCCTAGGACTCATGTTTTCCAAAGGTACTTCCTGTGGCACTTACTTACACTGTTGGGCTCTCTTGGAGAAGATGACAGCTGGCTTTGGGAACTACTCTTGAGCTCCCAACAGATGCACATTCTCACAATGCTGCTGTGGCGGACTTAGCAGGAATTGCCTGGCATGCCAGGCTTGGAGAACCTTGATTTTGATTGGTGGAACAGCTCCACCAATCAGGTAATGGCAGGGAGGGGTTTGCCCCGCCCCTACCTGTGGCGAGTCAGAGAACCCTGGACCTGGTTTAAGCCTGCACTCTGCAGGTCCGGCAGAGCTTCAGACACAGAGCCTCCGAAGAGAATAAAAGGAGCTGCGTGCCTAGCATGCGGCAGTCATGTTGAGGGACAGAAAAGAGAGCAGGGCAAAGAAGAGCTTGTGTGAGCAGGCCAGCGGGGCAGTTCCAGTTGTCCTGAAGAGCCCCTCAAAGATGCATCTTGCCAGACCTGGAGCAGTGGATGGCATCTGTCCCTGGCGGTGCGCAGAGCAGCACACAGGGCAAGACCCTGGAAGCTGCATGAAGCAGCTCAGGTCTGAAACCCCTGGCATGTGGCCAGGGAACCCAGTGGAAACAACGTTGCACGGAGGGTCTGGGAGTAGACTGGGGCCCTTGGAGCTGCTCAAGGCAACTTGGATCTGTAACTCTCCCTCACCCCCCAGCATGTGGCGGAGATCCAGAGCCAGCAGCATGGCATGGTGCAGTCTGGCGGGACCCAGACCCTGGAAGCTGCACAAGGCGACTCACACCCATCCTTTCCTGGCACATGGCCTGGATGCCCGAGCACACTCAGTGTACCTGGTCCTCAGAGCTGCAGAAGGTGGCCTGAAACCTCAGCAGTGAGCAGTGTGCAGAGCCCTTGATGCCTGGAGTGGGGCACAGGCAGTGAGGGGATAGATGGCCCTGCAAGAGCCAGAGGCCTGTGTCTGTATCAGCTGGAGGACCCCCTGGCTGGGGTGACATGAACCCCATGTCACACAGAGGAGCTATGAGTTACTGGGGAAAGAGTTCCCACAGGGCTGGCAGTCTTTGGAGAGGACTTACAGACTGAGAGAAGGGGCCCAGTCAAGCCCAAGAGGGGCTGGGAGCTTTGGGGACTCTTTTCTCCATCCCCTTTTGGGAGTGGTGTCAAGGCTCCCAGGGTGACACCAGGGAGTTGGTACTCTTAGGTGTGGTGACACTGTACAGTGTGTGGGCACCTCCATATTTTGTATTTTAATGCAATTTGTTATTTAATCCTTGTATATGGTATATATAGGTGCCTGTTCTGTTGAATTCCTTGTTAGTACTCTTCTTGTGGTTTAATAAGATTCATTGTCATTTGCTTATATTTTAACTGTTTTATGGACTTACCTGTGCTTACCTGTTTCAGACTGGTTATTTACCTGTTCTGGTCCCTGGGCCCATGGCAGGTGATATAATCTCCTGGACACCATTAATAGGATATAATCTCCTATGTAGAGCATATATGCTATATATTCAGTAATAATATTCTGTTTGGATGGTGTATATATTTATCATTGTATATTAAATAAATCTGTATGCAGTTAAGCCATTTTTTGTCCTGCTATAGAGAATAGAGGGATCTGGGCAATATCACAGATCCCTCTCACAGCACGCCTGCCTGGCCACCCATCCTTTCTAACTGGAGAAGGGAGCACAGACTTGGATGCACCTGGGTTACACTGCAAATGCCTGCAAACCATCCTGAGTGTGCAAACATATACACTGCGGCGGGGGTGGAGGATGCAATTTCTGTATAATTTAAATTCCATATAACCCATCCTTTGGCCACAGACAGATTGTACTATCAACCTAGGGGGGCAGGCTGGTGCAAAACAGAATGGCTCCATTGCAATATCCTGCTTTACAGCACCTGAGGATCTGGCCCTGGATTACACAGTATTCACAGCATCTGTATGTATAGGAGGACAAATCAAGGTCCCCTGTGTAAAGCCTGAGCAAACAGGCTTTGCATAGCAGATCTGTGTGGGTGTTCTGGGGTGCATGATCTTTCCCTGCTCCCCAAAGGGAGATGGAACATAAGAGCAGCGGCATCTGCAGGCTGTGACAGCAGATGATGCCTGTGCAATTCCCTAGTGTACAGGGTTTTGAACAGTCAAATGAAAGAGTCATCAACCTTTTCTTGGTCTGCCTCAGCCCAAATCCTACACCAGATTGCTGAGTGGAGAACCATCACAGTCCACTGATCTCTGGCATCTCAGACATGAAATTCTTGAGTGCAGCTGCTCCATGGCCTCTCAGCTCCCGTTTGCACCGTGCAGTGGTTCCACCATTTTGTCACTCTGATTAGCCCATTGATTAGGGAACAGGACATTTGTCCCTGTATGTGCACATTATGACCTGCATTTCATGTGATACAGTGGGCGATTGCTTAACTGATCCCCATTTATACGAATACTCAAATGTACAAACTCCCAACCTGATTACTGGAAATACATAAAAGCAGATTTGCTTACAGAAGGTAATAGTGGAAGAAACAACTCCAAGCTCTTTGGTTTGTGTCCCGTGTAAGTTTATTGTTCCAGAAATATATTGGACTTGCAGAGTTTGAATGTGAAGCAGTTTGTCTTGACATATCCTGAACGCAGCCACCTTAACTGAAACTCATTGCCCACATATCTGTTCTTTTCTTTTACCATATTATACTGGGATAGCTGATATCACAGGTTATAAATTTCAAACTGAGGGATGGGGGGGTAGATCACATGGAGCTGAAAAAAATGTGGGATTTGAAATGCTCATAAGTGTTCTAGTTTTGATATCTTGAAGGTTGGTCATATATTTAGGCCACAATTGAGATTAAACAAAAAGCCCTTAAAATTGGAGATCAAGTAAAACATTTCTGAAAAAGGAATGTGGGAATAGAAATGTAATCAAATCACAGGTAAGCTAGTTTTGCAGAAGCTTGAAAAGCAAAGAAAAAATTTCTTTGAGCAGAGGTGGACTCAATCATGGAAAATGTCAGCTCAGAAGAAGCTTGTGTCATGGTTATAAGTAATTGAAAAAGGAGGTTCAGAACAGAAATTGGAATTCAGTCATAACAATAACAGGCTCTCCACACTCCTGCTAGTGGGTGTGTGCATGGATGCATGCTTTACAAAAGATGTCATACTTAAAATTTTAGGTGTCTTAAAAGGTGTTCCATTATTGTGCTGCAACAAGAGAGCTCTCTGGCTAGAGACAGACATTCAAAAAGCCTGAGCCTGAATTGATTCAGTCTTTGCAGTTTAGTTTAAGGGCAGCTAGGATCTGGAACCAACTTCCAAGGGAAGTGGTGCTGGCTCCTACCTTGGAGGTCTTTAAGAGGAGGCTTGATGTTTACCTAGCTGGAGTCATTGGAGCCCAGTTTTGTCTCCTGTCCAGGGCAGGGGGTCAGACTAGCAGATCTACGAGGTCCCTTCTGAGCCTACATCTATGAATATATGAATCTATGAAACCAGTTTGTATCCACTAAACCGTAACATCCCAGAAATTCAGGCACATGCCTGCAGTGGCTCAAGCTAAAAGGGTGCTAGAGCAGCCCTTCCACAGCACTGAGCTGAGGGGGGCATGACCAGGCCCCGGCAAGATGCTCTGATTAGGGTGCCACCCCCAGCAGCCCAGCAGGCAGTTGAGAGCGCAGTGTTTATCATCCCTAACTCAATGTTTATCAGCCCATTAAGAAAACAAAGAAAACAAAAGCTTCTCTCCATTAGTTCAAGCTCCTCTTAAACAACTTTTTCCAAGGAGGGATATTACCACCTACCTGTTGATTAGCTCTAAAAAGCCCTACCCTGCTTAGCAGGCAGTGGTGAGGGGAGTGGGGGAAGTAGGGGGAAGCCAGTCAGATGCCTGCAATTTCTGCTGGAGCTCCAGCCAAGGAGCAAAGGGGAGGGATCAGGTCTGCTGTGGAGCAGAGAGCCCAGCTCAGAGAGCATGCTGGGATGCTGGGGCAGTCTGGTTTAACTTAAACCAGGAGAATTATAGCCTTTATCAGAAGGGGCAAGGCGATTTATACCTGTTGTGTGAGGCTTTTTTTTGAGGGATAGACTCTCAGCTTCTGCAAAAACTCTCAATTACCTTGGTAGAGTTAGGTCAATTTACACCAATGGCTGATCTGTCCCTTTGTATCCAGCGTGCTTGTGCTGTTGTTGGAAACTATAAGCTTGCCAAGTTTCTTAGCAGGCAACCTATGAGTTTAACTAGAAACAGCTTTTTAATGTATTCTGATGTTTGAGCCTCTTAGATCTGATCCAGGACTGGTAGCCTTTTTGGTGTCCATGAACTAATGTTTAACCTATAGCAAATTACAGTGGGAAACTTATGGAAATAGGTGAGAGCCACATGTGCAGTAAATGAATTCATCATGACCAAAGCCCTCACAAAAAGTCAGAATCCACTACTGTGTTAGCACAGTCCTGCAAATGCTTCACCATGTTCTTTAATTAATAAGATAGCATTTACTCTGTGCACAAAGGATCTAGTGCTTGGCACATCATTTTGATAGACACTAAGACAAGAACTGATTGCATAGATGGTATGATCTGAAAAGCACATTTATGTTGCAATATCAGTGACTCCAAGGCCAAAGCCTAGAGCCCCATGTGCCTAAAATGTGCACCTCAAAAAGGAAAATCATTATTATTGATGTCAACGAAGTGCTTTGTGAAGGAAAGCATTAATGTTGTGCATTATAAATCAGGAACAACTTAATAAACTCTGGCATAAGTTGCAAGGGCACATGCTAGAACAATTCAGGAAGATTTTTTTAAATGACAGATGCTAAATGAATCCAGCTTGTTTGAGTCCCTGAAAAACCACTAAACCATGCATTTTGTAGTATACTTTCATCTTAGCTTTAAGACTAAGTTACAACAAGCTGTGAAGAGCAGAGGGACCTAACCCACCTTTTCTGTTAATGTTTTCTTTTTCAGGGACTCAAGCAGAGCAGAGAATTGTACTTAGGCATCTAATAGGTAGAATATGATCTCACCAATAATGTGGGTGCCTGTAGCTAGAGCAGCATGGAACACAGCATGAGCTAACACCAGAGTGTTTACCCCTGGTCTCTCAGGCAGGTTTTGTATAAAGCACAGGCTTTCTCAGCTGTGCTGCACTCAGACCCCAAGCTAGCTGTCTTAAACTTCCTCAGTGCTGTCCATGTGAGTTGCAGTCACAGGCATAGCCCTTGTCATCCCTAAGCTACATGGTGGCCTCAGTTAAACAAAGCACCCTTGTTGAGGAAAACACTGGGACATGTGCTTAACTTTGGGCCTTTTCAGTGTAGAAGCTTCCCATGCCTTAACAAATTCAGTTGCTAAAGCCAAACCAATGCACACCCTGTCTGGATGCTTGGGAGTTTGTTTCAAAATGCCTTATCTTGATTTAGCTTAGCTGACTTCTTACTAGCTTCAGCTAAAGGAAAGGAAGACTTTAAAAACTGATTTCAGGAAAGAATTCCCATTGGTTTACTGAAATCAGTTTTCAAACCAGTTAAGTTTAAGCAGTTTTTCTCAACCCATGGGTCGCAACCCAAAAGTGGGTCACAAAAATATATGAAAAGGTCGCGAACAAAAATGGATTCTCCTTTAATGGAGAAAAACGTGGGAAACTGTGGCTTTTCCCTTGCAGGCTGGCAGAGCTCCAGCTTGCAAGGGGCAGCTTGGGACCCCTCATGCCCCACCCACATACCTCTTACTCCACAAATTGCAGGGTTGGAGGCTGGTGGTTGGGGCAGTGGGTCAGAAGTGTGGGGCAGTGGGTTGGGAGTGAGGGGCAGTGGGTCAGGACTGGCCATCAATGTTTCCAAAAGGGTCCAGGTACAAAAAAAGGTTGAGAAGCACTGAGTTAAAGTACAACAAAATTGGATATAGTCAAAGCAAATTAGTGTGAATGGGAGTTGAATTAAGCAGATGCTACTTCTTTTTCATCATGTCTCCAATCCAACCTTTGTATATGGTCTGTTCCCAATATTCTGCCCAAGCCACTGCTTTCAGGTGTTGGTATTGCCATATCTTGTGGGGGTGTATTGGGGTGCTACAGGGCATCTCAGTCGACGATCCATTGTTTGCTTCTCCTGACAAGCACATTGGTCAGTTACATAGCGGCCCCATGATTTCATGAGAAAGTTGCTTAATTGTTTTCTTGACTCGGAGCCCTTCCAAGAACCCATTTAAACATTAGTAAAATAGCATTCAGTATTTTTTACTACTTGTCAAATCAAACAACTATACCTTTGTTAATATCTGGCCCAAATCCCATTAATGTATTCTAGGAGATATGTCACATGCAGGGAGAAGAGGATCTACTGCCAGACTTGTATGCTGTATAAGTTTTGAGGTTTAATTTTCCTTCCTGAGATATCGTGATAGAACATCTTACCCTAGGGAATTGGGTAGCTTGGAACATACCATCTTGGCTGGTTCTTAGGCTATGTCTCCAATAGGAGGGCTTTCCCAGTATATACTGGTGTGCAGTACCTGCAAAGTGCTGCTAGTGGGTATGCAGTGATAGTGGCATAGTAGAACTACCAGAACCCTGCATGCAGTGAGCTATATCAGCTGTGCCGTGTGCCAAGGAAGTGCCAGGGACGTTCTGATGACACTGTTCTGCCCATCAGTGATCATCCTTCTCCATTCTCCTGATCAACCTGGCTATGGTGATAGAAACCTGCAGTGCAAAACCCTGCACAGTTAGTCATCTACATTGTGTAAAGGGATTTTGAAAGATGCTTGGAAAAAGCATTCTTAACCTGAGATAAAAGTCTTGTCAGGGTTAAGCAGCCTTTTGTTTAAAACACAGTTGCTGCAGTCTGTCAGTTGGGTTACTTGCTTGCAAAATATCAGCAGTGATTAAAAAGACAGTTTGAAAGATGAAGAGTGGACTTCACTCTAATGTAGGGGCTATGGGTATTAGCAAGATTTGTAACGTTTGTAACATTTCTCCTTTCTAAAAAAGATTAGCGTATTGCTGCTAAACACTAGGCAATTTTTTTAGGTCCAAAACATGTGTACGTTTTGGCACAAAACTGACCAAAACATGTCTCTTTTGTTGCCACTAAATCCAATGAAGTAAGGCATAAGAGATAATGGAACAAGAGAGAAACTAAATATAATGAGCTTTGGTCCCTTCCTGAAAATTTGCTTCATGCAGGGGCGGATCTAGGATATCCCAAAGGAGGATGCAGGAGCTGCAACCCACATAGCAGGGATGGCTGTACGCCTAGCTCCCAGCCTCCTCTGTATCCACTGATGCAGGCAGACTTCCCTCAGGAGCCCCCAGGGATTTTTTCCCTCTCTCTTTCCTTTCCTTTCCCCACTCCCCCACATGTTGCTGTTGCTTTCCCTGCTGTTCCAAGGGATCTAGTTCTGTTACTGGCCACTGCTGCTGGGCTGCGCTGAAACTGGCCTCATCTAAGGATCAGGACAGTAGCAACAGCAGGGCAAGAGAGTAGTTTCCCCCTCCCTGACCCATCCCCTAGGAGCAGGCACAGGGAAGGGAAAGTAGAAAGAGAAAGTGATTAGCAATCCCACAGAGTCCTGTTGTTGTGATTCTGGACTGCAAATCTCAGACACCTTGGGGGCAGCAGGAAGAAGAAGGGACCACACAGTCCATGCTGGCTATGTGCCAGATAATTGTACTGTAGTGCCCCCCAGCTTCTGGCCTGAGCCACTTCAGGCATGTGGCTGCATTTCCTGAATGAAAGGTAAATGTCTGTTCACTTCTGTTTCAATTTAATCTCTGCATCTTAGACTAACCTGCAAAGACTGAGTCAATTCAGCCTCAGGCTTTTTGACTGTCTGTGCTTAGCCTGTGGGTCTAAAGGGCTTCTCTGAATAGTGCCGAATGCCTGCATTGGAGCTCAAACTGAAGTTCTATTGGCTTCAATGGAGCTACATTAGTTTACACCAGCTGATGATCAGACCTCTGTTTAAGGATGTATTACAATTCTTGTCTGGTTGGCTTTGTTTTGTAATTGATATTCTACATTTTGAAATGATACTAAAACAGGAGGCAGAGAGGAGAGAATGTGGTGATCCACCAGAAGCTGTTAAGTTTTTGATAGTTTTTCATGTCAGTGACAGGCAATTAAATAGCAACAGTCCAGATATTCAGCTGGTATAAACTGGTATAGCTTCAGTGACTTTAGTGGGTTTGCACTAGTTGGATCTGACCCAACATCTTATTAATTCAGCATCAAGGGTTAATAAGATTCCATCCTGCTTGGGTTGTTATCTCTTATTTTTAATTTAAATAGCAGCTCTCTGCATGCACACACAGACGTGCACACACACACATGCAAGTACACAGATTTATACAAATAGCTATGTTAATGTTAAAGCAGTTTCATTTAGTGCACAGCAGTGGGTAAAATAGAAGTATTTAATTAAAATGGAATTTTTCAGAGGTTGCAGAGAGAATATTCTAGATTAGATTTCAGTTGCTGATATGTGTAAATTCCTTGTTGCTTTTGCTGTGTCCTGATTAGGTAAGGAAGGGATGAATTATTTAATTTGATTGCTCAGAAACATAAGCAGTGCATCCCATGTCATTTCACTGGACTTAATGGTATAAACATGTGGTAATATTTCTAATGATGGGGATTGCTTTTTAGTTTGGGGATTCCCTGAAAAATTTCTATAGTGGGTTTTCTCTCAGCTTTTATTTTCCCTGAGGCAAACTTGTCCCCACAGGAAACTACATCAATAATAAAACAAACAAACATGCAAACAACAAAGGGTTAACTTGGAACCTGCAGTCCTCCTTTAGACCTGGAGAGGGCAACCTTAGCTTTGTGATGCTTCCTCATCCCTATAGCCTTCCCTTCCTCTCAGCTCCCCTCTTCCAGAGCTTTTAACTTCCTCTGGGGCCAGGCAGTCAACCCTGTCAGCTGGCCCTGTGCTCCTGAGCAGGCAGGTTATTACTCATTAACCCCCAACAGCTGGGCTCCCAGCCCTGAGTCATGCACCCAGGTACAATTTCCAAGTATGGTAATACCTGCTCAACATCAGGACCTTTTTGTGCAAGGTGCGGTATGGTTTCCTGTTAGCTTTCTGTCCACTGCCTCTATTGTCCATAACTGCATGACACCTTTTACCGTAATGTGTTTATCAGGGGCAATGCGTAGGGGCTGCATGTGGGTGCATGTGTACCCCTGCTTGTGGCGGTGCGCCCCCTGCAAAAAGGTGCCGCTGGCATTGTGGTTGCCGCTTGCCACCAGCATTGTGCGGGTGGTTGCTGCTTGCCACCCTGCCGCCGGCATCTGCAGGAGCTCCCTGCTCCCCACTGCTGTGCTCCTGCCGCTGCCAGCACAACTGTGCCCTGCCAGCCACTGGGGGCATGCACCGTTCATGGTGTTTATGGTTTAGGTGTGATGCAAGTACACCTTCCTTTCATTTTGCCTTCCTGTAATCTCTTTGAGAGAGAGAGCTCTGTGTGTATGCCAACAAACAGCAGATGGTCAAGGTCACAGATGGTAAAAAATGTTAAGAGGTTGAGGATAGGTAGCACAGTATCACTTATACTTAACCAGTTTAGCTCTCCAAAATCTGCCAAGTACAAATTGGGACTATTTGCTCTTGGTAAAATCAGTGCCACATCAAATGGAAGTTTAAAAATATGTAATTAAAAATTATTTTATGAAAGCTGCCCTGACCTTCACAACCTGCTGAACATCTACACATCATGTGCATTACCTGGGTGGCAGCTTCTGGTATTACAGTCACACAGCAAACACGGTCTGTTCTTCCAGAGCCAAGAGGATACTTCTAAATTAGTATTTTTATCTTTTCAAATTGCAGACTCTGTGTCTTCAACACCCTTGTAACACTAGCATATAGTAAGGACAGATGGCCTACCAGTTGGGGGTACCAGCCTGAGATCTGGAGAAATCCAGTTTTGCTCCTTGTCACATGTGAGACCTTGGGAAAGACTTATGGTCTCTCTGTGCCACAGTTCTCTGTTGGCAAAATTGGGCTATTGACTTAGGGGTGTTGTGAGAATAGATTCATTAAAGACTTTGGGTACTCAGAGCTGTGGAGGAGCGTGTGGAATAGATGAAGTTCAGAAAAACATTTTCAGCACATGTAAGTCTATCATTATTCAACCAAGCATGCCATTGACTTTATTGGGGCTTATTCCTATGCTGAATGATTCTGCTGAATGTAACCAGACACATTTTGAAAGCAGGTGCACTTCAGATCTTCCAGTTTGGACAGTATAATGCTTGTATTGCACCATAAGGCACCCAAACTACCTTCAACTAAATCCTCTGACCCAGAAACTTGGCTTCACTATGGCCAACTCACAACCATCTAAGGACCTGTCCTTCTGTAGCCAAACAGAAACTCTCCTTCCATTCCCATGCATCATATTCTAGATTTTCTCAGGGAGTCAGATGAGCTCTGCCTTTCATAGCTTTTGTAAGTTGGACATGCATTACTCAGCTGTTACTGCATGTGTTGGATTTATTGGGAGTTTAGGATATGTCTGTACAGTAGTCACTTCAGACTAGCTAGCTCCTGCTGTGCTAAAATGTGTCCTTTGCAACCACCTGTTCTGGGAAGTAAACGTTATCACTGACGAATCTGGAAAGGCCCATCTAGCCTGTTGCAATACAGCAGAGGCCAACTGGTACCCAGCACAGAGCTGACCAATGTCTTTGATGAAAAGATGGCTTTTTAGCCAAAATTAAGTTTCAGGGAAAACTTCTGTTTTGGCCTAACTTCTCTCACATTTTGGTTGAAAAACCAGAAACCCAGACCCAGAGCTTTCACTGGCTGATTCTTTGAGGGTGCAGGGGAAACAGTACAGTGGGCAGCCCCATGCTGCAGCTCCAATTTGAACCTTGAAGGGGGGTACACCATATCAGTATGCCAGGGGTCCCAGTTGCCTCAAATTCCCTGGGTTTGTTGCTTCAGTCTCATGCATTCACATTTTCATTTGCTCATGAAAGCACAGGAGAAAAGCATTAAATCATATGGATCTCAGTTACTGCATATATTCTGTGAAATCTCTACCCTGTGGATCTCATCTCTTGGAATATCACAAGACCAATATGCAAAATATTTTTTCTTTAAATGCGCTTCTTAAATACGGCTCTGGCCACTGAATGTTCATGCAATGCTAGCAGAAAAAAAAATCTTCTTTGGAAAAAAGAGGTCTGTGTATGCCATTGAATGAGAGCCTGTGTTAAGCATCCTTCCAAAGGTAATAGCTGCTCAAATATATCATCGTCTTCTGGGATCAAACCGTGTAAAAAACTGTGATGACAAAGAAAAATTGCCCCTTCCCCAAGGGCAGCATGCCCAAGCTAGTAATTATTTCTAATGGGAATTTTTCTAAATACCCAAATAGGCTACATTGCTTTCTTTGTGTTTCCAACTTTCTTCCACTCTGTGCCCTTTCACCCAGATTGAACTTGTCACAGCGCTGGTGGCCAAAGTTGAATATGCCAAGAGGTAGTGTAGCCTCCTGTCCCTGCCAGCAACAAGAACCAAAAGAGGCATCCCTTTTGGAGTCAAACTAGACACAGAACTATCCTGGAGCATTAGTTTATTCCAGAAAGGGCTAGTGACAAATTCTTGTTTGAGGTATACAATTAATTAGAATGATTTATTTTATTCATATGTATTTTGAAAATAAAGCCAGAAGTACCCTAGCATCATGCCCAGATTTGCAACTTAAAATAGTGTGGAGCCCGGGAGACCTGTCAACCCAATACGCATAGTTAAATCTATCCTCTGCACATAATGACTGACAGGCTGAGGCTAGTGGAGTAAATGGCTTTTTCTAATTAGCACTTGTTAAGAGACTCAGAGAAGAAACTGATGGCAGTTGGCTCTTTTGCTAATCGCTCTGTGACTTCCAGATGACCTGCTGCATTGTGAGGCTTCTGCAGCTTGACAAACTCTCTGGGTTGCCACTGACTGACATTACCTGCTCCTGCATCTGGATAATTACCCACTACACTGTGGCAGCATCCACTGAGGAGTTATTCATAGCCATTAGTAAAAAATGCCATCTTCCAAACTCTTAAATGAGGGGGAAAGAAGAAGAAAGAGGTGATAATGGTTTTGTGTTCAAACAAAGATAATTACCACTATAGAATTCCACTAGAAAATAAAGCTGCAGTTAATAATTAATTGCCAAACTACAAAGCAGATTAGCAGGGTCATGGTTCATAAATGTTGCTTTGGTTCAGGTTATGGATGGGTTGCTGCACACTTGCCTCACTGCAAGAGGAATCACAGAGCAGGCAACAGGAGAGTCTAATTGTTTGACAACTTGTGAACCTTCTGCTCAGAAGGAAATCATTATATGGCCTATGGAATTGGCAAGCGTCGGGGAGAGATTGTTGCTCTGCTATCTCCGTGATCTGCTTTAGGATGTGATACTTCAACAGGCTTGCTCCTAGAAGTGATACTGGAATGTTTGAGTTACTATTTTGATATTTTATGGCCATTCCTAGAAAAAAATTGAGGGAGGAGATGTTGCAGAACAATGCAGTGACGTGCAGATGAAATCCTATTATCCCATCAAATACATGAAAAGTCATAATGTGCCCATCCAGGGCTTCATGCCAATGAGAATAAAGGGGCCTTTCCTTTCACCTGAAAGGGCATTATATCATACCTTTGCTCTAAAGGGATGTTCCATACAAGGAGATCCTGAATGAAGTGGGTATCGTGTAACCATAGCAACAGGTTTGGGTGTTCAGTGGTAATTAGTGGCCCCAGCAAAGGCAGAAAGACAGACAACCAGTGTATTGGGTGAATGGATAGTGGGAGCGCAGTCAGGAATAGCAGGCAATGAAAGTTTTTGTCGCAGTTCAGGCTAATCAAAAGGGGTATGGGCCAAAATTCTTGGCTGACCTCACCACAACAGTTATACACTAGTATAGCATTCAGATTGTTAGTTCTGCTATCTCTGTACACATCTACCAGCTCTGAATTGATGGCAGTCTCCTGAACACAAGGCTGGGAGGGGTCTCCCAGCTCACTAGACATAATTTCCTGCCTTCAAAGACAAGTCTGCTGTATGCTCCCCTTCATGAGCTTATTGAAACCTGTCTTAAAGCTAGTTAGGTATTTTGCCCAAGCTAGTCATATTTAATTTTAAAAACACATTTGCAAGATGCTAAACTGAGATCAAGGTCATATTTGTTTTTTTTTAATTGATGGGGTGACTTTTTATCAGAAAACAATTATACTGAGTTTATATTACATTGGTTTGGAGTGATCTGCAGTGTGCCAATATAACAAATCTGTCTGCTTGTATACCAACATAACTGGGACCAAAACATCATAACTTTAACCTGCTTCATCCAGGTTTAAAGTTACAGATGCACAAAACAGTTGCAATGTTTTTCCTGAGACTTATTCTACAGCAGTAAGTCCTTATTTCTCTTTAAAAATGGTATCTTGTTAAGTTTGTTCATAGCCTTATTTCTCCCATCTGGGCTGCTACAAAAAGGATTGCTGTGTTCTATTCTGTCATTCCCAATACAAATTGGCATTGCCCAATAAGTGGAAATCAGCAAGTTCAGATTCATGCCAGTGGCACAAGGTACCATGGGTACCTAAAATGGCTTTGAAATGCCTTGGCAGCCACTATAAAAGCCTGGAAGTCTGTGAGGAAAACTCAGAGCAATGAATGGGCAAAGGCACTGGAGGTGTAA
The DNA here is from genome assembly GCF_001723915.1 of Gavialis gangeticus. Classification (NCBI taxonomy): domain Eukaryota; kingdom Metazoa; phylum Chordata; order Crocodylia; family Gavialidae; genus Gavialis; species Gavialis gangeticus. Next base: position 125,866,699 of record NW_017729022.1, on the reverse strand, counting down.
ATAAATGTCAGTGAATATAAATCTTAAACAGAAATTATTGAGCACATGCTGAGCATGGGACACTGGTAAGTAATGACAAGCTTGCCTTTTTTTTTTCCCTGCCTGCAGTTACCAGAATTACAGATTTAATCAGGATGCATTGGTAGGCAAATATTTGGCCTGGTCTATGGAAAATTCCACTGCCCCCACTATTTAATGTGGTGGCAATGGGGGATGGGAAAACAAGCAGCTCATGCAGCGTGCATGCTTGAATTATTTTTATGGTCCTCTGACTCTTTTCTTTTTACCTTTCTTTTTTTAAGTGAGACTGCCACAAAAGTTGTGGGGCACTAAGAAGCACTGGCTTGTATCCTCCTCTCCCCTCCCCCACTGCATAGTAAATGGGATGTCTTTTGGACCGAACGGATGTCTCATAGTTCTCCCGGGGAAGATTCTTGCTTGAAGGGACACTTAACTTTTCCTTCATCATAGAACTAATGGAGAGGTTATCATGCGGGCGGGGACAAACTGAATTTGTTTATGGATGCGCATTAATAATTAGTGTTGTATTCAATTAAATAGCTCCTAAAAAGGTGCAAGGCTATTTATGAGGCACAGAGCTGAGTTGCAATCTACAGTAAGGCCCCTCTACACCACTAGCAGCATAGAGATGCCTTAAGGCATATTTCAAGTATTATTTATGCCCATTTCTCAGCCTCTTTTTGCTGTGTAAGGAGGCCTCCATAAGGGTCAGGATCAAGTCCTGAGTTCCTTCCCCAAATTGAGTAGTCTAAGTTCCTGAAATATACCCACTGTGGTAGGGCATCAGTGTCCCTAGAACAGGGGTGGGCAATTATTTTGATTGGAGGGCCACTTAACAAGTTTTGGTGAGCTGTCAGGGCTGCGAGGGTAGCCCCACCCCTTGACAGGTGCCCCGCCCCCCATTGCCAGTTTGGGACTAGAAGTTCTGCCTCCACCCCCTGACCTTTGCCACCAGAAGTCCCTCTTGCCCCTGGAAGTATTCCTTTTGGGAAAGGGGTTTGCGATCTTGGAACTGGAACCCCCCACAAATTGTGTAGTAAAAATTAAACATCTACAATAACGTATTTTAATTTTATTTCAAAAAATATTTTGTCCTGATTTGTGCATGTTTGCATTGTGTATACAGAGGTAATTGCGTAATAGCTCAAAATGAAGTCTTATCCTTGTATATTGTAGGGGGGAGCGTGGAGGTCTGTAGGGGGGTATAGGTGGGTGGGTATGGGGTTTGTGAGGGGTGGTGAGTGGGTATGTATGTATGTG
>NW_017729022.1:125844660-125860418 GCF_001723915.1 Gavialis gangeticus | reverse complement strand
TTTCAAAAAATATTTTGTCCTGATTTGTGCATGTTTGCATTGTGTATACAGAGGTAATTGCGTAATAGCTCAAAATGAAGTCTTATCCTTGTATATTGTAGGGGGGAGCGTGGAGGTCTGTAGGGGGGTATAGGTGGGTGGGTATGGGGTTTGTGAGGGGTGGTGAGTGGGTATGTATGTATGTGGGGTATGTGGGAGGATGTGTGGATGTGGTGGGTGGGGATGGGGGTGTGCGGGGCTATGTTTGTGGGGATGTATGGGTGTGTATGAGGTTTGTGTGAGGCTGTGGGTGTATGGGGGGGTGGGTGTGTGGAAGCAGAGGGTGTGTGGGGGCCCCCCCCTACAAACATGTCCCCCATTGCACACAGGCTTTGCTGCCACTGGCAGCAGCAGGCAGAGCCCCCCAGTGGTGCACAGTCCTGGCAAGCCCCAGGACTGCAAGTGACCAGGCCACCAGCTCCATTGTGCAGGGCTCACATAACCAGGCCCCACACCGCTGGGGGAACCCCATGCAATGAAGCAGGCAGTGCAGATCATAGGCCAGAGCAGCAGAGAAGGATGGAGCTGGCCCTGCTTCATAGCATGGAGCTCCCCACCATTCCCCATGACTTGTGTGTAACAGTGAGCGGGGCAAGGCCACCAGGTTCATCACACTGGGCTCCCCCCAGTAGCACACGTGGCTCAGGCAGAGAACCTGGGAACTGCATGTGAGCCCCACATGATAGAGCCAGGCAAATCCCGTGCCTCCACTGGCCCAGGCTCTATGTTTCTGCCACCCCTCCCTGGGTCCTCACTGGTCCCGGCCCCTGCACATTGGTGTGGGTCCTGTGCTCCCGCCCAGCTGCTGCTTTGCTCCTGCCCGCCACTGCCGTCATTCCCCACCCCCCACACCTGCATCCACTGCTGCTGCCGTTGCCATCACCACCACTCCCACCTCCTGCTGCCAATGCCACCACTTTCTCCTGCCCCACTCACCTCATTATGTCTTGTGAAAGTCTGGTCCTTATTTATGTACCTAAATGAGAGCTGAGTTTCTTAGAAACATCTGGCACCCTCTCCTGATCTGGACCCTGAAGTGCTCGGCAGTGCCAGAACTGTTTCCACTGAAGACACCAGACACTTGTGACACTCACATGAGCAGGAACAAAGTTAGGCCAATGTGAAGTGGGGGGAGAGATGCTTTATGGCTTTTGTGATGTAAGGAAATATCTTTTGGTGACTGAAATAAAACCCATGTGGATTTAAATTCTCATTTATTCCATGGCTCCTGTACACCTCTGGCAGTATGAAGGGCTCATAGAGTTGCTACATATGAAATGTATGGCCATGTTATTTCTATTGATGATAATAATTGATGATTTATTATTTTGTACGCACTGTGGTAGCCTGCAGGAGTCCCAGCGTTGGTCCAGAACCTCATTATGTAGGTGTATAAGAAGAAAAAGACATACCCAGGGGAGGCATTCTACAACCATAAAAGTGTGTAAGGGTCTTAATTTAAATGAGAATCAGACATGCAGGTGTTCCCTTATGACTGTAACTAGATGCCAGCATAAGTCAGCTCGGTAAAGGCCAGGGACTCTGCATTCTTTGCCACCTGGTAACCTATGCCTCTCTTTGGTAGTTGGCCATTCTCATTAATGACTGGTATTTCAACACAGAAAACATATTGGGGTGATTTTTGCTTTTGTCTGAAGTTTTTGCTGCATTTTTGAAATTCTGAAAGAGAAATGTTCTTAGTTGTTAGAGCAGTTTATCGCATCACCAAACAGATGGAGTATTACAAGGCAAATAATTCACACAGCAGCGGAAAGCTTGAAAGACCTTTTCAAATTCTAAATGAGGTTTACAGTACACATATGTGAAATGTCATGAAAATCAGATGTGTTACTTCAAAGAGTTGTTTACATGTTTAACATGAATGCATAGTGTTAGGGCTGATTTTGATTAGTAAGGTAATTGAAGGATAAAAAGGTGACAGTGGTGGCTGGCTCTTCTCAACTCCCACTACTTTAGAAGTAGCCAAACTGAATTCAGTGGAGGTTAACCAAACCAAAGAGAGGAAATTGCAATAGTTTCTGAGGGCCTTTAGTGTCCATGGGTGCATAGAGTGAGTGGTTGTGCTAGCTTCTCTATCATCTTTTATCAACAGACCTCATGTATATTCTGGAGATATGAAATGATCCTCCATCCTTTATCAGTCTCAGCCTGCATATGAAAGGGTCAGCTCTGACAGTGGATTTTGTGATCTAGGTAATTATATATCTTGGGAATGGGATTAAGGTTTACCAACTCATTCTACAAAACAACCACATAGTTGAACAGTTTAGTTACTAATATACTGGATTACACTTGTGATAATATGGATAGCCTTTAATAATAATAATAAAAAAATCATCCCCCACACTGGATTCCATACCTCTGGCATATGTATATGTTTTGTCCATTAGGTGACAGTGCCTTGAGGGAATTTAAAGCTGTTAGAACTCATCACATGGAACAATAGGTGAGTTTTTGTCACTCCAATTTTTTTTAAATCATGGTATCGTGACTTTTAAAGGGATTTTCTCTTGCTCAACCACAAGTCATTGGACTTAGAGCAGGAACTGCAGGATGAAATCTGTGATGTGTGTGTTTTGGCAGGAGATCAGGTTAGATGAGCCTAAAGCATAATCTGTGGATAATGGTCATATAATTTATTAATTCAAGAAAAATATAGTGCTACACTACAACAGTAGAAATAAGAACAAATTGAACAGAATGGTGAAGTTAAAGCAAAATCTGTTTCTCAATTACAGAGATGTGTGTCAGCAAATCAGACTTAATTTGCTGTATAATTTGCTGCTTCAACAAGATTATGGGAAGAAACAATTTCCTCTATTTTAGCTGTAAATTTTTGATAAATGGGTGAACTATTAAAATGGTGTTTTCATATGTGAGTGATTAGACTTATGTAAAACCACAAAATAAGTAATGGTCCAGTGCTTGGTATTGTGAAGATAATAGCTTGTGCTCCCCATCCAGCTTATTACTCAGCATTGCATTATTATGTAAACCCTTTGAATTGCAGGAGAATAAGGAAATCTGGTATAAAATGCTGTGGCATATATTGTAAATTGCTTATGTTTTCAAATCTTCCATATAGAAGCTGAGGAGAAGAATTTATAAATTTTTAAGTCCCACCGAGATGTTCACAATCTTTATACGGTATTTAAATAGTCTTATGTTCTCTGACAGCATATACCCATAGGCTGGTCTCTCTCTTTTAAAAGGAGAAACTGTGGGAGGCTTTGAAACTGTTAGGATTTGTATTATTTTATGACATGGTATTTAGTAAAGTGGGGAATTCTTGAAGTGTTGGGATCTGTGAAAAGAAAGTAATTTAAGATCCAGGGTAAAACAAAAGCTGTTCTGAAAATTAATTTACCTCCTGAAAATTGATTTATATGCCTGCATTCTAAGTTAAACCAGGTTTTGCATTTATTTGACTACTTCACACAAACTAGTTTGAAAATGCTATGGTTATTTCATCCCAAAATTTGTTAGAGGAATTACTAAGGTGGTAAACTAAAACATTCTGAAAATGTCAAAAATAAGGTTGCTTGTGCATATTTATTTTTACCATCTTGTACATAATGAAATTTTATAGCCATACTTTTTCCCAGAAAAATCCAGATTGGGATGAATGGAAATATTTCATGAATGCCAGTGACTTGTTTTAGTTGTGAGGAAACATGCCTAAAGTAAATATTAAAAAAATTATCATATTTCAAATGGATGTTTTTGGAATAAAATATTTCAGTGTTCCATTTTAAATGGCATTTTGGGGGTTTTTTTTGTTGTTTTTTTTTAAAGAAACAAAACATTTAATTCCACCCAAAATGTTTTCAGCTGGGCAAAAGTTTTCATTTTGGAAGTCCCAGCAAACCCAAGAAAGTAATAATTCACACAGCTCTAACTACGACAGCCTGCTTACACAATCATTTACTATAGTGTCCTCAGGGCCCTTGTCCTGACTAGAAAAAACAGTCAAAAACAGACTGAAATGATGCTGTTTTGTATGGTTTCCACATGAATCCCCAAATAGGGTCCAGGTTTCCTTGAAAGAGCCTCTAGATTGGAATGAGTTATGATTTTATAATAGAACCACAGCTCTACTTATTACATCATCTGGACTTGTGCACTGCCTTGTATCATTAAGGATCTAGTTCTGTGGCCTCTCCTCTTGTGAGAAGGCCCATCTAAGCCAATGGAATTACTTAGAGGAGAAGAGGCACTAGGATTTGGGTTTGGGTTTTCAGAGTGACTGACCTAAAGGGTGAACTGTTAAGCTGTCTTTAAAATTCAATGGAAGTTGACCCCTCCCTTCCTTGGGTTCTTTTGAAATCCCTTCTTTTATTGGTACACGGTGAAGTGGTATAACTTGCTGACCAAAGTTCCCTCTAAGGGGCAGCAGTCCGTGAGTGTGCCGCCTCGGTCCGTGAGTGCGCTGCCTCAGTCCGGCATGGGACACTTACCAAAGGGAGCTGGGGGCCGGAGGCCAGAGGCTGGAGCCGGGGGACAGGGGCTGGAACCTGGGGCCAGGGGCCGGGCCCAGAGCCTGGCACGGGCTCTGCCAGCTATGGGGAAGTGCTCCGCTCCCCCGCATCACGGTCAGGGAGTGGAGCAGTCCCCCAGAGCTGGCAGAGCCCATGCCAGCCACCTGCCCCAGCCTCTATCCCTGCCTTGCCTCACTTCAGGAAGGAGCCACTGCCTGCCCCAAGTGAGGCTCTGCCGGCTCCGGGGCACTGCAGGACATGCCCCCCGAGGCCATGCCGGGGAGTGGAGTAGTGTCCCAGAGCCGGCAGAGCCTCACTTGGGGCAGGCAGAGGCTCCTCCCCAAGGTGAGGCAAGGCAGGGATGGAGGCTGAGGCAGGCGGCTGGCGTGGGCTCCACCAGCTCCGGGGGAGTGCTCCACTCCCTGGCCCTGATGCAGGGGAGTGGAGCACTTCCCCAGAGCCAGCGGAGCCCGCGCCAGGCTCTGGCTCCAGCCTCACCTGGTGCGCGGCCTTGAAAAGGCTGTGTGCGGCCACACTTTTAGTTGTGCGTGGCCACGCACGCGCACACCTTAGAGGGAACCTTGTTGCTGACATGTGCAGCCTCTGTCATACAGACTTCAAAAAACACAGGGGCACATAGACAAACTGGTAATGGGCAACTATCAGTGAGAATCTCTGAGTGAAATCATGGCTCCATGGAAATCGGAGGCCAAGCTCTTATTAACTTCACTGAGGTCAAGAGTTCATCCTTAAACTTGAACTGTACCCACAACAGTACCATTAGGTGCTGTCTTTTTTTTTACTTTGAGTTAAAAATTCCACTTGTCAAGTTATTGTGGGCCGCTAATGTTAATAGCAAAGTTATCTTCGGCCACAGAGGACCCTGTGTTCCCAGTTATCTCTGGATGAAACATTATTGTGGTACAGAGAGACATTGGCATATGATAGCCATATGGAGCTGTCATTTGTGTGCAATGGGTTGTTGAAAAGGCAGGATAATTACCTATGGTTTGTCAGAAGCCATGCTAAAAAATAACCCTGGGTGATAATGACATCTTTGGACAGGGTCTTGCATGCAGGAGAAGCTAATTCAGGTGCCACCTAATTTATAGTTATTTCAAAAGATTTGGAAGATCATTTCACTCATTGCCACAGGATTTGCTACACCTACAATGTCATGAGTGTGAGTGGATGTTTCACTGGAGTACCAGATGCAGAGAGCTCCACCAGGATATGGAAGGAAAGACTGCTCAGCGGTGAAGGTGCTGTATAGGAACCTGGGAGCCCCAGGTTCAGTTCCCTGCCCTGCCACTGGGAGGTGGGTGGGGAGAGGACAGCATGATACAGAGTGCAATCAAAGGCATCAGAGTGTGGGGATGAGTATGAGGCCCTTGTCTGGAAGGGTGGGGCACAGTATAGTGTAAAACATTTGCTGAAGTCAAGCAGGGTTGCTAACCCAAGAACATTCTTTTTACTGACAACCAAACTTTTTTACTGTAGTTGAAAAATTTGCACTCTTCTAACTGGGATGTAACAGCTGGTTAGGGCCTGACAGAAGAGTTACATTTACATGATGTAAAACATATTTCAGTAAAAACACGGCAGTAAAAAAAGGTTGCCTGTCAGGAAAAAAACTTGCAGATTATCAGTAAAAAAAATTTATTGGGTTGGCATCTCTGGGGGATGGACCACTGTAGGCATGCCCCATTCACATATTCTCCCTCTGAAGCATGAACTACTTGCCACTGTCAGAAATGGGATTTACTGGGATAGATGGACCATTGGTCTGACATTATGGTACTGCTTATGTTTATAGGCAAAACTCTCTCATCAAGGACCAGATTCTGTTAACATTACTTATATATGGAGCAATACCTCCAGAGTAAGGTAAAAGAATAGCAGAAATCTGGCCCTGAGCAAGGGTTCAAAACACAGCTTTTAGTGGCATCTTTTGGTAGAAATGTCTATTTAAACAATCCAATCACTTCCCCTTTGTAAGTGGTCAACCTTGGAAGTTTTTCTTAGAAAGAGTTCTGTCTACATTTTATTGCCAGTTTACAAGTGACCTGTAGGTGGTTGCACTGCCTGACAAATGCTAAAGATTAATTTGATGACTGAGGGTGCTGCTTTGAAAAATAAGAATAAGCAATCAAACTGCTGGTTTGAGGTTCCATCCAGGCATTCTGCTGAAAGAGCACTCTGTCGGCAAATGCTTTAGCTAAATGCTTTCTTCATATTTCTCTGCTTAGCATCACACTGAGGAAGGCATTTTGCCAAAACCTTTGTCTGCAGAGCGTTGTTTGTTGGGCTTTAGATTTATACCTAAGCAATTTGAAAGGCGTTGCATTTTCCTTGACCCCTCCAAGTACAGCTTGTCACCAGAGTAGCAGACCTATGTGCTTTGGGGTTTGAGTCATAAGGCCCAGATTTTCCAAAAACAACAAAGAAATCACAAGTGGCATAGTTTTGGGATATTCTTCTTGGAGCCCCTTAAAGGAGCATGATTTTCAGTAGGGCTGGGGGAGGGGCCTGCAAGACTATTTCCCACAGAGAATGCCTTCAGAGGGGCACCTAGAATCATGAGTCACTTTTGAGAATCTTGACCAGGGTCCTATTCCATGGATTAAATCATGCTTTGTTTTGGGGGCCTCAGTATACATTATCCAGCATTATATGGTATCTTGTGCCCAGATTCTCTTCCACCTATTAGAGAACTGAGTGGATTCAGGTTCGATTCTATTCCATCCTGATCATGTCCTGAAAATCCATTAATTCCTTGTTAGCACACCATCACCTTACCCTTGAGACTGAATCAAAAAACCCACAAAAGCAGTGAGGTGGGAGAGAAGCTACCACCTTTGGATTAACCAGGACCCAAGCAGGATGGAAAAGAATCACACTTAGGCATTTAAGTGGACTGAAGCACCTAACAGGTTGAATAGAATCTGTCCCCAAGAATATCAGTAGACAGCCGTTGACCCTATGGATCATGGTGCACGTGTAAGCGGTCTAGCTAGGTACCTCATGTATCTGCTTGTACAGAGTCCTGCAACCATCACACCAAGACCTTCAGGATGTACACCTAGCAAGAATATGGTGGAGTGGAGGCTGTCCTAAACCTACCATCCCCCCCCTTTAGACCATTGAGACAGAGTCCAAAGGCCAGACTGAGTCCAGATGTTCTGTGTCTCAATGGTTGTAGCTTTTTCCAGAGAGCAACAGATAAGAACTGGTGCTGGCTGCATATTTTTTTCTTTCATTTTCTTTTATTAAAGCTAGAAAATGACAACCTGGTACATATTATTTCAGAATCTGTGTAAGCATCCACCACCTTTTCCCCTTCCCAACTTTTATCCTATGTGATGACAAAATTCTGTGTTTCTGAACAATCTTTTAGGGATTATGGCATGCAAGCACCTCATTATATTGCTAGAGAGCAGCTCTGGAATCTGAGATTTGTTGTCTTAAAGTAGCGTTTAGCACAAGGCTGTGGCTGAGACATGGCAGTTTGGTTACTGAACAGGTAGTGGCAATCTAAAGCAAGAACTAGGTAGAGCCTTTATACTGGTTTGCAGGCCTCAATTACTTTGCCTACAACTAACAATGGTAGGAGAGCATCAAATCCTGCAGCAATTAAAGGTCAGCAAAGCGGGATTTGTTTTTCTTTGCCAAATACTTTGCCAGCTGTTGCTTACTAAAATCCTGCATCCTAGTGGAGTATTTTTTTAAAACTGTTTGAGGGTTCCCTGTACCTGACGCAAGCCTATACTTAATTCATTTGCCAGTGAAGGCAAAATGCGCATCCACCAGAGTATGTCATGCCCATTTAGAAGAAGAATGATAGGAGGTCCCAGTATGAAATATTTCTGTAGTTTATCCTGAAACCCATAGTGAAAGAAGTTAAATTTGCCAGCATTAATCATAGCAGGCAATGGGTAACAAACCATGTAATTAATGCTAAGAGCTATCACATAACAGTTTGGTTACAAAACCGTATCCACAGAATCCCCTTTTCTTACGCATTCCTGATTCTAGGTGTGTTGAGCTGGAGTTTGAACAAAACCCTGGCAGGTAGGTTTTTAGTTTGCAATTACCTGGAAAAATACCTTTTTATATTTTCCCCTGTCTCCTCTCCCTCCCTTGCCCCCCTCTGCAGATCATTTAAAAGTGACACATGGTTAGACCTGTAAAGATGCTAACTAAGTAGCCTTTAACAAAGAGAGCCAAGAATTCATGGGGTGATATCTTTTATTGGACCAACTGTGTGGTTGGTATAGATATAGGAAAGCTTTAGGGTATTGTGGTCCCCTTTCTGAGGCCTCATCAGAGACGGCAGTTTTTTGTTCTGAAGGGATGTTGGCAGAGTTTAAAGAGTTTGCAGGGAAAAGAAGCCCCCATTGGAACCTGCATAGGAACCTGCACAGTTGCTAATGCAAAAGATCAGGACTTGGGTGACCACCAGTATCTGGGGGAACATTTGTTCACCAGAGCGCCCCAAGGGATGACGAGGTCAAACGGTTATAAACTACTGCAAGACCATTTCAGGCTGGACATAAGGAAGAATTTCTTTACTGTCCGAGCCCCCAAGGTCTGAAACAGCCTGCCATCGGAGGTGGTTCAAGCACCTACATTGAACACCTTTAAGAGCAAATTGGATGCTTATCTTGCTGGGATGCTATGACCCCAGCTGACTTCCTGCCCTTCGGGTGGAGGGCTGGACACGATGATCTTCCAAGGTCCCTTCCAGCCCTAATGTCTATGAAATCTATGACTTTCCCTGAAATAAGTTAAACTAGCTTAGAGGTTTAAGAATGTCATTGTTCTGAGTTTTGGCCACTGTTTTAGAACCTGGTCCTCTGAGGAATTAGGGGCTAAATATTCAAAAGTGCTTGTGGGCAGTTAAAGCCCAGGAACACATGGGTAGGTTCAGGAATACCAGTGGATTGCATTGGCAAAGCACTCCTGATATGGAGACAGATATCCTGGCATAGCTACAACAGGTACCAGCACAGGAAAACCGCCAGCTGGAAACCAGACAAGCTATAGTGACAAGGGCCCAGTTCAGTTAGTAAAACTTCATGTCCACTAGGGGACGTCTTCCTGTGCAGCTAATATATTTCTGCATGCCCATGACTGATGTGCCTAGGCTGGTAGAATTGTGCAGGGTAGACACAGTCCCAGTGACTTAGAGCCAGTGCATTTTAACATAGTGACATAGGCATGGTGCAGCCCAGGTCCCACTTCTTTAGGTCACTTCCTAAATAAGCTTTGAAAATGGAGTTGAGACAGCTGTCACGGAAGCAAAGTCTCCTTGAAAGTCAGTGAGACTTGAGTTCTTAAGTGTCTGAATCACTTTTTAAATTGAAGATAAGGCTCCTAAATCCCTTAAGCCTTACTGTCAAGTCCCTTAAACTAATACCAGTCTGAATTGGGAGCCCTCAGACTAAATGAGAATGGTGGGGAGTGGCTGGGGCTGCAAATCTGACCATTTCAATTTGGCATGGAAACGGGAGCTGAAAAATCCAGCTGTTAGTGAGCCAGAACTGAGCAGAACAACTGTCCCATTTAATGGGCTGGCATACAGCAATTTGCTGTAACTAGGGAGGAGATACTCAATGTGGGTAATGGAGCTGGGAAATGAACCATGGCCCTCCTGAATACTTGCCAACTCCCCTCCTACCTAGTGCTTTCAGTTGCATGACTCCTGTGGTTATGACTTGAGAGGTGTGAATAGTCGATACAGATCACTGTTTCTGATTGCAAAGAGGCTAGGAGCGAGGCAGAAACAAAGCCGCCACCTCCTGCAAATGAGAGGTTGGATTATTTAAAGTATTTTGACCTTTGCGATGTTAACACAAACAAATTGATTACAATAACCTGGAAGATGTAGGGACCACTGTTACAAACAGCCACTTGGCTATAGTCATTTGCAACTGACTATATCCAATGCAATAAAAGAAAGCCAAATCAATAGACCAATGGGACTTTCCAGTACCCTATATTGTGCCAGCTTTGTTACCTAAGGCCAGCAGCATACTTTTTTGTCCAATAAGGTGCATGCCCTAGTTTGAATTTTATCAGAGGATATGATGGATTGTCCATCTTTCGAAATATTTAAACTGAGACCAGATACTTTTCCAAAGGATGATGTTATTCATTGTTTCTAAACCTTTTACATTAGCTGCCTATTTTAAGCGAAAAAATTAAAAATTAACAAATCACAACTGCATCCCTTACATTGACAGTAAAAGTCAGAATTAAAAAAGTATCAGTGGGTACATCTACATATGCTCTTTACTGCAGAGTGAACTAATTAGCTCCTCAGTAAAGTGTCAAAGTCTACATGTGTGCTGGTATTAGGGCACAGGAAGGTAATTAATTCCTCCATAAGATAGTACTGTCAGCGACAGTACTATCTTATGGCGGAGTACTTCACTGCACCAAAATGCATGTGTAGATGCTGACCTTGACTATAAATTGTGCCAGGCCAGCCTAGTCAGCCAAGGGCCTACACAGCTCCAAATCAAATTGCTGCTGTTCCAGGCACACATGTAAATGCTGCACCCGGGAGCAGTTTACTCCAGGTCAAACAACTTCAGAGTTTATTGCATCACATTAATTGCACATGTAGATGCACCCCGTGAGAGCAATCCTAAACCTATAGAACAGACCTATGTGTGTGTGTGCACCTGTTCTCATAGTGTGTCAGTAAATGCCTGATCTTGAAGGGTAAGGGCCTGTAGGAGGAGGGAGAGTGAAATTTCATTTGCTTTAGATTGAAATTAAAATGTTGATGCCTTGTGACCTCCCTGCTTGACTTTCATGACTCTTCTAGGGTATCATGATCCACTGGTTGAAAGGCACTGCTCTAGACTGAGAGTTTTGTGGCCTGGTGCAGGAATGATTTTGTGAAATTTTATGGCCTAAAATATTTAATTTCTTTTGTTATGCAGGAGGTTAGACTAATGGTCCCCATCTGGCCTTAATATCTGTGTATGCATGGATTTTTCACATGACACACTTTCTCCTCCTGGCAAATTTGAAATAAATAATAAAAGCTTTGTGGATTGCCAGTTGCCTTTAAATAGATTCCTAGCTGCTGTTAGTGTATGTGTGTAATGTGTGTGTATACATACACGTGTGCGCACACACACACAAATACTTACTAAGCAGTCTATCTTATCTGCTTCAGCTCCTTGCTCTCACCATTTCCTCCTGTAGGCCAAATGTTGATGTTTTAAATACAGAATAAAGCTGGAAACTTTGTGTGCAAACTATATAACAAGGCACAGAAAAAGGCATATATCACATTAAAAGGACACTGCCAAATGATATCTAGCCTAGTCTAGACTAGATATTAGGGTAATTAATGAAAATGGTATAAAAACAAACTTTATAAAATTTAAGACCAACAAATATTTTTTACAATCTAGTTTTTTTTCTGATTCCAGTGAAAACAGTTGGCTTTAAATCAAATAAATATCACCAAGCAGTGTCAAGAAGCCTGTACATCCCAGCAGTAAGAGCCTGGGTCACTAAGGCTCTTGGACACTTAACTGTAAACCAATGGTCCCAACATAGGGGTCATGATCCCAATCAAGTTGCAGCACTTTAAGAGTGGGCTCAGGAGCACAACAGAAATTCAACAACAGCTGTTGGACTCAGACCAGAAGTGAGGTCATGAGCATCCTTCCCTGTGGGAAGGATGGGAACCATGGCTTTAAACCCTAAATCTCATGCACATTATCTTCCCCTCAGTAGTACTGACTGGAACGCAGCAGGAAACGGGTCAAGTCAATGCTCCACTCACTTCTGTTTGTGCAGGTCCCTGTGGTGTTATCCATCAAGGCTGACAGCCTGTATGGGCAGTAAGGGGAGCCTTCTGACTTCTTCTCTCCCCTGTGTAGGCTTATAGGGCAGCCCACAGCTTCACCCTATGGTATTACTGCAGGAATACGCTAAAATAGTTCCCTCACTGTACATGACCTCATTGCACCTGGAAAGTGAAATAAATTGAATGGAAGAGAGATGCAGCCCACGGCTTCACCCTATGATATACGTTATTGTGGGAATATGCTAAAACTGCTCCCTGACTGAACTAACTACATTGCACCTAGAAAGTGAAATAAATTGAATAGAAGAGAGATGCCAACCTAGATTTCAAGATCAGAAGCTTTTTTGTATGACAGCTGAGTCACAGCTCTGCCCTAAATAAGAACTCCTTATTGCATGTGGCAAGTTGACACAGAAATAGAATGAATGTCCCATCTCTTTCATGGATTTCCAAGAATAATGGTTGTTTAGTAATTGCACAATTGCTGAGAAGCCTTATTTTGAACCATCCATGAGGAAAATATTTAACTTGCTGTAACTGGGCTGGTAGGGTGAAACATCGCTTTATGTGAAGTTAAGCAGAACAAGTGATGCAAAGACTTCATGCTCTCATTTAAATGTAGTTGAAAGATATTTTTTGCAACAGCCACTATTCCAAATTTCTGGGAATAAATGTGTATTTTTCTGCTCTACCACTTTTTGCTGCCAGGGAACATACTTCAATCAGAAATCTTGGTAAACAATGTGCCATTGATTTATACAAGCCATTATAAATGAATATTGCTAAGTGGGAGACTCAAGGTACCAAGTTCAGTAACTTGTAGAGTAGGAGAAGTTAGTTGTATTATCTGCCAGACATTGCAACCCAGTAATAATCAGTAAGATTCTGGCTAAAGACTTAACACATGGCTCATGTAGAAGGGAACACTGTAAAAACAAACCGGATTTAAGAAATAGCAATGTTGGAAGGGATGTAAGCCATCATGCTTCAGGTCTCAAATGATCTCTAAGTAGTTGGGGTCAGGAGGGAACTTTCTCTGGGGAATATTTATCCCATTAGTGCCTCTTGCACTTTTCTTCTCAAGTAGCTGGTATTAGCCAGTTTTGAAGACAGGGTATTGAATCCATGCTCTGAGCTAGTCTGGCAGTTCACACATTTCTGTGTAATACAGTGCATGGGTAATATAGCATGACACACGCAATACGTCAGTGGAAGGTCAAAATTATGGCTACCATGAAGACCCGGGGAATTCTGTTGACTTCAGTGCAGTCAGGATTTCATCTGAAGTGCCTGGTGGGTATATGCTCAAAGTTAGCATTAACCCTTACGTGGCATATGAGAGGGAAACATCAAGTATTCTGCCCAGAAATAAATTTAAACCTTGATTCTACAAAGCATCCTTATTCTGCAAGGAAGCATGCTGCTTTTAAGGCTTCTAAAACTGGGACCAAAGAGGTCCTAGCAAAAAAATTACTAAGTCAAAGATGGATCCTAATAAATTAATTAAAGGAATTGTACAGTGAGGCTAATGTAAGTGCGGTCTTAGAAGCTGCACAACAAATGTGAGGTGATCACTGAGAAATCCACTTTTTAACTGAGGTTGCTGGGCTGATTTATCTCCTCCACTGTCTACTCTCCTCCCAGCATTTGATGTCTGTTATTGGACCTTGAAGCCAAGTCTCTGATCATGCTAGGGAGCAGAGTTTGTGAAAACAGGTCCCACCCATTTGTCCCTGCTTCATATGGGCCAAGTGCAGGAAAAAAAAACTAATTTAGCTATAAATAATTAGAGTGGTGCTGAGAGTGCACTACTAAGCATGCCTGAGACTTGAGAGCAGCTCTGGGTCCACACCAAACAATATGTATTGGTCTTCGGTACATATGAAAGCAAGGGTGAATGCATGGCGTCTTTCCCTGGCAGTTCTTTTTAAATTTATTTTGTCTCCTGAAGCAAACAAGCAAATAAATACATAGGTGCATTTAAGAGCAGTGACAGTCCAGACAAACTTAAAAAAAAGTCTTTGGGCTTCTGCCCTGAGAAATTCAGTTTTTTATTCTGTGCTTATGGCCTACGCTCTAATAAACCTTACCTCAGATAAAGCGGGAACATATTGACAAAAAGTCTGGAAGTCAGAGGGGTTAAATATTTTATCTCCTCAGAAAGGTGGTACTGGTCAAACAAAGTGGTGTTCTGAAATATTAATGCTTTGGCAGGTCTCATGAAATACTCCCCTCTCCCCGCCCATTGTCCTTATTCTTAATTAACTTGAAGCATGCTTAGAACTATTAAAAACATGAATGCCAAAAAGGGGATCAGTCAGGAATGAGCTCAGAAAAATGGACTTGCACTTCACACTGAATGACTGTTGTCATTGTCGCATTGTGCTATTGTGCTGTGCAAGGTGTTTAGACTTGAGATTTCAAGGAAGATTGAGGGAGTCAGATGCTCATGCCCCAAAAACTGAGGCTCCCCTAGGTTTTTCCAAGAACCCTAGCCTTAGCTGATGCCATTCTCTGTTTTGGCCTTCATGGGCTATGCAATATAACATTTTATCCATTTGATAAATCATCATGGAACAGACTTCCATGGCTGGAGGTTGAATTATGCAGAATGAAGGAACACATTTTCCATAGGGTAGGTGATTAGCCATTGGCACGATTTGCCAGCTTGTTGTGGTAGATTCTCCGTCATAGAATCATAGAGAAGTAGGGCTGGACAAGACCTCCAGAGGTCAGCTAGTCCAACTCTCTACCTGAGGCAAGATCATCCCTATCCAAACCATCCCATACCATCACAGGAAACTTGTAAATTAAGACTTTGAAAACCCTTTCCTACTTCAAACAAGAGTTAATTCAGGACACTCCAGTAGCCTGGGTGATCTAGGACAGGGGTAGCCAATCTATGTTGCATGTCCCACAAGTGGCATGGGGAGCTCTGAGTATGGCATACAGCAGATTGGGGAGGGGACAGTCAGCACAGTAGCAGATAGAGCAGGGAGCAGAAAGTAGAGCATCAGTTCAGGCAGGGAGCACAAGGAAGAAGGCAGAAAGCAGAGCAGCAGCTTGGACAGGGGACATATGCAACCTGGACAGGGGGTGAAATGCAACCTGTTTAAATTCGCTGATGATACCAAAATTTGGGGCGAGGTGAGCACGCTAGTAGGAAGGGAAAGACTGCAACAAGACCTGGATAGGTTACAGGAGTGGGCTGACAGGAACAGGATGCGTTTCAATACTGACAAGTGCAGGGTGCTGCACTTAGGCAGTAGAAACCAGCAGCACACTTATAGAATGGGAAACTCCCTTCTTGAGAGCATGGAGGCAGAAAGGGATCTTGGAGTCATTATTGACTCCAAGATGAACATGGGCCGACAACGCGAGGTCAC
>NW_017729022.1:125834582-125844103 GCF_001723915.1 Gavialis gangeticus | reverse complement strand
CGGACTTGAAGATCTACAAGGTCCCTTCCGACCCTACTTCTATGATACTATGATATGGGCAGAGATCAGAAAGCAAAGTAGCAGTTCAGGTGGGCAGAAAGGAACGGAGTGGCACTCAGAGACAATGTGGGGCTAATTTGTGGTATGCATGCTAAAATGGTTGGCCCCCACTGATCTAGGAGGTCAGAGTAGATGACCAGTAAGTTTCTTTCATGCCTTATAATCCATGAATCATAGCTTCAAGTTTTTGTCATCTCTTTATTTGCTTTACTACAGTTGCATAGAGCCCATTTCAGCCTCTGGGGAGGGAGTTGCAGGGAAGTAATTATGCAATTACTGATCAGCCAAGATCCTGAGATTTAATTCAAAGCAGTTACCATGTTCCTGAGAAAATGGTTCAAATACCACCTCATCCAAGCCCTCCAAAGACAAAGACTTAAACATCTTGGAGGATGATATATTTGCAATTTGAAACTTTCTGTCTTATGAAGAAAAAAACAAAGAAAATCTGAATCCAAAAGGTCTAAGGTCTGAGAGGAAGAAACCTAAAAGTTATTGTGAATGGATGCTTGTCTCAGCGAATTAATTTTAAGACATAGCAGGTCTCTTCTAAGAAGCAGGGTGAAGCAATACAGATTAAGTTGATTAAGAAAATATTTGCTTGGTCCACTAAACTAGTCCTTTCAGCCTGGGGGAGTATGGGAGAAGGATAAAGAAAAGCTCTGATTATTTGGATTTAAATTGAAAGAATAATTTTTATTACTCACAAAATATAGCCATAATTAAAGGAGATGATCTAGCAAATTAGAACTGTACCAACTCTCCCAATGTTTTGGCTGTGCTTTGGCTATGTTTCCCTCTGGGTGAGGAAAGAATAATATTATTATAGCCTTCCCTTTGGCTATGCTTTCTGTAATCCAGAATCTGATTAGTATTTATTTCCCTTTAAGCTAATCAGTTGGGCAAGAATAAGCATGGCCCTCTACCTGGGATCTCTTGAGCATATATTGACAACATTTCATAGAAGCAGAACATTGGCTGCCATGATTCCCCTGCTTTATCTGTGGCAGGTTAACATGTAAGGTCTGTGTTATGTGTCAGGGTTGATGGTAGTTTAATATAGAGTCTAGATTATGGATTTGTGTAGGATGATTTGGATAGGGATGATCCTGCCTCAAGCCAGGGAGTTGGACTAGATGACCTCTGGAGGTCCCTTCCAGCCCTACATCTCTATGAGTATGCCTATGACATTTGGAAACGCAGGAGTAGGCCTTTAAGAAAAGAAAATGGGGGCCGGGGGGGAATCTCAGCAGAGCCAGGTCCCAGCACTCAAAATTTGTGAGGTTTCTTTAAAAGTAATGGATTCTCTGTACATGCTTTCTGGTGTGGGTCATATTTTCATGCATTGCTCTGCACTATCTAGAATTACAAATCTGGGGAGTTGCAATCCAGGGGATAGGGTGCAAGTGGAGGCGGACAGGGTTAAGATGGAAGCTGAAACTCTTCTATAATTCCTGCCTCTAGAAGGTTGGGCCATATGAAATCCTTAAAAAAAAGATAACCAAACTAATTCAACAAAACATACCCACCTGCAAATTGTCTCACTCTCTTCAGTGGAAGGTAAGCACCTACATGAGTGCTTTGCAGAACTGGAGCCATCATTAGAAAAGGGAGAAATGTTTTTACAGGAATTTAGGAATTGTCATCTCTCCACAGGCCAGTACATTTACTCAGCCTCTCAGTTCCAGCTTTGTAGTGTACAGAGTGGGGAGTGGGTGGATGAGGCTTAGCTTTCAGCAGTAGAAACAATTCAGGCATCCCCTTAGTCCCCTTTCATGTGCTTGAGGAAAGAGCTACAAATTGCACTTTCCAGGAAAATGTAGGGTCACTACTGCTAACAGTGCCATAGGTAGCAATCTAAACCAGGCTAAACCCCAATGTGTAATATTTATCCTTGTGATGCCAAAGGCATAGATAAATTAGCTGTTTTTCTAGTCTCTCTCCGTGGAATAATTGGGTTTGTTTCCTGTTTTACGGAAGGGTGTATTGATAGTTGGGGCCTCCTTTCTTGGCCATTTTTTGGCTCTGGCTCTTTGTCAGCTTTTTGCTGGGGGCACGTGTGTGTGTGTATGCGTGCGTCTCAGGAGGGGAATTTCCTTAGCCTCTGATGTTGATGACTTGATTTTGAAGAAGTAAAAGGAACAGTTTTGGTAGCTCAGCTGTCAGATTGATGAGGAAAGATTAAGAACAGAGAGTTGAAGGGCCAGCTTACATCTCCTCAGCCACTTCATTACACATCTCCTAGATTTCAGTGATTGCTGTGATTGTGTGCTCATGTTGCTCCATAGAGGATGCTGGGGCTCTCATGCTGTCTGCCAGAGGCATATGGCAGCAGCACGAACTGTTTCCATAGCAACCTTTCAGAAGTATGACATCACCCGTGCTGTCAGATTTAAGCCCTTCCAGGCTTTTGGATTTCGAGGATTACATAACTTGGGAAGGGTTAGGCTACAGCTTGGATCTAATCAGTGTTCAGGGTTTTAGTCAAATTAAATAACAAAAAAAAAATAAGTCTGTGGAAGCATCAGCTGTTGTTGTGGAGCCCTTTGCAACCTAGCTACGCATGCACAGCAGTGAGCTGCATTACGGAGACAGTGACAGCATCCCAGATGCAGAGGAGCACAACTGGAGTATAGCTGGCACTGGGAAAAAGCCAGGATCATCTTCATACAGGCATCTATGTTTTGATCTTCAGAAGCCAAAAAGTATTCTATCGTATAGCTGCGACTGAGACAATCACCTAGTCCCTGAAACCTGGGGCTGCCTTCCCACAGCTGTTTTAGAAGCACCAGATATTCATGATGGGGGTTAAGAAGACAGATTCGTGCTGAGGTGATATCCTCATCCCTCCTCTGATGCTTTCCAAGCATAGCCATGGGACCATGCCACATGGCCAGTTGTCAGCAGATCACATGGCACTGCCTCAATTGAAGGTTCAGTTTCAGGTGGCAACAGGAGGCATGGGGGGAAGAAGAGAAGATGGGGAAGGAGGGGAGCATGCCTGCAGCGTCCCTGGCAAAGGCTGGCTAGAAAGCATGCTGTCTTCAAGGAGGTGAGCAGTACCCAGAACCAAGAAAGCCAGCATAGACTTGAGATGCTGAAGATTCCTACTGGGGTCCTTCTGGACCAAAATATATATCCCACCATAACGAGGAGGGAGCAGTTAAGGCGGCCATGCGTGTATGCACGTATATGTGCAATGGATTCCAATAAGGCCTGAAGTGCCGAGGGACCACAGCTTCCATTTACATCAATGGGAGCTGCAAATATTCTAGCCTTGTGGGAGTCAGAACCATCCTGAGGTGTGGGAAAACACACTAGGGCAGAGCTTGCTGAAACTGCCTGGGCTTGGCCCTGTTCTCAGAGTTTTCTAAATCAGCCACTCATAGAAATTACAGTAATGCAAGTGTTTTAAATAGTGCTCCTGAAAACATTTTTTGTGAATCCATCCTACTGCCTTCAGGTGCTTTGCTCGCCACACATTGCTTTAAGTGTTCTGACAGAAGGAAACATTTTTTTACTAATAAGGCCGGGGAGGTGCGGGGGGAGAGAGAAAAGCATGCTTAGTTTCTTTTTCTTTAGTCAGCATCTGTGCTGAAATCCAAAAACAGGTACCAAAATGACTGCAACCCAGCTGTGTTCTGTAACAATTTTGCAGTACTCCATTCCCATACAATCAAGTCTGATTCTTACCTTCACCCTGCTAGAAAATGCTCTGCAAGATACAACGTAGCATTCTAAAAATTACAGCTGCCAGTTTACATATAATTCTATTTTGAGAGCCAGTTACATGAAGGACAGGCGCATAAGATACCCTAGCAACAATAATGGCATATCTAGATATGCCATTATTGTTCAGAAGCGTGTGCTTCTGAACAAACATATTCATGATTCTACAGAAAATATTTCTCTTTACCACAAACTGTATTATAAATATAAAGCATATTTTATGGCTTTTAGGTTAATATTAGATTGCATTCAGTTCTGACATGCTTTTACAGGTACCTTGGGCAGATGTCAGTGTTGTTGAAATGTCATGCAAGATTTTTTCCATGGGAACAAAATTGAAGTGGACAGAGAGTTATGCTACTCAGATGTTTTCTATTACAAAAGGTTTATAAACTTGCAGTGGTGAAGTTAAGACATAGCACTAAGTTATGAATAGCACTAAAAGTATTTAAGACACCAGTTATTTAATAGGCTTTACTTTAACATATGAGTCAATCCCACAACTACTAAGGGGCCTACTCATATGAATAAAGATATAAATGTGTGTGTAAATGTTCCCAGGATCAGGACCTCCATGGATTACATAGACAAAGGAATTGATCTTTTTGTTCTGCCTTATTAAATTGTTACAGCACTTCTTACACTGTGTTTTTAACATAAATTTACGCCTAGGAGAAACAAATATATTTGTGGGAGGGAGGGGAGGTGGCTTAGAGTAAGTGTTAGAGATGGAACAATATTTACTTTTCCTACAAGTATTGGCATAACAGTGTCCTCTTGTTTTTGCAATAGCTGAATTGTTGCTTTGCTTGTAACCATTTAAATGCTTACAAAAAATATGAAACAGCCATTCGACACAGAACACCCTGGAATACGGCCACCAAATACAGAGCGAATGATATCTTGGAAGAGAGGGGGAGGAAAGAATGGATTCAGAAAAGACAATGCAGTTGCAGAAATTAAAAAGAATAGGGCCATTTCATTTTCTAAAAGTGCCTATTTTAATTAGATAGTTTGGAAAAAAAGCTCAGCCTCAAATATCTTGTATTTTTAAGAAGAAAATTCATGGGTTTATATTTACATTGCTGCATTAGTGAGTATCCCACCCATAAACTCTGAAAGATTTTTTTTCCATGAAAAGAAATCATTTAAATAATTTCTGTATCAGCTTGAAATGGCAGCATACTGAGGAGTCTTACACACAAGTATTTTGGGTTCCTTTTCAATTTTAAGTGGACAAGCCTGCACAATGGTCAGGAAAGTGAGGGACTACAGTATTTTATGTGACTGCGTTACTTACTTACAGGTGCTAGTAATGCTGTGTAACCTTTCACAAAGCTCTGAATCTTGATCAGCAGCAATCCTCCTGTTGAAAATCATTCTATTTGTGAACAAAGAATTACTCTGATAAAGTAAATATGTGCATCAAGGAGAAATATGAAAACAAATCATTCTCCATTCTTACTATGGCCCATGGACTGAAGCTCTTGTAACTAACATTGGACTTAAACTTGTGCTTACATAGTGTCCTGAATTAAAGATGTCTTGGTCTAAGGCAAGGTTTGAATTTAATTCTTTGAAAGTAAAAAGTTGGTGCATTTACCCACTGGCTCTTAAACTGTTATGTTGCCTTAAATTAAATCCTGAAATACTTTGAGGCACTTGTTGGAATGTGGTTCTTGCAACGACTAAGGATGTGGGCATCTTAGAGTTATCTTTGCCTTTCCCTTCTATTCAATATAAAATAACTCCCTGAAGTGTGTGTTTGTTTTACTGGCCTAGTACTGGCCCCATCTACCTACTCTTTTATGGTTCTTTGTCCCCTGTTTTCACAATCTGTTTGGTATTTCCTTTTCCATCTTACTCAGACCTCTGACTCCCTTCCTCCTTTTCATTTCAAGGTCTTCTCCAACACTGTCAAAGATTTGCCAAAAGTGAGTAACTAAACTCTGCCTCCCAACTCCATGTTTAGGAACATGCATCAGTAGTTTGATTTCCAAAAGTTTTGAGTGCTCTGCTAGTCCACTGTAGTCGGTAAGAACTCCAGGGTGCCCAGCATGAGGGCTGTGCAGAGCTTTGGTCCCTGTTTCAATTCGGCGGAGATTCGGCCCGATTGGATGGCCGAATCCCCGAATCTGATTCGAATCAGAGGACCCCTTAATCTCTCTGAATCAAATCAGAACCCTCCAAATCGATTCAGAGAGATTTGGACATAGACACAGCTTTAAATGTTTTTTCTACATACCTCTAGGTCAGTGGTCCCCAAAGTGGGGTGTGCACACCCCAGGGGGTGCGCAAGACAATCCATTGGGGTGCACGAAGAAAATATTAGAACTTGTATTTTTATTTATTTTTTATCTAAAAAAATAAGAAAGAAATTAAGCTTTACTAATATTTAATATACAGATTGACACTGGCGCCCTCACTCAGTCCGTATGTCAGATGGTCACGTGTCACGTACAGTATGTGAGGTATCCTGAGGGAAGAAGCGTTCATTCGCTTTCAGCGTATTGCAACGTATTGCAGTTTACATGTGCCCAGTTAAGTGGATTTACAAATTATATTATCTAGTTTTAACTAAACTAACCCTCACAAAATGGACAAGTGGCTTAAAAAGATTCCTGCAAAGAAACCACGGATTGAAGATAATACTAATAATGCAAGCACAAGTGAATAGCAAGAAAATGGCAGAGCTGACACTTCTCCTACTCCTAGTACGAGCTCTTCGTCTGCCACATTACAAGGTAAAAACTAAATAATATTTTTTTTTAGTGAGAGCAAAAAAGTTTTTTGTACCATTAATAAATAAAATATTTTTTTTTAAATATTGTTGATTTCATCTTTATCTCATCCTTTTTTAATTTCTATTTTTTGTCTATGTTTTATAATGTACATAATATATTAGTACAGTAGTACATGTATATAATTTATAAATAAATAAATATACATATATTGGGGGTGCATGCTCAAAAATTTTTTACTGATAGGGGTGCGTGATCAAAAAAGTTTGGAGACCACTGCTCTAGGTAGCAGGCAGCTTGTGAATGCTGTGATGGTAGAGCACATGGAGCATCCCACAGGAGTGCGGGGGACTGCCCAGCGTGCTCAGCAGTAGAGCAGAAGAACTTCTGGTCCACTACCAGGTGTGCCAGGGAGTGTGTTGGGGGAGGACCTGGTATCCCCCCCAGCTTGGCAACCGGTGCCTCTTGGGTCTGGAGGGGCACAAGGGGCCCCCCTGCGCGCTCCCCAGTGGACTCAGAAGTGGACTGGAAGTACTTCCGGTCTCTGGTCCACTTCCGGGTTCGCTGCCAAGCATGTGGAGGGCCCCCCCACACTCCTGTGGGATGCTCCACGCGCCCCACTATTGCAGCATTCGTGAGCCATGCTGGTACCTCAAGGCATGTAGAAAAAACATTTAAAGCTGTGTCTATGTCTGAATCACTGATTCTCTGAATCAATATCGAATCTTCAGATTCGGATTCGGCTGAATCCAATCAGTAACAGTCATCCAAATCAACGAATTGAATCACTGTCCCTGATTAGGGCCAAATCCAAATCAAATACGGCCCACTTCACACACCCCTACCCAGCATCTGAGTAAATCAGACCCATCATTGAGGTGTCCAGACATGGGCATTGACGTTAGCTAGCCAATTTTGACTGTTCGTGCTAGGACAAAAGTAATCAAATGTCATGTTTTGTGGCACAAGCTCATTACTTCAAAGCTCAGAGAGATTTTTCTCTATATATACAGCATTGTACAAGTAGCCAAGAGCATTATGGGAAGTGTGGCTAGATGTGCAATAATGATTGTGTTCATACAGCAAATTCAACCCTGTAAAAATAGATGATGGTAAAAGAGGACAAAATGTACCATAATTCGGGAGAGTTCAGAGAAGGCTTGTATTTGAAAGAAAATGTTTGTTTCTTGATCAGTTTTCATCTTCAGGCCTCCTTAAAGAGTTCATATTTTGTCCTTCATGTGTGTGGAGTTAAGAGAGGACACATTACAAGTCATTGTGCTCCTAAAGATGAGTGAGCATGTCCATAGAGGAGGACAGTAATATGGATGTGGAATGTGACTGGAATATTAAAGTTCTAAGATTTGATGATGAGCAGCGTTAGCCAAATATTTGCTCTTTACAGCCATAAGCTCACTTAAGAACCAAAAAACCCCACCACATAACATTTGCATATTTTTATTTTTTATGCTGTTCAATAATTTTGAGGTTCCAATAAATATTTCCATTTTGCAAATCTGACACGGTTGATTATGGGTCATTTTCAAGCCAGACTGTAAAGAATTAAGTGAAGGGAGAATATTGGCATTGGTATTCTAATTCTCTGATCCAGATGGAAAAGTCTGTTTCCTTTTTCCAGGAGTGATTTTTTTGTCTTTTCAATATTGTTTCTCTTATCACTCCTATCACTCTTTTATCTGTCTCTTTCCCTCTCTAATAACAGAGGCTTATGCAAAGATCTATATTCTGTCATTTTTGGATTGGATTATGTTTGGCTGTAGGATGAGCCAAAATTTTTTTACTTGAAGAAAAAAGTCATTGCCTTTTTGCAAGCCTCTGGAAAACACCCTTAATATTTGTTTGTACTCCCCCTTATGTTCTCTTTGCATTTGTTCTTAAAGATTATTGTTACATACAGTGCAATTAGCAATATTCTCTGAAAAAATGTCACAAAAGCTATTAAAATATGACACAAAGGCTGAAAGTGAGAAGCCTGACCAAGAAAAATGGCAGGGAGAGCTTAAAATGATGGCAGATTAATTTTTTGAACAGGGCAAATTGTTCCATCGTCCAGATTCATGATTCAGCATTCTTTATGTTAATAATTTACAGTAATAAATGGTAAGTTAATACCAGGTTTGTCTAGGACAAAAGAATGTCTGGGTTTGAAATGAGTGACTTATCTTGGAATCAGCTTGGATGGAGCAGTACTGTATGGAAATGAAGGGAAAAAATTGAAATAGAGCAGGAGCTGCATGTCCACTCCTCAGCAGTGGCAGGGTTTTTCATGTGGAACGATTCAGAACTTGGTCTGCTCTTAGTCAGTGGTGCTAAATGTTTCTTTGAGATGAACTCCACAAAATAAAAGTGTGTTCCTTTGAAACTGGGACATTTAGAAGCTTTCATTCCTTCCACATGTGCAAAAGGGACATTTTGTGGTTCCTGTTTCTCAGGGCTGGGTTGTTCAGTGTGCCCTCTGTGGGGTTTAGCATGTGATTTTGTCAGCATGAGCAGCTGAGAATTGTTAGGGCACAATTCCTTCCCTATGCACCTCCCCCCCACCTTAATTTACCAAAGGTAAATTATTATCAGTCTCAGCAAGCTGGCTCAGTTCTGTTGGCTGATGCCATCTACTTCCATTCTTCACTCCTCTCTACCTACTTACTTGGCAAAGAAAAGCAGGGACACAATCTGTGTAGATTCGGAAAAGATTCGGAGAGCTTCAGTGCTTCAAGCAGTCCCTGCCCGCTGCAGCAGGGAGCTGGACCCGGACTTGGAGCTGGTAAGTAGGGACGAGGGAGGGCTGGAGGAGCAGAGAGGGGACCATGGGGGGACTCCTGCCAGGCCCCATCCCCTGCCTGCTCCCGCATCCCCCCCATGGCTGTCCCACCAGCCCCAGCTCCCCATGATTTAAAAAACAAAAGCCCCAACTCACCAGGTGCTGCTGGGCAGGGGGTGATCCCCACTGCCCCAAGCTGCATGGGGCAGTGG
>NW_017729022.1:125817910-125829582 GCF_001723915.1 Gavialis gangeticus | reverse complement strand
GGGGACTCCTGCCAGGCCCCATCCCCTGCCTGCTCCCGCATCCCCCCCATGGCTGTCCCACCAGCCCCAGCTCCCCATGATTTAAAAAACAAAAGCCCCAACTCACCAGGTGCTGCTGGGCAGGGGGTGATCCCCACTGCCCCAAGCTGCATGGGGGGCTCTGCCGTGAGCCCCCTGCCCCCTCCCCTGCCACTGTCCCAGTCTGCCCGAGCTCCGGCCCTTTAAGAAAAAAAACCCGAAACCCACCCCAGACTCATCGGCTTCTGCAGTGGCCTTGGAGACTCATGGAAGAGCCCCCCCCCCATGTGGCAGGGGGCAGTTGGGGCAAGAACTGGTGAGACAGGGGTTTTTTATATCTTAAAGGGTCAGAGCTGGCGCGGGCAGGGCAGCCATGGGGGGGCATTGGGAGAGTAGGGGGGGATCAGGGAGCTCATGGCAGAGCCCCCCATGCAGCATGGGGCAGTGGGGGGCAGCAAAGATTGCCCCCCGCCTGGCAGCACCCAGTGAGTCGGGGCTTTTTTTTTTTTCAAAGAGCCGGGAGCTGGGGTGGGCAGGGCAGCCATTGCTGGGTTTGTAGAGTGGGCGGGGGATGGACCTGTGAGATTCAGAGATTTAGCCGAATCGATTCGGGACAGTGATTCAAATCACCGAATCAAATCACTGTCCCCCAAATCAGCCGAATCCGAGGTGAATACTAGCTGCTTCGCACAGGCCTACTGGTCTGGGTATTAACAAACTGGTTTTTCCAGTTCCACTAGGTAGGATTGGGGAGTGGGGGAAGAGGCAGGTCACATACCCTTTCTTCCTTCCTATTGTAGAGAGATACAAGCCAGGACTTTTTTTGCACTCAGACTTTCTCATCTACTGCACGAGTCCCTAGGGCAAGAAGCCTTGTATTTGGCTTTCTATAGATCACATCCTTGCTCCTAAGTTGCATGAACTGTGAAGACAGCTCCAGATTTTAAAGGGAGAGCCTGTGGAGTGCTCAACGTGTCCCAAACCTGAGTGCCTTTGTACAGGGGGATTTTCACAGGCCCCTTCAGGAACTGGGCCCCCAACTCCCAATAACTTTCTGTGGGAGTTAGGTGCCACACTGTCCTCTGAGCCTTTGTAGCCTCTGCTTCATTCAAAGTGGTGGCTGGGTGCATTATCCTCAGCAGAAGCAGAAGCCTTGATCGCAGGATTCTGCTTGACGCAGGTGTTTAGAGCTCTCTGTTAATTTATGCTGTCTCTATCTCAGACCGTCTTGTTTCAAAGCTAAGTTCTTCTGAAAGGTGTTTGATCTCTGTATCTTCGTGAGAGTTGAGCTGGTTCCTAGCAGCCCCTACAAGCAGTTGACAGCTGTCTAACCCTGAACAAGAGACAGGCCACTGAACAGGGGAAAAAAATAAAACAAATTGTACATATTAATCTGTTTTATAGTATCTCTTTCTGTGTTTACTCACTATCTCCTAGCCCACACATGGCAGAAGAAAACAGTCATTTCTGCTGGGCTGGCTATTCAGCTTTGTCATTAATTTACCTCATTTAACCTCCACGGAAATTGGGAGCATTTCTTGATTGTGTCACTTGAGTCTACAAGCCAATAATAGTAAGGACACATTTATTGCTTACCTAGTTCAGCAATCACTTACAAGAGACTGTGGCATAATTAAAGTTTGTGTTCATTAGACTACATATCCTATATAGTGAAACTTAATTACATATGGGACTATAGATAGGGGCTTTTTTTGTAACACAAGATTAGATTCTCTATGGAAAGCTGCCTCTATAAATAAGAGGTTCCACTGCAATTTTTAATTGCTTCTAGTTCTTTGCAGTGGTGCGTGACTGAACAGAGACATCTAGGGGTATAGTGCCAGCTTGCTGTTCAGGAATTGAGCCAGGCAACTTTCATGGAGATCAGTGGAAGTCAAAGGGACAGAGGAGTGCACAAAAGCAATGAAAATGTACTCACTCCTCTCCAGGCTCAGCTAGGTGCAACATTATTTCACGTGGTAGCTATCCATTTCTTGTATTTTTGACCTCTCCAGCCTTGCTTCTGGTTCTCTCTCTCCCTTTCCAGTGAAAAACCTCCCATGGACTTTCTGCCCCTCTCAAAAGGCCTCTATGGGAGATGTGTAATGCCACATGGCATCAGAATGGACTGCCTAGGACAAGAAGAATTGGTAGTTAGGCTGCAGTGGGGAGGGTATTGAAATTTGTCTGTAGTGAGTTTCTTCCTAAGCTCTTCAAGCCATAACATGAGAGTTGTCTTTGGTTTTAATGGGAGACTTCTGTTGCTGTGAAGGGGAGTGGTATGCTTACTCAGGATAGTCCTCTTTAGTTGAGGAGGACATCAGTGATTTAACTTGTCTACTAAGCCAATGTGTTTAGGTTGTAGTAACAGTGTCTATTGGCCCTGTAATGTGAATGTAGTGTGTGTAACAGCAGGTGGGACCGGGGGAAAGTATGTACAAAACTGTGATTATTGTTAATTTGGACTACAACTCCCAGAAACCCCCAGGGGCTGAAGGTCAGGGGAAAAAAGAAGAGGAAGCTAGAGGCTTGAGTAAGGAAAAGAGAGAGAACACAGTGTACACATGGAGCCTGGCGTGGTCAGCCAGGACTGTGGACTGAAGAGCTAAGTACAGAGAATCAAAAAGCCTGAGGCTGAATCTATTCAGTCTTTGCAGGTTAGTCTAAGATGCACAGATTAAATTGAAACAGAAGTGAACAGACATTTACCTTTGATTCAGGAATTGCAGCCTGCAGTGGCTCAGGCCAGAAGCCAGGGGGTGCTAGAGCATGGCTCTGCCTGTGTGTGCTTCCTCATCCTGCTGCTCCCGAGATCTCTGGGATTTACCGTCCAGAATGACAGCAGCAGGACTCTTCAGGGTTGCTCATCACTTCCTCTTCCTGCTTCTAGGTGCCTCTAGGATTTGTAGTCTACAGTTGCAGCCAGCAGTAATTTTGAATGGGGGAAGGGGTGTTTAACCCCTCTCCCTGGCCCCAGACCCCAGCCTGGGTTTTCTGGGGGGGTGGGGGGATTGGGGGTAGTCCTTCCTCCATAGACTGGGCTGCATACCCAGCCAGGCGTGCCACCCTTCCCCTGTTGTCAGCCAGCCCTCACTGCTCCAGCTTGGGAGTAGAGGGGTGGAGCCAGCTCTGCTCTCTGGAGTACGCAGTACAACCCAGCCCAGAGCTGCAAAGCATGCTGGGATTGTGGGGGACTGTAATTTAACTTGAACCAGGAAGAGGTCTGCATCTGGGGTAGAAGTTTCATAATCTGGTTTGACCCAAATCAGTTAAGTCTGATACTCCATTCAATCAAGTTTATTTTAAACCAGTTTCAGTCATTTTGAAACTGGTTTATGTGCACTGAGCTTCCATTCTGTTACAGGTTTAAACCAGTTTCCGATCACTTAAACTGGTTTATGTATAACTTCTGTCCCTAGCCAAGGAGCTGGACTTAGACTTGGGGGCAGCTGCAAGCTGTTGTTTCAGCACTCTGGGACAGAAGCCTTCTTTGCAGACACCTCCAGAAGTGCAAGAAGGTAAGGTGCTGAGTGTATGTTACCACAGTGCTGCTGATGGTTCTTTACCTTTTACTTGTTCCCTCCCTTTTGCCCATTGGCTTGTGACCATAACTTCTATGATTGCCTGTATAAAAGTGGGAATTACCCCTTGCTTCTGGTTTAGTGTGACCACCCATCCCTAAGTGGGTGGGACAGCCCTGAAAAGTGAACATCAAGTCCTGGTCCTGGGCTGAATGACTCTGGGACAGCATTTGTCCTGGATTCCCAACAATTGTGCAGAGATCCAGGTTTTCCATTCACTGTGGAAAAATGTGGGAAGCAAAGGATTTCCCCGAGCAGACTGGCAGAGTTCCAGCCTGCAAGGGGCTGCTTAGAACTGGGAGGAGCAGGACATGGGGGACACCACATGCATGTGTGCACATGCACACGTGCATGTGGTCAGGAATACAACCCCAGGGAGCAGCAGAGAGCAGCTCCTCTAGCTGTCTGTAGGTAAGCCTATGGGGGGTGGGCATAGGGAGAGTAGGGAGGGCCAGATTGATGTCCCCACAGTGAGGGAGGGAGTGGGGCTGGGGCGCTGCCCAGCTGGGGCAGTGCATGGGCCCTGGGGCTGGGGCTGGGATGTGCAGCTGCAGGGCCTGGCCAGGGAGTGGGACAGTCATGGGTGGCTCCTCCAGGGGCTAGCAGGGGGACTGGCTCCCCACCGCTGCATGCACTCCCAGCAAGAGGGTATGCAGGGCCACAGTTACCCTCAGTTTTGTGCTCCCTGTTCCGCTACCCTCCCCACCAGGAGTCCTACGCCATCTGAGCCACCACGGCAAGACACCCTCTGCCCACCTGGCAGCAGCAGGAATTGTGACAACAGCGGGGGTTGTGAACCCCACTGCTGCCAAGTGGGCAGGGGGCACTTTGCCATGGTGGCATGGCCAGAGCAGGGCTTTTGGGGGGAGGACAGCAAGGAGGGGAGGTCTGAGCCCACAGCAGGCAGTCCACATCCTCCCCCACCACTCCCCATGGGCTCTGCTCTCTGTGTGCCACTGGGGAGGAGAGGGGGGGTAGACATATGTCCTGTTTTCCCATTTTGAAAAGGTGGTCACTCTTCCTGCTGCAGGGTTGGCACAGCCCTTTGGCTGTGTTTGAGGAGGGGGTCTTGCAGCTGAAGCATAACCCACATATCCTTTATGTGGAGAACACCCTGAGCCACCATGTAAGACAGGATTTAGAAGTTAAATGCATCCAGGCTTGTCACTCAGCATTCACATCTGAGAGCAACTTCCTGAGTCTGAAGGTAACTGGGGACAATCTCTCACTTTCCAGCCTGCACCTGAAATAGTCAGGTGCAGCTGAGTCAAGTTAGGCTCCAGGCTATAGAAGTGGGCAGAAGGTTTCCCAGAGCTGCTGGGGGTATTCTTAACAGGCCAGTGCAGAAAGCGCTAGGAACAGGAGCTGATTTGTTTATACTCCATGTTTTTACAGATTGCTGAATTGAAGCTGTGATGTGGCTAGGGACCCTATTGATTTGGGGCTGCCCAGAAAACTGGTGAATAAATCTGAAACCCTTTAGAGGTTTTTCTTTTCCTAATATGGAAAGCCAGCTGAGCTGCCAAGCTGGTGCATGGACCTTGGAACCTCAATTTACTATTGTGTCATATACTTTGTGTTATCATTTACACCTGTGCAAAGTAAAATGCCACTACTCTGATCTGATGGGCTTTCCCCCCTGATTTATAGCAGTGAAAATGACTAACCTGGGGGCAATGAACCCTTGCAGTGATCAGGAAGCTCAAGAAGTTAAGAGAACTGATTGCTTCAGGTAAGGGGGTGTACAAAAACACCTGCTTTTACTTCACATTAATTCACCCCAGGTGACAGATCTGAGGTTGAATCCCAGGGAAGACAAGGCAGTACATTGTTTTTGCAAGTGTTAGTATCAAGGTGAAGGCTGTGGGTAAGCTTAAGTTTTACCCTGACCAGTTAAGTGTGGTAAACCTGCCCCATCTTTACTAGGATTTCACTGATTGTCACAAGTCACAACATGGAGTTTTCTACAACTGCTGCTATCGCCATGCTACTCACTTGGCATGTTTCTGAGGGGGCTTTCTTTTATTAACAGTCTGTTGGGTAGAGGACATGGTTCATGGCCAATTTGCAAGTATACTTAATGAAAGCAGTGTTATTTATTTGCGTAGAATTTTAGGGCAGCACATTTTCACCTTTGTATTTACATGGTTATGATGATTACCAGATAGAGCTAAACCAAGTAAAAAGATGCCCAGTCTTTGGATGCAGGCAGACAGACCATTTTCATCGTCATTAGCTTCATGACCTTTGCCTCTTCTGAGGGGATTTCGGTGGTGCTCTTCTTCTTAGGGGCTTCTGTATTGTTCCAGATTCTCCCCTCTAGCTTTCCCATTGCTCTCTATTTAACATGCATGCTGCACCTTACATAAATTTTACTTTGGATCCATTCAGGAACCTTTGTGTTTATACAAATTAGCAAGGCATTTTTTTGGCCAGGCTTATTTTTTACACAGTTCCTAGAAGCAATTTGATGTCTCCTACCTCCAGGAGCAATCCATTTCTGCCCAGATGGAGTAACGGTCTCCTGTTTATCTTCATTTTGCAAAACATGCATACCACCCCTAAGAACTAAAGGAGTTTTGTTCAGTTTACAACTGCTATCTTTTTAAAAAGCATCTATAAGCATTTTCACATTTCTGTTCACCTAAGCATCAGTAATAGGCATCCACACACATTTTAGAACATGTTTATTGCTGGGTATCCCACATACCCTGTTACCTAAAGAAGGGTCCTGGCTCACACATAGGATAGGTGCATGGGCACATCCAGGATTTTGTAAAGGAGGGTGCAGGAGCAGCCAATGATACTACAGAGTAGCTGCACCCTCACTCCCCATTGTGACCCCCCTCACTGGGTGGGCATACCCTGCAGCAGGAGCAGCCATGGTAGATATTTTTAAGTCCCCAAACAGGTAAGAACCTATCCTTTCCAGCCTCTCTCCCCTTCTGTGGTCAACAACACATCCCCTCTCCTGTTTCCCCACCCTCCCACTTCCACCGCTGCTGCTGTCTCCAGCTGCCCCAGAAGTCAGGGGAGGAGGAAGGCTGCAGAGATGCTCCTGTTCTGCTTTGACCAGGCTTCATTGGGACCTGGAATCAGCCAGGGACAGCAGTGGTAGTGTGTTGGTGGGGGCAGGTGGGTTCTCTTCCTCTGTGCTCTTCTCTTTTCCTGTGCTCTTCTCTCTCTCCCAGGAAGATGAGCAGGGAGGAGGGACCCACCCATCACTGCTGCTGTCCCCAGCTGAGTCTGGCTGACTGTGGAACTTGGCTGCAGCAGGGCAGGAGTGACTGTGGAGCCCTATCCCCCTGGCCCGAGGTCAGCAGAGACAGTGACAGGTGGGGGAAGAAGAAATGGAAGGGACAGGACATGCTACAGAGGGGAAAGGAGGGAGGGAAGTCTAAATTCCTTTGAGAACTTAAAAAAAAGTCCACGACTGCTGCTTCTGCAGCCTTGACTGAAAGGAGAGTGCATCTGCATCACTACTGCCCCTTGGGATCTTCCTCTGGACAGGTGAACTTCAAAAGTCACTGAAGCAAAATGCAGTCACCACAGTGCCACTCTAGAGTTAGTTAATGAACTCTTAATTTATTAATCATAGTTAAACTCATGAATGAGCTCACTTGCAGTTCATCTTGAGTTGCCCTTGTTATGCTGTCAGACACAGGGAAAATGTCTCTGAAGATCCCAGTTCTCAGACACTGCTGTATCTCAGTGTCACCTTCCAGACTCTTGTAGTCCCCATCAAATTGGACAGTAGCATCTGTCTTGAGTGTTCTTGCCTGCAAACTTCAGCAGGATATAAGATTTGAATTGCCTCAAGTCTCTCCATATATCTGCTGGGATTGAAACCTTTGAACAAGGTGGCTTCTAGCAACCAATTGGTCCTTTAGGCTATCTTTGCATGTGCTCTGGGGGTGGGGATAAGGGGATGCTTTAAATAGAGGCCACTTTAATTAGGGGGTGCTTTAATTAGAGCAGCTTTCAGAGCTACTCTGATTAAAGCTCCTGTGACATCTCATGTATTCAGTGGCCTGTGCTTCAAAATGGCAGTGGGGGCTTTAGTTAAAGTGCCCCTGCCACCATTTTGAAGTGCAGGGACACTGAATACATGAGACATGGAGACTGCTGGAGCACACTCATTAGGATGCTTCAGTAGACTCGATTAACTGAGTCTTCTCTGATGCGCTGTAATTACAGTGTATTGGAGCAGCATCTTCACACTTCTACAGACACCCATAGAGTCCTCAGGGGTTAAATTACTGTCTCATGTCTGGGAGCAATTTTTTATTCCCACAAGCCCATACCTGGGATAGCATTAATTTATCAAATTGTGTGTCGTTCTCCATACGTTGTGTTAGTTATCACATTAGCTAATACAGAGTAAGAGCACAACTTTTTGCTTGTAGAGGTGACACCCAAATGGGAGTCTGACCCTTTGTGTTTAGTAAATCACATGGTACCAAGCTGCATATTTTCATTTTGTAAAATGCCCACTGTGAAAAATGAAATTATTGCAAAAATACTCTATTTTATGGCTTTTGCAATGTTTTGTAAAATTCTGGTATGTTGTTTTATGTAATTCGTGCAAATGTTACTTTTACTGAATACTCATTTTGTCAGAACAGCTTCTTAGTACAGTGTGCCCCATATCTGTAAACTGGTTTTGCACCTACAAAAAATGGAGATGAAGTGTCTAGTAAGAAAAAGTGTTGTGTTTTCTCCATATTACCTGCCTTTCCACATAACAGAAAGCATGAAAAAAGTAGGTTTTATGCAGGTTTAGCAAAATAAAATTTAACAGATTTGGAAATAGAGAAAAGTGTTTTTTGGTTCACTTGTAATAGCAAAAACTGGAATGGTCATCCACTGTCCCCTAGTAGTAAATACTGAGAGCAGTAGATCACATGTCTTGTGCATGCCAATTAGAACTGGCATATCAGATTCCATGGAGAGAATTATATGCCATAAAGAACAAGATGAGAAATAAAGTGCAGCAGAACAAACAAACAAACAAAAAAAGACAGCTTATAAGGAGGTGTTAATTGGTGTAGGTCCAGTGAAATCAGTTGAGTTGTGCAGGTTTATACCTGCTGAGAATGTAACTAGATAACTTTTTTGGTCAATTTTGGTCTTAGCTTTTAAATATGAAATTGCTTTAGCCATGTAGCTATTGAATTCAAACCACAGCACAGTGGAACATCTCTTTGGCTTTGTAGTTGTCTATGCTTTGATTGGTAGGACAGAATCTTGGATCGAAATGAGGCTGAAAAACTCCTATTTGTTTCAAGAGGGCCATGGCTTGTGTCTTAGAGAGAAGAATGGTCCTTCCTATGTTTTGGAGTCATCTATATTTCTAAAGACTCTTGTGAACTTTAGGAAACTAGGGGGTACCCACATTACAGTAGAAAAAAGAAAATAGCATTGTCCTCACGGTAGCACTTATTTATGCTAACAATCCTCCAAACTGTCTCCAGACTTTTTTTGTTTTGTTTCAGTTACACTGTATTCTTCAGTCCCATTTCGTTCTCACATTTGCTTACCTTATCGTATCTCATCTTACTTGTTTCAGTCGGAACAATTTAGGTGCCCTACTTCACTAGACAAATTGGCTGGCACTACACAGGTCTGCTGGCCTTGTATCTTCAAGCAAATATCAACATCCTACCCTGTAAGATGCTGTTAGTAAGCAACAAAAGCAAATACAAAACTAAAGGAGGTTACTGAAAGCTTGTGTCAGGCTTTACATCCTTCCATGAAAAGAACTTAATATTTATATTCATTTTAGGTTCGTATTTTGTATTTTAGATATCATATGCATTTTATATTTTAAGTAGACCTGCTCTGGAGGCCCTTCCTATTATTTTTTTTTAGCAACCTTCATTTTTAAGGTATTGTGACAGGGAGGGATCGCTTAGGAGTCATCGTATCAGTAATATTAAACAAAATAGCCATTAGAGGGTCCATCCACAGAGTGCTCTGCTTTCCACAGAAAAGCTGCATTTCTAGTAACGGAAACTAAAAATACTTCTACCCCAAGTAAGAACTATTTTGACTTTGTGTCTGTAGGGCTGAAAGGGACTTTGTGGGGTCACTCATCCAGCCAGGTCTGCCAGGGGGAGGGAGGGGTCGGGGTCGGGCACTGGGGGCAGTGTTGTGGTCATTTCCCCGTCTTCCACAGTGTACCTCACC
This sequence comes from Gavialis gangeticus, assembly GCF_001723915.1. Lineage (NCBI taxonomy): Eukaryota > Metazoa > Chordata > Crocodylia > Gavialidae > Gavialis > Gavialis gangeticus. The sequence continues at coordinate 125,819,794 of NW_017729022.1, read as the reverse complement.
TGCAGGCAGCTCTGTTCTGTGCAACCCTGTACACTGTAGAGTCTAAGGAAGGGCTGGCGCCCTGGGGTGTTGTGGGACACCTTTGGGGGCCCACCAGAGGGCAGGTAAGGAAGGGAAGACATGTCCACTGCTGCTGCTGTTGCCAGCTGACCCAGCCTAGGGGTAGGGCAAGCCCCAGAATCGCTTCCACCCCGCTCCAGCTGGGGGCTTTGGGGAGTGACTGCACAGAGTGCTGGGCTTAGACAGTGGCAGCAAGCGGGTCTGCTTCCTCCCCCCCTATCACATTTGCCCAGTGTCCCAGGGACTTCAGTGGCAGGGAGCAGCTATGCAAGGTGCTGGCCAGGAATGGTCATTGGTGGTCTTCCCCCTCCCCCTCTCCAGTGCCTGCTGCTTGTCAGCCAGGGATGCCCTGTGGGACTGGGCAGAGGGTAGGAGTGCCTGGAAGCGGGGGACCTACCTGTTGCCATTGTCCCTAGCCAAGCTCAGCATCCTGCTGCAGCTCACAGAATCTCCTGGCTGGAGCAGGGCAGAGGTGGCTCTGGGGATTCCCCTATCTCTGGTCAGCTGAGGACAGTGGTGGCAGCATGTGGGTCACTGCTTACTATCCTCAGAGGCAAACCCTGGGCAACTGCTGCCAGAGGAGCGGGGGAAGGAATGGGAGGGTCAGAGGGTCAAGAGTGCGGGGAGGGCGTCTTACGTGCTTCCTGAGCAAAAGAGTCTCCAGCAGCTGCTGCCAGGGTGCAAGTCTGTCCACTGGGGAGAGGAGGCACAGTGGGTTGCAACCACCCCTGCTGCATTGGTAGCATCTTCTGCACCCTTCTTTTTGAATTCCTAAGTCTTCCCTTGTGCCAGTACCCTGCTCAAGGTAGGATCAGCCCTGACTAAACCATCTCATATTACTGTGCTGGTTCAGAGGAGTTAATTCAAGTGTCACATGCTCCTGTTCCTTGCTGGGTGGGACAGGCTTGCTAGGCTGTCATGGACAGGGAGGCAGTTGATATCATGGAAATCTCTTTTCATGTTGCATCGTGACAAATGTAGCTCATTTGTGAGCCATCACAATTGAGGAAACTGAACCAGAATCCCCAAGAAGCCCTGTAGCAGGATATCTGAGTCAAAAGCATTTTGTCTGGGTGAAATATATGTCACTTGTTTTGGCTTTTTCTATGCAAACTTGAAATTTTCCATGGTAAGGCGAGAACTCCTTCAAAAAAAAAAAAAAAATTTCCTGAAAAAGCAGTTTTCCATTAAACTCCTCTCAGATTTGACCATATTTTAAAAGCAAGTTCTACCCATGTGAGGGCAAGAATCTTGAGTCAGGAACCAGAAGTCATATATAGGAGCAGCCAACTGATTATTCTTAAAACCCTGTTCTTTTTTCTAACAGATCTTTTGATGTCCAAGGGAACCCTGACATTATTTTTTTTTTTATGGCACTATGGCAAAGATTCAACTAGGGTGCCTTGAGATCCTTTTAAGGGTGCTGTGGTATACCACACAATGTTAACCCTGTTAGGTGTGTCAACATGATAAACCCAGAGGGCACATCCAGATGGGTGTGCACATGCATTTCCCTGGGGACAGCTAGCAGTGGCACATATTTGTGCCACTGCTAGTTGTCCTTTAGGAAGGCCCCTGCATGCATGCTCTGGCACAGGACAGATTGCCCTGGGTGGGGTAGGGGAGGCTGGAGCCAGCACCTGGGTTGGCTTCAGCAGCCTTACCTGGAGTTCTGGGGGCCTCCCAGGGCTTCTGTGGCAGTGATCCAGGCACACAGAACCTGGCCGGCAACCAGTGTGTGACTCTAACAAGCCAGCTCCGGTTTTGGGCAGCGCACCCTGCTGCCATGTGTGTGGTGCTGCTTTTTTTGGGCCACTTTTTTTT
>NW_017729022.1:125791990-125812910 GCF_001723915.1 Gavialis gangeticus | reverse complement strand
GCAGGAGGAACTTGCGCTCCTGCTTGCAAACAACAACTTTGACCTGGTTGGACTAACTGAAACCTGGTGGGATCCTACTCATGATTGGGCGTAGGCATTGAGGGTTACAGGTTGTACAAACAGGATAAAATAGGGAAAAAGGTGTGGGGTGTTACTCTCTATGTTAAGGAACAATATACACCCTCTATAATCAAGATGGAATAAGAGGAGGGTCAAACCGAGATACTGTGGGTCAGGATACAAAGGGGTCAGGGGGAAGGAACTTGGTAGTGAGGGTCCACTATAGACCACCACACCAGGAGGATGAGCTAGACCTGGAATTCTCCAGACAGCTCTCAGAGGCCATACGGTCGAGAGATATGGTGGTTATGGGTGACCTAAACTACCCTGACATCTGCTGGGAGAAGCAGTCAGCCAAATTTAACCACTCACCTAGGTTCTCCATACAGAACCTCTACCTAATGCAGGAAGTATACGATCCCACTAGGGGGAAACACCCTTGCTGGACTTGGTGCTTGCTACAGGGGGTGACCTGGTGAGGAATCTGTAGGTACAAGGTAACCTAGGAGATAGAGACCATTGATTGATTCAATTCACTATCCGGGTAAGGGTGGGTAAACTAACCAGCAGGGCTGAAGTGCTAGACTTCAGAAAGGCTAACTTCAGTGTGCTCAAGAGATTAGTTAGTGAGGCATTAAAACTCAAGAGCATTGGCAAAATGGAGGTCCAGGAAGGGTGGTCGTTCCTCAAGGGAGTGGTCCTATGGGTGCAGAAGGAGACAATCCCATTGTGCATAAAAGGGGGCAAAGGGGCCAAGAATCCCTCTTGGCTGAACAGGGAAGTCCAGGAAAGCCTAAGGACAAAGAAAGAAGTATACAGGTTGTGGAAACGGGGGGTAGCTACCCAGAAGGAGTATATTCCCCTGGCTCTTACTTGCAGGAAATCAATTAGGAAGGCCAAAGCAGGATTAGAATTTAGGCTGGCGAAAAAAATTAAAGACAACAAAAAGTTCTTCAGGTATATAGGGAGCATATATAGAGATATGTGATCCCTCAACAGCGAATCACCTTGCCCTGCTGCTCCCAGCCCCAGGCAGCCGAGCTGGAAATGCCTAGGAAGAGGAGAGAGACAGCAAAAACCCAGACCTTTGCTCATATTTGTTCATATAAAACCCGTCCAGACAGGAGGACAGGGGGCCAAAAAAGAGGACATAGTCTTTCTGAGTTCTTGGCATCAGAAGAGTTGTTCTTCTGTTGTTCTGTAGTAAAAAAAACAAGTGAAAATTAAGAGCTGCCATTTTCTGAAAATCAAGTCTAAAAAGGTGAGAACCACTGCACTACAGGTTGATAGTTGTGCTGCAGAGTCAGATTTTCATAAGAGGACAGCCCTCAATGTACTGAGCCTTCTGAAAGGCATGCCACTTTCACTGGTGTCTCAATGTAAGTTGAGACCTTCTGAAAAACTAGTCCTGAATTGGGCATCTCATCTCAGTTTCAGCTTCTTGTTAAGTGAGGCCAGGAACATGCAGAAGGGCCTTATTGTTCAACACTACTGTTAACTACTGGAATAGACCCAGGATAATCAATAGATCAGAATGGTTTATAACTTATCCCCAGAGGGCTAACTGGACTGTCCTGTAACTGAATTTATTTGTATTTTAATCACTATCCACCCCTGGGAATGGGCTCCTTGCTTCAGCAGAATGTTTTTAATTAGATCATTCTGTTTGGTTCCCAGATTGGTATGTTTGATGATGCTTTAATTATTGTTTATTGTAATGCTAGCTCTTTAAGGGAGTGTCACAAATGGCTTGTTTTAAAGACAATTGTTATTAATGATAATTGTCAAGGCAATAAGTATAAAAAGGCCATTTGTTCTTAATAAAGAAGAGTAAGAACAGCATTGCAGCTGCTTGGGGTTTATAGAGTGTTATCTGATGCCAGGCAACTTTTAAGCTCACATTTTAAACCACACAAATAAATCTGATTTGCAAAAAGACAGCTCAGCTGAAAGAAAAATATTGTACCTGGGATGGTGAAGGTGGCTATATACAAGCCAGATGGCAATTTATGTTGGCACAGTTTTCCAAATCTTTTTCACCTTTTACATGTGCATTTGTGTGCTATTTTAAGAAGAGATCTAAGTGGTATTGCATGCCAAGGTCACAGCTTTCCATCTGCACAAGAAACCCTAAGGCTATAACACCTTTTCTCATTGGTGAAGAATGCCCTTTTCTTCTGTAGGTGAAAAGAAGACAGTGCTTTCTTTTATTGGCTTGGAGCTGGCTTAGTAATCTGTACCTATCAAGACTTCCATATTTGATTATTTTTAATACTCTCTATCCAGCTACAGAACTGACTAAGGCTACAACTGGTTCAGAACTAGGGGTGCTTGGAAAGTGAAAACATTTTCAGAAAAAAAATCAAAGTTACGATTTTTATTAATTTTTGGTGAATTATTTTGTTTCTCCCAAAAGTTCATAATGTAAACATCCAGATTTTTGTTTTGTTTTGTTTCTTCACTTGAAAAAAAGACCCTTTGGTTATATTTTCTATAATGACCTTGGTAAAGAAAAAAGAAGCTGAACAGGAACTGTTCCCCTCCCAGTGCCCTTTTCTCAAAAATCAAATTGGCTTTGGTGGAAAAAAAATATATGTCAAAAAGGCTATTTCTCATCCCACAACTTGATTCAGACGAAATGGTGCATATGCTTATTAGGATAAGTTTCAGTCTTCATCTTCAAAAAACATCATGACACAAAACACATGAGAAATAATCTCTCTCTTCCTCTGAGTTTCCCCTAGCTTTTTATGATAGCACTGTGCCCTGCCCCTCCCCCAGCACCATACTCTTCCCTCTCCCATTCTTTGCCCTTCCCTTATGCTTTTGTATTTAAATGTATTTTTCCTTATACACAGCTCTGTGCATGTCCTTTCATGGCATGTAATGAAGGGAGCTTCAGTCTATGAAAGTTTTTGGTGTGTGAGCTTCCAATGCTGGTGTTCTAACATGTTCCAAAATTCTGAGGCAGCCTCAGAAATTGATGAGATTTCTTCAAAAATCCATGAGATTTTTGTTTTTTAAAACAAAGTATTCCTTTGGGGATTCTCCATATATGCCTTCTGTTTTTTTTGAGCCACATAAAGTTTACATTTTCCAGTTTTTCCTTACAACCATGAAGGCTAGGACTTTTTTCATTCATGAAAGTTGAGATTCTTCTGTAATAATATGATGCCAGAAGTTCAGGCATTAAGAAAAGCAACCAACATCACAAGATTCAGGATAGAATAGCTAAAGCCTAAAACTATATCAGTGTGGTTACTTGTCAGAATACAATTAGAAGCATCAGGGCTAGGAAAAGAAGTTACATATAAACTGGTAAAAGTGATCAGAAACCGGTTCAAATCTGTAACAGAAGTTCAGGGCACATAATCCACCTTCAAAATGTCTGAAACTGGTTTAAGATAAACCTGGATGGATGTAATATCAGAGTTAACTGCTCTAGGTTAAATCAGTTAATTGAATTTCTGTCCCAGATCCCCATGTTTAATCCTGTAACTGAACTAATTTTTCATATTCATTTTCCCCCTATTGCCAGATTCATGCCTAAAAACAACATGAATCTAAAAACTGCTAATATTCCCACTACGGGTTCTGAAATTGTTACTTTCCATTCTTTTCTCATTTCTTGTGAATTGAAAGAAACACACAGCATTTTTTTATTATTATTATTTAAGTGAAGGGATTTTTGTTTCAGTGCTTTCCTCTTCCAAGAAACAACCTCTAAGGAACTATAATGGGCTACATACAGCTAATAGGTCAGGCATGAAGATCAAAACCCATACCCTTTTGACCTCAGGTAGATCCCACGGAAAAATGGAAAAAAACATGGATTTTCCCTTTTACCCAAGAAAAATGTGAATTCTTAATTTTAACAGAGAAACACATGGATTTTGCTCTTTTGCAAAGAGCTCTCTGCAAGCTGGCAGAGTTCCAGCCTTTGGGGGGGCTGGGAGGGAGTGGAAGGAGGGTGTTCAGGCAGAGGGGGCCATGTGCATGTGCATGCTCACACGTGCACCCTGGAGAGCAGCTCCCATAGTTAAGTGCGGTGGGGGGGAGGGAAATTGAGGCCCCCATAGGGAGGGAGTGGGGGAAGAAGTTGGGTAGGGCAGGGCTGGGTCTGCTGCCCAGCTGGGTGGTATGTGGGGCTTGGGGCCCAGGGCTACAATGTGTGGCTGTGGGGCCCTGGCAAGAAGTGGGATGGAGCTGTAGGCAGCTCATCTGGAGGGCCAGGAAGGGTGGGGCTGGCTCCCTGCTGCTGCGCATGCTCCCAAGGAAGCAAAGGGGGCTCATGCTCCCCAGATCTGTGCGCGAGGCAGGGGTGGGCTGCCTGCTGCAGGCTTGGCTCCCCTCTTTGCTGCCCTCCCCTGGGGCCTCTGCAACGCAGCAGGCGGGACCTGGCGCAATAGGGCAGAGTGGGGCTGGGCATGGAAGCTCATTGCGGTTGTGGTGAGCCCCACGCTGCCCTGGCAATGTGCCCCCTGCCCACCCCGGAGCAGCGAGGGGCACGACCATGCACCGCCACATCTACTGCTCTGTGGTGGACAAGGGACACATTGGTAGGGCAATGCAGAGCTCACAGTGACTACAATGAGCTTCCTTACCTGGCCCTAGACTGCCATGTCGTGCCAGGTCCCACCCAGAGGCCCCAGAGGAGGGCACGAGGGTGGGGAGCCCAAGCCCTCAGCTGCCAGCCCACCCCCACTCTGCACACGTATCTGGGGGACATGTGCCCCCTCTGCTCCCTGGGAAGTGTTAACAGTGGCGGGGAGCTGGCCCCATCCCTCCCATCCCCAAGCCCACAGCAGGCAGCCTGCACTCACCCCCTCCACAGGCTCTGCTCTGGCTGTGCTGCCCATGTGGGAGGGGGAGCTGGGCTCTGCACTTGGGTAGCAGCCATCACTGTCTCCCGTGGGCGGCAGCTGGGGCTCGGGTACTGCTACAGGGGGCTGTAGACGTGGTCCCTGGCCCCGTAGCCCTGGTGGCTGGGGAACCCTCCAGCGGGCAGGCAGGGGGGGTGTGGGGCAGGCAGTGGTTGGGGAGTGAGGGACAACCGCATGGCTGGGGGGCTGTGGATGGGGAGTGAGGGGCCTGGACCTGTGTCCTGATGAGCTAAGGGGACAGGGAGACAATTTTACATGATAAAAAACCCAAAATCAAATACCAAAATTTATAGGTACTTAGAATTTTTTACTATAGTCATTGAGGTATTAGTAGGCTTCCAAATTTGTTTAAAATCATAAATATATCAAGAAAACACTGTGTTCAATTGATACCTATATATATAGTGGAGTTTCATTTTAATTGCAGATTTTGGGGGGTTTTATCAGAGAATTTGTAATCTTTTATCTCAGGGAAAACCAGGATCCCTGTTGATTGGGGATTTTCCTTGCCCTGTTTTCCTTGCCCTAATTTTCCATTTATACCTATTATGCTTTACACTGCTCTGACCCCTACTCTCAGGGCCCTTTTGCATTGCCAAGAATTAGCTGTAAATGGGAATCTAGCCCTTCATTTTTAAAACTCTCCTTAGGCTTCAAGTGTGGCCATTGCCCAAAACTGTCTCTGTAAAATAGCACCTTGTTACTGCATTCATCTTCCCCCTCCCAACCCCGTATACCTGACTCATATCGTATCTACCTGGGTTTACTGACATCAATAAGATTTTTATTCCTGACAGCAGGGAGGAATGAGTAACGTGGGAAAGAGGCAAGTGTATTTTATTATGGCCTGGACCTCATCAACTATATTGTGTGATCCCTTGTGATTTCACAATCCTTAGGATTTTTTTAGTGATGCACGTAGCAGCCAGAAGACAGCTTGATGTTGAGATGCTGGACTGAGCTGGCTGTTCTGGCAGTTAAATATAAATCCTGTTTTAACTTGTAAACTGAGCAGATTTGATACTGAGGGGAAAATAAATGTACTGCAGCAAATGCAGTTTTAGTCTTGAGCATTTGAAGTGGCTGCTTTTGTTGGGTTATTTTTTATATTTTATTTTTTTTTAAAATCACAGTTGGACAACAGCAATGTTGGTGTTGGCTGCTGTTGTCACAGAACTAGCACACATCTGTAGACAGGCAGGCTTAGTGACATGAGCACCACACATGACTGTCATATGCCAGCCTAGCAACAGCTTTCAGTCTTGTCCAACTATGAGGCAGCGTGTAGGTGCACATCCTGAGGTACTGAGCAGGGGCTGCAGGGTGATTTTCAGAATTCACCTTTCACAACCCAGCATCCCCCTGCTTTTCTGGGGCAAAGTATGCGATGCCATCCCTTATCCTGGCACAGTATGCTTCCCATTCTTTGTCAGTGCAGGTAGACCAGCTGCTCTGCCTAGGGTTGACCTTATGGCTGTCCTGAAGCCTAGAGCCACTGACCATACTGCAAACTCTGGTGGCCATCTTTTGGTGCCGTGGTGCTCAACCTTTTCACCCCCTAGACTGGATGGTCAGTATTGAGTCTATTTACAAGTTCGATCTGGCCAATGGGTTTGATCTGGCGCATGGGACAGGTGCAGTGGGGCATCAGGCTGGGACATGGGAACAGCCTGGCCCAGCCCAGATAAGGCTGTGCAGCAACAGCTGGCATGGCCCTGATTTGGCCCCGCAGCAACAGCCTGGCCCAGGCCCAATCTAGCTGTGTGGGTCTTGGAAATTGGCAGCAGGTTCAGGTTGGCAGTGTTAATTGCCACTGCCCCCACACTACCAAATTTCCCAACCCATGCCAGATGCTATGGCTCCATGGACCAGGGTTTGAGCACCCCTGCTGGTGGCCATCCACAGAGACCCTAGCAGCTTTGCTGAACTGCCAGATGAGGTCAACTCTCCCTTGCTCAGCCCCTTGCCCACCCCTCACCACAGTCTGTTTGAAATGCACATGGTTGTGCAAGGCTTCAGCACAGGAAGTCCACTAACAGCAATCCCACAGTTCTCTCTTCTTGACTTTTGGCCCTTCTGCCCTCCACATGCTGTCTCCATTGCCCATACTTAGAGCCATCCCCAGAAGTACAGACAGGTGGTCCTCAGGCTGGTTCCTAGAAGGGCTTTGCCCAAGGAGCAGAGGACATGTGCTGTGCAGTGGCCTCAAAGTAAGATAAAGGCACAGGTGCCTCTCATGTGGCTCTGGCTAGTGGAGGGGGACCTCAGGGTGGATCCTAAGTATCAGCATAGACACACCCCAGGGCTTTTCCCATTCCCCACCAGTGTTTTGTCACTCCATGGGAGGAGCGGGTCTTGGCTCTTTAGTGGCCACTCTCTTCTTTTGCATTGTGAGGTATTCTATGCAGAGGAGCACAGGGGTTTCTCACACCCCTAGTTATTTCTCTTGGTGGCATACAGCTGAGCTAATGCCCAGCGCCACAGTGAGTGGCTAGTTCTCACATAAACTTCCTGTCCCCTCACATCAGGATTGCTCCAGGGGTTGCATTGCCTCACTGCTGTTGTGCTGGGGATTAACACTGTGCTAATCAAATACAGACAGACTTTAAGGGCTAGGCTGTAAGCTGTTTTATGAGTTAATAACTTTCTGGGGGGAAGGTTTAATTCTACCCAAAAAGAACCTACGTAGGCCTTTAAATTGAGTTTGTTGCCATGATAGCTGAAGTGAGCAACCCATTACACATTTTAGACTTTGTAACTACTATTTCCCCCCCAAGCAGAGATTAAATCTAAGACTTTCCCTTCTTAACTGCTTCCACATGAATCCCTGACCCCACAAGAGTGTGCAGTAATGCTTCCCCTCTCTTTGAACAGCATCAGTGCTTTTAGCATCCCTCTACCCGTTTATCTATGTGTGACACTAACTGATTCCTTTTTGTAACATGCCAGCAGGGTAGGAAACTATTATCAGCTCTGGGAAATTGAGGCAAAGCCAAAAACTGCCCAAGGCCACAGTGGAAAATCAGCATCAGAGCTTGGGATTGGAACACAGAGGTTTTTGGCGCTGAGCCCCACATTGTCTGCCAACCCCCTTGTCTGTTTTAGTATGGTACACATGTGGGAGAGGTAAGGATATGACAGGAAGCCAGCCTTCATGCCATTACCACTCAGCATTGGGATTACAGCCCATATGTTTGTGAATACAGGGCAGGTTCACACCAACTCTAGCATTCACGTCACTGAAAAACCAGTCTGGTTGAACAGCTGGTGTAAACTGGTGAGGCTGTATTGGCCTGATTGAGATCAGGTTTACTATACCAGCTGGGTATAAATTTGGCTTGAAAGAAGGTGGTGAAAAGCCATTGCTTGCTGCTTTATTAGAGTGTGCATGTGTGCTTTGCTCTTGTCCACAGCAAGAGTTTAAAGTACAGCTGGTGGGACTGTGAACTCCCCAGAAATATTCCTTGAATTTAGCACTCTTCCTGGTTGTGTACTCTCCATTCATAGATTGCAATATGTGTGTGTGTTTTATCCAAGTGTTTGCTGCGTACTCTGGGCACAGGAATGAAGTTTGTTCATGAACTGGCTATTTGCTGTTTGTGCCATGTGATTCCGTCATTTCCATAGCAGTTTTGCTACCAAAATGTTATTAAAAGGTTGTGTTTCTTTTCCCAGTCACAGACTATTTGTATTACTAACTGTCATTGTTTAAAGCCATGCAATGCATAATTGAGCCTCTCCAAATGTTCAGGAAAACGTCCTTAGTATGAGTTCTCCCATCAATACTTTCTCATGCTATGGTGCTTCTATTTGGAGCAAACTTCCTTGCATATAAAAAATAATACATGGTATGGCTTAAAAACAAGCCAATCAAGGGGTTACATTTACCCAGCAGAGTGACTCAGTATGTTTCATTTGTAAGAGCATGCCTGGGTCATATTCTTACTTTCCTGTCTTTCTTGCAGGGTCTGTAACCCAGGCTAAGACAGCAGTGTTCTTTGTCCCTCTAGTGGTTGGATCACATAAAGCATCCCATCTTGATTTAAAAATTTTCAGTAATGGAGAATTCACCACAACATTGGATAAATGGTTCCAATGGTTCATTATCTTCCTTGTTGAGTATTTGCCCCTTATTTTTAGTCTGAATATGTCCATTTTTATCTTTCAGCCATTGGATCTTTTTATACCCTTGTTTGCCAGATTATCAAATTTTGTTCTCTTCAGAGATGCTTATGTTTGAGTGACCCCATTAGCTTTTCCTTTTATAAAGTCAAATTGATCATGCTCCTTGAGTTGTTCACTATAACAGATGTTTTCCAAACTTTTAATGGTTTTCCTAGCTTGTCTCTGAGCCATCCCTCATTTAGCAAAACAAGAGTGTAAGAGCTGGGTGCTGTATTCACTCCTATCTGCTATAAAGGAAATAGAACTTGCCCTGCTCTTACTTGACATCACCTTGTTTATACAGCTAAGACTTGCATCAGCCCTATTGGCACCATTATTGTACCAAAACTCATGTTCAGTTGATTAATCACCATGTGACCCACATCTTTTTCAGGCCATGGTTTCTCTGGATAGCATCTCTCATCTTGTGAGTATAGCCAGCATTCTTGGTTCCAAGATGTGGGGCTTTGCGCTTGGCCACATTGGAATGCATGTTGTTTGTTTGTTCCTAGGTGCTTGAATCTGAAGAAATGTTCATCAGCCATTTAGATAGAAAGAGAATGAAAAAAGAAAGAAATGGGGCCATTATGCAGTGAAGAGGATGGGTAATAGCTAAAGATAAGCTGAGATTGGCTAATCAGGAAGGCTAATAATGTTGGCCATGGGAGTAAAGGCAAAGCATAGATAGAAATGAAGGTATGGAAATGGAGACTGTCATGATCAAGGTGTAAGCAAAACTCAAGGGACTTAAAGCACTCAAGTAGTGGGGAACTAGCTAATCCCTGTGCCCATATTCTGAAAGAACTTGCACATAGAATCTCAGGTCAAGCAGCAAGTACTTTTTAATAAATCAGTACCACATCAGAGCTGGTACTACATACTTGGAAAATAGCAAATATTGTACCCAGATTTAAGAACAGCAGGAGAAAAAGGTATCCAGGAAGCTACAGGCCTGTTGGTCTGACTTCAATAGTATGCAAAGGCTTTAGAGCAGATTTTGAAGGAAAGAACAGAATAAAGGAATGGAAGAAAATGGAAATGGAATAAAATGCATCTTGGATTTATCCAAAATGGTTGATACCAGACTCACCTGATGGTGTATCTTTATCAAAGACTGTCCCTTTCTAGACAGAGATGTAGTGGATCCCATCTGTCTGGGTTTAAGTAAAGCATTTGATATGGTGTGATGGGTAGTTATTAGGGTAGCTAAAGAAGAAAGGGAACAACATAGGAATTCTAAGGTGGGTAAGGAACTGATGAGAGTGAAAATGATAGCAGTAGTGCTAGAAAAGGATGTATGAAGTTGGAGGGAGCTTGCTAGCAGCTCTAGGTTTGGGACCAATCTCATCTAATATTTTCATGAATGGCCTTGGCATATGCTGATGAAACTTGCTTCTGACACCATCTTAGAAGGCATTACCTATGTGGAGGAGGATTGAGATATTGTACAAGGAAATGTTCATGAGACATCAAGGACTCAAGTGATAACAATGGGATGAAATTCAATACTAAAAAATGCCAGTTCATACACTTGAGATGAATAACATAACTTCTAATGTAAGCTGGGGCCTCATCAGTTGGAAATGACTGAGGAAAAAGAGGACCTGAGAGTATTAATTGATCACAGGATGACTGTAAGTCTTCAATGTGATGTATCCATGAAAAAAGGCAAATGCATTGTAAGACTATATCAGGAGTGGTATTTCCAATAGAGATAAGGAGGTACTAGTGCCTTTGTGCAAAGCCTGGTGAGACCTCCTTAGCAATACCTGGTATAGTCTGATGAACTCAGACGAGATCAGGGATGGAAGATGGCTACAAGGATGACCAGGGGGTGAAGAGGCTGTTTCATGAGAGGAGACTAAATGAGCTTGTCTTGTTTAACCTGGTAAAACAAAGGTTAGAAGGAATCTGACTGGTGTCTATAAACACATCAGAGGGTAAATCTTGGGAGGGAGAAGATCTGTACGGGCTAAAGTAGAATGTTGGCACAAAAACAAATGGATATTAATTGGCTGTGAATAATGTGAGGTTGGAAATTGAAAGCAGGTTTCTAACCAAACAGGGAGTGCCAGTTTGGAACTGCATGCCAATATGTGTCGTGAGGAGTGAAACACCCAAATAGTGTAAAGACAGAGCATGTTTATTTAAGGAAAGGGATTACATCATGCGGTTCCTTATCACAGTGGGAGACAAGCTCCATCTGACCCAGGACTCCCTTCTTGACCTTTGTTCCCATGGCTTCTGTGCACCCAGTTGCAAGCCTAGACATATGGCATAGAGCAGTGGTCTCCAAACTTTTTTGATCGCGCACCCCTATCATTAAAATTTTTTTTTGAGCATGCATCCCCAATATATGTGGAGCTCCCACTCTTTCCTCAGGATACCTCGCGTACTGTACGTGACACGTGACTGTCTGACATACGGACCGAATGAGGGCGCCAGTGTCAATCCGTATATTAAAGCTTAATTTCTTTCTTATTTTTTAGCTAAAAAATAAATATAAATAGAAGTTCTAATATTTTCTTCCCGCACCCCAATGGATTGTCTTGAGCACCCCATGGGGTGCATGCACCCCACTTTGGAGACCATTGCCATAGAGAACTCCTACCCTGCAGGACTTTCAGTCCACATGACAGTATGTGTTTTCTGGTGCATCTCATAGCTAGACTCCATAATAGTGTATTTCAAGGCCAGAAAGGCAATCTATAAATGATTCTTTTATATTTTAAGAACAATGGGAGGATGTTTGTTCTGTCATTCATTAAGACAAAGCAGAAAACACAGTTGAAAGTATCTGAAGGTAACCCCCAGCATAATGTAGACTGGTCGCTTCATATATTCCTTTTGCTTAATGTCCAGTTTACTAGACTAAAAAGTAACAATTCATTTGCTTTGCAGCCCAGGGTCCCGTGTGCTCACCCACGTGTTGAGTAATAGCTTGCAACTCCTTATCTGATTGGCTTATAGCCATTAAACTTCCAATGACCTGCCTGCTGATAATCATTTGTGCACTGCCTTCTCCCACATCTCTGAGCAGCACACTGTGTTAAATAAAAAAGAATAAATGTGAAGATAAACAATAAGAATTGAAAACAGCAGCCAGGGATGAAGCTGAAGCATAAACTCTGTAATTGGTATTGGAAATACAATCTTTAGTTTAGCTGCTCTCTATAACAAGAAAAGCAATTGCCTTAAGAGTGAACAATGCCAGCATGAAAAATATTCAACCTTTGTCACCTCCTCCCAACCCAAAAATGTAACAGGCAAAATGCACATATCTTGCATTAGTGTTATACAGGCTTGTAAGTGAGTAGCAAGGGGCTTGGCTTATAAGCAAATGGGGTTCTATTGATCCTTATAGGTGCATGGTAGACAGAGCACTGGGTGTACAATGGAGCATTCCTGGGTTGAAGTCCCGGCTCTGCTACCAGCCTGTATAGAGCTGTGTAGGACTGTTTGGCTGAGTATTTTATTCACTAAAAATGTTAGTGTCGTGCGGACTGAACTATTCGTGAATGTGTCAGTTCTAATAATCAGTTTTGGTTGAAAAATACTGACACAAAATGGAAAGTCATTTTTTAACGGGAAGTAGTTTTAATTTCAAAATAATTTTGTAGTTTGAAAGTCGCCTATTTATTTCTAAAGACGTTGATTCTCTCCCCCCACCCCAACCCCTGCACCAGTACAAAATCAGTTGTTTGTTATGCATGGAGCCAAATGCTTCACTCAACCCCTAATGGTTGTGGGGTTTTCCCCCCTAAATCTGTGGTTTAACCAGTTACTCATCCCCTCCAACACGCAGACACATTATTTGTATTGCTGTGCTGTGGTATGATCTAGGGCAGGGGTTGCCCACTTGTGGCAATGCATGTCACAAGTGGCATGGGCAGCTGCTGTTTTTTGGCATGCACAAGATATGGGAGGAGGCAGGGATTGGAGTGGCATTCAGGGTCGGGCACAACTTAATTTGTGCATACTTGCCAAAAAGATTGACTATCACTGATTTAGAGTAAGTCACTTCTCCCCTCCATACCCATTTCCCCCCTCACCCTTTACTGTCTTGCCTTGTCCAGGGCTTAGAGCAAGTGCCACCTTACCATGTTTCTACGGCACCTTGCACAGTGAGGTCCTGATTGTGTTTGGGCCTTTAGGTGCTATTGTAATGTTAAGCAATATATTGAGAGTAGAGGAATAGCAAGGCAGCCTGATGCCTGAGGCAGTGGTGACTTCTGGCTAATGCCGTGCCATCAGCATGATTATGTGGCTGTAGTGGCAACTCCTCCCCCCATCCCCCAAGTTAGTGCCTAGGACCGCTATCTTAGTCACTCCATCCTAGGTATGCTACTGACTGAGGGAAGATATACTATCTTCAGGCGACATCACCAGGACTACAAGCTTCATATCATGGGCACCAGGGCCAGGGACAGACATTAAAGTCTGTGCCTGAATTGATTCACTCTTTGCAGGTTAGTCTAAGCTGCACAACTTAAACTGATTAATAACTAGACTGCCATTCTCTGGTAAATCAGGAAATGCGGGCACATGCCTGCAGTGGCTCAAGCCAGAAGCCAGGGGGTGCTAGAGTATGCCTGTCAACCACTGCCAAAGGGGAGGGAAGAGAGGTGCCTTCCAAGGCCCTCACCCCTCCCTGCTAGAGCGGTGGGGGCATGGCTAGGCACTACCTGGGGCTAGCAGGACACACAGGATACAAACCTGCAGGATGGGGGGGAGGGGGGAGCTGCTGCCAGACTGATGATTGGGGATGGGGAAAAAGTCCTTTCTCTGAAGCAAGCATGTATTGAACACAGCAATTTGCAAAGCATACAACAGGGGACTACAAACAATATTTGCCTAAGCTAAGATACAGCCCAGTAAAACACAGCAGACACAACTTAGTCTAACTTAAAATGTAAAGCAGGAAGACAGAGAAAGCTTTGCATAAGTCTTACTAATCCCAAGGGCAGAGTGTCTGCTTACATCCAGGCATTCGGAAAGCCTTTGTTTAGGTTTTACAGGTTCTGCTTTATAATGTAAATATAGCTGTCTGCATTCTTTGGTCTGCAGCTTCCAGCCAGAAACTGTCTGCAACTTCCCTTAACTCCATCTCCAGCACGTGTGAGGATTGCCAGGTCTTTGCCTACACTTCTCACCTCTTAGTCTGGTCCTGCAGGTCTTGGCTCTGGGCTCACAAGTACAGGTCTTGCCTCTTCCCCCTTCCTCCCCTGCTCTGGAACTGCTGTGGAATTAATCCCCTCCCTGGCTGAAGGCAAACTGGACAGAGGGAGGAATTAACTCCATCTCTGCCTGGCTGCCTGAAAGCTGTGGTGATCCATGGGGTTTGTCAGCAGGGGGGAGAGGGGACAGGGAGGAATTTGCCATAGGGGCCATGACAAGCCAGTGTCTGGCCACACCCCACCTCTGCTATGACTAGAGAGCAAAGGGGAGGGGCCAGCCCTGCTGTGGAGCAGAGAGCCCCATCCAGCCCAGAGAGCATGCCAGAATGCTGGGGGTCTCTGATTTAACTTAAACCAGCAAGGGATCTGGGACAGACATTGCATAAACTGGTTTGAGCCAAATCAGTTAAGTCTGATACTGCATTCAACCAGGTTTATCTCAAACCAGTTTCAGCCATTTTCAAACTAGTTTATGTGCACTGAATGTCTGTTCTGTTACAAGTTTAAACCAGTTTCTGATCACTTAAACCGGTTTATGTGTAATGTCTGTCCCTAGCCCAGGAGATAAACACTTAAGCATTCAAAATCTTAACATAAAGAGCACATGGCCCTGTTGTCAACGTTAAGGGAGTAAAAGAGTTCTTGCAAATAGTTTTGTATTTATATTTATATAGATATAGGGCTTTTTGAGGCTGGAATTTAAATCTCTAGTAGCTCCTGTTGTGCTGTAGCAGGAATGGTAGAACTGTCTGGTATAACATCCTGGAACTGTACAGTAAGTATGGAATAGCCCGAGACAAACTGGGCCTTAGCGCGTCTTTGTATTACTTTTTTTTTGTTTTGTATAATCAAACCTTAACAAAGAGGCTGGGGAGTCCCTCCTATGCATCTTCAGCACCCAAGTGCAAAAACGTGCATCCATCAAGGGGTGGGGGAGGCGGCTGCCAACTTATAAATTCTCTTTGCAAAACTTTTCAGTTCTACCCTAGAGCTTTGGCCAGACCCATTCCCCCACCCCCCCATTGATGGGACTCTGGCAGCTAAAATTACATGGATCTCTTGAAAATTTACCTTGTGACAATTTAATGACCTTACAACGTTCTGACTTGGCAACAAGAATAACGTGGAAAAAAAATCTCTAAGTTGAAAAGAGAGTTCAAAAACACCTTGGGAAACATTCCCTAGCAACCACAATCCCTCTCCAGGGATCCTGTCCACATATTAGAGAGCCACAGCTGTATATTTCAAATAGTTCAAGAAGAAAAATTTGGCTGCCATACCTCTCGGGTGGAAGGGAGGCAGGGTTGAGCTGCCAGAGTGCTTCATCTGGTATTATAGAGGAAAAGTAACTGCTGTGCTGGAGTGACCTGGTCATGAGACAGGAAGCCTATCAGGAACCTAATAGAAAAATATATTAGGCAGGGATTAAAATATTTTCCTCCTGTGCCTTGTAAGAGTGTCCCAGTCATGAGTCAGGCTTTTCTATAGCAAAACAAATATTTTCATATCCTGTGACACAATTTTGGGAGGTATGTGAATGCCTGTTACCAACCAAGTCAGATTGCTTGCTGATGTAAATTGGCATCTTTCCATCAGAGCCAATGGGAGGCAGAGAGCAGTCAAAAGGTAAAGGTGAAAAAAAGGTCCTTGTAGACAAAGAGTTAGAGTGCTCCAAAAGGTCTTGCAATAGGGAGGAAGTAGGAATCTTGGAAGGAATGGAGGACTTGTCACCCAGAAGGGAAAAATAGGGGCAAGGGAAATGTGGTACAAAGGATTGCACTTTATGGAAGGATGCAACTTAACCTTAACAGGCAAGCCATAGGGAAGCCTTAGCAGTGTTCTCAGGGAGGGGTTAGAATTGCCAGTCAGATAGCTGAAATGTTTATATATTAATGCGAGAAGTATGGAGAACAAACAGGAAGAATTGGAGGTCCCTAGTACAAGCGTAGAATTATAATGTAATTGGGATGGTAGAAATGGATGGATGGATGAATGGAAGGAAGGGACCTTGCAAGATCATTGGGTCCAGCCCCCCTGCACTAGGCAGGAAAGATAACTGGGGTCACATGACCCCAGTGAGGTAACCATCCAGTCTCCTCTTGAAGATTTCCAGGGTAGCCAATTGCACCACCTCTGGAGGGAGCTTATTCCACAGTCTGGACACACTGACTATGAAGAAGTTTTTCCTAGAGTTAAGCCTGAAACAGTCTTCCAGGAGTTTCTGGCCATTACTCCTGGCTTTCCCCAAGGGTGCCCTGGTAAACAGTTGTTCACTGAGCCCTTGATGTTTTCCCCTGATGTAGCAGTAAGCTGCTACCAAGTCCTCTCTCAGCTTTCTCTTTTTTAGGCTGAAGAGGCCCAAGTCCCTCAGCCTTTCCTCGTATGGCTTACCTTGCAAGTCTCTGATCATATGGGTGCCTCTTCTCTGAGCTCTCTCAAGCTTTTCCAGGTCCTTTTTGAAGTGCGGCACCCATCTCTGCTTGAGATGCATTAGTTGATGCATGCCAGAGTATTGTTTGCCCAGCTGGCTACAGCATCGCACTGATGGTTCATGTTCATACTATGGTCTAGTATTACCCCTAGGTCCCTTTCAGTCGTGGTGCTAGTCAAATTAGCACCACTGAACCTGTAAGTATGTTGCACGTTGTTTGTCCCCAGATGGAGCTCTTTACACTTCTTAGTGTTGAACTTCATCTGGTTCAGATCTGCCCAACTTGCCAGCCTGTCTAGCTCTGCCTGTATCTCCAGCCTATCTCCAAGTGTGACCATGTTCCCTCATAATTTGGTGTCATCCGCAAACTTGGACAGTGAGCTCTTCACCCCTACATTGAAATCACTGCTCTCTTTCTTCTGCATGGGAATGGACTTTTTTGCTTCAAAGATCACATCCTTGAGGAATGACCGTTTTTCATACACTTCTTTTACCTTTGGTTCCTGGTCCTGCAGTGCTTCCCCTACTATTGTCCTGAGCCTGTTGAAATTCATTTTTTTTTAAGTCCAAAACTTCAACCCTGGTAGCTGATCTGCCTGCCTTGCGATGGACAGTGAACTTGATGACCTCATGGTCGCTGTCGCCCAGGCTACCCTCTATATTCAAGTTGTTCACCAGATCATCTCCTTTGGCTAAGGCCAAGTCTAGGAGAGAACTACCTCTGGTTGTCCTGTGCACTTCCCGAGTCAGGTAGAGCTCTTTGATACAGGTCAGGAAGCTATGTGGCCAATCTGACTAAGCAAGTGTTCATCCCAGGCAATGTCTGAGTAATTCAAGTGACCCATGACAGCCATGTCCCAGGGGCATGCGGCCTCTGCTGGTTCTCAAGAGAGCTCTAGATCAAGCTCTTCCCCCTGGTTTGGTGGTCTATAGTATACACCTAAGTTAGGTCTCTCTCACCGCACCCCTCCACTCCCCATAGTTTGACCCAGAGGGTTTTGAGTCATTCTTCTTTGGAGCCAATGTCAGCCTTCAAGGAGGTGTAGTGCTCCCTCACATAGAGAGGTACACCTCCACCTTTCTTCCCTACTCAGTCCCTTCTGTGCAGGATGATTGAAGCCCTCCCATGAGACCCTGTGACCTGGCACCTTCTGCTAGCTGTTTGAATAAAGCCTAATCCACCTTACCCTCCTGGTCTGGTGGTCTATAGCAGATATCCACCATGACATCACCTTGGCTGCTCTTCCCTCTGACCCTAACCCAGAGACTTTCCACAGGTCTATCTCCAGTTTTATGCTGGAGCTCTGAGCAGTCATGCAGCTCTTTAACAAAAAGAGCAACTCCTCCTCTTCTTCCCTGCCTGTCCTTCCTGAACAATTTGTACCCATCCATGACAGTGCTTCAGTCATGCGAGCTCCCACTAAGTCTCTGTTATTCCAATCATGTCATAGGTCCGTGAGTGTGTGAGGACTTCTAATTCTTCCTGCTTGTTCCCCAGGCTCCATGAATTGTGTACAGGCACCTAAGGTAACTAGCTGATTGTCCTACTTGCTGATTTCTCAGGAACAATGAGAAGGCCACCCCTGTTGCCCCCTCCTGCTAGTGCTTCCTCCAGGTCACCTGCTTCCCCACTTACCTCAGGGCTTTGGTCTCCATCCCCCAGTTAACCAAGTTTAAAGCTCTCCTCACTAGGTTAGCCATCCTGCCTGTGAAGATGCTCTTCCCTCTTTGTCAGGTGGGTCCTGTCTCTTCCTAGCAATCCTTTTTCTTGGAACAACATCCCATGGTTGAAGAAACCAAAGCCCTGCTGGTGCCATTATCTGCAAAACCATGCATTGTTCCACCAGATGCATCTGCTTCTATCCGGGCCCTTCCCCTTGACTGGAAGGATTGAGAACTTCACCTCGCCTGAGTACCCAGCCCTAAGAACAGTCTTCAAATACCTGAAGGGCAGTTTACACAGATGATTTTTTTCTGTGGCTGCAGAGGACAGAGCTAGGGTAATTCCCTGAAGCTGCAGCAGAGGAAATTTTGGTTGGAAATTAGGAGGAACTTTTTATGATGACTTAGTTAATGACAATCGTGCCTTGAGCAGAGGGCTGGACTAGATGCCCTTGTGAGATGCCTTCCTGTCCTACTTTCCAGTAATCCTATAACTGCAAGGACTGAAGAAAACCTGGAACAGAAACAGCCATTATCAGTGTCAGATACCCCCTTCCTTATATCGTTCTTAGGGACAAGGTAGTTATTGTCTTTTTCTTTATTGCTGTTTTCAGGTACTGCCAAGGTGCAAGTGCCGTGGCATCTTTTGAAGGAACTGATGATATCTTTCTCTAGACGTTTAGGCTTCAGGCTCACTTTAACTTGATTCAGAAAGCCTTCTCTGTGTAAGCTGTCAGGAGAGGCCTTTCACTGAGAGAGCCTTTTTCCAAAGTATTTGTGGAGGGTTTGAGTTAAAGGCTCAGTGTAAAAGTTAATTGTGTCTTAAAATAATCTGCACCTCAGGTTATAAAGCTACTTTGCTGGGGGTTTTGTTCATCATTTGGGCTATTTATTACAGTTCGCATTTCATTCTGCCTGCATCATTAGTATAGGCCAGGGTTCACTTCCTGGATCATGAGCATGAAGCTGCCTTGGTGGGTTTAGAGACACTGCAGTGGAATTTTTTAAATCCAAACACACTGGTCACCCATGCACATGCTGGACATCTGCTCCAATGCATGCTTTTAACATACATTGGAGCAGACTCGTTTAATCAAGTCTGCTGGAGCATGTTAATTAATGCGCTCCAGCAGCCTCCATGTCATGTCTATTCAGCATCCCCATGCTTCAAAATGGTAGCAAGGGTGCTTTAACTAAAGTTCATTGAGTGAGCTTTTAGTTCAAGCGCCACCACTGCCATTTGGAAGCATGGGACACTGAATACTTGTGATGCTACGGGCACTTTAACTGGAGTGGCGCTTAGAGCTGCTCTAATTAATGCGCTTCCCCCCTCCACCCCAGAGCATGTGCAGAGATGCCCACTGTGGACCAAAGCCCACCCTGCTTACTGGGCATCTGACTGGGTTTAGATACAATCCTGTTCTACCCTGTTTGTAGTCATGGAAAATCCAGTAATGCATCTACTTTTGGTAGCACATAATCAATTTAGCTTTAAGGTTAAGTTACAAAAAGCAGTACAGAATAGGAGGAGGAGAAGGACCTTTTGCATTAGTGGTTTTTCAGGAACTTGAACAGGTTGGAATAGAAACACTGTTAGTTATCTAAATCTATGTAGATGCTTCACAGATGGAATAGTAACCCATCCAATACACACAAAAAATGTTTCAATGTTTGTTCAGGACCGGATCCTGTTCTTAGCCTTAATTAACGTTTATATTCTTGACCCCAGGGGATTCGTTTCAGATTTATGTCAGAAAAGCATTAATGAGCATACAATGTATGACCTGAGGATAGAATTTGGATTTGCAGTTCCCATTCAATTTAAAGAGAATTGGGTGTCTGAGTCTCTTAGGCAGCTTTGACAATCCCAGCCTAAATGCTGAATTTGTCCCTTGTTACACTGTCCTCGGGTACTTGACTAATCTTCCCAGTGATTGTTTTCCTAGAGCAGTGGTCTCCAAACTTTTTTGATCGCACACCCCTAACAGTAAAAAATTTTTGAGCACACCCCCCCAATATATGTATATTTATTTATTTATTTGTAAATTATGTACATGTACTAATATATTATGTACATTATAAAACATAGACAAAAAATAGAAATTAAAAAAGGATGAGATAAAGATGAAATAAACAATATTTTAAAATTTTTTTTATTTATTTATTAACGATACAAAATCCTTTTTGCTCTCACTAAAAAAAAATATTATTTAGTTTTTACCTTGTAATGTGGCTGATGAAGAGCTCGTACTAGGAGTAGGAGAAGTGTCAGCTCTGCCATTTTCCTGCTGTTCACTTGTGCTTGCATTATTAGTATTATCTTCAGTCCACGGTTTCTTTGCAGGAATCTTTTTAAGCCACTTGTCCATTTTGTGAGGGTTAGTTTAGTTGAAACTAGATAATATAATTCGTAAATCCACTTAACCAGGCACATGTAAACTGCTGTAATAAGCAGCCCAAATGATGAACAAAAACCCCAGCAAAGTAGCTTTATAACTTGAGGTGCAGATTATTTTAAAGCACACGTAAACTGCAATACGTCG
>NW_017729022.1:125785120-125786990 GCF_001723915.1 Gavialis gangeticus | reverse complement strand
AGGTGGGTCCTGTCTCTTCCTAGCAATCCTTTTTCTTGGAACAACATCCCATGGTTGAAGAAACCAAAGCCCTGCTGGTGCCATTATCTGCAAAACCATGCATTGTTCCACCAGATGCATCTGCTTCTATCCGGGCCCTTCCCCTTGACTGGAAGGATTGAGAACTTCACCTCGCCTGAGTACCCAGCCCTAAGAACAGTCTTCAAATACCTGAAGGGCAGTTTACACAGATGATTTTTTTCTGTGGCTGCAGAGGACAGAGCTAGGGTAATTCCCTGAAGCTGCAGCAGAGGAAATTTTGGTTGGAAATTAGGAGGAACTTTTTATGATGACTTAGTTAATGACAATCGTGCCTTGAGCAGAGGGCTGGACTAGATGCCCTTGTGAGATGCCTTCCTGTCCTACTTTCCAGTAATCCTATAACTGCAAGGACTGAAGAAAACCTGGAACAGAAACAGCCATTATCAGTGTCAGATACCCCCTTCCTTATATCGTTCTTAGGGACAAGGTAGTTATTGTCTTTTTCTTTATTGCTGTTTTCAGGTACTGCCAAGGTGCAAGTGCCGTGGCATCTTTTGAAGGAACTGATGATATCTTTCTCTAGACGTTTAGGCTTCAGGCTCACTTTAACTTGATTCAGAAAGCCTTCTCTGTGTAAGCTGTCAGGAGAGGCCTTTCACTGAGAGAGCCTTTTTCCAAAGTATTTGTGGAGGGTTTGAGTTAAAGGCTCAGTGTAAAAGTTAATTGTGTCTTAAAATAATCTGCACCTCAGGTTATAAAGCTACTTTGCTGGGGGTTTTGTTCATCATTTGGGCTATTTATTACAGTTCGCATTTCATTCTGCCTGCATCATTAGTATAGGCCAGGGTTCACTTCCTGGATCATGAGCATGAAGCTGCCTTGGTGGGTTTAGAGACACTGCAGTGGAATTTTTTAAATCCAAACACACTGGTCACCCATGCACATGCTGGACATCTGCTCCAATGCATGCTTTTAACATACATTGGAGCAGACTCGTTTAATCAAGTCTGCTGGAGCATGTTAATTAATGCGCTCCAGCAGCCTCCATGTCATGTCTATTCAGCATCCCCATGCTTCAAAATGGTAGCAAGGGTGCTTTAACTAAAGTTCATTGAGTGAGCTTTTAGTTCAAGCGCCACCACTGCCATTTGGAAGCATGGGACACTGAATACTTGTGATGCTACGGGCACTTTAACTGGAGTGGCGCTTAGAGCTGCTCTAATTAATGCGCTTCCCCCCTCCACCCCAGAGCATGTGCAGAGATGCCCACTGTGGACCAAAGCCCACCCTGCTTACTGGGCATCTGACTGGGTTTAGATACAATCCTGTTCTACCCTGTTTGTAGTCATGGAAAATCCAGTAATGCATCTACTTTTGGTAGCACATAATCAATTTAGCTTTAAGGTTAAGTTACAAAAAGCAGTACAGAATAGGAGGAGGAGAAGGACCTTTTGCATTAGTGGTTTTTCAGGAACTTGAACAGGTTGGAATAGAAACACTGTTAGTTATCTAAATCTATGTAGATGCTTCACAGATGGAATAGTAACCCATCCAATACACACAAAAAATGTTTCAATGTTTGTTCAGGACCGGATCCTGTTCTTAGCCTTAATTAACGTTTATATTCTTGACCCCAGGGGATTCGTTTCAGATTTATGTCAGAAAAGCATTAATGAGCATACAATGTATGACCTGAGGATAGAATTTGGATTTGCAGTTCCCATTCAATTTAAAGAGAATTGGGTGTCTGAGTCTCTTAGGCAGCTTTGACAATCCCAGCCTAAATGCTGAATTTGTCCCTTGTTACACTGTCCTCGGGTACTTGACTAATCTTCCCAGTGATTGTTTT
>NW_017729022.1:125779452-125780120 GCF_001723915.1 Gavialis gangeticus | reverse complement strand
GTCGCCCCCCCCAGAAACTGCAAAAGTTGGAAATCATCCCCGGTGCGCCCCTCGCTTCCCTGACCACCAGCCTCAAAAAGTGTGCATAACCAAAGACCTCTATGTTGGGGAGACCCCATCCCCCCAGCCCTTCTTCCTTATATAACTCTGTCCTGGCTATCTTCTCTGTCTTCCCCCACAAAAGAGGAGGCACAATGCCCGCTGGACCCGCCGGGCCTGTAGCCAGGACGGGTACACCATCGCCGTGTACAAGATCAGCGGCAACAGGCACTGTTTGCTCAGCCTCCCGTTCTTGCTGTGCTCACATCCCCCTTTCTTGTAGATCAAGACCACGACCCCTTGGGCAAAGCCCTCCCCTACCCGACCCCAATCCATAATTTCCTTAAAGAGGGCCAAGAGATCCCCCTTCACTAAGTGCCAAAACTTCCCATAAAATTCCACCGGGATCCCATCACCTCCCGGGGTCTTCGTGAACGGCATTGTTCTCAAGACCCCCGGCATCTCGGTTTCCATCAATTCCTTTATCAGCACCTCCCTCCCTTCTGCCCCCACTTTTGCTTCCAAACTCCCCACCAGTCCCTCCAGTTCCTGCCTCACCGCTTTCCTACGAAACAAATCCCCGTCATACCTAGTCGCCTCCCGCAAGACCCCATCCACGTCCTCCACCC
>NW_017729022.1:125773783-125774452 GCF_001723915.1 Gavialis gangeticus | reverse complement strand
CCTGGGGTGCACGCACCCCACTTTGGAGACCACTGTACTAGAGGACTGTGGTAGAATCCCAGAGCTCCTAATAGCTCTCTAAGAGACACCTTTCTCCATCCAGCCTTTCCACCAGGCTGTCTTAGTAGGGCTGCTGGCTTCAGTGCTAGACCTTTCCCATATTTTGTTGCTCCCAATGGCAAGACTGGATTTCAAGCCAGATGGTGTTAATTACTTACAAAGCTGAATTACTAACCAAACAGGACAAATAAGAGTGAATTTGGTGTTTTCAGAGCTCATTATCAAGCAGGAAGGAATACAGTGGAGAAAAAGCTACAATTTAAAGCTCCCTGAATCCCTTATCCAAAGGACATTGGAATCTGAACTTCCATTGACTTCAGTGAATTTGGGATTTGACCACAGAAGCCAGTATAATTTACAGAAAGGAAATAAAAAGACTTAGCAAATGAATAGGTTCAAGGCTTTCACAGCTCCTGGAGGACGTAAGACTTTATTCCCCCCCAATAATTTTAACTTTCCATGAAGGAGGCCTCAATTGAGGCCCATTAAATTAATTTGTTATTGATTTCTGGAAAGGTTGGGGTGGTTTTCTGGTATTAGGTAGATTGTTGTGGAAGCATTAGAAGGTATTACCATGGTCATATATGAAACCTAAACCTTTTACACTAG
>NW_017729022.1:125767663-125768783 GCF_001723915.1 Gavialis gangeticus | reverse complement strand
TTCCCCAGCCTGTAGGTATGGTGCTGGCTCTTCCTCCCCAGGTGCAGCACCTTGCACTTCCCCCTTCTTCAGCTCTTCCCACAATCTTTGAACTTCCCCTTGTAAGTGCGCTAGCTCCTTCTTCCTTTGCCGTGCCCTCTTTTTCCCCATGCCATCGAACCACTCCCGCACACGCCTCTTGATTTCTACCCACCAGTCCCACCGTGTTGGGAAAAAGGGGAGCAAAGTTTGCCCCTGGCGATATGCCCTTTGAAAGGTAATGCATTCCTGTGGGTCCTCCAATAAGGACACATTTAATTCCCAGACCCCCCTCCCCTGTTTGAGCCCTTGCCTGATGCCCACCTCCACCCACAGGACACGACGATCCGAGAAGTTGACGTCTATCAGTCGCTTGCTGTGGATTTCCAGCCCCTCCGACACCAACAGACAATCGATCCTCGATTGCCTCTGCCCACCTGGATCCACTCTAGTACAAACCCCTGTCCCTTCCCAAATGTCCTGGAGCCCCTAGTCTTTAATACACCCCCGCAGCCACTTCCCCATACTATCCATCCTGACTCCCTGCCCTATCCCAATCCGCCCACCCTCTTCAATGATGCAATTAAAATCCTCCATCACGATCCGCGGTCCTCCACCCCCCATACACATCCCCATTTTGCGCAAGAAGCGCGCCCTCTCCCTTCTCTCGGCTGGGGCACAGACGTTGTACAAAGTCACCTCCACGCCCTCCACCTCCACCACTGCCTTTTGCAGTCTCCCTTCTTCCAGGACCTGCTGGTCTTTGATTTTCAAATCCCCCTCCCTTGCCAGGAACCCTACTCCTGCAGCTTTATTCTCATTTGAGCCCCCCCACCACGATGGTCCCACCGCCCATCGCTTCTCCAAATATCTATAATTTCTCCCCCATGGACTCCCGCACTCCTGCAAGCCCAACACTTGCGTGTCCAGGCCTTGTAAGCTTGTACACATTAAACCCAATCTCTGCCTCCCGTATAAACTTCTTACAGTTAAGGTGAATGCCATCCAGGCTATTTCCCAGAGAGAATTGTGCCTCGTAAGTCATCCGTGCCACTGCTTGGGTCTGCGGTGTCTCCCCCCGCTTTCCGCATCCCCGTAGCCC
>NW_017729022.1:125765220-125767652 GCF_001723915.1 Gavialis gangeticus | reverse complement strand
TTCATTGAGAAGCGAGTAGAAGCGAAAGTGTTTATTTTACTCAAGTGTTTGGTATTATTTTGTTCTTGCTTTTATATTGTTTTCATTTTGGATTTTAAACCACATTTCCAGGCCCATTTCGTTGTCACTTCCTCCAACTTCATTGGTGTCAAAGGTCATGTGACATCACTTCCTGGTGTGATACCACTTCCTGTGAGGTTTTTGAATATGGCTCACCAGCCCACTGGGTGATAAAAAGTTTGTGGTCCGGCCCCACATTCAAAAAGGTTGGACACCTCTGTTTTATACGCTCCCCACCTGCCAGCACAAGCCTGCCTGCTGCCTGCTATGTGGAGTTGCTCCGGATCTGTGCCATCCGGTCCCCATTCACATCCTCACTAACTTGCTGGGTGCTCTGTAGTTTTTATTTTCTGCTATTGTCTGAAGAAGGAACAGAGCAGGCTCTGATGTTAGGAGGCAGCCCATATGTATGAGATTGCTTGGCAGTAGAGGCTGAAACAGTTGAGATCTATTGTTGCTAGATGACATAGTCCTACCTTCCAGCAGTCATTTGGCATTCCAGGAACCAGATTCACAGAGGAAACCATATGAAACTGGGTTCAAAGGGACCTAATGGGTCACCTAGTCCACCCCACAGCTCCACAGGATTAACTACACCTAAACTGTTCCTGATGGATGTTTATCCAATTTGCTCTTCCAAACTTATAGCCCAGCTGAGCCTCAGCTCATTACACTGGAGATTTTTAAGGAGCCCAAGAACATTAGGTGCTTGACTTCCATAGAGTATAGTGTTTCTTTCCCTTTAAAGAATATTGAAATTCCCAGGGATGCACTTTGTGCTGGTGTGAAAGTCTGCACAAGGTAACAGCCCATCAGGCTAGAAGAGGCTGAAAAGGAGGCTCTTCTCAGGTGATGTTAAGCAGACCCATCCAGTTAGCTCTATGTGACAATCAAAAAGTAAGCTGTGATAGTTGTGTGGGAACATGTGCGATCCACACACACTTGGAATGAAACACAGAAAGCTCTTGGGGGTAACTGCAATAAGGAGAGCAAAGAAGTGTAGCTTGAAGGCAAATCAATGCATTTAGGATTAAATGGTAAGAAGTGTTACCATTGGAGAAGTATAGAAAGCTGAGTTTGCTGATTGAGCCAATCTTGCGTTCCGCTGCCAGTCAGCAGTTGTGGGCTTTTTAGTAGTCTAACAGCATACAAGGATGATGTTTGGTGTTTTTTTTTCTCCCTTCAGATGTCTAATTAGTAAATGTTAATTGGAAATTGCAGTCTAGAAATTTTGTTTGTATTGTAGATTTTTCTTCTCCTTTTTTGTCTGGTGTTGAGAACAGTAGACTCAGAACCACAACTCCTCAATTTTATTCCAAACTCTGGCAATACACTTTTTGGTTCTTCCACTTGAAGCAAATTTCTTCAGCCTTGCTGCATACTGTATTAGTCAGTAGTAAAATGAGAATGACAACCCCTATTTCACAGGGGTGCTGGAGGATTTAATAAGTCATGTGTAATATGTTTTGAGACCCTTAAATGAAAGGCAGTTAGAAAGGACAACTTTTACTGTTTGTGATCAGAGTACTTGGAACTACTCATCTAGCCTTGGTCACCCAGAGTATTGTTTGCAAATGTCAATTGCCTGCCTTGCAATGAAGGGATTACCTTCAAATTATCTTTGCAAAATTTTTTCCTGAAATTCCAGTCTCAAGAAAAGTGACAGCTTCCTGGCTTCAAAGTTAAAAGCAAGAGCATTCAAATGATCACAGCATGGATGACTTTTGGGTGTTCTGTAATATTTAAAATGCTATCTCCTTGCCCCCGCCTGAACTGCTCCATCTTTGTTATGTATCAAGAGCTCCCAAGGCTTTCATTCCAGCTGTCACTAAGGACAAGGTCTTGGAGACTGGGGAGTTTGCATATACCCTCAAAAGTTCCAATTTCTGTTTCATTAATTACAGTCTATCAGTGCTTCCTTGAGATTTTTAGGCCTAAATATTCTGCATGTAGTTGTGCCAAGCCTAAAGGGAAATTCTGACTTCCTTGGTCATGACACTTCCGGTGACTTAAGTCAATTCAGATTTCTGAGTCAATTGGGGTCCCTGCCCACCTCTGCCACCAGCTGGTGAAATTGCATCCCAGGACTGCCAGCAACATGTTTTGCATGAAATGAAAAATTCATGCAAGTCCTGCCGGGAGTTGGATCACACCCAAACAGAACAGTTGATATGGCTGTGTACCTGCAAGAAGATATTTACTGGTGGTTGGATAAGGACAGAAATCAAACTTAGGTACCATCTCCATTGAAGTGTATGCTGTATCCAAGGCATCTAACAGATTTTCAACATGCCTAGCATCAAAAGCATAGTAAACAAGTGTTGCTTCTCTGACACAGTGGACTTTCTACAGTAAGGGTGATGTGTGGGAGA
>NW_017729022.1:125752148-125760220 GCF_001723915.1 Gavialis gangeticus | reverse complement strand
TTGATATGGCTGTGTACCTGCAAGAAGATATTTACTGGTGGTTGGATAAGGACAGAAATCAAACTTAGGTACCATCTCCATTGAAGTGTATGCTGTATCCAAGGCATCTAACAGATTTTCAACATGCCTAGCATCAAAAGCATAGTAAACAAGTGTTGCTTCTCTGACACAGTGGACTTTCTACAGTAAGGGTGATGTGTGGGAGACAGAGCATTCTCAGGGACAAACCCAAGAATGGGGAATGGAACAAGAGAAGGAACACATGACTAATGTTCAGGATATACAGAGGCTGATGACCTGACCTGACATCTGAGAGAACAGGGAGCTAGCTTCACAGCACCTGTTGATAGTATGGGGAAAGAGCATCCCAGTGCTGCTTGAGAACTAGAGGTGAAGAAGAGTTTCCATCAGGAAGGAAGCTCTCCACTGGTAGGGTTAATGATTGCATGGGTCCAATCCTCATTTCCATTCGTATTACATGACTGTCTGGATTTTTTGGTCAAAATGCAGTCACATTTTAACTTTGGGCATGATAAAACTTTATTATCCCTGTAATGAGACCATAGGAGGAGTGAAGCATACCAAATGAGACTGTGGCGAGGACTCACCCAGACCACAACCACTGTGGAGGCAAGGAGGTCAATGGGCTCCTATTTGCTCAAAGGAGTTGTTTCGCAGTAGCAAGGACTCTGTTTAGGACTGTTCCTGTACACAGTTGAATTGGATAGGCTACTAGTTCCTCTCCAAACACTCATTATGGAGCTGAAGCAGCCGACAGTAAAGAGGCGGAGACATACTGGGTGATGGTGCCAAAGTGCTATCTCTTAGCTTACAGAGAGCAGCAGGCTAGTTCGGGGCTTCTTTCCTTGACACCAGAGGTATATGACCACTTCACTTGCATTAAGTGGCAGAGCTCCTGAAGCAGTTCAGACAACATCTCCCTCAGAGGTTAGACGTGGACCTACCAGAATTTTGAACTCTAATGACCTAGGGTGAAAAAGTGTGAGTGAGGTGCATCTGCAAAGGTGGAGGGGGAATGCTAGAATGCTTCATTAGCCACTTCCAGTACATCCCAACAGTGGGACTCATATCTGATGATTACTGTGGGCTTTTCCAAATTTATTCTGCTTTTTTTTCATGGCCTATCTACAGAATTACCATTCAGGACATATAAAACAGGGAGGCTCCACTGGCTGGAGCCTGTAGATTCTACTTCAATACAAAAAATAAGAAATAAAGGCCTATGCTCTATTCAGGCCTTTACTTGGGTAACAAGCAGGGACTGAAGCATTAACCTATCCCCCTGCAGAAGCGTGAATTAGGCTCAAAGATAGGGCTAACCTGAAATGGCTTGACTGACTGATAGATTTTCTGGGGATGGGGTTTCTCTCTGTTTGTCTGATGTTAAGATCTAATACGCTACATAAGCACCACATATGCCTTATTCAGCCATGCTCATCTGGTTTCCCTAAGGTGCTGAGTAGGATTTTCCTGAATAAAGGCCATACCTTTTAACATTGTTAATCTTCAGTGATATTTTGCTTCCTTTAAACTTGCCTTAGCAATAGTGCTGAACCTTCTAAATAAATGATGTGCCAAGCTAGCAGGATCTTTATAAAGCACCCTGGAAAGACCTGTAAATCTCCAGTAATAGGCAACGGAGGGTGCCTTTGCTACATTTTTATTTCTACCCAACTCATAAAAAGCATCTTCAGTTTGGCTGATTATTAGGTAGACATGTGATTTAAGGTTATGTCACAATGAAGCAGAGAGAGCTGGCCTGTGATAAGTCTCTTTTTAAAGCATCTACTTCTGCATTAAACATGTCAAGAGGGCTTAAAAATGAGATGAAATGCCATACTAGGTGTTCTCAGCTATTGTCTGGGAAACATAAACCAAAAGGGACTGTCATAATCATTGTTGTTGTTTGTGTTGTTGTTATATATTGTGGTTTTAAGTCAGTTTCCTGATTTTTTGAGTCTCGACTCATGACTTTTGAATGCTTGAGGTTGATGATACTGTAGTAACAGAGTCCCACACTGACTCCATTGTGCCAGGCATCGTTGTACGGATTGTGGGAGACAATCCCTGCCCTTCTGGAGGGTAGAATGGGAAACAAAACTACAGAGAAGTGAAGTGTGACTTGTCTGAGGTCATAAACAAAAGTGAGTGGCAGAGCTATGGACAGGTCCATACTGTCTTGACCACTACACTGGTGTGTTATCTACTGTGCCACATAGTTCTTGTACTTTAGAAATAAGAACACTTGTATACTCTCCAGTTCTAAATCATACTAAGTGCTTCCTAGTTTATCAGTTGTCAGAATCAATTTTAATTTCTTCTTGCTCTCTTTGCTTGGATCCTTTTTCCTTGTTTGTTTGTCCCTGCTTCGCCTGTGTAATTTTAGACAATGCTTTTCCAAAGTGAATCTTGTATTCAACCTTCATTACAGCAGGATGAATCTGTTCCACAGTCTCTTAACTGAGGTTCCCATATTGTGTTTGTCATATATTATATCACTTTGCAGTAATATGGTTGCTGGCAGCAAGAGATTCAGAAATGCCAGTTTGAATCAAAGCCTTTCATTGCAAATGTAATTTTTAGTCTATCTGGGATGACAAGAGTTTCACACCATGTAAACTTTCTGATGTGGCCCTGAGCAAAAGTGGGGCAGTGTTCTTCAAAAGAAAACAAGACATTTTGTTGCATAAGCAAATGGGCATTTCCCCAGGAATGTCATTGATAGGCTTGCTGAAATTAATTCCCCCCAAAGCTGCCCAGCCCCTGTTCCAAGACAGAAGGGATGGTTTTCTCACAGCTAATTCCCTTGCACTGTTCTCCTCTCAGAAATAATTCTCTTCTCTCATTTGGGTTGGGGGGACTTCACATGAGATTTCTGCCCTCTGCTCAGTTAAGCAGGAGAAGAGTTACTCTGAATACTCACTCTGCTTTGGGTTTGCTCTCAGATGAAGTTGCCTCTCTGGTAGTCTGGAGCATTTCCTCTCTACTGGTATTGTGAGCATTGGCCAGGACTTCTGCATATATTATTCGGCTAGTGACTCCAGTAGATAGAAAGCTCAGTTCTTTGCACATGTTGCATAAGGGAGTAAGTCACGCTACATAGGACTGGAGTCTTGCTTGCCATAGGCACACGGGCAGGGGAAAATAAGAGCATAGCATCATCCGTCTTGCTTTCCTGCCCTGTATACCCATGCTGTGCACCATAATGAGCAGCCTCAGTAAGTTGGTGCTCTCTTCCCAGCTGAAAAGGGTGGCAAGAAGTGAGTGGGCCAGAAGCAGTGACAGTCACAGCATGAGCTGGGCAGAAAGCAGATATAGGTGGTTGCTGGTGTTCTGATTCATAGTTTGGCTCCTGGTCTGCTCACAGGGCAGCACTGCTTATGGGTTTGTGGGAAAATCTTTCATATGGAAAAGTTACCTGAATTCAGCATTATGGCTCATCTGTGTACTTTTTAAAGCATAAGAATCCCAGAGATTGATTTCTTGGAATGAGTGATTTCTTCTGCTGGCAAACATCTCTGTATATGTCATGTTTCCCATGTGGCCAGGTTGTGGTAAGTGTGGTCAAATTCTAGAGTGACGTCTCAGCCAGGACACCTACCTTGTCCAGCCAGGACAGCTGATTTGTTGTACTTGCGTAATTCCCCCAGGTTTTACATATTAATGTTTTCCATATCTTTAAAGGGAAAAAAGAATGCCCTGTTCTTACTCAATTCAAGCTGTTCTGAGCTGTACCTAAGAGTTCACAGCGTTGACAGAACACGAAGTATGCAAGATTGTTGCTGCTCTTCCAACTACATGGCCGTTCCTCACTTCTTGCTTAATTGTCCACTCCCTTGCTGTGTTTATTTCAGTGCATGATTACTGGTTGACTTATGAGCAATATCCTGTACTGGCATCAGTTGGCCTCACTCCATTGGCCAATACAAATTTGCACTATCTGAGGGTCTGGCCGAAGATGCTTTTATTCCTGAGCAAAAAAATGGGCTAGTGCACCATTTTGGTCCACAGCACAGGTTTGAATCTTATTTATGGTAATATAAGGCTGATGCTGAATCTAATGTTCTGGTACTCTGAATGACAGGCATGTTCTCATACATGTCTGAAGCATTCATAGGCTTTTGTAATTAGCAGCATGACTTGCCACTGTTGTCAATGTGCACCAACTTCGTTGATTCTAAGCACAATTTATTCAGGTTTGCCAAGGGCCATTTGTCTTATCTGCCTACTAAATCCAGGGCAAGTCTGACTTTGATAAAGAAGTTATATATGAGCTTTTAGATTCACACCCATGACACTTCTTAACTAATGAAGAAACATCAGATTTTTACATCCAGCAGCACAAACATACTTCAAATATCATAAAATATTCCAGTTCAAGGTCCAGCGTCAGCAAAATTCTTTGGAGAACTCACACTGTTGACAGGACTTAGTATAAAATTTACTTTTGCACCTCATTTTAGGGCTCCCTCAACTGAATAATCACTTTGTGTGAGCTGGCTGCAAAGTAAGCTCTGCAAGTGATGCATGTTCTTACCCCCAGCTGTTTCAGCTAATGATACGCATGATCAAGAATAGTTTAGTTATTCATTGGTGTCAAATTCAGTGTGTATTCATCCAAAAGTGCCATTGTAAGTGGAGGCAGTACATTCCTGTCTGTCTAAGGCTCCGTAAATCTGTTCAGAAAGCTACTTTATCTGTGAGTAAGTAAAATATATATTTAAGGGATACTGTACCATTTTGGAGTCATATTAAATTGTTCCATTTAAAAAGCTATAAAATTTAAGAGATCTCTAGTCAATACAAGAAAGAGGCATCTGCAATATATTTCTCCAGTTAGGATATATGCCATATGCAATAAATTTTCTCCATACCATATAGCCTATGATTCTCATCTTACTACCTTACAGTGTACTGTCCATTGAATTGATTTATTCATCTGCTTTATTGTGGGCATTGACTCATCCTCAGAATAACATTATGGACTATGTTTCTTTCTAATGTATTGTATTCACCTCCTTTGAGTTTTGTATCAACTCAAAGTTCTCCTTTTGTGTTTTAAATCACTTGTGGAAACAGTGGGTTGAATTTATGAAATTTCCTATATTTCCATCATTTAGGGCCCAAACCTTCAGTCACTCCCATATGTGATAAATTCAGCACAACGCAGGTGGGCAGGTGGATTCTCCTAAACTCAGTAAGCATGTCAAGACACAGACCCTGGGCTGTAGGTATTGTGTAGCCAGTATAGTTTGAGTGGCTTGGGCTGTGTGCAGAAGGTGGCTTTACACCAACTTTTACCCCATAAGATGCTGTAGTTGGTTGGCCATGGTCCCGCAGGACAGTTCTAACAACTGAGGACTATTAGGTTGTAAATTGCCATGTACCATGTCCTCTTCCCCTTCCCACTTCCTATGTGGGGGTACAGGAGCATCAAGAGGGGTGGATTCAGAGCTGGAATATGTCTTTGCTTGCAGAGGATTCTTGTGTGCTCAGGGGACTCCTGTATCAGCTCTTCTGGCTGTATTCAAGATGCTTTGCTTGGGTGCAAGTGATGTGTGCTTGGCCTAAATTGCAAAGAAATAGCAAAAAAATATCATCAATAATTACTCCCTCTTTCCCTCCCCAGCCCCCCTCACTGGCTAAGTGCTTTTTCCAAGCAGCAATCTCTTTGTTTCCATATTTGGGTTACTACTCTCTGATTATAAATAACCCGTAATGTAATTTCTATGGCAGGTTGATGTTTAGAGGGTTTTTTTTGCTGTTTAAATATAAAGACTCAATTAAAAACATGAAAAAGATGGGTGCAGAGTTTATGGATTTGCCCTTGGGCAGTGCATCCAGTCAGCCCAAGCATGGCAGATAACCGATGCAAAGACTGATTTCAGCAACATGGGCCTGGGTTTTGCCTTACATGCTTCAGCTGAAGTACTGTGTTAGTGATGCAAACAGGACTAAGCAGGAATCCCTTTGCCTAAAGGATGGGAGAGGTATCTTATCCCAATAGCTTTTCTTTGTGCAGGAAAGTGTTTATGGTGATCATTGCAAAAGACAATAACCCCTTGTTTTGCTTCTAGTATGCTCTGTCTTTTGACAATATGGTGGGTTCAGGCATAATACAATACTGCGAAACAAAGCCTGTAGCTGGCAAATAAAATTCTTCTTCTCAACTCCAAGGCTCTGGAATAGCTAGAACTGTTGTAAGTGAAATAGTGTCCCCTTATTTCTTTTTCTTGGGAACTGACCAATAGTTTTCATTAGATTCTGTGACACTTATTCTGGTTAGGTAGTTTCTTCCCACTAACATTAGAGCTGTCCAGAATTTTTTCTTTAAAGCATTTTTAATGGAATGGGGCTTTCTAATCAAAGGGGGGGGGGGTGTTGTTTCTGTTTTTTGCAGAAAAATCATTTTGGTGATCTTTACAAGAAATATTTTGGCTTCAATGTAAAAGAGAAAACCAAAAAAAAGAAACATTTACAGTTAAAAATCTAGTGGATTGGTAAAACAAAAAATATTGTGTTTCTCTGTAAAAATGTTTGCATTTGGTGTTTCATAAATAACATTTTTAATGAAAAACTGAATGGTTCCCCCAAAACTAATGTTTCAACATCAAATGTTTCTCTGCCTTTTCAAGTTTTCTGAAATCACAGAAATTTTCACAGGAAATTCTTGGGGGGAAAATGGTATTTCATCTGGAGAAAATAGTTCCCACCCCCCCTACAGTCTAATTGAAACTATTGGGGTTATTCATTGAGTGTGGCAATACTACACCTACAGCATCAAGCCCCTTTGACTGGGAAGATGCCCTATCACCTGTTGCTCATGAACAAGGCAGTAGATTAGAGTACAGGTCACAAAATTGCAGAGGTGAAACCTAACAGGAGTCTGATGATACACTACAGCATGTGATCCTTTTTGCCCATGTTCTTATGCTTCAGATAAATAGCCAGTAGCACTGCAAGGCATATTCTGTCTTCACTACATTTTCTATCTTTGCTCTTACCTTACCAAAGCCTTGGTAATGATTCTGGTTGTTGATAGTTCTGGCCTTACATGGCCAGGGCTTAGGGTGCTTCCTGTGGGTCTTCCAGTCCTGTTGCTTCTGGGGTTCACTTGGCACAGATAGTACCCAGTGCAATCCGCAGCTTCTGTGATCCCTTGGAAGTGGGAGATTTAATGAGAATAGAAAAGAGGCCTTCTGAGAGCAAGAGGAAGGAGAGTAATTACCAAGAGGAAGGAAAAGGGGTGGAGGGAGGGAGGTAGAAGCATTGGTTGAGAGAGGCAAAGAATGGAAGAACAACATCTACTTCCATCCAGTATGTAGGAGGAAGCATTTAAGTGTGCAGAAGAATTGAGCTTAAAGAGCTGGGACAAAGGAAGACTAGGGTTAAGAAAACAAGACAAATTTTTTGGCTTGAGGTGAGGAGGAGGGCACAAGTTGAGAGAAGCAGGGGATCAGAGGATGGGAAAAAGCTCAGGACATTTTAAAGTAGCCTTGATAAGCATCCAGATCTCACGGTCTCATGTTAAAGGAACAGAACCACCCAATTATTCAAGGCTCACCTTCCAGTAATAACCAGACAATCCATTGCACAGAAAGGTTTGGATAGCATACTGCTCACAATTCTTGGAGCAAAAGGGAGTGAGCCTGCTGAGTTCCTCCTCAGCCACTCAGTGTTGAACCCTATTTTTCCAAAATTATATGAAGAGATAACTGAAGAAAGGAAATCACTTGAGTTCTGAATGTCTTCTTTGTCCAGGTTTTGCGCATTCATCTGTAAAAGCGGGGCAAGGGAGGGGGAACCTAACTTTCAACCTATGAGGGATGAGACAGAATTGGAAATGAAACTGACTGTGTCTGAAGAAGGGGAAAGAGACTTAATGGTGGGGGTCTACTACAGACCTCCCAACCAAGGGGAAGAGCTAGACCAGGAATTTTTAAGTCAGCTCACGGAGGTAGTTAGGTCAAAGGACGTGGTCGTCATGGGGGACCTGAACTTTCCAGACATCTGCTGGGAAGAGCAGTCAGCCAGGTCTGACCGCTCACGTA
>NW_017729022.1:125709346-125751361 GCF_001723915.1 Gavialis gangeticus | reverse complement strand
GTCAGGACTGCTAGGATCTGGAACCAACTTCCAAGAGAAGTGGTGCTGGCTTCTACCCTGGGGGTCTTTAAGACAAGGCTAGATGTACACCTTGCTGGGGTTGTTTGACCCCAGTACTCTTTCCTGCCATGGCAGGGGGTTGGACTTGATGATCTACTCAGGTCCCTTCCAACCCTAGAAACTATGAAACTATGGATGGGAGATACAAGGGCATGCATTAATTTCATTCAGGCCTCAGCTGTTCAGTGCCAGCACAGTGCATTCAACTTAGAGGAAAACTGGTGCGCAGCTTGCTGTTTGCTACTGCTTCCTTAACTTTTGTATCAGTCTGTCTGTTCAGCTTGGTGACTACAAGTTGTTTGTGGTTTGAATATAATGTCACTGACTTAGAATGTATAAAAAAACCAATATCTGGCTACATTTCTGACATGCCACGGATTTCTCCCCCAGTTAGCACAGTATTTTCTGCTCATTGTTTCTTGAAATGCCTTTCACTTTTGTACACATGTTGGTGAACTGAACTTTCCTTTGTACAGTGGCCGTTTATGGAAAGTGCTTCCTATGACAATGAAGGCCAAAAACCT
Source organism: Gavialis gangeticus (assembly GCF_001723915.1). Lineage (NCBI taxonomy): Eukaryota > Metazoa > Chordata > Crocodylia > Gavialidae > Gavialis > Gavialis gangeticus. Next base: position 125,750,777 of record NW_017729022.1, on the reverse strand, counting down.
GCTCCCCCATCGCCTCAAGATGCACTGGTATTCGTTTTGTATAACACAGTGCTTGATTGCAGGAAGACTTAGCAAGAACAACAGTCTCATACCAGGAATATTTTCCTTGGGAATATTTCTTAGGAAGTGTTTAGATGGCATGCCCTTTAACAGCAACAGACACTTAGGAGCATCATAGCACTGGGGCATGTTTCTACCAGCTGACTTCAACTGATTTACAGTGTACTTTACTCATTCTTCAATTAAAGCTTTGTTTGACACTGAGCGTCTGTATGTCTGCCTGTATGCCTGCCTGTCCTTATTATATTGTGACTGATAATCAACATATGGCACAAGCTGTTTTCTTCCTCCTTTAGTACAGGAATAGTCAGTGGAGTGGACTTCCTATCCCCCTAATAGCTGGCTGGCAGCTGGATGTGGTATGAGAGAGAGGCTGGGGGAATGAGATCTTGAAACACAAGGCGGGGGGGTGGTATCATATGTCTTTTGCCCTCAGGAAGCAGGTGGTGCTGAGCAAGGGCTCTGGAAGTTTTAAAGTTTGCTGGGTTTTTAGATGAGTTGGTCTCATGTAATATTCTGGATAACCCTGATGGTTGAAGTGTGATGGCAATGTGATGTTTAATGAAGAAGCCATTTTTCATTCACAGTTTGTATTTCTACATAGAGAGAGTGTGTATAGTGGGCTTGCATGAGGGAGGGGGTATGCATGGGATGGTGTACACCATGTCTTTTCATCTGACTTTAAAGCTCCAGAATGGGCTTTCTACTTAACTTCTTTACTGGACACTACACAGACCAACTGAGAAAACATACAAATTCAATGGGGAATGAGCTATTTTCAGATAAACAGGAAGCATACAAAATCTTGGTCAACGGGTTTTCAAAGGCACTCAGCATTGATTTAAACTGCTCAGATTGATGTCAGTAGGAGCTTTATCAGTGATTTCAGTGGGGACAGAGTTAGGTGAAAGCTGAATGAGTATGAAAATACCTAAGGGACTTAGGAGGTCCCATTGGCTTTCACTATAATTTGTGCTAGTTTTTAGGGGTTTCCTAACTGAAAGTGCTATTCCTTATGAATGAAGATTATCCATGCTGGCTTTCGGTAATCCCATTTGCTGAGAATGGTTGAATGTTTGAAACCCAGTTCTTCACTGCCTCAGGCCTGGTTTACTATGTGTTCCTGAGTTCAGATATCTCAGCTGCAGCTCCCCTCTTTGCACCCTCATGCCATGAATTTGCTTGTGGCTCCAAAGTGTTTAGTATCTTGCTTCACCCTGTATCTTCTACAGACTCCCCAAACTTACACTGTGGAGGAGATGTGCAGTTATTCTAGAAATGAGTCCCCGTGACTTGTGCGTAACTTGTTTAGGCTTCTTTGAAAATCACAGTTCTAGTTCTGGCAGGTAACCACAGCCAGAATGGCCACATACAGTATTTGGGCTCCTCTTAACTAGGCTGAGTGGCTGGAATGCCACCTTCGAAGTTGTGCTAAGCCTCTCTTCCAAAATGTGCAGTTTCTTACTTCAGGCATCAGCAAATGAAATGTTTTGCAAAGACAAGAATGAAAGGGCCCCTTACAGAGCTGCTTGCAGATTACTCTCTTCAGGAAATAACACAGTTAGGCAAAAGTGATGATGCCACTCAGGGTGACGTGATATTTTGCTGCACAATTCTCCCTGAAATTAGTTGGCATTCTGGCTTAAGTCTCCATGTAGCTCTTTGAAGACGCCGAATGCCCATTTCCAAGTGTGACACATGCAGTAGCTGGGTCTGAGCAGTAAATGGCTCTGCATTATTTTTCTAATGGGCTAGAATCAGAGAGTTCATTATGTCCTTTCTGCATTCTGTCAGGGTAATTAGTTTTACTGGACATGCTGTTTACTCAGTGTCCTTTCACTCTACCTAGGCAACTTCTGGTATCTAAGTAAGCACCTTCCTCACTTCTTGACCTGATTCAGGCAAGCAGTGCTGTTCAAGATGACTCTTAAATATGTGCTTAACTCAAAGCAGGCAGTGTACATCCCACTGGAGATGTTGTTCTCCATAGGGGTTTGGCTTCTAAGTACCTTGGTGGCTCTGGGCCTAGATGAACAACTAAAGCTAAGCACATGCTGACTAGAGATGTGTTACATGTGTGCTTTCCTGATTTGAGGCGCAGACTAAGGCAGCATGAGGCTGCATTCAGTCAGTACTTTTTATTCCCCATGGAACATGAGGCTGTGACTGGCAACATCCAACGATTATGATCTGCTGCTAGAGCTCCAACCTTGCACCACAGATTTCCCAACTTAGTAAAGTTACTGTTTATGTTGTCACACTAACAAAGTTTAGGACATCTGTGTTTCCTTTTCTGAGTGGGTCTCTTATCGAAGGCTTTTGTCAAACAGAACGTCTCTAGTGTATACAGATGCCCAAGCAGAGCTCATCTTTTTCTCCTAATGATGGCAGATGCTGGTGGCTGATCATGTCTTTTGCCTACCACAGTCATGTGGATCAAATTCCCTTTCAGGTCCACAGAAGTTTCTGCCTGGCTACCTTCTTGTTCTGCCCCCTGACCCCTGCTTCCCTTAGCTGGAACCCTGTAGAGCCCCCAGAGCCCAGCTTCTGTATAATCCAGAGCAGAGGTTCTCAAACTGTGGTCTGCGAGCGCCATTCAGGTGGTCCATAGGAAGGTTGCGGAACAATCAAGAATATCTGTACTCGTAAGATAAGACTACTGATAGTAAAATATGAGTTGTGTGCTTCGATTTGTAGAACAAAAAAAAGTTTATTAAGTGGTCTGCTGAGACCCTCAGCAATTTTCAAGTGGTCCGTGGAAAAAAAAGTTTGAAAACCACTGATCCAGAGCAAGGGTGCACAGATTTCAAAGGCTGTATTCCTTCTGCCTTCAGGAGCAGGCTCCTTTCTGGGCCTCGGAGTCATTACCCAGTGCCTGGTTTGGTCGCAGGCAGTACGCTATGCATTGTCCCTTGCTCAAATTTTGTCCTCCTCCCCACATGTCTACATCTGCCTCGAGTTATTTATAATCTTTCCTCTTTCAAACCACTTCCTTTTCACTCATTGTGGATTCCTTTCTTCCTTAATTATGTGCCCTCCGGTTGGTGGAAGCATGAGAAAACTGCATCCCCACAGGCATATTTTGTTCAGAAGACATGGCTACTAATCCAATAGAAATATGATGGTGAATGCCTCTGAGCAGCTTAAGATGCTGCAGGCTGTTTTCAGGTAAGTCTATGATAGACCCGCCTGCTGACTGCCCTGAGTTATTCAGTATAGGGTGATCTTGCAGCAGAAAAGCATGCAGAGGCAACTCACAGCAGTGGGAAGGTTACCCTTGGTAGTACAAGTTCTTGGACACTAAAATTTAACTTTCTGCTTGCCAGGAGTAAAGGGCAGATATTAAACAGTTTCCCAAAGTCTAGGTATTCTGAACTAAGAATCCAAACTACAAAGACTGGAAAAACTGAGGTTGTGTGTTCAACTGGATCCTTATCCATCTTCATTGAGCATTACACCTGTGCCATATCTTCTTCTGCTCTTCTTTTCAGGTATTAATGACTTATAAAGCAAGGGTAATTCAGCCTCCAGCCCAGCATCTTCAGAGACTACAGTTCCATTTTGCTTCTAGGCTGATAAAATAGAGAGAGATTTTGACCATTCTTCTTTGCTTTGCTCTGCAATTTGTTTGATCTCCTAATGTCCATTACGTGCAAAACCAAGTTAGGCAAGTAGATCTTCCTCCTCTATTCCTTATTACAGCATGCAGTCTTGTTAAAAAGAAATGGGAGCCTTATTCCTAGGAGTCAGTGACATCCAGGCAAAAGAAGATGCTTGAGACTTCAAAATGCAAGTCCTTGCATTTTTACAGCAGATGACTAAAGTCCTGAAAATGTACAATTTATGCAATTTCCATAGAGCAGTATTGCAATTTTCCAGCATGAGTACCAAGGCTGCTCAGCAAAGATGGCTGTAAAGTGGACAACAACAGAACTTTGAGTTTAATTACTTCTGTGAATGTATTTACTTAATTATGAAGTAAATAAATTTCCTGGAGAACAGAAGGTGGATGATTAATATGCTAGTTTGGGTTTTTGTATAAGAATGTTTGGGCAAGACAGCTGAGGGGCAAAGTAAGTCCCCATACATGGCTTTTCCTGAGCTCAACAGGGTGCAGAAATAATTGGAATGGATGTATCTTGTCATCTCTGGAGAATTTCTAGATCCCTCTTCAAATGCAGGATGTAAGCTGTCAGTGCTGGCTGCTGCTCTCCAAGGCATGCTTCTTATTCAGATGCTAATGAAAAGCAGTACATAACCGGCGATTTTTGCAGATTCATGCAGAAAAAGACTATCATCTCAATGCCAGCCTCATCGCCACGGTGTAGCATTTGGGCTTTATACAAAATGCGCATTTCATCTCTTGTTCAGTGAAGCAGCCCCTTCAGATGGCAAAACTTTGCTCCAGCCAGGCGGAATGCTGATGCTGTTTATTCTGCAAGACAGGATGACAGAAGGGGGATGAGATGGCATGGTGTGTGATGATTGACTCAAAATGGAAGACAGTTAAATGAAGGCTATAGTCTGGGAACATATTCACAGTTTTACTTCTCTGTCTGCTGCTGTAGACATAACTTGTAAATGCACAAGTCAGCACAAGAAATAGAGCCCAGGGCCTTACAAAAGGGAACACTCTGCATTAATAGACTTTGTCTTAGGAAAGTGAAAGAAAAGAATAGTTCAGGATGCAAGGACCTTCTCAATTCTCATCGTAGGCAGTATGTGTTCCCATTGTGCACCCTGTTAAGTGACGCCATCTGCTGTCATTGTAGCCTGCTAAGACTTGCAGGCTTGTTCCCCTGAAATAGGGTCACGTGTATACAATAGCTGCTCCAGGTTATAACCTTTGTCCCTGTGAAGGAGGTCAAGATTATTTATGTTCTTTAGCTAATGACTGCCTTCTGTAAAATCTAGAACCAGTCCTGGCAATGAAGACCAGTACTGCATTCGAAAGCTTGTCCAACTCCATCCCAAATATGCCATTGGTCCAAAAAAAGATATCACCCTAAGAAATCTTTGCCTCTTGCATATGGAACTTAGGGCACTCTCTGTGAAACAGAGTAAGACTGCCCAGACACGGAGAGTGTCCAGGAAGTGTAGCATCCCACAGGCCAGTCTGGATGAGTTCCTCAGCAGGAACGTCCTGGTGGCAGAATGGGAATAGACCAGTCGTTTGCAAGGCTGTAGGAACAACTATTACCTCTTACTGTCAGTAGTTCTGGATACATGTTCCTGTGCATAATAAAGAGTCATTGCACAGCACGAGCCTTTTGGAGATACTACACTATCATGCAGTAGGACATGCGGGGTATGAAACCTCTCAGCCTGCAGTGGGCCTAGAACCCAGGAGTTTCACTTCCTAGGCAAGACATTATTGGGCACAGGATAGCTACTGCCACTATAATTGACCTTTTCTACTGAGCTGCATGCATGCTGTCAATAATAGACAATTACTTGATGTGGTCTGCCCCTCCTAAAAAATCAGGGACTTAAGCATCTTCCAGACCGATCTAGATCTCAAAGGACCTCACATAGGAATGCAGTTCTTCTGCATCTGGCCTAGATGGTTTTGGAGCACATACAACAGCACAAGTCTGGCCAGTCAGTGACCTGTTCAGGCAAAAATAGAGACATCCAGTGATTCAAGATGCCTGAGGCATTTGCTGAGAAGGATTGATATTGTATCATTCTTTCTGACCTTCATAGTCTAAATACAGGTTAAATGCTACTTCAGGCACCGTACAGGTCAGTTAGAATCTGCCTTTCCAATCTGTGTATGATGAACAAAAGGTGAGATCGGAAATGGCAGCACAGAGTGTGATCATTGTCCAATATCATCGGGCAGGTCACCGGCATAATCAAGACCGTAGTCACCATGTGACCCTACTACAGCCCAGTTAGGCTTAAAGTAGGGAGTGAGAAGAGCAGCGCTTTCCATCTACTGCTGAAAGCACAGGGTTGTTCCTTCTACTCTCCCTGGCTTATGTAAGCAGCTCCCTCCATCCACCCTAGTTGACACCAGCTTCTCCTCCGTCTGCCCTAGTAGAGTCAGAGCTCCCCTCCCTGCTTCATTCTGCTTTAAGTCCTGAACCTATTACAGTTTTTAAAAAGACAGAAGCATAAAAATGAGCAAGGTTGGATTTTTTTAAATCTGCCTTATAGCATCGAGTGGGATTTTGCCTGAGGGAAGGAAAAGCTGGACCTGAATCATCAGTCCACAAGAATAATGAATAGAAAGGCAGAGAAAAAAGAAGCTACCACTATTGTTTTATAGGAGAAGCATTTCCAGGGAAGTTGTCGTAGGCCCATGGAGACCTAGATCAGCTAGAGAACTAAGAAGCCCTGCCAGATTTGCTGAGGAATGAACCAAAGGGATTACAGAAGGGGGCTTTTTTCTGTGTTGCCCATGATTTTTAACTCACCTGTTATCATGTAGAACTTCTCTAAATTGATGATCTATAAACGTAGCTTCTTTCAGGGTAATGAAGTTGCAAGCATATCCTCTAAACTTGATTGGAAGCCTAGTCAGCTGTGGTAAGGTATATTCCCATGAAAAGACTCTTTGATTTTAAAACACAATTTTATTTTAAGACTCCAGATATTGTCACAGCACTGCTTCCATTTCGAGGGAAATATGTATAATGGGATAAAAGAGGAGGTTAGTATCTTGATAAACAGATGGTCCTTTTTCTCATCACATGTAAAAGAAAGTCCTGCACATGTGGGGATTTACATGAAATTACAGTTGCATTAATAGCTTTCTAATTTTTCCCCTACACTTTTTTTTTTAAAGAATGAGGAGACAAATTCTCTATGCACCTGTCTCTCAAGACTGAAGTTCTTAGGCCCCTGCTTGTCCAGCAGTCCATACACAGGGCCCCTAATCCTTGCACAGAGTCGCTTTGATTTCATTGGGATTTCTGTAGCTGGATCTCATTGTGGGCTCAGAGCCTGAAACTGAGCTCATTTTGAGGTTGAGTTTTTTTCAGAAAATTTGAGCACAGTGCCTTTAGGTATTTATGGGTTTGATATGGAAGGAAGGGGAATAAACTTCTTTCAGTTTATCAGCATCTTCACTACTACTACTTAGATGAAGTTGCATCTAAAATTTATTGGAAAACTTGCAAGGAAACTTTCTTTCCATCAGAATTTGCTGATTTGTGATAATTGAAACATCTGCAGAGACAAAGTTCAAAGGGTTTGATTTTGCTGAATCCTGCTAGTCAGTTTGCCCAGCTTCTCCACAGCCTGCCCCTTTAGAGTCTATAAGTCCAGGCTCCCAAGGCCTCAACAACCACATGTGGAGCTGGTGACCTGGGAATCATGACTCTCAGCTCAGCAGACTTGTGGTTCCTCAGCATCCCATGTTCCCAGCACTTCCAAAGTCCACTTTTCTGGAACAACCACCCAGCAGGCTGCCTCAGAGTGTGGCCTCCTTTCCCTTCCACACAAAGTATCAAAATTTGGGGTGCAGGGGTTTCCAATTCAGAATGAAATCTGCAAAATGGAATCACCTTTCTTCAGCCAACCCTTTTTCTCTTGGAAATTCCTGAATAATCTTAACTATAAAATCCAGCGGTCACATCTACCCGAGACACTTACTGCTCAGTAGCTCGTTACTGCACAGTCATGTATTACTTGGGTATGCAAATATTAAATGACTGCACAGTAACAACTGTGGAGTTGGCATCTCATGTAGATGCAGCCAGTGAGGTCTAGTTTAATGCCTTTCATCTGTTTCACCTGCGATGGTGTTCCAGTAAAGAGGAAAGCTGGAAGGACAAAGATGGAAAATCATCCTCAGATACCAACTTGTCCACCTAGTGGAGAAGGTTTTGAAGGAGGTTTGAACAGGGGCAAAATCTATAGGCAAATGGAAAAGCCAAAGAGCTGTAATCTGGTGAGGATATGGGAAATTGCAGTGCAGTCACTGGGGAAATCAATGGCCTAGTGTGCCAACACCTGAGATGTCTATACAGAAATGGCAGGAGTATAAGGGATAAACAGGAAGACCATTTAAGACCTAGGGCCACAGTCACACAAAAGCTGTAAGGAAGAGGAGAAGGACTCACCCACTTTTTGTATTAACTGTTTTTTAGGAACTCAAGCAGGGTGGAAAAGAATTGTGCTTAGGTGATGAAGTCTACTTATGTACCTAATAAGTGGAATAGACTCTGGCCTTTAGTATATAACCAAAATGTTGACTTTCTTGCTATCACAAAGACTAAGTGGGGGAAAGCTCGGACTTGAATATTTGTATAAAAGGATATCATTAAGAAAATACAGACGGTACGTCAAGAGTATATATGCTTGCTGCATAGCCCAGGAGAGAAGTGGGAAGTGAACATTTTGAATGTCTCTACGTGAACGGGAAAAAGGAAGCAGAGCAGGGACAATATCACATTAGGACTTTGAGGCTATGGACAGACATTACACATAAACTGGTTTAAGTGATCAGAACCTGGTTTAAACCTGTAACAGAACAGAAGTTCAGTGCACACAAAACAGTTTGAAAATGGCTGAAACCGGTTTGAGATAAACCTGGTTGAATGTAGTATCAGACTTAACTGATTTGGCTCAAACTGGTTTATACAATGGCTGTCCCAGACTTCTTGCTGGTTTAAGATAAATCAGTCCCCCAGCATGCTCTCTGACTGGGCAGGGCTCTGCTTCACAGCAGGGCTGGCCCCTCCCCTCTGGTCCCTGGCTGCAGCTTGGCAGTCTCTGCAGGCATCTGCTCCCCCTCTCCCCTCCCCCACCACTCTGTGCTAAGCAGGCATTCTCCCGTCCTTCACAGACATCTCAGCATTAGCTAGCAGACCACATGATGGCTACAGTCCATGCTATGGGAGAGGACAGACAAATAGGCTTTTTGTAGCTAATTAACAGGTAGCTTAATGTCCTTCCTTGGAAGCTGTTTAAGAACTGTTTGCTCTCCCCACCCCCTCACCACTCCCTGCTAAGCAAGAGTTTCCCCCCCTCCCCTCTGCCTTCCTGAGGAGGTGTCTATTAGCTAGCAGACCACATGCTGGCTACAGTCTGTTCTGAATCAGCAGGTAGAATCAACAGTCTTAATGGGGCAATAAACACTGAGATATGGGTGATAAACAGCCCCCCTCCCCATTTGGTTGCCTGTCAGTTTGCTGTACACGATATACAGAAGCAGGGAGGGAGAGTGGAAACACTTCATATCATCAACAGATGTATGCACTACACCCCCCCACACTTGCCTTAGAGCACTAGTCCAGGGCTGCAAGCTGGAAACACTCCTCCCCCTTGAGCAGGGACTGGGGAAAAGCCTGGGACTGCAGGCAGGCTGGGGGTTTAAACCCCTCCCTGATCAGTGCTCTGCTGGAGCCTGGCCATGCCCCCCTCAGCTCAGCTCTGCAAGGGCAGGGAGGGCTGTTCTGGTGCCTCCCAGCCTGAACCACTACAAGCACGTGCCTGAATTTCCTCAGTCCAGAGGGATTGTCTGTATGGTTGGAAACCAGTTCAGCCTAGCCAGATTAGACTAACCTGCAATGATTGAAGCAATTCAGGTTCAGGCTTTTTGAATGTCTGTCCCTAGCCAGAAAGAAGAGGTGGCTTTTTTGAGCTACTGTGGATACTGGTAGTAATGGCAGGGGGTGGGGAATTTAATTAGCCAAAGCAATCCAGCTGGAAAGAGTCCAGCAAACTCTTGGAATGTGTTACGGGTGAATGTGTTGTTTCAGAAGATGGAGGAGGTTACCAGGAAACAACTATTTCTTGTTTAATTCTCACTGCAAATCTGAAAGTGACTTGAGTGTGAGTAACCAGAAACAGTTCACAATTCTAAGAGAAGGAAGGTGAGACAGCAGCTGATTGAGGACAGCAGACTTCAGTAAAGCATGGTTAAGATATTGGATGTAAGGCATGGATAATAATTCTTGTACTCTGCTTTGCTCTTGTGAGGCCTCTGCTGAAATTCCGTGTCCAGCTTTGGGCATCGTGATTTAACAAAAGATTTAGAAGAGACTGGGGAGGTCCAGAGGGAAACAGCAAGGAGGATGAGATGTTTAGAAAATGGGGCCCCTGAAGAAAAGTTGAAGGCAGTGATTTTTAGTCTCAGAAATAAAAGACTGAGGAAAGATGTGATGTAAAAAGCTGTTGCAAAGAAGATTGATCAGTGGTTCTGCGTCCACAGGGGTAGGTCAAGAAGTCAGCTTAATTTGTAATAAAAAAGATTTAAGTTAGACATTAGGAAAAGCTTTCTAATGAAAAGGATAATTAAGCACTAAAACAGAGTACCCAGGTGGGTTATTATGGAATCTCCTTAATTTAACAGCAGGTCAGGCAGAGGTCTGACAGAGGTAGTCTAGGTATACTTTATTCTGCCTCAGTTCAGGGGAACAGATGGAATAGCCTCTTACAGTCTCTTCCAGTCCCATATTCAATGATTATAACAGCCATGAAAAATGTATACCAGGAGAAAAATTCTTGCCTATTTATGCATTCCAGTCCTGGTTCATCAAAATGCTTAAGTCTATGCTTAATTTTTAAGGAGGTAAGTAGTGCCAGGATGCTATTCCCTTTAAGTTCTTCATTGACTCAGGGCTTTCAGCATGGATGCACTGTTGATGCATTCTCTGCTGGTTAAGTCCACAGCTAGTTAGGTGCACATTTCTGTGAAGGAGCTTTCAAGCTCAACTAACCCAAAGAGTGGAGCTTGTGAGGGGAACATGTTCATTTCAATGAGACGTTCTTTTTTCACTATAATTCTTTCTCCCTAAATTGCCTGTGATTTAAAGCAAACAGCTGATACTTAACTCACCATTAATGAGTACTAGATCTGAAATCAAACTAAGGGCATTCCAAAGTTTGAATTTGCTTTGGCAAGATCAGCTTGGCCGTGCTGCAGACATCTAGCATTTTCTTTCCCCCTCCCCTTCGTTGACTAAGTCATGATGATGGACATCATTATTAAGGTGTACAAGACTTTGGCAGGCACAGGGTGAGCTAATGAAGAAACTAACTTTTGAAATTTCCAAACTTTGCTTGGGCGACCTTGCTGCGTTTCAGCATTTAAATCATACCTTGAGTCTAAGAGAAATGACAGACATTTGGAAAAAACATTTGTAGGGCAAGACTTTCACCATACATCAGACCAGCTCCCTTGAAATCTTTGAGGTTATGTTGATTTATATCAATGAGAATCAGCCCTGTAGTTTGTATATCCCCTTATAAGGCAATAGGTGCACTTGTTGGATTGGTACTAAAAATAAAATATATTTCCATGAAGACAACCAGACTGTTGCAGTCACTAATCATAAAAAGTTTTTCCTTGGAAACTTCAAAGACACACAGGGAAGAGGGATAAAGTTTTATAAATAATGTCTCTCATATGACAGCCACTGCTGCAGGAACTGTGCAGCTTCTTGCTAACATTGTCATGGTGTTATTTTGGAAGCATATGAAAGGTGACCTGCAAAAAGTTTTTAAAAGATTGGACTTCTGCCTTCTTTTTCTTTCTCTTCTTTTTTTTCCCCTGCTTCTCCAATATGTACAGAGAAGATCTAAAACATCCTGTTATTCTTTAAAAAATAAGGGGGTTTCTGGCTGTTTGTTCTTTACTGTAGCAATATAAGAAATGTCTGTTCTTTCTGTATTTGGCTAGAGTGTCTCTGGTAATTCTAAAGTAGGTGTTTTTTCTCATCTCCCACAAATTCAGCCTCTCCTTTGATAGAAGATTTTTCTCTGTCTTCCAAGGTCACAGTCTGGGTCAACAACAAGTAGGAGTGGAAATTATAAACTCCTTAGGAGAAGGAATATCTGTATGTGTACAGCATCTAATGCAGTGGGTCCTATTCCGAGACCAGTTGAATACAAATAAATATCAACAAACATGCTGTTATATAAGTCATTATCCACTGTTATTATAATTCATTATAATAATTCGTATACATTTAATAATTCAAATAAATGTAGCCTCTTAGCCCTCCCAAAGATCTTCTAATAGCTCAGTAGAATGATGGTGTGAGACTAATCTTTGCTGAATCAATACCTGGACTGCTTTCTCAGTCCAGTTTTTTCACAATGGATGAACACAATCATATTATGAGAAATAGTGGATTTTTCTTTTCTCCTCCCAGGGCACATCTACACGTGTGCCCCACTGCACAGTTTGTACTGAGCAGTCATTTAGTACTTGCTTTAGCAAGTACCTGCTGGCACTGCACAGGCCCAGTGCCACATGGGTTGTTTCCTCCCCTTCCTGTGCTGTAGCAATGAGCAACTGCATGGTAGCGGCAGCATCGTGGTTAGTGCCTGCCAACACTACATCGCCATAGCTCATCACTACAGTGATGTAGAGTCTTATTGTAGACGAACCCCCGTTGTATGTAATAAATCACTGTTTGGTTCTCAAACCCGTCATCTAAATGGATAACAGCAGAATATTCCTTTGCTGCATGCAGTTAATGAGATATGTAGAAGATTTTTGTGTAAAGGATCAAAGAATACCTGGGAAAAGATAGTGATATGTCACATTATTTGTACAAAAGTAAGACTGCATTTTGCTAAAAGATGAATCCTGGACTCCAGGGTTTCTAGGATTCATTATTTAGCGTACAAGATGAGGTAAAATTTTTGCTTGAGAACAAAGCAGTGGCCAGTAAGAACCATCAGCTGTTGCAAGAATGTTCTTCAGTACGTGGGATGCAGTTTAGTGCAATTTAGGTCCACGCTTGTTACCTTCTGGTTTACCAATCTGTATAATTAAGAGTGTAATACTCTGTATTTGCAGCAAGTTCTGCAGTTGAGGATCTGTGACTCTGAAGTGATATCTCAGCTGGAGTGCATCTAGGGTAATAAAGCTCTTATTCTCCAAGCCACCAAAACATCTTTGCTCTGGGGAGAGAACTAAGTAAATCTATAGAAGGCATGCTATAAAGCAATTGGTGCAATGGAGGGTATTAAAGAGAAACAAAATAAAAGTAATCAGCCAAAGCTCACACTTCAAGAAAACAAAACCCCTGAGCCTCTTAGTAAGCTTACAGCAGTACCCCCATCCTCATTTGAAATCAAATACACACAAGGCCTCCAGATGACAGAAGTAACATGTTTGTATTGTAGCAAAGCATAACACTACCTCCTGGTAATAATACGTCTATGTTCCTTGAATATCAGCAGCAATGTTCTTTTCTAAAATGGTAATAAAGTTCACATTTGCTTATTAGTAATGAATGTCAAACTGTTCACCATGATGGAAATATCTTATTTCCATGGCTTTGATAAATAGCTGCTGGAACTCATGAATTTTTAATAGAAGGCCTATATTTAGGGGCTTTCAGTTTCTGAGGGAGATAAAAGGCTCTTCGGAGATGGAGCTGTGGAAGCGCCTTGTCTTCAGCAACTGCTGGTACCTATTTAAAGCCAGTGTTGTCTTTCTGATGTATGAATATTATGCCGACATTGATTGATAGGGTTTTTATGCCGGAGATTAGGTTCCAAGCCTACCTGTCATTATAAAGCAAAATATGTAACTGCAGAAGAAGCTGCATAGTATCTGGTTTCATATGAATGAGATATTTGTTTGGCTTTTCCCCCACTGTTTGGAATATTAAAAACTAATGGCCCAGTTCTTAAGCCTCCTGACACCTGGCCAAATGAAAGTGGGCAAAAGTGTTGTCTATGCCTACTTCACAGCAGTGTTAAATGGGCCATCATGTAAACTAGCCAAGCCCTAAGGGTTTGATATGGGCTCCATTATCTGCCATACAAGTCCAGCCGTATGTTACTATGGAAGTGAATATGTGCATAATACCATCAAGAAATTCCACCCATCACTACAGGAACTTCCAGTTTATGTGTATTAAATAGATCTGTGAATAAATGTGGTAACTGATGGCCAGTTCCAGAGAGACTGTTGAGTGTATAAACCAAAATGCATAGTCCTAGCCAATCACTGCACAGTTGGGACTCTGATGGACAAGACCAGCAATTTCAGATAGTAAGAGTGCACAGAGCCCACTGTGGCCCCACATTGCAAAGAATGTAAAGTCCTAAGTCCCATTCTGCAGTGACTGAGTGGGACTTACAAATATCCTTAGAATTAATCAGGTGCATGTGTTTTCATAGGAGTGGGGCGCTGGCCTCTGGTCCTTCAGGGTGAATTCTACCAAATACCATAGCGCTGATTAACAAAGGTACTTCCTTCCCTGCAGAACTTGAAGAATTTTGAAAAAAAAAGACCCCAACAGTATGCAGATAATTAAAAAGGAAACACTGTTTCCTGAGCTTAGTCTTGCAGTATTTCAGGAGAGCCAGAAGTTCCAGTTTCATTGATCTAAGCCCTTGGCAATAGTTTTGAGATGTGTAGTGTGCCAGATGCTCAGCTAGCATCCGTCACTGCCACTCCACTGAAGTCATTGAGATGGGCCAAAACTAAGGTAAAAACAGCATCACCTCATTGAAGGCAGTGGGCTAGATTCCCAGTTGTTGCAAATTGGTGTAACTCTGTTCAGTTAAGCCTCAGCTGTTGTAAATCAATGAAGCTCCATTTAAATGATTGATTCACATGGCGCTAGGTAGATGAGCTGAGAATGTGGCCCATTGTGTCTGGCCTTTTCTGGAATATTTCTCCTCTTGATCTGGTTTCAAGCATAGTTTGCAGTTGCAGGGGGTATTCCAAATGTTCTCATGTTAACATCAGTGACAGTACGTGAGCTACAAATAACATTCATGTGCTGAACCCTCAGGTTTGAGTTCCTGCCTGGTCTCTCTAGGACAGAAAGTGCAGGGTGTGTTGTAGATGTCACATTGACGTGGCTTGTTAGAGATGGATTGCTCCATGATCAAAAGGAAAAGCCATTGTCAGGCTTTGAAAAAGAGTCTGGTTCCAGCAGCTTTGACCAGGAGCAAACTGGTAGCAATGTGAAGCTTCAGTTCTGAGACTCGAGGGCCATGCTTATCTAAGGAGCCATGACACTGATTAGGAAGTGGAGTATTTGTAAAGGTCAGAAGCTTCTTCAGGCATGTACTGTATCTTGGCACAGAGCCTGGCACAGGGAGCCTCCCCAGTCTGGACTGGGGCATCTACCTCAGCATGGGGGAGTTTCCAAAGCCTGTAACAGTTAAAGAAAGTTGAGTCCCAATGAGTCTCAATTGCATTAAGAGGCACTGGTGCTCATTCCTTTATGGAGAAAATTTCCCCCTTAAAACTTTGGGGCAGTGTTATACTTGCCAACATTGTCTTTGAAAATATTATCTTGGCAGAGGTTTTCAAAATCAGGTAACCTGATTTTATTCCTAAGTAGGTACGAGGTCAGGCACATCAGAGTTCACATAGGCAACTTATATGCGTATGTGGAAAAATGTGCGTATTCTTTAGCGTATCCTTTTTTGGAAGCCTGACCTGCTTTATCTAAATGGGTTTGTAGCTTGCAAATTTTGGTAACAGTTTATGTCAACTCTACTGTCATTGTTTGATATGGAGTATAACACTGATCATGAAAACCGCCTTTCATATTCTTATGAACACTATATGTTTACGTCTCTGAGACTGTTCTTGTAATTCAGTATCCATTAATCTACCATCAAAGTAAAGGATTACTCTAATTTCCTTCCTAAGGCTGCATTGCTTATGCATATAATTTTTACTTAGCAGTCTTAGGATGGAGATTTGCAGTCTGAGTTCTCCTTGGGAAAGGCAAAACGTTGGATTCCTAACGTATATAACTAGTTACTAAATGTATGTCCTTAAAAATGATCCAAATGAGTAAAACGGTCAGTTTCCCACCACATCGGGAATAGGAGAATGAAGTATGACAGTGACACCACTGTATTAAATTGTGAGGTATATCCATCAAGTATCTGAAATCTGAAATTTAAAAAGAGAAGCCAGCCGAGCTTTGAGGTACCCCCTCCGGGAAATGAAAGCTAATTGTCCTGCAAAACGCTCTGTGTGGTGAAAAGGCAACCAGTGGAGCAGCTTTAAAAGGCTGCTGCACAGGATAGCTTCATACATCAACTCTGAAAATATTTACGCTGTAGAATGACAGGTTCAAATACAGGCTGAGTGTGCTTGGTCCACATCATCCAGGTGGATAAACTACGCAATTGACTGGGAGAATTTCTTCAGGCCAGACCATAAAAACTGAAGTGACTGTGACTGTTGAAGAGTTCACAGTGCATATTCTGTAAGAGTAAGGGGTTTGCCTTGCTATCTCTGTCCACATTTTTTCATCCCTGCACTGTTGTTCAGTATCCTGCATTTCAGTTGGCTGTTGCTCTCTTCCCTAAGGACTGCTTCAGTTCGTGATGTTCAGCATAAATAACAGGGGTTTTGCTTTGGGGCAGAAGGTAATACATGAATGTAAAAAATCATGACATGCCATATCTAACTGAGACAGGCAGTATCTTGGGACTGTTCTTTTATTGATATTTTGCCCAGGAAATTGATCTATCCTAGAAATGGTGAATGGTAATGACATGATATCTGCCTAACAGGGAAAACATTAATATTAAGTTAGTGTATGCTAACTGAATGGTTATTCAACAAAGTGTTAAATAACCGTGAAATTTGAAGCCTTCTTATTTTTAATAGAGAAGTTGCCAAATGAGGTTTAAGGTTGGGATTTTCAAAGCTAAAAATTATCTGGTTTGCACGTCCAAAAACTCCTGGCAACTTTGACATTTCAGAGTAAAGGTGTGTTTCCCTTGGCACATAGCTGAGGCTCGCTGCTGCATAGTGCAAGGGGAGAGATTCACATGGCACAGCATGCAAGGCACAGGGACACTGTGACAGTATGGGAGAGATGGTGCATGCCTGTGGTATGGGAGGGGGAGGGGGATGCAATGCAGAGCACTGTGGCATGCATCCTGGGGAGGCTACAGCCCACACAGTGGGTGGCCAGGGACCCTGTCGTCCCTAGCTGCTCAGAAGTTGGACAGCCCTGCTCCACGAGGTATATGCTTTAATAACATTGTCAGCACAAATGTATTGTCACTTCACTGGCTGCTTTCTTCTTCCTTCTGCCATATTGTTTTGCAGCCGTAGGCATTGTTCCACTGACGTCAATGGGACCCTTTGCACACTTAAAGCTATGTGCATGCTTCAGTGCTTTGCTGGATCAGAGCCTTGGTTTACTCGTCTCAGTTTAGTTCCTGGATGAACTCTGAGGGGTACTTCTGGATTTTGTTTATTTGTCATATTTTCCCCATAATCCTCATAATGTAACACATGCCCTACTCTATCATTAGCCACTACAGAAAGCACACAGCTAACAGCTCCATTGTTTGTTGCTGATATAGCACCTATGGAAATTGTTTCCTCCTCTTCAAGACACTGGTTTTGTTGCATAGCTGATGAGTTCCTGTGATGTAACATGTATTAGAAACAGGGTGGAACCTGGATTATTCATATTAGAATGGCTCATGACCCATTTGCAGCCAGTTGGTGAATTATGGCCAAGCCTCCCAGCTGTTAGCTGTGGCTGTTACTTCAAAGAGCACCACTTGGCTGGAACTCCTCAGTAGTCTGGCACAACTCATGAAGATTCAATGCCCCCTGGAATAAAAGCAGCAGCAAACAACTGGAGCATCTCATCAGTCCCACACTGTTGTTTACTGCTGTAGCTATATATAGCCCCAGTTGACTCGCAACCCCTCATCTTTGCAGGGATGCAAGGAACCTAATCCTAGAAGAATCGGGGTTCTGCTCTAGAAACAGTGGTGACCCACTGATGTTGTAAGAAGTATCCAGACATTCTCTGAATCCCCAACCCTAGGTTATACTTACGTTTGAGACTTGGACATTTCCCAGCTATTGGCAGCATAATGGGCCTTTGGATTTTCATGATGAAGCCTCTGTTCCTTACTTTCATGATGTTTCTGAAGTACCTGACCTCTGTTCAGTTATACATACTCTAATTTGTAGTATGCCATGATCACAAGATGGGGTGTGAGGTTGCCCAAATAGGCTGCAGATCAGCAGTTCTCAACCGTTTTTGTACCAGGACCCATTTGTAAACATTGATGGCCAGTCCCAACTCAGTAAATAGTTTAAGTAGAAAACAACTCTCTGACCCTGCCAGTGCCCCTCACTCCTAACCCATAGCCCCCTCCCTCTTCCAGCCTCACTGGTGCCACTGATTCCTAACTTGCTGCCCACCCCCCACCTCCAGGTGGCGAGATCCACTGCCACTGCCACAGCTGGGACTCCCTCACCAGCCATGCCACCAGCAGCATGATGAGTAACGGATGGAGGGGGCCGGGGGGCCACGCTGCCCACCTCCCCTCTGGGGTCAACCACCCCACCTGCCCTCTGGGGTAGAGCTGTGTCCTGAGGAGAGCAACAGTGGTGACCAGGCCATGGAATTGGGCAGGAGCGACACACAGGGGGTGCACACGGGAGCACGTGTATCCCCTGAGTGTGGCAATGCACCCCCTTACAAAAAGGCACCGCTGACAAGTGGTTGCTGTTTGCCACCCCGCTGCCAACACTGCCGGCAGGTGGTCTGCAGTCCCCACTGCTGGTAGTGGCCGCAGGTGGGTGCCGACCCTTGGTCAGCGCTCGCCACTCCCTGCCACCAATAGTGCTGGCAGCATCTGCGGGAGCTCCCCAGCTTACCACAGCTGCACCCCTGCCGCCGTGTCCTGCCGCTGCCGTGCCCCCCCCCCAGCCACCAGGGGCACAAGTCGTTCATGGTGATGGGGTAGAGCCACAGCCTGGCATACGAGCAGCTGGGAGGAGGTGAGGGCAGCATGGCCCAGCCCCCCACCTCCCCATCCATTACTTCTCACACTGCTAGTGGCACAGCTCATGCAGAAGTCCCAGTGACTGCAGCAAAGAGTTTGTGGCCCCACTCTGCTCTCCCATGTTGGGACCTGCCTACTGGGCCTTGGGGGTGGCTCCTGCCTGTGCTAGTCCAGCCAGGCTGCAGCCCCATGTCTGCTGTGGGCACACAAGTTTGGAGGGGCAAGTACCCCCCTCATATCTCCCGAAACACTATACTTATGCCCCCCCACCCCTCCCAACACATTGTCTATGCCCTGCCCTTCCTTGTCCCATAGCTTTATCTGTGGGGAGCTGTGAGAGTTGCTCTCCATGCTCCCTGGGTGCCATGTGAATGGGTGTGCACACATGCATGTGGTGTCATTTGGCTAATCGCCTTCATCCTGCTCCCCCGAGCCCTAAGTAGCCCCTTGCAGGCTGGAACTCTGTCAGCCTGCAAGGGAAAACCTGTTGTTTCCCACATTTTTCTCCTTTAAAGGGAAATCCATATTTAAAGTTTGTTTGTGACCCTTTCATATATTCTTGCAACCCACTTTTGGATCATGACCAAAAGTCGTGAGAAACGCTGCTTAGAAGATGAGGGTGGCTGATACCAGCTGGTATAACAGAAGTTGTCATCTGGCAAAAGAGCCTGTTGGGAGGCACACTTCCTGGTGCAAAGGCACAAGAGCTTCATATCCAGATATGAATGCATAATGGCTTATGAGCCTAGGCCTCTGCATGGTGGTAAGGATGCTTTCCCTCAAAATTCTTCTAAGTTTGTAAGAAGTCATGTGCTTGTGCTTGAGGTGACTACTTTTCTAGCACTTTGACAACCTCTTTTGTATTAATTGCAGTAAGACCAATTGACAAGGAATTGCAGCTGAGAGGACTTACAACTCTGTCTGTATCTCTTCCTAACAACTAAATTAGATAAATACTCTGTGGTTTGCCAGTCCAAGTCCCAGTGGCAAGTGCTGAGAACACAGAAGGAAAGTTCAATTAGAAGCTGATTGAAAAATAGACGTCTCAGGGGTATGACAGATTACATGGGAGGCTTTATTCTTCTTGTCATAGGATGGAGAGCATATGGCTGGGGATGTAGATTTATGTTCTCTGTTTTAATTCATCATTTTTAAAACACCTCTGAAAGTCACCATGTTTTCTTTTCAGTATGTCTTTTTCTGGATTTTACATGATCCATGCTGCTTTTTTTCCTAATGATTTACCGTGAAACCCACAGATAGGAGAATAAAACCGTTTTATACAAACTCACTTTATAATCCCGAACTGATTCATCCCCATCAATTGCAAATTCAACTGTTAACAGTGCGCAAATGGATGGTTTTTAAAAGATGTTATTCATTTTTTCATACTTTTTGTTAATAATATAATACTGTCTTGAAGAATGTGATTTTTTTCATTCCAGTTTGCAAGGATGCCATTTTAGAAATAATCTTTTTTTATCTGAAATTTAACTCTAAAGACATCAGTCTGTGCCACTACATGTGTACACAGGCTGCGTACCAAGAACAGGGCCTTCCCTTAAGAAAAAACTAAACTATCTTGCTGCAGAGAGTAAGACATGGACCAGTGGCTTGAAGTTGTAGCAAAATAAGTTTAGATTGGATATCCGGAAAAACTTCTTTACTGTTAGAATAGTGAGGCAATAGAACAGATTTCCTAGGGAAGTTGAATATCATGATAGAGAGTCCACAAGAAGAGGTTGGACAGCCAGTGGTTGGGGATAATATAGGGTTAGCTATACCCATACTCTACTATGGGTATTTCCTATGCTTCTGTGCTTTACTGGTTGCTTCATGGAGCTGGAAGGGAATTTTCCGTCCCCCTGCTGGTACAAGTTAGGTGGGGTTTAAGCCTTCCTTAGTGGCATTGAGTGTTGACTGCAGCCAACACTGGGCATTATGACTGGAGTGGGTCAGTGTTCCTACTGAGACTTAAAGCTGGAGGCTTCTGGTGGGAGGGTCTTGCCCCTCCTCTCAGGGTAAGACTAGCTGCCATATTCAAGATCAGGAAGGAATTATAGCCCATGGTCAGTGTAGCAGGGCACTGAGGTGCCTGCTATTTGTGGAGCAATAAGTAAGGAATCCTGCTGTGGGTTACCAGGGTAACCGGTGGGAGTCAGCTGACAGGAAGGGGCAGGGCCTAGCTCCCATATAACCCCAGGCTGAGGCCAGGCAGGCAGTTTCCTGTTGGCAGCCAAGGGAGAAGGAGCTCTGCTGGAGCAAACAGAGGGGGAGAAGCCTGACTGCATAAGTAGCTCCTGATTGCTGTTATGGGGTGGAGAATTCCCTGGTAGGGATTGAATGTTGTTTAGCTGGACAGCTTAGATTTTATGTTATAACCCAGGGGCTTGTATTTTGTGTTTGCTGTTTAGACCAGTGGTTTGGGTGAGGCTATTAGGGGTTGGAGGAGGCCTCATAGGGGACCCCTGGTAGTGTGGGGACCCCAGTGCCTGCGAGGGCACAGCATTTTTGGGTGCACTGACCCCAGCACCAGGGAAGGGGTGTAGAGTTGGAGGCCAGGTAAGGCTGAGGCTGCCTGAGCCAGGTGGGGGTTTAAGACCCCAAAGAGGAGAGTTAGGGCCAGGCATGGCTATGGTCACCTGAGTGAGAAAAGCCCCAGAGCCAAGAGGGGTAGGACCACGGAGAGTCCAGGGAGGACAGGGGGGCCAGAATATAGTAAGGCCCAGACTAACCAATGTGAGTACCATCTGTGAGGCTTGGGCTGCGGTGTAAGGGGAGAAGAGGAGCCACAGATAGTGTCCCCTGGCATCAGGGCAGAAAATGGGTAGTTTCCTGCTTAATTAACATCTTCTAATTAAGCAATTAACAACAAGGCATGGCAGGAGAGAAGGTGGATTGTTGGCCCATAACAGGTGGGCGGGGTCACTAGTGGACAGTCCCCAAAGAGGCACCCGTGTCACAGTCAGATTGGTATGGACTGTGGGTTGGGGAGTTGCCTTCCTCTGTAGTGGGGGTGGAGTGTGGCCCTCTGCCTGGGATTTCTTGAGCATATATTAACATTTACATTGGCCACCATGGCCTTCCTGCTTTACCTGTGACAGGTTAGGGTGTTATGCCTTAAGGTAGTGTCAGCCTTGACTGTGCTGTTTTTCTAAGAGGTTAGACAATGTGTTTGTATAGGATAGTTTGGATAGAGATGATCCTCCCTCAGGCAGGGAGTTGAACTAGATGACCTATGGAGGTCCCTGCAGCCCTACTTCTCTATGATTCTGTGACACTTTCCCTAGTGGTAGATCACTACATAAATGCAGTGTGCTTTGCTTCTGCCTTGGAAACATTTGGTGCCAGTGTTCTTCCAGAGAGAGGACACTGAAATGATAGGGTCTAGGTCTGTATTTGATACAGCTATAAGGAACAAGATGAATTTAAGGCAGGACACATTTTTGCACCAGAACTTCTTGGCAGCAAGATCAAATACACTGTGTGATAATCACCCAAGGAAATGGACAATTCCCCTCTCCCCACCCCTTTTTGTTAGCTTTGCACATATCCCCTAAAGAAAGGTTCTGGAGGGACCGGTTCTGCCTGGACTAGGAGACCTGGTTGAGTTTTCTCTCTCTAGATGCCATGATACTATTGAGTTGTGCCCTGCGCTTAACACATGCACCCTTAACTAGCCCATAGATGTAGTTTCTGTGCATTTCCATGAGCAACACTCCTACCTCCCTGTGTAATGAGGTCTGTTAATACTACTTACTAACCAGGTTGGCCTTACATCAACTAGTTCAGTCAGAGGAGAAAGAGACCACATGGCCCAACATTTTGCACTGCCCCAAATTAATCTCCCAATAATGCCAAATGCTGATTATTTCAGAGTTAAAAATAGCTAATGGGATGCCTAATGGAAAATAAAGGAGAGATTGTAATAGCTTTAAGCATTTAAAAATGTAAAGGGAGCTTAGAGTATTAGAGTCACTACATAGATGACACAAACAGTTTAGAAGTCAGGCTTCATTTGCAGGCAACAAATCCCTAAAATGGCAGCACATGCCTGAATGGTGAATTTTATGGGTCACATTACTGCAGCTTTTGTTCCCTAAGACCAGGAGTATAGTCAATGCTGGAAGGGGGGTCCAGTAGTCAGGATGCTTGCGTGTGCACCCAACAATGTATGTTTGCCTGCTTTTTCTTGGCATGGTAGTCAGACATACTTTGAAACTTAAAATGAGATCTGAAGGTTTCACATGAGGCAGTGTAGCTGGGATGACAGTTTGGTATGTACCTGTATAAACTGATGTCAAATGGTGACACTCACTGAACATTGCAGGAGCCATTTTAAAAAATAGGGCTCACATTTTCCATGTGTAACTGTGACTCCTTCTCTGAGTTAGACAGGCAGCTTCTTGCATGCCTGACAGGATTTGCAGCCCTGGTGCTTGTTTCAACAATGGCTTTGCTACGGAGAGTGGCCAGGCTACAGTACAGTGCTCTTCCTAGTGGGACTCTGGGGAGGCTGTGATTTCAACCGCCTAATTATGGCACTGAAGATGCCTCGTTGCTCAGATAACAGAGGGGTCAGAAACCTTATTTAAGGCTGGAATCTGGCCATTGTCTGTCCCTTACTGGCAAACATTGCCTGGCAAGTGAAGCCTACTTGCCTTAAGCATGTACAGGGCCTAAGGACTCCATTCTGAGAATTAGCATTGATTCAGGATTTTACTGTTTTGGCTATGTACCTGTAGTTCTTGTATGGATGAAAAGCAAAGCCTACTTTGCTTTTAGAAGATCCCAAACAAAGCCTATGTACCTTCTTTTGTTGGGCACATAGGCCACAAAAAGTACACATGGTGAGGTTGAATTCTTGCGGAAAGCATGCAGGAGATGGTTGGGAAGTCACAGCACAGGTTTCAAGACTAAGGGCAGTTGAACTGAAGGGTCTTGAATCCCAAGGGAGGGGGACTGCCTGGAGGTCTGCACCTGGCAGTGAGCCTTGAGTTAGAAACAGTGACTGGGCACTTCCCAAACTTTGCTGGCTTGTGGGGCCTGAGTCCAATTATAACTGCCAGTAAGGGGATTCAGCCAGATGTGTAACAGCTGGTACTTGAAGAAAGAGGATGGTTGAGGGAACGTCTCCTATTACCTATGAACAGTATGGCCAGGTCTCACCAGAAAAAGTAGCTCAATTGCCTTTCAAAACAAGCCCAACAGATTTTGAAGCAGGGCAGGAGGGGGAGAATAGATGAGCAACTGGATAAAAGTAGAGATTGAAGTCCCGTCCTACATGTATTTAATAAAACACACAAGTCATCGAACTGAAGTCAAAAGAAGTCATGGTTATACAAGAAAGTAAGACCCACTGAATTATCATTGTTAAGTACCTTATGAAAGCTTTTGTTGCATATGGTGTGCTCACAAATAAGGCATTCTGATCTATACAAAACATGAAGCTGTACAAAACCTGAATGCCACTGCACATATTAAGTATGACAAAAGAAGTTTGTACATTTGCCTGTTTATTTTGAGAGGTCATCTTTGCTGCCTCTAGTGTTTGTGCAGATTCACTGTGGTCCATGTTTACGCTGAAGAATTAAAACATATCTAGGCTTAAGAAAACATCCTCATAGTAGGTCCCTGTTTTTTTAAGTCATAAATTTAACACAAAACAAGCAACATTAACTTAAAATATAACTTTCTTGGCCACCTTTCCAGTCCCCACAGGAACACAATCTCCAACACACCCCCTTGATACACCCTTGCACCATTCAACAGTGGTCATAATCCTGCCTATTGTCCTAATTCCCTGTCCTCCATGATGGTGCAGGACTGTTGATGGCCTTCCATGCTCTTAATTGGTTCTTCCTCTCTTGATATCTACATTCATTAGCCATGACCCCTGCTTAACATAGGGGCACCCACCTCTCAACATCTCTGATTGGGCAGTATCATAACCATCTTCTTGCCTATTGGTTCCATTCCTTGATTATCATATGTTGATATGGCCATTCCAGAGCCCCTCCACATTGCTCATTGGCTCGCATATCCCGTTCCCTTCTACAATTGGCTATTAATCCCACCAATGGGATGACATTGGGTTGTTTGACCCCAGCATTCTTTCCTGCCCATGGCAGGGGATCAGACTTGATGATCTGCTCAGGTCCCTTCCGATCCTACCAACTATGAAACTATGACAACATGCCTACATGTCATTTCTTTCTACATTATTCATTGGACTGGAGCTTTAGTCTGTCCTAGACCATTGTGAGATTGGATGTATGATGTGCCTATCAGCCCCCCAAATAAGCAGCGTTCAATAAGAAGCCCCCCCAACCCGATTCCACTTATTATGAGTGGATTTGGCATCTTTACCTGATGACCATCTATGTTTAAATATATAGGTTCACCCTCAAATTGTATCCCTTTTCTCTATGAAATGAAACATAGCAAAAAAGAATATCTGAGTGCACTGGTTGCAACCACCAGCCCACTTTAACAGTGCAATAGAGAGGATATAGGCAATGCCTATCCAAACAATTATCACTTAACACAGTTCCTCTGTCCTTTCACCACTCAGACAAGTGATGATAGCTGTCAGCATCCTGCCCAGGATGTTCCTTCTTCTGCCAGTCAAGCATATCCTGGCTCTGTGACTTGCAATACATCCTACCATGTTTTAAATTTTAAGTGGGTCACCCAGCTTCCTTATCTAGGCCAGTCCACTCTGCATTCAGGGTTTCCAACCATGGATAGGAGGCACATTCACCCCCAGAGTAAATGAAACAAGCAATAAAACAAACACGTGTGCAAACAAACAAAACCCAGGATCTGTGCTTCTCCCAAAGCACCACAGCCTCCTCTTTCCCTTGCATTCTGCTCCTGGAACTTCTAACTCTCTTTGTAGCTCCACACCCACTACTAGGGGCATCTACACAAGATGCTATACTGCTCAGTAGAGCAAATTACTACACAGTAAACATCACCATCTACACATGCAGATGCTTACTGTGCAGTAATTTGTTCTATTCTGCAGTTAATTCACTACCTGCAAATGCAGGTAGCAAATTAACTGTGGAGTAGTTACTGCATAGTAGGTGGCTCACTGAGAGCAAATTTCCTCCCAGGCAGCAGAGAGTGGGAGATTGCCCCTACCCCCAGGCTCCACCACTGAAGCCTGCCTCAGCAGTAGGCAGCTTCCAGGGGCAGGGAGCAATGTTCCCCTGCCCTGGCAGCAGGAAGCTCCCAGCCCTGGCTCTGCAATTGGAGCAGGGGCTGGGAGACTGCTCTCTGCCCCTGGGAGCTGGGAGACTGCTGTCTGCCCTGACAGTGTCTCCCTGCCCTGGCAGCAGGGAGCTACCCGTCCTGGCTCCATGATCGGAGTGAGGGCTGGAAGAATCCCCAGGGAATCTCTGGGAAATCCCTGCCCTGCCAGGGGCTCATGGTTAGCTGCCCCAAAGGTGGACCGGGGAGGGAGCTGTGACCTGCCCCTTGCCTGATTGGGGAGCCAGGGCTGGAAGCTCCCTGTTTTTGGGGCAGGGGGACATTGTCCCTGCCCAGGCTTCACCATTGGAGCCCACCCCAGCAGCAGGCAGCTCCTGAGGGCAGGGAGCAATCCCCCTGGAGCTCCCCCTGGATGCTGCAGGGGACTAGAGCAGGGTCAGAGCAACCCTTTCTTGACTGCTCCCATTGGGAGCAAATCTCCTCCCAAATGTCTGCATGTATAGATGCCTGCCCAGGGTGGGTTTACTCTACAGTAAATTACTGTGGAGTAAACCCATCCAGCAGCATTTGCACATGTAGACATGCCCAGTTATAGCTTGCTCCCAGCCTTCCAGCCCTGCAGACTATTAACTGCTAATGACCTGCAGCTGGGTATCAGCCATCTGAAGCTGAGCACCTCCTTACACAGTATATAAGTCTGAAGTAAAAACAATGTGCTGAACTGTACCAGGAAGTACCTGATGACCTGGGAGCTTATTGTAGCCAGGAAGCTATTGCTACCAGCAACGATCTGCTAAGGGCATCTGGAGAAATTTGGCTTAAGGACTAGCAAAAACTGGTAAAGCACTTGGGCTGTGTAGTACAAGCAGAAAGATAACACATCTCTTTTCTGTACATTGTGGAGCTGCACTGCTGGGAGATCCTTTGTGGAAGTGTGCAACTCAACCACTTTCACCCTTCTGACCTGAAATTGCATTTAAGCTGGACTTTGTCTGCAGTATCCTATTTCAGGACCTTACAAATGGCTTCAGCATTACCATCCCATCACAAGAGTTCACTTGGCTATGCTTTCCTAATAGTTTCCCCTAAAAGCCTGCCCTGTCATTTCTTATACCATTACCATACTTCTTTTCTGACATTACTGAGTTTGCCTGACCACAGATGATGGGATCTTTTGTGGAGAAGTGAGTAAATGATAGAGGACATGAGAGGTCTCCAAATATGTTTGCTAAGAGAGTCTAAAAATTACCCCCTGCTCCATTAAGGGCAAATAAACCAGGGCAAGCCAGCAACTGCAGCTTTCAGGAAGAGATACAATAAGTTTAGAACAGCTGCAAGGAAATGGTTGAGCAAGTTCTCCTTTTTTTTAAAAGGAAAGCAGGGGATAATCAGTTCCTGGCAAGAGACCTGAGAAAAACACAGAAAGTTGTAGTCTTTGGTCCTTGGAGACTAGAGAATACTGGAGCTGCTGGAGAGTGAGGAGAGCTTAGGGATTTAAAACATGAGGATGTTGTTGTATTGTACCATTTAACTGAGTCCAAATGAAAGCAGTGCCATGTTGTGCAAGGTGCTATACTAGCATGGGCTAAAACAGTGTGACAACACACTTTAAATATATGGCTTCAAACCGTATAGTTTAGATATCCTGCCCTTCTTTCAGAAGTTGTCCATAGTATTTTTAGAGCCAAAGAAATCCCTCAACTTCGAAACACTTGCCATATAGCAAAGAAAGGAAGAATTCAGTAAAAATAAACTGCAAAAGCAGAAAGGAAGGGAAGAATGATGAAGTGGTGAGAATATTAACTAAGTACTTAGGAGACATGGGTTTAGTTCCTTGCTGTGCCACAGATTTCCTATGGGACCTTGCCCAAGTCACTTAGTATCTCAGTGCTTCAGTTCCATATTTGAAAAAAAAAGTAATACGTACCTCACAGTGGCAGAAGTAAGGCTGTAAGGCACTAAGACACAATTATAATGGGGAAAGTGCATGTACAGTAAATACCTAAATTACAGTGGGGTAAAATTTTGCTCACATCAGTTTCAGTGGGATTCTTGCTTTTCCAGCAACATGAGGAGCTTCTGTAGACCAGCACCTTGTCTCAGAAACAAGCACTTGGCATCAGCTCTCTTGTCACACTGTATACGGAGGGCACATTTTATCAAATTAAGTGAGCCAATATATTTTACAGTGATTTTTCCTTCACTACCAATATCTCTTAAGATATATCAGGTTTTGAAATAAAGTGGTCAGCTAGAATTTTTCCTCATCATCCCCTGTCTAAAATCTTTCATGCCATAGGTGAGTTATAAGTTCTTGAGAAGTGATTAGCAATGGTGACCCACTGAGAAGCACTGTAATGGGGAAGCAGCCATGTACAGGTGCACTTTGTTCAGATGACATGGTGCTTTATTCAGCAGGCGTGGATAAATTTTTCATGAGTTTATTAGAACTAGTGAATTGGGTTTCCAGAATGTCACACTATTAAAAATGGTTTAAATGGGAGATTTCTCTAGTACTGAGCAAACCAGATCTCCTTGTACCCATTTTCTTTTGCACCAGATGTTTGAAAGTGGTGTGTGTTTTGGAAAAACTTTGTGCTGAGGGTAACAGTTTTTAAGGGCTTCACCTACCTACAAATTTCAACCACTGTAGTTGTAAACACCCTTAACATACTTTAGGCATATTTTTACCCCCAGGCCCTGATGTACGCCCCTGATGTAACCTTACAGGCTGCTACCAAGTCCCCTCTGAGTCTTCTCTTCTCCAGGCTGAACAGTCCTAAGTCTTTCAGTCTATATCAATTTAGCTTGACTCTCTTGTACCTAAAGCTAAACTCTAGAGCCTTTTTATACATTTTATGCATATCTACATTTAAGTTTGCTCCACTTTAACTGAACTACTGCAAAATTGGGTGCAGCCCTACAAGCAGGAATGTGCACTTTGCAGCACCTCAAAGGCTTTTGAGACACCCCAAAACGTGCACAGTGCACATGAATAGGTTCTCTGTGCTGCATATTTTTAGCACAGAGGCAAAATTAGATACCAGGAACTCCTGGTATCAAAAAAATGGGGAAAAAAAAAAAAGCAGGGCAGCACATGGGGCTGCAGTGTGCACCATCCAAACCCAGAGCCTGGGTAGCCAGAGCCACATTCCAGCTGCTGGCCGGGCCCCACGTGTCTGAATTGCCGCCACTGCAGTGCTGGGAGGACCCAAGGACCCCAGGTAAGGCTGCTGGGGCCAGCCTAGGTGCTGGCTCCAGCCTCGCTTACCCAGCCAGGACAATATGCCACACACCAGAGCACATGTGCCAGGGCATGCCTAGGGACAACTAGCAGTTGTACAAATATGTGCCGCTGCTAGTTGACCCTGGAGAAACACATGTGCATGCTCATGGGGCTCCTCCCATTGTATGTATTCAGATATCCAAGTCCTGCCTTCTACTATATACCAAAAGTCGACAAAATTGAGATTGGTAATGAGAAGGGATCCCCTCTTAGTTAACATGGGGATTGTTTATCCCATATAGGAGAGGAAGAGGAGGGCATTGTTTAGGGTGTTGGCGTGGAGCAGAGGAGATTGATTGAATTCTTTACTCCATGATAATCCTGCTGTGTCCTTCTGTGAGTTCATTAGAGTCAGGCTTCCATGGGAGCAGGTAAAAAGTTTGTTAAAAGAAGGATGTACACTATAATAGTTAATTATGTGTATCATAACAATGAGAGAATCAGTTCTTGCTATCAGGATTATTGGAAGAGGGGGTTTGTTATAAACAGAATTCATTGGAATGTAATGAGGTTACACTGTATTTAGGTGTCTACTTCTTGTTGGGTTTGAAGGATTCAGTTTACCCTCTGAAAAGTGGATAACAGGATGTGCCAATCTCTGTGGGATGCTACAAGGATAAAATGCATTAGAATGCAAGACATGTGGATGCTGCAGGAATGGGGACAATCAACACATAGATGTATCAGGAGAGAGATGAGAGAAGGTACCTCATGCAGGAATCTCACCCAGAAAGAAGGGAGGATGCCAGCCACCACTTTGGTACCTTCTCACCTTCTCTGGGACCTGTGGAAACACTGCCATCAGTCAGAGTTTTGATGAATGCCCCGAAGCAGTGTGTGATGGTAATCTTTCTTTCCTTCTTTAGTACTGAATCAGAAAAGCAACATCCTTCCAGGCTGGATATTGCCTTTTCCTTTGCCTCTCTTCTGCAGAATTATTCTGCTTTGTGTAGACTGTTATGGAGTGAAGCTACCAAAGGACAAGAAATATGGGTGCCTATACATGTGCTTGTTCATGTTCTAATTAGAATGTGTTCTAATTAGAATGCTCGAGCATGGCCTTATTGTCACATGTATAAACTCCTGCAGGGTTAAAAATGGCTACTGAGGAGCTTTATCTAAACCTCATTTGATGAGGTTTAGATAAAGTTCCCCACAGCCTTTTTATAACCCTTAGGGCTTAATATACATGATGGTGAGGCATTTTAATTAGAGCGGCACTGGGACCCACTCTAATTAAAACACCCCCCGCCCCTACCTCTGAGCACGTGTATAGGTAACCATAGAGTTTAAGGCCAGAAGTTGAGTCATAAACCATCTGGTTGACCTTCTGTATGTCTTGAACTATTACATTTCCACCTACATACTTCGAAATTGAATCTGGTAACTTGTGTTGGTCTAAAGTAGACCTTCTGAAAAGACATCCAGTTTGAATTTGAAGACATAAGGAGGTAGATAATCCACCACTCCCTTGGGTAGTCTGTTCCAGTTGTTAGTTGCACTTGCTGTTAGATATATGCATGGATTGTTATTGTGAATTAGACTAATCCCAATGGGAAATGAGGGAACTAAAGACTGACACATTTTCATGTTTGGTATTGGATTATTCTGAAAATTATTAGCTAAATACGGGAAAGGCTTGTACCAAGATCAAATAAAATGTTCCTGTATCAATTACAAATAGAGTTTTTGGGGAAATTGTGTTAAACAGGTGCTTGTTTGGTTGCATCAGATTGGTTTGTATGGTTTTGATAGTTGCTAATAGACTCTATTTAAATTAGGCTAATTATTTTATTGCTTTTGAAGAAAATTGTCGAGGTCACTGGTCATGCTGCAAGGTCAAATTTCAAAGACTGAGAAGTGCTTTTTCAAGAAAATGTATTTGATTTGCTTTGAATAGTTTTAATACATTGTATAACTTAGTGTTGTCTTATCTAAAGTTGCCCTTCATGGAGTTTAGTAAATGGCTTCTTGATAATAATTCCTTATTGACAGAAGGCTACAGGGCCATCAATTAAAATGATGGTCAAATGATGATAAAGTCTTACAGCTAGCTTTTAATTAAAAAAGCCTGCTGTTGAAAAAGAATGTGTCATTCTCACTCCAATCAAATCATCATCTACAAATGTTTAAATATTTTTAAGTGTGCAAATACACAACTTCACAAACTTTAGAGATCAGATGAATTATACACTGAATTGCAGATTTGACCCTTTCCTTCAAGTGCAACCAGATAATCAGTTTCCCTTGCCAGGGAATGCGTTATCATTTTCATATAACAAGATAAAGCCATGAGACCTACAAATGTCTCCTGGAGTGTAAGGTCTCTTGTTTTCTCTAGTCTTCCCTTTGCTCCCTTAGGATGATAATGAACTCTTCTTTTGTCCATTTACAGTGTGTTTTGTATCAGGATGACTCCTATTCAATGTCCAGTTGATTTGTGGATACAGAAACAGTTTTGCTCTGGATATACTGGATTCCTTCTCCTTGTCCCCTTCTCAACTCTGAGGAATGTTTTCCCTCTTATTCTTTTTTAACTCCTCATCTTATCTTTGTGATCTGGTATGCAAGCCCTGAAAAGTTAACTGGATCCAGAGAGTAATTAGTGCATTTTGATGCACCTAGAGGGTTGGCCAGGTCCAATTAAAGATAGCTGGCAACTGTGAGGAAAGAATAAATAGTGAAGCACAGTACAGGAGGTGAGGTAAGAAGCCCAAGAGGAAAAAGAAACCTGGAGATCCTTTCTGGAAAATGGAACTTGGAGAAAAGGCCAGGGAAGATACATTGGGGAATATATTAGATGTGGCTATAGGAATAGAACTATGTCAGGTGATGAGCCCTGGAAAGAGGAGCAGGCCTTAAAGAGGTGGTTGTGTGGCCTGGGTAAGGAAGAGGGAATGTGGGAGGGAGTGAAATCATCAGGGAGAGGAAGGATAGTAGCTGGAGCAATCCTTAGAATCATAAAAAATTAGGGTGGAAGGGACTTCAGGAGATCATCTAGTCCAACCCCCTGCTCAAAGTAGGACCATTTCCATCTAGATCATTCCAGCCAAGGCTTTGTCTAGCCAGGTCTTAAACTGAGAATTCTTGAGCCTGAGATGCACCAGGGCTCGAACAGGTAAGTCTGCCACACTGAGCTGCATGGTCTCTAAACCAGGACCTGGAGAAGGAGGAGGGCTCCCCTACCAACCACTGAGGAAGCTGTGTGAAACCCCTGGTTCCCTGAAGAGCCCTGTGAAGGGCTGTAAGAATCACCGAGCCCAGAGATGGCAGCTGAAGACCTGCTGTGAGCATATTTGCACTGTTGCTTGTGGGCCTTTCTGGTACTTCAAAAAGGCTGGAATGGATATGAGCTGGCCAGAAGGCTGAGTCGTGAGAAGACACAGATAGCTACAGAGGTGCAGTGGCTATTGGCAGACGGCACTGGTAGGGACCTACTGAACTTGCTATTGTGCAATTTTCACAGAAAATGCAAAATTGGGAGGGCTCCATGAAAAATAGCAGGCTCCATGAAAACCAGCAGGCTCTGCGATTTTGGCATGCTCACTGCATAACACCTCCCCACCCCCAGCTGCAAGTAGAGAAAAGGTGGGAAGCCCTTCAGTCCTGAAGCATGGGGGCAGGAAGAGGGGAGAGGGAGCAAATCGGAGACTGAGCCTGTAACAAAGGGTCAGTCCAGGGGCCAGTCAGGGAAGCAAGAAGGTGTTGGCACCGGCTTTTAAAGTGGCCACAGGCATAGTGGTATAGCATGCTGCAGCCTGAGGAGAATTCTTCAGCATCACCACTGAGAAGAAATTCTCCAGGACAGCTAAATACTTTTCAGCGCTGGAACCATGTAAGACAGTATCCTGCAGGAACCTTGCATGCAGATGGAGGAAGACTGTTCTGTATCACCTGCAATGTAACTCTGGATATGTTGAGGAAAACTGGTATAGATTAACACTTAGAGTACTTTTACACATATTCTGGAGGTGGGGGCTTTACTTAGAGCGGCTTCAAAAGCCCCTCTAATTCAAGCACCCACAGTGCCTCGTGTATCAGTGTCCCTCTGCTTCAAAATGGTGGCAGGAGTGCTTTAACTAAAGCTCGTTTAACAAGCTTTAATTAAAGTGTCACCACTTCCATTTTGAAGTGCGGGGATGCTGATACACGAGATGCGAAGGCTGTCTGGTGCATGCTAACTAGCATGTTCCAGCAGACTCGATTTCCCGGGGAAGATCTTAGAAAATTTTATTAAAGAGGCCATCCTTAATGGACTGGCCAACACCAACATCCTAAGGGATAGCCAACGTGGGTTTGTTGCGGGTAGGTCTTGCTTGACCAATCTCATTTCCTTCTACGACCAGGTGACCTATCACCTGCACAAGGGAGAAGAGATTGATGTCGTATATCTTGACTTCAAAAAAAGCCTTCGATCTGGTATCCCATGATCACCTCTTGGCGAAAATGGCCAATTGTGGCCTTGGGTCCACCATGATCCGCTGGCTGGGAAATTGGCTCCGTGGTTGGACCCAGAGGGTAGTAATTGATGGCAGTCACTCATCATGGTGTCCTGTGACCAGTGGGGTCCCCCAAGGCTCTGTCCTTGGACCCATATTGTTCAACATCTTCATTAATGATGTGCACATTGGAGTCAGAAGCGGACTGGCCAAGTTCGCCGATGACACCAAACTTTGGGGCAAAGCATCCACGCGAGAAGACAGGCGGGTGATCCAGGCTGACCTGGACAGGCTCAGCAAATGGGCAGATGAGAACCTGATGGTGTTTAACACTGAAAAATGCAAAGTTCTCCACCTCAGGAAGAAAAACCTGCAGCATCTTTATAGGCTCGGCAGTGCTATGCTGGCTAGCACTACGGAGGAAAGAGACTTGGGGGTCGTGATTGACCACAAGATGAACACGAGCCTGCAATGCGATGCTGCGGCTAGTAAAGTGACCAAAACGCTGGTTTGCATCCATAGATGCTTCTCAAGCAAATCCCAGGATGGCCTTCTCCCCCTGTACTCGGCCTTGGTGAGGCCGCAGCTGGAGTGCTGCGTCCAGTTTTGGGCTCCACAATTCAAAAAGGCTGTGGAGAAGCCTGAGAGAGTCCAGAGAAGAGCCACACGCATGATCAGAGATCAGGAAAACAGACCTTACGACGACAGGCTGAGAGCCATGGGGCTCTTTAGCCTGAAAAGGCGCAGGCTCAGGGGAGATCTGATGGCCACCTATAAGTTTATTAGGGGTGACCACCAGTATCTGGGGGAACGTTTGTTCACCAGAGCGCCCCAAGGGATGATGAGGTTGAACGGTCATAAAGTACTGCGAGACCGTTTCAGGCTGGACATAAGGAAGAATTTCTTTACTGTCCGAGCCCCCAAGGTCTGGAACAGCCTGCCATCAGAGGTGGTTCAAGCACCTACATTGAACACGTTCAAGAGCAAATTGGATGCTCATCTTGCTGGGATCCTATGACCCCAGCTGACTTCCTGCCCTTCAGGCAGGGGGCTGGACTCGATGATCTTCCAAGGTCCCTTCCAGCCCTAATGTCTATGAAATCTATGAAATTGATTAATCAAGTCTGCTCCAACGCACTGTAATTACAGTGCATTGAATCACAGGCACCCTTAGAGTCTGAGGCACATAGAAAGGGAGAAGCTGTTGCAGAGGCGGAAGGTCAGAGCAAGAAACAAGCGACCATGTCCTTGCTCTTTAAAAGGATCACAGAAAGCAGCCTGGCAAGGCTAGAGGTGTCATTTTCCCTCTTGGAGGCTTTTGTGGTGGCAAACATCCCACCGGAGAAACTTGATCACTGAAAGTTCAGGAAGTACTTGAACCAAAATATGTGAAATCCTTGCAGTTTTCCATGTGCCAACAAGCTTCACCAAGACTCTCTCTCTGTAGTGATTGCTTTGCATGTACTGTTCATGAAGTCTGCATTGGCAGAGTATGAATCCTCCATTGTGGCTGATGAAACCACTGACCTGAAAGATAACTAAATGCTGCACATTTTATTTGTACCTAGGAGCTGGACAGCCTAGGATCTGCATGTGTTTCAAACAGGTCTAGTCCACCTCACATCTGTTGATTTTTCTACTGTATCTCAAGCCATAGTGAAGGTCATTGTTAGCTATAGCTTAGAATTTAAAAAGATCTCAGCATTCCTGTCTGGCAATGGCATGTACATGCACAAGACTTTCTCTGATGTGCTCCAGGGAATGCTGCCCAATGCAGTTCATGTCACCTGCAATAAGTACATTCTGTCTGGCACACGCAGTTCTCCAATGTGGATAGCTTGGTGTCCTCCTTCAAGAAAGCCTTCAAGCACTGTCTAGGTCATAAGGTCCAGTACAGGTAGTCTGTCACCAGTCAAAGTGGGGACTTACATGGCACTGTGCCGCTGCCGCTAGAGCCTCTGTTCATAAGGTGGAATTCCTGGTTCAACATGGTCCACTACCATACCAGGCATATGCAGTACTACCAGCAATTTGTGAATGAGGAGCTGGAAATCACACCAAGTACACAGTGCATGCTTCAGCTTCATAATTTCTTAAAGTGAGGTGACATTCAAGATCAAGTCATGTTTGTGGCTGAAAATGCCACCCTATTCACAGAGTGTCTAATGCGGTTTGAAGGCCAGCAGGCTGTGATACACCACACACACAAGCTGATGGATTTGAGAAGCTGGGTTGAAGACAGGGCATCACAAGAATTGTCAAACTGTCCTTGTGAAAACCAGTGGAGATGAGGACTGTTCCAGGCAATAGCTGTGAAGCTAAACCAGTACTACAGGTACAACCCCTCACTGCCACTGCAGTTCAGCCTCCTTTCTTAGTGCTGTTCACATTTTGGACTCAAGTCAGAGGCCTGTTCTGAGTTATAATACACAGCTACTGAAATCAAACCCTGGATGGAAGAAAGAGCATAGCAACAAATGTGCCGCTTACATGAACTTTGTCAAAGGGTGCCAGAGGCTGGTTCCTGTGCCTGTGTTATGGGGCTCTGTTTGTGACCAGTTTCTACATTTCTATGCTTTAGCAAAATGCTGCACCACTCCAGTAAACTCAGTGGATGGTGAACATGCCATCTCAGTGGATAGACAAGTGTCCTCCCCACTAAGACAGAGAATGTCTGCAGCAACTGCAGCTGGGTGCAGCATGCTAGCATTTAATAGCTAGCATGAATTGTCTGTCTCAAGGTTAGCATTCAGTTTCAGTAAACTCCTTTGTATAATGTCCTTTAATGAAGTGTATATAGGTGGTATTAGTTACAATTCATGTTGTGTATGTTTTTTTAATAAGATATATAAGTTTAGAGTTTAATTAAGTGCTTAGATTGCTTAATAACACATCAAGTAATGGCTTCAGTGGGCTTAATCCCCTGATTAAGGCCACAGAGGCCATTAAGGGAAACATTGTTAAGGAATTTAAGCTGTGTTTTTGGACCATCTGTCAATCTGCAGGGAGGGGTGAGATTGCTGAGCCCCTTTGGCCAGTAAAGTGGGGGGGGAATGGGGTGCCGCCACACCCAACCCATAAAAATGGCAACCAACCCCAGGTTCTGCCTATGAAATTAACTGGCCACCTCCTCGTGTTTGGTCAACTCCTAGGCATTGGAGAAGGCAGCCTGCTATGCCTCACCTTGTCACCAGAGGGAGTGTTGGGTGGTTTTTTTCACTGCTTACTTACCATTTTCACACATCGTTCCCCTGCTTAGCACTTGTCCCTTAGATCATCCCTCCAGCAATACCCAGTTCTTTGCAGTGCAGCATGTTGCAGTGTTCAAAGGTATCCTGTGAGTATGAACCTACTTAAATCACTGTTTTGCCATTTTCATGGAAACCATGAAAAATGGTGATCTCCACGATCACTATGAAAAATGGTATTGGCTGTGATCTCCCATGAAATTGAACCCCCCCCCCAAAAAAAAACCCAAAAAACAAACTTAACAAAAATAAAATGCTGGCTCCCCAGCGGGCCTTGCTTTCCACCTGGGAGGAGAGGGCACTGGCTGACAGTGTGGCACAAAGGGCAGCTGCCAAGATGGTAGCTGCCCCCTCCTGCCTCTCTGCCAATCAGCACTGAGGGGCAGGGCTGCATAAAGGGCAGCCTGCAGTCAAGATGGTAGCGGCCACCTCCTCTATCTTTTCCCCTGGTTCTCTCCACCAGTCAGCACCAAGTGGGGAGGCCGCCATGAAATGACCGCAAAATTGTCTCTTTGGACTGCAACCAAGCCACGAAAAGTGCTGTCTCTCAAGATGATATGATCCAAAAACTAATAGGACAAGGATTTTTTCCCAGAGAGCAGTGTGGATATCCCTAGAATTGGTTTCAAAAGTGCAAGCAGGATATATAGGAGTCAAGACATAAAGAAAGCTGGTTTCTCTATTCATTTTTCTCTATCCTACTACAAAAGATATTATTCCAATGTAGAAAATGCCAATGTCAATATCAATTAGCATTATGAAACAAGGAGCTAATAAGTAAGTAACCTGTGGCTCATAAATGCAGGAGCAAAAAGGCAAAATAAGGTTCAGTTAAAGTAAGCATCCTTTCGGCTTCCCTGGGATGTCCTAGTCTTGGCTTCTTCAGCAAATGCTTTGTATGAAAAGAACAGCCTGTCTCACACTACTTCTAATAAAAGGCTATTTTTCTCATGTCCTGGGACACATCAGAGCTGACATTTTGGACTGATGATCTCCTTTATTAGCATTTGCCTGCACTAGAGGTCATATATATGAGGCCAATTCTGTCCTCATATTATCCTAAACAGTCTCAAAGAAACATCTTTCACAGTGGCTCCTGATCCCTAAAGATGCAGGGACTCAAGACAACATGGTGCAAGATGGAAAATTTTTCTCTGTGAGGACACAGATGTATGTCTTCCTAATTCAGTAGATGTCACTTCAGGTTCCAGGAGCAACATTAAAAGAGCTTTGTTTGAAATGCTGATGCCTCCAAAGCAGAATGTGTATGCTGCATCTTGCCTCTTATTAACTTAGAAAGCTGACCATGAGTGATGAAATAGCAGTGTAATGAGAGAATTCTGCTCTGAGCTGTTTATATTATGTAAAGGCTTTGCAATGGGCAGGACAGCTTTGCATTTCTTGGTGATGCCTTAAGCTTTTTCATCTATTTGAGGCAGGGCTGGGAGCACTGGCCAAGACTTCCCATGATAATACCTTCTTTTCAGTTATTTTAAAGTTTGCCAAACTCAGCCATTGCTGAGAACAAGGCTATGGAAAAAAAGAATATGTCATTTTGCTTACGTTAAAAGTTCTAGCAACCTTTCAAGCAGGGGCTCAAATTTGGCCAGGCAAGATTCTTTTGCATCAGAGAGAGAGTTTGTGCCATCCCCAAGAAAATATGCCCACATTTGGCCAAATAAAAAAGATTTTGAAAATTGCAATGGTCAGAGGCAACTTAGATTTCTGCAGCCAGATTCTCTGTAAATTCTATCAAATTTGGGCATGCTCCAGACTGGAGCTGTTGTGTACATCTATCCACTATGCTACAGTCTTTAATTACATGATTGATAGGACTGTTGTACCAAGGACTTATGCCTCAGTACATGGGATGAACCGATTCTGGACCTGAATCTGGGCTGCGTAGAGCTGCCTGCTCTCCTCTTTGTTGCAGATAAGTAAGGTGTGCTGTTGGTGAGGCAAGGGACTGCGGGAAGAAAAAGGAGGGGCTCATGTTCATCAGGCTGGCTGTGTGCTTCCTTGTGGAAGTAGATTCTCTCCTTGCCTCTGCTGTAGAATTTCTATGATATCAAGCAGGTTACTGATGCTGTTTCATGGCCACTAATTGAGTGTCCCTAGTTGTCTAGGCATCCAACTTTAGACTGAAGGGTTGGATATGAAGAAATTCGTCACCAGCACAGCTGAAGTCAGTGGAAACTGTGTCCTGAACAGAGAGTGCGTTGTATCATGCTGAGTACTCTTAAAAATAAGATTGGGTGCCTCCGTTAGTAGAATCTTTTAACCTTAATCTTTCTGTGCCTCAGTTCCCCAATGGTGAAACAGAGACTAATACTGCACCTGTATATCATAGGGTTGTATCTGAAGAAAAATGAAGTTATATCAAGGGCTTCGCAAGCATATTATGATGACAGCTGTTATGAAAAAATCCCACAA
Organism: Gavialis gangeticus; assembly: GCF_001723915.1. NCBI lineage: Eukaryota > Metazoa > Chordata > Crocodylia > Gavialidae > Gavialis > Gavialis gangeticus. The sequence goes on along the minus strand of NW_017729022.1, from coordinate 125,711,376 downwards.
GGAAATTAATGGTGCTTTCTTTAGAGTCAGATTTATATAGCATGTAGTGAATACCTGGAGCCTCGTATTGAATAATGATGATAAAACAAAACATTGACCAGCTGGTTATGAAGCAGACGCTGTCCATCCTGTGCATGGAATGAGGCTAGGGTCCTGTGGAAAAAAAGTAGTTTGAGTCCACACAGTTAAAAACTGTATCATAATTCATACACACCTGTGGGGCAAGTTACAGCTCCATTCATATTTAGTCCTTCAGTGTGAGATAGGAAGGAGGTTGTGTGTTTTTAGCAGGCAGAGTTATGGTAGAAGGACAGTATGTGCAGTTAGTATTAATCTGACCTGCTTTATTCCTGGGGCAGAGTGACTTAATTTGTGTTGACAGATTAGAGCATCCTGATCTTAAAAGCTAAGAGTTTGGCTAATTACTGTAGGTGCCTGTAAACCCATCAGTGCAGCCTGCCCCCAAAACACAGCCACCTCTAGATCAAGACAAAACTAAAATTCAGAGTGAAACTCTGGCTGCACTGAAGTCTGACGAAGCCCCTATGAAATTCAGTGTGTCGGGGATTCCAACAAGGGAGTCCAAAACCATTTGGCAGAGTCTGACACACACTCAGACATACTCCTCCCAGCAAAAGAGACGCAGCCAGGCTTTTACTTGAATCCAGGAACCCCATGCTAGAGAATCTATTTAAAAGCATACTTGCATTTGCAAGCATGTTGCAATCACAGGACTTCAATACCTTCCAGGGTGCAGTTGAACAATCTAGCTGTTAACAAATAAGGGTGTGGACAATTGAATCGTTCCAAAACATCACTTTTTAAAAAACAGTGCACAATTGTCGCAGGTCAGAGGTGTCCACATTCATGGGCAGATCTAGGATTTTGAAAAGTGGGGCGCTGATGGTGTGGTGCATCATCCCATATCACGCAGTACCTATTTTTCTCCAGGTAAAAAGAAACTAAAAACTATTAATATGTTGTGGGTCTAGGGCTATATTATGCAGTTTAAGTTCAAAGCAAAAACAAATGTAACTCCACTGGAGTAAGTTAAAACAGTGTTCAGGGCTGTGAAATAGGAGCTATATTACCAGGAGCATCTAACAGACAGCAGAATTGCACGAGAAATGCTAGCTTGATTAGTGGAATATCAAGACCATTAAAAAGGAGAGAGGGTCATTAGCACCTGTGGAATGAAGATTTCAGCAGCAATTGGGTAGATTTTAATGAGCCATAAAGTTAATTGATGCTGCCCCTGCTACCTGACTAGAAATGCTACTTGCTGCCACTGCCGGGCATTTGGTTTTAAAACTTTACATGGAGCAGAAATCAGTCAGGGTACAACTGCATCCCCACCTGATCCTCTTCTGTTCACACTTACAGGGAATCTTTACACATGCTCCACATAGCATCTTGTGTATTCAGGATCCTGTGCTTCAAAATGGCATAACTTTCAGCAAATGCTAGAGGGCCTAACAAATGTCTGAGTCATGCAAGTTTGTAATACCAGCTTTCTGAAAACATAATAGCTAATCAAGATCTTTTATTTTCTAGCAATTGTATCTTTATTTGTGCATACCTACAGGCAATAGTTTTTCTTGGGAATCTTTGAAGTCATGGAAAGCTCTGGCTTCCTCCTGGGAGGACAGGATGAAGTGTGAACTCGGAGCTGAGTATTTCAATCCAAAGAGCTGTGGGAGATACACCCAGGCTCATGGGCAAAAAGGACCCAGTCATTCAGGTCAGGCTCTGCTCTGGAGATGTTTTTACCCAAGTGAGGTTGACCTAAGTACTTGCTCACACTTAGTGTGCTATGGAAATACAGCTTAAGTGTATACAACTCGCATGATCAGGGGACAGCAGGGCAGGCCCTATGAGGAGAGGCTACGGGACCTGAACCTGTTCAGCCTCCAAAAGAGAAGGCTGAGGGGGGATCTTGTGGCCTGTTATAAACTAGTCAGGGGGGATCAGCAGGCATTGGGGGAGTCACTGTTCCCCCGAGCACCACCAGGAGTGACCAGGAATAACGG
>NW_017729022.1:125696715-125709305 GCF_001723915.1 Gavialis gangeticus | reverse complement strand
GCCAGGAGTGACCAGGAACAACGGTCACAAGCTGGCAGAGGGAAGGTTTAAATTGGACATCAGGAGGCGCTACTTCACGGTCAGGGCAGCTAGGGTCTGGAACCAACTTCCAAGAGAGGTGGTGCAGGCTCCTACCCTGGGGGTTTTTAAGAGGAGGTTAGATGAACACCTTGCTGGGGTCGTTTGACCCCAGTACTCTTTCCTGCCATGGCAGGGGGTCGGACTAAATGATCTGCTCAGGTCCCTTCCGACCCTAGAAACTATGAAACTATGAAACTATAACTGGGTGGGATTTGTTCCTTTGTTGTCATCTCATACTCTCTGTGTTCAGAATCTTTAAGGTACACGTGCATCCTGCACAAAATGCTACACACTTTTCCTAAAGATGTGGTAATAATACATTTTTTGTTCCTTGTTTGATAGCTTCCTAAAATGGCTTTTAGTGAACCTAAGCCATTCATGCCCTGTGCACCAAAACAAGAAGTACTTGTTTTAAAAAAAAAATTGTATGAAGTGACTAAGAAGGGACAGTTCCGGCTGTCCCTGCCAACAAAACTACTGCAAATCCCAAGTTGCCATATTTACACCAATGTATAGGTGAGGCCGGGACCTGAGCAGGAATATTTATTCTTTGCTTAGCACTGTGCTGAACTGAGCCCCCTTCATCTTGCTTATTCCTGGCCAGAGGGTCTGGTGGGTGATTGACAGCTTTACTCAAGCATCGTGTTGGTGGAGGGAAGCCTCTGGACATGGGCCTGTATGGGCTGCTTTTAAAAGGTTACCAGCTGCTGGTAATTTTTTATGCTGTAACTTGTTTCTTTTCTGAAAGAATGACAATTCAGGAAGCATCATGAAAAGTAACAGTGTGGAAAAATGAACTCCACCCCCAGTGGCTGTGAGGCCCACAGAAAGCCAATCCAGAACCTGTATAGAAGCAAAATCTCTGCCTGAGTAAAATAATTCAAGCTCTCTTTAAAAAAAGCACCATTCATAATTAGCATCACCCTCTTCTCAAGAACACAGCCAGGTGCTTCTGTAACAGCAGGGTCTGGATCAGATTAGTCTCACCCTCTTCCTCCCTTTTAACATACTCCCTTGTCTGTGCTTGTCTTAAATTAAACTCTGCTCTAGTAACCAAATCTGTTTGGACAGGGCCCCTTTGACCTCACTGCTGCTCTACGCAGGTGTTGAGGTTTGTCATCCTAAGTGTTGCACCATAAGCAACTCTTCTTATGGTGAGAACACAACTCTTCCACTCTTCTTATGGTGTTGAACAGCATCAAGCACAACTCTAGAGAGATGGTAGGTGCTTGAGGTGTGAGACCCCTGTCTTGGAAAGGATGGGTACTCAACATGGGAAGATTAGGCTTTCTCCAGCTGAGCCTCCCAAAACTGAGTTACTTTCAGACTGGTGTCAGCCATCATAAAGAATGTTGTTAGGACCGCTGGTTCTTTACATGTAGGTTATGTGTGTCGAGCAGAACGCCACTGTAAGTATCACAGTGGGATAACCTTTTGTTCATAATGCTTGGAGCAGGAAGGGCAACAGTTGCTGCTGCAAATTGGGAACAGGATATATTAGTAGAGTTAATGGGGAGAGATTGCATAGATGGGAAGAATGGGACCCTGCCTTGCTGGAGGGGTAGCCTACCCTCTGTTGAAGTATCTCTCGTGCTATTACTTTACTGCTTTTTGTGAGCACTTAGCTCATCTGGAAATAAAAGGCATTAAAGCTTACACAGATTACCCACAACATCCTAAGACAGTGAACCTGTAATTACAAGCAGTGCATACTGTGTTAGATATTGTGTGCGCTTCTTTCTGGTGTCTTTGCACTTCTCTCCCATGCATTGTCATTCTTTGAAAAGTAAAAAAAATATCCAATTATATTTTCTAACAATGTATTCCAATTGACGGTTAGGTAGACAATTGGTAAGGAAAGCTAAAGTTCAGTTAAAAAAATTGTGGCTACTATACCTACGGACAATAAATCTAACTAAACTGTTAACCTCACCACTTTTCTTGGATTGGATCATATGAGTCTGTGGAAAGCCTTCCATGGATCAGGATCCATATCTTCTGCCCTTAGTTTTAGGCTTTTCCCCAAGTAATGACACTGAGTTATTGCTCTCATAGGAAGCATGACATCTTCCTTAAAAAATAATTCCCTGTTGAGGAGAAGATGTAGCTTCTCGAAAGGTAATGAATCTTTGGACCAGGAGGATGGATTTTTAGACTCAGTGGCTTGGTGATTGTGCAGGGATGAGGGATCATTCATGAAATAGTAGCATTGCAATGTAATGATGGAGGAAGTGCATAGACTTGAATGTTCACTTAAATTCTGAAAATATTACAACCTTTATCTTTGGGGGAGGGAAAATGCAAAAGAATTAAGATTTTCACCAGTGACATAACTTTCACATTTATGGTGTGAACTAGATGCAGGACAGGTTCTGACTTCCCATTAACAAGTAACTAACTTATTATATGACAGGAAAGCAAGGACAGCTGTATAGTAGTGTCACTGAAATCGGTTTCATGCTCTTGGAGTCTTTTAGGTTCTGTCCTTTGTGAAAATGAGAGAATTGGAGACTGATCCATCCTGGATCCTGTTCAAGGTCTGTTAGGATGCAGGAGAGTCAATTGCATCTCCTTCTGTTCAAACATGCCTATTTTACTTCCTTGGGATGGGATTGCCTGGCAAAGCATATGGAAATATTTGGTCACGTCAGATTGCTTCTGGGTTCTGTCCCACCCCTCCCTGAGCAATCATGGTCTGACATTGCTCTCTTCTGAGCACTTAGCCATCCAATCTAAATGCAAGACACTGTAGGCATGTTGGAATTCCATGTGGGAAAAAATGTTGGTGTAGCAATAGACAAGCAGAAACACTGCTCATTCGACACCCTGCCTATTCTGGAGGTATGATTAGTACTGACTTAAAGGGAAACCACAACATGTTGGGGTAGCATGCAACAAAGCAAGTTAAGGCCTGGTTTTTGGAGACCTCCCAGGAGAGGTATGCTCTGGCTTGCAGCTCCTGTAGTGCTGTCCTTTATTTTCAAGACTGATGTAAAGGAAATAGCTGCCCTAATATTCACCTCTTCTTCCCTGTTTAATGGCAGTGATCAGGGCTGGGGCTACCCACCCACTTTTTGAAGGCAACACAAGTGTGAGGCCAGGTTCTGGGGCCAAGTGGCTCAGCACAAAAGGCTCAAGTTAGAAGGTGGTGGGGCCAAGACTGCCCCTCCAAATTGTTGGGTGTTCCAGAGGTATGCATAGCTCCCCTCTACCCCCACCACTACCAAAGGGCTGATAAACGATAGCAGTCTGCCCATTAGCTAGAACAGCCTGTGCTGTTGGCTGCACCCTGGCATATGCCCCCTTTGGGGGGAGCGAGGAAGCCACATGAGATGAGAGATGAAAGAGGGGAAAAGTGGGCCAGGGACACAGATGTTCCCAATATCTGTTCATATTTCCATGTTAGCTCCAGGACACTGTAACCCTGTCCACTGCTTTGCAGTGACTTTCAGTTGTGAGTCTGTTCTCCTGGATAGCCACCTACCCAGAGACGAGAGGCTGGCACACCAGAGTGCTGGCTGGTAGTTTGTGGGACAAGGCCATCTGAGAGTTTACTGAACAGAAGTCTCTCACATCAGGGAGGGGAACTTGCTGGAGACCTGTGCAGGTCTCCCTGAGACTATCAGGATAGCAGCAGGGGCAAGGCCGGTGCCGAGTTTTGCTCAAAATCTTGCTGGGTATCACACTGTCACTTTGCTACATTCCCAGAACAGAGGATCTATCACTGTAGTCTGGCCCTATTGTCTATCTCGCCCAGCATCCTGACTGCAAGAGTGAGTGACCAGGACCCAGTTCTGCAGAGGAAGATGCAAGGAGCCTCAGAGCAGGCAAATGGGAGGGTGCAGCAGGGGATGGATCATTTTAGACATGGCCTGTTTCTTATCATCTTCCTCTAAAGGGTTGACCACCTGCCATGGTCAGAGACAGGATACTGGGCTAAAAGGACCTTTGGCCTGACTCACTACCTAAGGGCAGTCTGCCATACCCACCCCAGTTGCAGGTCTGGTCCTCAGCCCTTATTGTTAAGGCAACAACTTAAAAGATGACATTTTTTCTCTCCCTTCCAACCCCTGTTTTTTCAGTCTTAACTATAACAACAATGGCTAGAAATGCTGTTTTGATTCTTACCAAGTTCTGCCATGTAATTACCTGTCACATGAAAAAGAGGGGCTGCTTCTTAGTGTTGAATGTGCTGCCTTTTCGATTTGCTATGCTCATTGCATTTTCCTTGTCTTATCTTTTGGAAAGGGGAGAGCACATCATGGAGTCTGCCAGAGCCAAGGGAAAGTAATGCAAACTGACTTGACTCTTTTCAGGCCTAAATCAGTCTTGGAGCTGACCTTACCAGGATGACATAGTTATACATGTAAGTCTGAAGTCAAGCAAAAGGCAGGGTAGATTTGCATGTCCTTTCACAGCATATGATGAAGTGAATTTCAGCCCTCGAAATCTTGTGCTATATATGTCTATCTACTTTGGTTAGTCTATAAGGTGCAAATCTACCCTGCCATGGTCACTCCTGGTTCATCACTGATACTGGTCTGTGCTGCTTCTTCCTATTGCTGGGTCTGGGGCTCATGCTTGTGTATAGTTAAGGGCAGCTTCTATGGCTGTAGTGCAGGTCCAGTGCAGAGAGAGGAGCTGCAGAGACCTCTGGGACCTCATAACTGTTCGTCATGTCCCACTCTGTGGTGGGAAGATGAGTGAAGGAAACAGTGATGAGTGGTGACTTCTAGGTTTGCCATCGCACCTGGTGCAGGAAAGCAAGCCCTACTTCATTATTATTTACTAGAAGTCTGTTCCAGATCAGGGCTCCATTGTGCAAGATGCTGTACAAATAAATCCTTCCAGTCAGTGTGTGTCATCCTCCCTCTTTCTCCCTTTCTCTTTCACTCACACACACACACACACACACACACACACACTCTCTCTCTCTCTCTCTCTCTCTCTCTCTCTCTCTCTCTCTCTCTCTCCCTGTGCCCAGTTGAGAGATGATATAAATGTGTCAAAGCCAGTTGAATACTGGATCTCTTGCTCAAGCTGTAGGGACTCGGGTTCATATCTGGCAGTTCCCTGGTATTTACAGTTCCCCACTTGGTCACTCAGACAGCCCCTACCCTGAGGATCTTGCAGACTCAAGAGAAAGGTGAAATGACTTGCCAAGGACTACCTGGGAGAGCAGCCAGGAACCACTCCCAGAATCCATAGCCAGTGCTCTGCCCTCCTTCCAAGCATGGGGTCCAACTCTTTTCAGCTTCCTTATGCATAAAATTTGTGTCCAGTCTGACCTCCCCAGTCTGGCCTTCCCTGTCTTAATGGCAGTTTGCCATTGGTAAAGCTGTCATCAAACAGTTAAAAGCAATAAAACACAGCTGCCTGTTCTTACTCACCCTTGCCCTCCCTCCCCCCAACACACACACGCGCACCTTGGGTGGAAAAAAATCCACAGCCCTGTGTGATTAAGGCATTGTAGTTGCTCCATGATTTATATGCAGGTAGCATTCTTCAGGTCTCACCCCTTGCTCTATTTAATGAAAGGGCTACCTTTCCAAAGCATGCATACTAAGCCACCAATAAGGTAAGAGCACATGCACAAATCAACAGCTGCTTCCAGAAGAGCAGTTGATGGGATGAGTGCAATGGTGGGGTTAGAAAGGTTGGACATCTTTACATATGCTCTGGGAGGGCGGGGGGCAGGGGAGCTGCTTTAATATAGAGAGCCACTCTAATTAAAGTGCCCGCAGTGTCTCATTTATTCAGCATCGCATGCTTCAAAATGGCAGCAGGAGCGCTTTAACTAAAGTTTGTTTGACAATTAATTGAGTCTGCTCTGACACGCTGTATTTGCAGCACATCAGAGCAGCATCCCCACATCTACAGGCACCCACTGATGCTAAGGATCTGGGTTTGGAGCACTTCAAGTGTCATTGTGGGCCCCTCTACAGCCCTCCTCTGTGCAGTTGCAGCATTAGCCCAGGCTCTCACTAAAAGGTCAGCTTCTCTCTTTTCCTCTTTGGAGTTTGGGGGGCATTTTAGCTAGGCAAGGGTCATCAGTAGCTATTCAGCATGCAAGATAGAAGTACAGCCTCTGAATCAGAACTTCCTAGATCTTAACTGCTGGAGGTTGCAAGTGAGTGAGGAACAGTGGAAAAAAACCTGGTCATACCCTGTTGACTCTCTCTTTCAGCACCCAGTTTCTGCTGCTGTGGCAGACTGTTGGGCAAGATGAAGCTATGGTCTGACCCAGTAAATAGCAGTTCTTATGTTCTTTTCACCCAAACTAGTAGGGGTATAGTAAAGTTGAAAAGCTGCTCTCTTTCTGACTAGGAACCCACCTACTATGCACTGAGGATCCAGGGTGAGCCACATGAGTGGTGATAGTCCGTCAGCAGCTTCCCACAGTTCTCCATCATGTGTAGAAGGACAGAAAAGTCCTCCCACTATTCACTGAGGAGGCTCAGCTCCCTGAATAGCCTTGGGATGAGCCCTCGGAGGTGGTAGCACAGTGATTTTTCTCAACCAGTATGCTGCAGCACTCCGGGGTCCCTTGAGATCCTTTTAAGGGTGTAACACAATGTGAGCATGGTTAAGTGTGCAGACATGATACACAAGATAACCCAGAGATATCAAATAGGATTTCATAGTGTTGAAAATATCCTGACCTGTTGCGGGCTTTCTGAGTTCTTTGCAACAAGAATTGTTCTAGTATTTTTCTATAGTCAGAAAACCAGTGACAACTAAGAGCTGTTTTTTTCCAAGGGATGCCTTGAATCTGAACAGGTTGAGAAACACTATCCTAGAGACATGCTAGGGAGGGTAGCACAAGTACCTTGGGTAGGGCTTTGCAGTCCAGCAGCTAACTCCAAAATTAGGTTCACCTGGATACTCAGACATCAGTGCTGATCCCTCAAGTGAGCTTTGCTATAAAGAAAAATGCTCAGACAGCTGAGAGAGAATTCCCCCAGCATGTGCACTGGCAACAGCTCTGTGTAGGACCTCAACCCAAGCCACATTTACAAGAACATGCCGGAGGCAGGGTCATGGCAAGAGTCCTGGGAATTCCTGGGGTGTCCCCATTGCATTGCAAGGATCTGTTGCTGTATCAGAGCAGTACCTGGCTTTCAGCTTCAGATGAAAAGCTGATGCTGCCCAGACTTCAGTGGTCATGAAGGTACCTTTGTAGTTGTACATCTCTGTGCCACCCCATGAAGTAACGCAGGACAGTCTCAGGCTTTGCCATATGTCCCCCATCAAATAGATATTTTACAAAGCTAAGGGAAAACTTTATTCTTGCAGTAAATGTACATAGATGAAAGGCTCTTCGCTCACTGCCTCATATCTCCTCCTTATTCTGCCCAGCTGATGCTAAATCTGCTTCTGACAGCTCTTTTTCATCTATCCTTCAAACAAAATAACCGCTCAAAATAGAAATCTAGTGGCATTGCAGAGCCAGATTTTCTTTTTTTTCAATGGTGCCTGAATCCTGTATGTTAGTTGCCTTAAACAATACTAAAAACCTTTCTCCAAACCACCCCCTCTCCTTCAACTGCTTAGAGAAATTAAATTTGTACTTCTGAAAAACTCTTCCACTGAGAATATTTACAAAAAGTATTTTGGCATTAGGAAAATAGAGCTTCTCTCTCCTTTTTGATCACATGTAGTGAAATCCTTCCATTCACTGGGATTTGAATAGAAGGGCATGGAGGCTCTTTTCTATTGCTCAGGCTGTGAAATAGAATCTGAATCTGTGCCTTTCTCAAAGAATGAGTTATTTATTATGTGGAAAAGTATATGTGTACAGTGCATCAGGAATGGATAAGCAAGCAGAGTTTGCCTTGCTCACTGACAAATGAGGGTGTTTTTTACACCTAAGAATATCATGAATTTAAATTTCAATATTTGTGTCATTGATAAGGCTATTGCTGAGTAACATTAGGAACCTGTGAATTTTTCCTTTTCAGTGGTATAATGTGTCATGGCTCCATTTACAAAGGACACTTAAGCACATGCTTAAGTCAAATTGAAACCAATGGGAACAAAGCATGTGCTTAAGTGTTTTCTTAAAAGGCCCTTATATCTAGACATGCAATGTCAGGAGTTTAAGCTGTGAGATTCTGGAGGTAGAAATGCTGCTGTTGAATCAGGACTAAATCTGCCTGTTTGGGGCTTTGGACAGTAGCATAGGCGCCAACTTTGGTTTTTGTCAGTAGGTGCTTTTTTGTTTGTTTGTTTGGGGGGGTTGCATTCCCATGCCAGCCCCTGCAGGTGCCCAGAAGAGGCAGTGTGTTACTTTAACCCAGCTCGACTGACATGGCTCATGAGTGCTGAACACCTAATTTTTTTTTGGTAGATGCTTGAGCCCTAGAGCACCCATGGAGTTGGCACCTATGGGCAGTAGTATTTCTAGGATTAGGCAGCAAGAGGAAGGATGAGCTTCTCAACTGTGTTAACCTTTAAAGAGACGGTGACAACTGGAAATTGCTTCAGTGTTTAGAGCGTTAGAGAAAATCACACGGTCTGTGGAGAGAGGCGAGGGACAGTGGCTATAAGCAGAGAAAACACTCCATACAGGGCTGTGCAGCCTGCCAAGGAGCTACCACCTCTGCGTGCCTGGGGTTTGTGGGCATCTGAATATTATAAGCGTTACCAACCCCAGGTTTCAGAAACCATGAGATAGGTCTAAAAACCATTAGATTTTAAAGTGAATAAATAAATACGGAATAAACCTTCAGTCACTTCAATTTATTTTGCGGCTTTTGAGCTTCTAGGCTTTGTGGCTTTTCAGCCTTTTTTTTTTCCTTTCCTGCCTGCAGGAAAGTAAGAGGGTTACATTTTATTTAAATAAATAAATGAGCTGATTCAGCTTATAAATAAATAAGCTGCTTCAAGCATGGCTTAAACAGCAGGGGGTTTAATAAAAATACCAGTTCTCATGAGCTAAGTAATAAACTTACAAAGCCGTTAAGTGTGCTTGGACTTGTAAGCTCCTGTAGGCAGAGGCCCTCTTCAGTCTGTGTTTGTACAGCACCTGGCACAGCACATGTACAAATCCTGATATGTGATAGGAGCTCCTAATGCTACAATAAAGCAAATAAGAAGTAGTAAAAAACCCTGTAGGAAGTGATTCTTATTATGCTGCATTATGTTAGTTTAAAGGCGCTTTAAAGTGGCAACAGGTTGGATTTGGTTCTGCTTTAAGGCCCCTTTGCACTACTGGAGCAGCACAGAGAGAGGCCTGATTATAACCGAGAAGTAGGTTCTTACAAGCCAGGAACCCCTGTGCCGTGAGGTGCTTCCTTTTGCTTCCCCAGCTTGTCCTAATATTTACCACTGATTCTTCCATTGCTGAATTTAAAAGTACGAGGCTGAGTTTGCTGACATAGCCTTGGAGGAATGGGCTCTGAGGGAATTTTATGCCAGGAGTATACTTCCTTCAGAGCTTCTGCTTTCCACTGGATGGGAGGAAGGGTGTGGGGAAAAGCATGTTGCACCAGTCTTTTTGTGCACTTGCCTGCCCTGTCACCACGTGTCTGATCACATTGCTGTCTCTAAAGGTATTTCTCCTTTAGTCACTCCTGTGAGTCAGTGCTTTTAACCCTATTTTATATTGAGTGGGAACTGAGGCACAGAGGGGTTGCATGACCTGCTCAAAGTTATATAGGAAGTCAGTGGCAGAGCTGGGAGATCACAGGATCATTGGAAAGTAGGGTTAAAAGGGACCTCATGAGGTTATCTAGTCCAGCCTGTTGTTCAAGGCAGGAGCATTCAGCTGGGAGTAAGTGGGATGAACCCAGTTCTCCAAAATCCCAGTCCCATGCCTCTACCACCAGACCCTCCTTCCTCTTCCCACTCCCAGGCTCTTTTGGCTGGACCTGGGCAGCATAGGGGGCAGGACCTCTCCCTGCTCCTCTTCTATCACTGTCCCTTTTCTGCCTATTTGTTCTCAAAAATAGGGGCAACAGGGGGCCTGTTATGCTGCATACCCTGGCCTGTCCTTCAGGCAGCCCTCCTGCAGCCACAACAGGCCTGAGGGAAGGAGGGGGATCTTATATCCTTGTGGATCCACAGTAGGGTTGATTGCAAGTCCAGCAGTGCTGCAAAGCTTCATGAAAAGTCATACATTCACAATGTGTACCTTTGTGCTCTGCTGGCAATAATGGCATCCAGGTCCAGCACTATAAGACTGGTAGAAGGCATTACTTTTCCCTTAAATGGAAAGTGATGTCCAGCTGTGAGGTTCAAGGGCTCTCGAGATTGATTCCAATGAGAGCCGCAAAAGCACAAAAATGAGCCCCATATAGCTTTCTTGCTTATATTGATTCTCACTGAAGACAGGGGAGAGACACCAAAGGAGGCACATTGCAGTTACCAAAGGCAGGAATGTGAGCGCTACTACTGACTATGGAGGATCCCATAAAGGAAGGAAGGTTCTTGCACAGGCAGTTCATCACATGGACCAGGCTTCACTGAATGATCAAACCTGCATAGAGCTGCCCGAGTGAATGGTTAAAGCCCATTTATGGAGGAGCACGGGAGAATATATGCTCAAATCAGCTCCACTGGCAGTCTCCATTGCCCCTGTGTGCAGGAGCCAGAAGAGTGACTCGGTGCTAGATTCTTTCAAGGGAGTGAGACCATCACTGCAAATCTTGCCATTGGTTGCATTAAAGGGTGGTGGAGCATGAACACCAGCTCAGGCACAGTCTGCCTCAGGCCACTGAGGGGGATTTGTTCCCGAGTCAACCAGGCACTTCTGTCCTTGTGCAGTTCACCTGCCACTCGGCAGCACCTGCAGCAGGACCTGCAACTCACAAGAGCACACATCAATCCTGGATATTGAAGTCCCAGATGAGAGATGCTAAAACCTGCAACAAAGGTAGTGCATGGGGAGATGCTGGTTTAGGAGATGTCAGCATGCCAGAATCACAAGGGTTTAGCTTACTCTTAAATGTCACCTTCCCGGTGACATCCAAATAATAAAACCCCAAGATTTGAATTGGTTTCTGACAGGGCATACCTCTGTCTTTTAGCTACATACAAACTATGATAGTAATTTTGCACACCAACAGTTTACCAATATGCAAGCAAGCAACCTACAAGAAACTGGAAGCAGCTATAAGACAGTCACAAAAACAAAAGGGAAACCCTCGTGTTTACTGTCTAAGTACCCATGACCCTCTGCATTACGCACATTTCCAGTAATGCCCTGAATAAGCAGATCACTGACCAGTAAACTGTGGAAATGAACTTTTCCATAAACTTGCTGCAGTCTGATCATTCTCAATAAATATTTAATGGTAGCAATTAGAATTCATTACAGCAAAGGTGGAGCAAATCCCATCTGATTGCACATTGCCTGACAAGAGTAAGACCTTGTGCCATTGTTATAGTTGAGGACACAATGCCAGGGATGGTCTGACACTTGGGGATGCTGCATGATTTATAAATGTGCTGCACAGCACTCTGCTGCTTTCAGTAGTTAAGTGATGAGATCCTTAAAACCTCAGCCAAATGGTTTATTTATTGCTATGTAAACATAGTTTGTTTTTTTTACCCTTGTAAAGCACATTGCTGTAATTTAAGTGCCAGATTTGCTTCTTTCATAAGGGAAAAAACCCATCCTCATCCACTCAAGGATTCAGAAAGCAAAACTTAGAAAGAATATACTTAGGAAACCATAGTATGCATGTAAAGGATTGTGTTTGCCCCCAAATCACTTTGGGGAAGGCTGGTAAAAGAGGTTCTAAAGGGATAGCACTGAGATTCTCCTAGAGACCCCCATGGTTGGATTTGGGATCTGATGGAGATCACTGTAATATCATCAAAGAGAGACATACTACTGCAAGTTATGTCATTATGGGAGACTTGACTTGTCCAGGTACAGAGTGGACAGCACATGCTACTACAAAATGAATGGACCACTCTAATTCAATGAACCACTCTAATACACAATATATTTAATCAAGAACCAGTTACTGAACCCACAAAGATATTTTAGTAAGGGTAAATTATAAGTGATTAGTAGAGGAATTGTAAGAGGGTAAAAAAAAAATGTTAGAGGCAATCCGTTTTCATAACTGCTAAATTTTTACAATTCTGGGTAGCTGGCCCAGCAAGCTACCTTCTTTGGCCCACAGTTTCTTCTTCAAGTACAGGCATACCTCGTTTTATTGCACTTTGCTTTATTGCGCTTCGCAGATATTGCGTTTTTTACAAATTGAAGGTTTGTGGCAAACCTGCGTCGAGCAAGTCTATCGGCGCCATTTTTCCGTCGGCGCCATTTTTCCAACAGCATTTGCTCACTTCGTGTCTCTGTGTCACATTTTGGTAATTCTCGCAATATTTCAAACTTTTTCATTATTATTATATTTGTTATGGTGATCTGTGATCTTTGATGTTACTATTGTAATTGTTTTGGGGCGCCACGAACCGCACCCATATAAGACAGCGAACTTAATCGACAAATGTTGTGTGTGTTCAGACTGCTCCACCGACCAGCCGTTCCCCCT
>NW_017729022.1:125684090-125691715 GCF_001723915.1 Gavialis gangeticus | reverse complement strand
TCGCTTTATTGCGATATTCGCTTTATTGCGGTGGCCTGGAACCAAACCCGCAATATCTCCGAGGTATGCCTGTATTTGAAGGAATTCTACATGTAAGAGATGTAGGGCTTCCTCCTTCCACCACGCAGGGAACACACTGTGTAACAGTTTAGGCTCTGTCCACAGGATTTTCCAGGTGTGTGATGCTGAAATCACAACAGAAACTGATTATTTTTCAAAATACTGTTCTCAGGAAGATAGTTGGAGCACTGAAAGACCAAATGAGGGGAAAATGGAGGCAAAGAAGTCCGAAATATCACAGAACAGTCCCTCATTACAAGCGTGGTGCATATACCATGGTTAGCATGGATCGGCTATGCAGTGAAGGTGGAGGAATTGAGAAATAGCAAAATTTTCTATAAGCTTCAACTGATATGATGCCTACATCACAGTAAGCCTTACCTATGGTTGATGGACAACATAAGAAGAGTTGTGAAGTTACTTAATGTAGGATAGGATTAGGAGGAGATAGTTCATGATAGATGAGAGTAGAGGTCAATCATCAAGGAAGTCAAAGTGCTACAAGTGCTATTCAGCCATTAGAAGTAAGAAGTAAAAAAAATGTTAAGGGGTAAGGGGAGATAACAACTAGTGCAGGAAGAAGAGTAGTCAGACTCTAAGGAGGTTATTGGTGGAAACTCCTGATGAATTGGTCTTAGGAAAGCTCTTGATTAATACCTTTACTGCTGACCTTGGCACAAAAAGTAGTTGTGTGCTAGTGATACAAAGTTAGGATGTACTGAGCATGTCTTCATATGCAAATAATGCGGGATTAGTTTCCTCTAGAGTAAACTGTCCTGAGCACGCATCTACACGTGAAAGGATGCAGAGTTGCTGCTCCTACCAGCAGACTGCTCCTGCTCTCTGCGGCCCTGGACTGGGCCCTTGCAGCAGCCAAGGGGAGCACCAGGCTTCTCCTGGGTGCTAGCCCAGAGACTGGCAGGGAGGACAAAGCCAGGAGACAGCTGTCTCCTGGTGGGGGCTGTGACATTGGTCCCTACCCTCAAAAGCTGCCTTCTGGTGGGGTGAGCTTCACCACTAGGGCCGGGCAGGGACAATGTCCCTCTGCCCTGGCAGCAGGGAGCTCCCAAGCAGGGCACCGCAACCACAGAGCTCCAGAACTTTTAGTTGATGTCATCATGGCGCTGGTCGCCCACCGCCGGGACAGCATTGTGCAATGGCAATGACGGCCAGGCTGGACCTGCCCCCGCTGGGGCGTAACAGTGGGCCATCTCTGGGCTCCTACAAGGGCTCCTGGCAACCGATGACAGCACAGAGCCCCCGCTCCCAACGCTGATGTGGGCATGGCAGCACTGGGAGTGGGGGCTTTGCCCTGCTGCCACCTGGAGCATCCCGCAGCCCTGCAACAGTGGAATTCAGGCTGAGAGATAAGGATTTCCAGCCCCAGTCCCGTGACTGCAGAGCTTGGACTGGGAGATAAGGTTCTCCCAGCCCTGTGATCGTGGAGTGGGGGCTGGGAGCTTCATGCTGCCAGGCCAGAGGGACATTGTTCCCATCTGGGCTCCAGTGATGGAGCCCACCCCGGCAGCAGGCAGCTCCTGGGGGCATGGAGCAATCTTCCGCCCCCTGCTGCCCAGCTGACCAGAAGCAGCATTCCCTGTAAGCTGCGTGGTGTGTATGGCCGCACACACCGTACAGCTTAAAGGGAACGCTGACCAGAAGCAAATGTGCTCCCAGTCAGGCATCTACATGTACGCTACTCCACAGTAAGTAATTGAGAGTAAATTTGCTACTTGAATTTACAGGTAGCAAATTTACTCACAATTAGAGCAAATTACCATGGAATAAGAATCTGCATGTGTAGACAGTGATGTTTACTGCATAGTAATTAGCTGTAATTATGAGTAAAGTATCTCATATTGTTATGGGCTCCCTCCCTTCCCCACAGAGGTAGGTGAGTAACCCACAAGTCACACACCAGGTAAAACCCAAGTGCCACTCTTTATTATGAAGAAAAATCAATGATAAACACAGAAATCATTATAACAAGCCTCTGAGCTGCAAGCGCGTTGGGCTGGAGGAAAGGCACTCTATCCCCTGTTATTACCTGATAGGTCTCGGGAACCCCACCCTGCGTCCAGAGTGACGAGACTACCTCCTTTATCAGGTCCTCAGCCTTGGTCTCCCTGAAAGTAGTTCCACTTGGAACCTGTCTCTCCTCATCTTATGTACCTTTCCTCCCCTTGTTATCTCCTCCAGGAGGGGGAGTTCACTCTTAGCCTCACTGCCTTTTCTGGGATTAAAGCCAAGCTATGTTATCTCAGTTTGCAAGCTGTTATTTTTCAAATTTAGAATTGCTATCTTTGCACTCTGCCAGGCCCCGGATTTTCCAGGGCAGAGGGTCAGTTTAGGGCAGTTCCCCTTTTCTCTTACCAACCTGCAGCAGATGTATTAGGTCATGGACTCCAGGTTCCGTGAAACTCACCCCCCCTTCAGGGGGTCAGGTTGGCCTCCTCCCAGAGGCCTTCTCGGGTTAGGCCTGTCCTGGGGCTGACACATATAGACATGTCAATACAGAGGAGGGTCAGGATATCATAGAGGAAGAATGAATGGGTTTGAGGATTAGAGCAGTGAGAATGGGGCAGAATTCAACAGCACAAGTTGCAAGGTCATGCACTTGAGGACTGATAACAAAATTTTTGCTGTATGCTGAGAGTCCATCAATGGGAAACAATGGAGAAGTAGTAGGACCTGACTGTCATTCAGTTACAGGATGGCTGTAAGGCAACAGTGTGATATAGTTGTGGAAAAGGGAAAAGTGATCCTAGGATTATCAGGTAAGATTTTCAATAGAGGTTAGAGAAGTATAAATGCCATTGTAGAAAGCATTGGTGAGAGGTCCTCTGGAATACTGTTTACACTTCTGGTTATTCATGTTAAAAAAACAACATTAATTTAAATTAGAAAAGGTACGGAAAAGAACCACCTTGATCATTAAAGGAATGAAGAGTAGTAGAAGGGTTATGTCTTGACTTTAGTAAGAATTTGATACTATGGGCGTGTCTACATATGCATTTACGTGCACCTAACTTTAATGCGCATTTGCCTAATGCACATTAAGGCAATTTAGGCACATGTCTACATGTGTGCACGCTAAGGCACATTAACGCTGTGTGTGAACTGACTTGAAACTGTATATGCATTAAGGCGCTTTAGCTATTCATGCATAAATTTGATATTTGCCTTTGGATTATGCTTGAAAATTACCTTGATAAATTGGTAAAATGCTCTGAAATAAGTCAGACTGAGCCTCAGTAAGCACAAGTGCAAGGTACTGCACATAGAAACAACATTCAAATACACAAATACAAAACGGGGAATGACCAATTAGGCTGCAGGACAATAGAATAGGATCTGACAGTTTTAGTGGATCACAAGTTGATTATGAATCAACAAAAGTGTAATACTATCCTGAGATGCATTAACAGGAGTATCATGTGCAAATCATAAGACATGAGTCTTCCATTCTATTCAGAGCTATTTGTGTGCCTATACACGAGCAAGGAGGCTGCTCCAATGCGCTGTAATTACAGCACGTTGGAGCAGATTCAATCGATTAACTGAGTGTGCTGCAGCATGGTAATTACCATGCTCAAACAGACTCCTGCATTTCATTTATCAGCATCCCCGCACTTCAAAATGTCAGTGGGGATGCTTTATCTAAATCTTGTTCAACGAGCTTTAGATAAAGAGCCCCTGCCACCATTTTGAAGCACAGGGATGCTGATACATGAGACGCTTTGGGCGCTTTAATTAGAGTAGCTTTCAGAGCCACTCTAATTAAAGTGCCTCATTCCCCACACACAGTCCTGGAGCTCATGTATAAACATCATTTAGGCTTCACCTTGAGTACCGTGTCCAATTCTGGGCACTACATTTTTAAAAAGATGTGAACAAATTGAAGTGAATCCACAGGAAAGTAACAAAAGTGATAAGATGTCTGGAAAACATGATGTAAGGAAAGCTTGGAAGACCTGGGATTATTTAGTCTACGGAAGAGAAGACTGAGGGGTGATCTGATAATTTTTCTAATACATAAAACGTTGTTATAAAGAGGGCAATCAATTGTTCTCTGTCTCTACTGGGGACAGGGCAAAAAGTTATAGGCTTAAAACACAGTAAAAGAGATTTTGTCTAGATATTAGAAAGAATTTTCTAACTAGGAGGATGGTTAAGCACTGTAACAATTACCTGGGGAGGTTATAGCACTTTCTTCATCATTGGAGTTAAGTGCAGAGTAGCCAAACATCTGTCTAGAGTGGTTCAGAGATGGATGATTCTTCTTGAGTAGGGGGTTGGACTAGATTTCTTGAAGTCCCTTCCATCCCTATTTTTCCATGATTCTGTTATGAGTAGAAAAAATAAAAATGCATTACTTGAAGGGATATGATTGTTCTCAATCCATAGAGGCACAAACAAAGAGGGGGAAAGTACTTCTTAAGCTAAAGGAAAATGTTGGCATAAGTGCAAAGCAGTATGTAGTGTCCTAGAATAAATTTAGCTGGTAAATAAGGAAGTTTGTAACTCTTAAGAACAGTGAGGTTCTGGGGGAACTTTTTGGTAAAAGTGGGGACAAAAACATAACTCTGAACTCTACAAGTTTATGGAACAGTTTATATGGTGTGGTGCCTACAATAGGAGGGTGAACTCAATGACCCAGGAGGTCTCTTCGAGTCTTGTGCTCTTAAGATTTTGTACAATTTTGGGAGCCAAATCACTCTGCAGCCTGACTCTGAAGTCTCCAAGGAGAACAAATCTTAGGTAACCTGGGTTGGCTGCAAATGCTAGAGGAAATTGTCAGCCAGGTTAGGTACAGATATTCAAAAAGCCCAAGCCTAAATTGATGCAATCTTTGCAGGTTAGTCTAACCTGCAGAGCTTGAACTGATTTGCAAGTGGATTAACATTTACTTTTGAATCAAGAAATTCAGGCACATGCCTGCAGTGGCTCAGGCTAGAAGCTGGAGAGTGTTACAGCAGTCCTCCCTCCCTTCCACAGTGCTGTGTTTGAGGGGGCATGGCCAGGCCCTGGCAGGATGCTCTGATTAGGGAAGGGTTTAAACCTCCACCCTGCCTGCACAGTCCCCAGCTGGAGTGTGCCTAGAGGGAGAGGGGGGAAGCAGCCCTTGCCACTCTTTTCCTGGCTTGCTGCTCAAGAGGCAGGAGTGTTGCCAGACCCTGGCCCCTTGCTAGCACTCTGAGGCAAAGGGGAGGTGGGGGAGGGAAGATTGCTTGTGTGGAGTGCACGCATCTGTTGATTATACTGAGCTTTTCAATCTCCCTCTCTCTGCTTCTTCATACTGTCTGCAGTAAACTGACAGATAAGCCAGCCAGCAGGGAGCTGATAACACAAAGCTTATCAGACCAGCAAGAAAACGAATGCCTCTCTCTTTAGTTCAAGCTCTTCTTAAACATTTTTTCCAAAGAAGGAATGGAGGGACATTACCAGCTACCTGTTGATTAGCTCCAAAAAGCGGTAAGCGGACACTGTCCTGTCTGCCCTTGCCCTAGTGAATACACAGACACCTCTCAGCATTAGCTAGCATGGGGCTGGCATGACTGAGGTCCATGCTGTGGGAGAGGGGAGGAAGTGGGGAATACCTGCTTGAGCAGCAAGCCGCAAAATGGGGGGAGGGGCAGGGGAAGCCAGGCAAATGCTGCTGTGCCTGCAGTCCCTTACCCAGCCATCCAGAGCAGTGATAGTGCTCCAGCTAGAGACCAGAGGGGCAGGGCCAGTCCTGCTCTCTGGAACAGAGAGCACAGCCCAGCCCAGGGCTGGAAAGCATGCTGGGATGCTGGGGGACTCTGATTTAACTTGAACCAGGAAGGGGTATGGGACAGAAGTTGCATAAACTGGTTTGAAGCAAATCAGTTAAGTCTGATACTACATTCAACCAGGTTTATTTTAAATCAGTTTTGGCCACTTTGAAACTGGTTTATGTGCACTGAACTTAGGTTCTGTTACAGGTTTAAACCAGTTTCTGATCACTTCAGCTGTTTTAGGTGCAACTGCTGTCCCTAGTCCCAGTGGCCGGTATCTCACAGCATGTGGATTCAATACGTGGATCCCAACCCAGTTCCTAGAGATCAGATCAAATCCTATCCTCAGTTGTATTACTAGATAACCCTGCTTTATCAGCCTGTCAACAAGTAGGAAGCTGTCACAATAGCCTTTGATCTATTTTGGCCAGCCTATTACTCTATTTGTGGAAAATTGAACCTTATTCTCGTTTGTAATAAGGCCCTTTCATACTGTGTAAAGATACCATTCTGTAAAATAAGAACATGTGTTTGTGTAATTACACTGTTGCTGAGCACTTCTGGGAGGGACTGAGCACAGGGCAGTCAGCAGTACCTTGTGTAAGCAGGTCCCTGAAGTAGAGAATGCAGCAGCAACTGAGAAAAGCAGTTCTGACTCAGTCTTTTTAATTGATTAGTGCAGGGCCTGGAGCTGTAATGCCTGTACTTAGCTCACTTTACAGCAGTTTTTAAGCACTGTGCTCTTGCTCAAACAGAAGTTATAGGCTAGATACAGGAGTGGTGGTCTAAGTGAAACTCTCTTGCTTGTGTTATGCAGGAGCTCAGACTCATAATGGTTCCTCCTTGGCTTAAAATCTACAACTCTACAGAACAAATGTTACTTTGAAGTACCACTTGGTATTTCTTATTTTGCTGGTTAGCACCATTATCCATACCTTTTCTGGGTTCAGGGCACTGAGTAATTCCCATGCCAGTTCAAGACATCCCACATGCAGTTCCCCTGCAATATGATCCCTATGGAACCTGCATTCTTTTGTGCCATCACTCTACTCTGTCAGGGAAGATGGCAGGGACAGAGCTCTGACGGTGGCTGGTACTACGGGCATTGTGAGCTCTTCCTTAGTCTGTATGTGTCTGTGACCTCATGTGCTGAGTGGCTGTTTGGAGAACTGTGTTCTGTGTGCAGCTGGTACCATGCAGTGCAGTCAGCCTTCTCTCTCCTGTGGCCTCACCCTGACAGGTTTACAAGGTTGGGGGAATGGAGTCCAGATAATTATTGTTTGCTCTCTCTTACTTTTTGTGGGACCCATAGCAATGTCAGGGCTGTTATAACTCAGGGAGACATTGCCATTGTAGAATCGTAGAAAATGAGGGTTGGAAGGGACCTCAGGAGGTCATCTAGTCCAACACCCTGCTCAAAGCTGGACCATCCTGGTAAGGGGCCTCCAGGTCCTTGACCACCTGGGTGATAACGATCATCACTTGCTGGAGTTTACCATTCAGCGCAGGGTGTCAAGGGCCAGCAGCAAGGCAGTAGCCCTAGACTTCAAGAGGGCCAGCTTCAACGAGTTGAGGAGATTAGTGGGAGAGGCACTGGGGTTCTCAAGGGCAGGGGAACTCGGTGCCCAAGATGAGTGGTCGTTCCTTAAGGAGACAATACTCAGGGCCCAAGGGGTGACTATCCCAACAAAAAGCAAGGGGGGCAGGAGTGCCCGAAAGCCCCCCTGGCTCACCAAGGGTGTCTGGGAATGCCTGATTGCCAAAAAGACGGCATACACCCGGTGGAAGGGGGGTGCTATATCCAAA
>NW_017729022.1:125679455-125683331 GCF_001723915.1 Gavialis gangeticus | reverse complement strand
AGGTTTAGATTAGACATCCGTAAGAACTACGTCACAGTCAGGGTGCCTAGGAGCTGGAACCAACTTCCAAGGGAAGTGGTGCTGGCTCCTACTCTGGGGGTCTTTAAGAGGAGGCTTGATGCCTACCTAGCTGGGATCATTTGAGCCCAGTTTTTTCTCCTGCCCTGGCAGGGGGGCAGACTTGAAGATCTATAAGGTCCCTTCCGACCCTACTTCTATGATTCTATGATTCCATGATCCTCAACTAGATCATCCCAGCCAGGAATAGGCCACTGGGGTCTGTTGTACTAGGCAGGGTGTAAACAGAAAGTAAGTGTAAATATACTATTGCCAGCCTTAACATTAAAATTCATGAGCCAAGTGCACAAAATCATCAGATTGGCTTTAAAAAAATTGTGTTTTTTTTAAACTGCAGTTTTAAGTATTTTTTATTTGCTTTTGAGTTTTTAGCCTCCACTTAGTTTTTCAAGCTTTCACCCATCCTTGTAGGCTATACACTTGTTTAGGACAACTCAAACAGAGTTATAACAGGAGAGAGATAGACAGAGCACCCACCCTAAAAACCCCTTCCTCTAGTTGTTAGGGCCCCTTTGAGATCAGGGTTTATCCTTTTGCGTGGAGAAGGAAATTGAACCCACATTTCCCTTGAGCTCCCTAACTGCTGGGTTATTGGGCATAATGACAGACAACAACCCCTCCTCCTTCCTTTTTGAAAGGAAACACAGGCCCTGGTCAGGCCCCTTATTCTTGAAGAGGTCTCGTGGTTGTGTGAGGTAGGCACCTTGATTATTTTTGAAGGTTTGGGCTTAAACTGCGCCAGTCTCCTTGGCATTCCTTACTGTCTCACTTAGTCTCTCTCCCTTTCTCTGCTTTCTGGCTTTTGTGAATCCTGTTCTTAGGCACCTAACGCTCTCCCTCCCCCATATACATGGTGCCTAGGGACTAAATCATGTTCCATCTCTTAGGCATCAGTGTGTGATCCTGTTCCACCCTCCTGAAGCCCCTGATAAACAACTGTAGCATCTGCTTTTGTAACATACCTTTATCTCAGCTATAAGACTAAGGCCCCTACTACACATTACATATATTATGTAATTAACTGGTTAATCATGCATTAACTTAGACTGGCCACATATGCAAAGTAATTATCATGGAATGACCTGGTTAATCACACAATACATTTAGGCCAGCCACATGTATAAAGTAATTATCATGTCATAAAAACGTACATTCAGCTGCAAAAAGAGCCAACGAGCTACAAAGTTAGCGCTTGAAAATAAGTAACAACTTCATAGCTGGTGTCTATCCAGTTTTCATTTGAACATGTGGCAGGGTCCTTAGCCCCAAGGGCTAGGTACAGGACTTAATGTAAACTGGCATACGTGATCAGAAACCGGTTTAAATCTGTAACGCAACAAAAGTTCAGGGCACATAAACCGCTTTCAAAATGACTGAAACTGGTTTAAGATAAACTTGGATGGATGTAGTATCAGACTTAACTGATTTAGGTTAAAAACATTTACTGAACTTCTGTTCCAGATCCCCTCCCAATTCAAGTTGACTCACAGTGCCCCCAGCATCCCAGGATGATTTGCACCTGCTCCTCAAGCTACCCTTGGCCCAATCTATTTGCTCCAGGCAAGCAGGGAGGCATGCTCTAGCATCCCATGGCTTCTGGGATAGGCCATTGCAGGCATGTGGCTGCATTTCTGGAATCAAAAGTGAACGGCTGTTCACTTGCTTATTGGTTCAGTCTACACAGCTTAAACCAGCTTGCAAAGATTGAATCAATTCTACCTCAGACTTTTTTGGCTGTCTGTACTCAGCCAAGAAGTTGGGAAAAGGAGAAACCACCTGACTTTTGCAGTAATGGCGATGTAGAGTTTCAAGTAGGGTGGCATAGGAACAAACTTGGATGCTGAAGATGGAAAGTAGCATCTAACTTTGGGCTGTGGATTCCATTCTTCCATTCAGTGGCTGGATGCCTAAAAGGAGGCCTTGCAACACCCACATCAGTCGCCCAGAGTTTGTGCTGAAGCAGGAGATTTAACCCATTCTCCAGGTCATGGGTGAACATCTTACCCACTTCCTTCTTTAAACTGTATAATTCAAACTAGGATTCTGACAGAACATCTATTCATATTCATCTGAATTACTTAAACATTCTCCCCTTCAGCAGTGTCAGGGAGCCTTAACGTAAATGAGAATCAGACCCTTGTGTATATAACTCAGTGCCTTAAAAGGAATACCAAATGGATTAACGTTCACACATCTGCCTGGGCATTTTTTAACCTATTCTTGTAACAAGAAGCAGGCAAGATAAATGAGATTGGAAGGAGAAGAGATCCTTGGTTTACTCTGTGGGTTTGACAAGCACTTAACACTATAATCAGAGCCCGCCCTGCACAGCGTCAGTCGATTGCCCATTATTTTCGTGTACACAGCAGTAGGGGGAGAGACTTATCTGTCAAAAGAAAGTGTGGTTGAGAAACTCTTACACTATAGTATCTTTCCACAACTCTAAACTCACTGGATCATAAACTCCTTGAGTCAGGGACTGCCTTTTCATTCCGTGTGGTACAGAACCTGGCACAATCACGTCCTGATCCCTGAATGGGGTCCTCAGGCCCTACTGCAGGACAGACCGTGACCTGGCTTTCTGATTCATGATGGATTAAAAATATTAAATAAACAAAGGGGTTACTTTGAAAATACACTGAAGAAATGTTTTTGCTTGCTTGTTTTGCTGAGCTATGCATATTACCCAATTGCAGAGGTTGCTTGTAAACCATAGCTACGAAAGCAACCCTAGTTTGATCCTGTTTCTGTTGAAGTTCATGACAAAATTCCCAGGAGCTCCTGTTGGGACAAGAGCAGGTCCCAGAGGAGCTAGCTTGGCTAGCAATGTAAGGAATTTTATTTAAAACACTATTTCAGCTCCAAGCACACTAGATCCTTTAGGGAATGTTGTTAAAATCCTCCCGGTGACCTATTTTTTCATTTTAAACAGGGATATGAACAGGAGGGTTGACATGAATTCATGGGTTTCTCAGATCTTGAGTTCATTTAGGAGGTTTCCATCTTAGACTCTCCCTAGAGCTGCCTGATTCCATTGTATCTAATTGACTGTGACAGCAATAGGAATGATACTGCTAATAATGATTTTTTTTAGGGCAGAAAGGGTTCTCAGTTGTGTAATACCCTGGAGTCACTCATCCTAGGAAAACAAAGACCTCTCAGTGGTACAAGGGCTGGAACAAACATTCAGGGCCAGATTCTACTGTACCAATTAGGTGCATAAGTGAACTTGGATGCCTAAATGCAATCCTATTCCACCCTGCTTAAGCATTAACTACTTCCTGAAAAGTAGATAATGCAAAAGATAGTCCTCCTATCTGCTTTTTATGACTCAGTCTTCAGGGAAAAGAGTTAACTAGCCATTTTATTCTGAAGTCAGGCAGAAAGTATGGTAGAGACGCACCTTCTAAACTAACTAAATGAGAGAAGCATAAGCTTTCATGAGCCCAAGTTCACTTCATCACACATGATGAAATGACGTTAGGCTCATGAAAGCTTATGTATCTCTAATTTAGTTAGTTTACAAGGTGCATTTCCATCCTGCCTTCAGTCTTAAGGACCAGATGACAGTGTGTTACAAAAGCAGATGTACTCATGGATTTACATTACCTGAACAGGGTGGAAAAGAATCACATGTAAATTTCTGCATCCATTTAAATGACCAATATGTGAAATAGAATCTGGCCCTAAATTCCTTCAGCAAGGTAACTTTGCTTAATGGGGATTACAAAGTTTGTATAGCAGGGGTGTCAAAGATAAAGGCCATGGACCAGAACTGGCCTGTAGAACCCTATCTGG
>NW_017729022.1:125647147-125674455 GCF_001723915.1 Gavialis gangeticus | reverse complement strand
ACTTCAAAGGGCTCGTTTTAATCCATTCCACCAGTGAGCGAGAGGAGAGCAGGGCTAGAAATTCACACAGGAGGCTTCAAAAGGGGCTTTCAAGAGCCTCACTTGGAGAGAGAGGGTGAAGGATGAAGTTAAAAAACATTATTCTGAGGCAGAGATGGATTTGCCCTGACGCACTAAAGGGGAAATGGGGCATCCAGGCCGGTTCCACCTGCGGCATGCAGATGAAAGAGCTGTCAAATGCACAACCCATCTGGCCCCTGATGCTGTCCATTTGTCTCAAGTGTATCCACAGGCAGCACGTGAGGTGCGCTGGATGGCCTCATGCATTACATGCAGTGCTTACTCCAGCTGCTCGGAGACCATGCCACAGGTGGCCAGAGCAGGAGCTATGCGCAGCACAGCCCCAAAGTGGCCAGAGTTGGCCCCACATGCAGTGTGGTCCCAGCTTGGTCACTCCAGTACATGTGCTGCATCCAGCATGGAACGGATGTGAGCTGAAGTGCTTGCAGCATGTGGCATGGTCCAGGAGCACTGCATGGAGTACTATCCCAGGGCAGCTGGTCTGAGACCAGGTGTCACATGGCACCCACTCTCACATGGTGCTCAGTGCACCTGCTCTAGCTGCTCTGGAGCACGTGCTGGGTCCAGCATGCAGCAGATGCACACTGGCGTGGGTGCTGTGTGCGGTACGTGACCTGGAGCAGCCAGTCTGGGACATGCACAGCACACGGCACCTGCTCCAGCCACTTCAGGATATATGCTGGATCTGACACGCAAGGCTAGTCTGTGGGCACAACCATCCCCATGCCACTCATCTGAACCACAGGACCAAATGAGTTTGACACCTCTGTTCTAGAGAAATTAAGCTTGCCTCCCTCTGTAGTTTCCTTTGATGTGAGAAATGTACCAAAAGAGAGCTTGGGAGGGAAAAGATCAAATACATGATGGGGAAAAAATTTCCTGATATGTGAGAGAGGGTATTTTTGGGAGCATGCAAGTGAACAATGCAATATCATGTTCTTTGTGCATCTGTCCTTGTCAGCAGTGTGAAAACCACTTGGAGGTAGCTGTGCTATTCTGAACAAAGAGTAGGATTTTTGTTACAAGGGCAATCCTTTAAAAAGAAAAGTAATGTTTAGGATTTTGCAAGGCAGCTAGAGCCAAGGAGAGGAGGACCAGTGTTCTGATTTTAATAAATCACATGCTGATTTTTGGGAAAAGCAAGGAGTTATTCCAGCTACTCATTATATTGTAACTGAAATAGAGCTTTTCCTTACTGAATAAGGATAAAAATGCCTATCAGCTCTTGATGAGGGAATATGTTCCTTATATTTCTTTTTGAAAAGGCTGATTGAAATTAGCAGCAACAGAACTGGTTTTGATCTAGTACACATTGGAGAATATCATGACATAGCTCACAAAGTCAGTAGCTGAGATGTACATTCATAATACCATGTTTTGAGATCACATGTTATCTTTCTGCCTGCAATGTATCAGCTTTCTATTAAATGTTTAAAGACATGAGGGCAGATCCTCAGCAGAAATAAAGCAGCATATAAGTCTGTTGACCTTACACTAGCTGAGAATCTGATCGATGATTAATCAATGTCATTAACAAGTTAGTCCATCAAAGGCCATTGGCAGCATTCCAATTCATACTTATGGCTACTCACTTTTTATTGCTGATAATGATATTGCTTGCACCTGATTTCTCTTTAACATTTGAAGTGTCCAGGTGGCTAGACCTCTCTAGTGACATTGCTCTTTCATTAATTGCACCTCCAGGCATCTACAAGCTGGGATTCAGGCACCCACAGATGCAATCTTGTGAAAATGAAACATGGAGTGCACTGTAGTAATTGGGACCCAATCCTGCCCAACCAGCTTTGTACCTAATAACTCCATAGGACACTTTCACTGGAAACACTGGTCCAGTATGGAAGTTTAACCCCCTGCAGAGTTTTCAAGCTAAGCTCCCTGCAGGGCTTGTAGGTGAGAGTCTGTACAACTGGACAGACTCAGCAGGGGTTCCTCTAGCTGTGGTTTCAGGCTTATTTACAGATTTTTTTCCATCCTTGCTGCAACCAAAATAAAAGACTAAAAAAGTCTCTGACTACATTTTCTATGTGAATCCGAGCAGTCTTTTAAATACCATAACAAACAATCTGAAAGCTCTCACAATCTGAAACAGGGCAGCTGTCATCAAAGTAGCTTGCAGGCAGTCCCTTCCATTTCATCTTGCAAGGGAGTTGTGTTTGGTTTAAGTCTCTAATCTTATCTGAACTCGTCCACACCTGATTCAGGGCCACCAAATCCTCTACTAAAAATGCAGTAGAATTCACATGTGCATGTCTTATTTGGTAATTACATCAATGCAAAAAACACAGACCGTTAAATTACTGGGCTTCAGAGTGCATCTTAGATAGCAGAGCGACAGGCCCCTTAGAAAAATTGAAGGTAGGCAGCTAAGTTGTTCCGTAGAGACTCTGCGTTTAGATAGAATTAAGTGTTTCTGTTATGCACAAATAGAATGGAGGCTGGGATTCCCTGTCTCTTTCCAATTGCTCGAAGCTTGTTCTATTTTTACACTGTATTTTTCCTGCATGCCTTTACCTTAGGTGCACCTCAGTCTCCTTGACAAAGTACAGATTCATGATAAGAGGTTGGATTTTTATCATCTCCCTGATAAGAAGTGTCATGCTGCATTCTTTTTGGGGGGAGGGGGGGCGTTTACTCACAAGAGTGGGCGTATATGTGGTAATGAATCATTACATATATTGTTAAAACAAGACCTCTTGCTGTTTCCTTTGCAGTCTGTGGTTGCCTCGTGATTGATTATGAAAATCTCTTAGAAACCAAGCTGTGATGTGAATGTTTGCCTTTTGCTTAATAACATTTTTAGCTGAGGAAAAGTGAATCCTTTCAGATGTTTTTAACTTCATTGCCCTTTGTCTTGCCTTCCATGGAGTATTTAAAAAACTCCTGTCTTAATGCTGGAATCTGTTTAAACAGCTTCTTAGACAGTATATTCTCTGAGGCAAAATATACTGCCTGTATCTTAGATTTTGTATGTACAGAGCATACCACAGTCGAGGGAGAGGGATTCTGACTTGGGCATCTTGGTACAACCACAAAATAAAATAATAAATAAACATACCTAGCAAATGATGATGGTTTTATCTATTAAAGGGTCACAGACAATGTCAGCGCACATAAGAGGTCAAAATCTGTCTTCTGATGTTCACACAGTTTCGTTTTTATTGCCCAGTGACTTGAGATGCTTAGGTTACGTCCACACTGCAGCCCTGGCTCTCTTGGACAGGAACAGTCTTTGAGCACAACCTGTCCATCTCCTCGTACTCATCAAATGCTGCAGAAATGCGGCAGTGAAGCCATCCTTCAATAGCTGCTCTCCAGGGCTTCTGAGATAGAAGTGTAAAGGATTCTCTTAGTGCAACTTCACTGTGGCTTTCCTGGGTTTGGTGCATGTAAGAGACAGTAGATGATCGGGGCACAGAATCGTAGAAAAATAGGACTAACAGAGACATCAGGAGGTCGTCTAGTCCAGGGCTGTCCAACTTCTAAGGGGCCGGGGGCCACACCAGCAAGGGCTGCACACCCCAGGAGGTGCACTAGCGGGGGGGCACCATCTGGACTCTGCTTGCCTTTGCTAATTCCAACCTTACCCCAGTCCTGTAACCTGATCCCCAGTTGGCCCCCAGGCCTTACAGCTCACGTCCTAGCACTGACACCCTATGGCAGTATGGTGCCTGTGCGAGCGTCTACACGAGACATTTACTGTGTTGACTAATTAGCTTCTCAGTAAATGTCTTGGTGTCTACACATGCAGCCCTCTTGGGATGCATGAAACTAATAAACACTGCAGCAGGGTAGTCCTGTAAAATACCCAAGTC
This sequence comes from Gavialis gangeticus, assembly GCF_001723915.1. Taxonomy (NCBI): domain Eukaryota; kingdom Metazoa; phylum Chordata; order Crocodylia; family Gavialidae; genus Gavialis; species Gavialis gangeticus. The sequence goes on along the minus strand of NW_017729022.1, from coordinate 125,670,541 downwards.
TGCATGTGCTGCCCAGTAGCTGGCTGGGGTGCAGGGTGCCTCAGCACAGGGGCTGCCTGCTGGCTAGCCCTGCACTTAACCACCCTGTGCCCCAGCCAGCTGGGGCAGTGTCTACATGTGCACTACTGTGCACAAAAAAAACTCTGCAGCAAGAAGTCCCATAGTTTATTTGTGCACATTAATCACACACGTAGACGCACCCTGTGTTTCTTAGTGTGATGTTTCCCAAATCTTGTGGGTTTCCACCCTATTGTACTAAAGTTGGACAGTTTCATACACCTGTACTTTAGCTCCCCTCACTGCTTCCCTCACTGTCAGTTTCTCCAGCCCTCCATTGCTGCCAGTGCCTGTTACAGGTGGCAAGTGGTGAAGAGGAGAGGTGGCAGATAAAGTAAGGGAGCATGAGAGTGGCTCAGGTAAGAGGGCACTGCTGATTGCTGCCATTATTTGCACACATGCTGGGGAACCTTTTCTGTGTACATTCTCTCCACCCTCCAGGGACATGCTTCACAGTTTGGGAAATGCCTGCTTAGTAGATTCTGCCCAAGCTGCCTGATTTCCGGCATCAAACTAATAGTCTGTTACTACATCAGCCTTTACTTAAAATGCTGGGCGCTTTATCCTTCCTTGTGGTGCTATTTATTTGTTATTTTTTCTATTTTATGGATGTCAAGATGTCTTTTACCACATGCCGAGGACTTGCATGTGGTGTTGCTGATCTTGCTTTTTTCATGAAAAGACTAATATTGAGATCTCCTGTGTACTTTTATATCAGCACACGCCCTACATTGGCAGGGCACTTTATTAGCAACCTATTCCAGGATCTTGCAAATGCCAGATTAGTAACATTAAACTGTCATTTTGTTCTGAAAAGTGATAATATCAGTGGTGTTTTCTCACTCTGCACCCTGCCCATCTCTAGTCATGGCTGCTTACGTTAGCAACAAAATTAAGATGTAAGTTCATTTTATTCATTTATTGCTGCAGAGGCACTACAGCTCCAAAAGTGTGAGCTGGATTTATATGTTTTTATTTAATCATCTACCAAACTTCTAAGTTTAATAATGTTAATGATGTGGAAGCCAAGTAGAATACATAGGGCTGGGAGTCAGAAGAAACACATCTCTTCTTTTTGCAACTGAGCAATTCTAATCTGGGGTTATTGAAAGGCACAATAAACTTGGAATACCAGAATGTCGTTTTTCCAGTCACTTTTCAACATGTAATGAAAATTCTGGCAACTTAATTGGCTGACAATGTTTAAGTGCTTTATAATCCAATTAACACTCAGAATGGTAATGGAGCATTTAAGTAAATGAAAGTAATTTGCCTTTATGTGACTAACAAAACCATATTTGCAATACACGTTATCCATCTATACTGCATGTCTTTTTCAATTGCTATCTTAATTGTCTACTCACTTTGGAAATACATTTGCTAATCCCACAAAATACTTTACTTGCTGAAAGCAAATAGAACAAACTAAACAACCAAGATTATTTTTAACAGCTTTGTCTACAGTTGTCTGTAAGGCTTGTTAGCATGCCACTTGAGAGAATCAATGTGTAGATTATACTCAAGTGGAAATGGAACCTTTCATCAGGTGGCAGCAAAAGTGAACTGCAAAACTTTTGCGCATGGAGGTTCTGTATGCTGGGCTAGTGACCTCATTCCAGTGTATGGGAGGCAGGAAGTGAAAGCAGAGCTCCACATAGATGGAGCAGCTCCCTTCCTGGTCTCTACACAAATTGTGTGAATTAGGCTAGGGGCAGACATTCAAAAAACCTGAGCCAGAATTGATTCAATCTTTGCAGGTTAGTCTAACCTGCCTAGGCTGAAACGGTTTGTAACTGCACAGACATCCCCTCTAGACTGAAGAAATGCAGGTACATGACTGCATTGGCTTAGACTAGAATCCAGGAGGCACTAGAGAAGCCCTCCCTTCCTTTCCATAGTGCTGAGCTGAGGAGGGGTGTGGCCAGGCCCCAGCAGGATGCCCTGATTGTGAAGGAGTTTAAACCCCCACCCAGACCTGCACTGTCTCAGGCTTTTCTCTCAGACTTTTCCCCCACTTGCTGCTCAAGGGGCAGGAGTGTTGCCCCAGGCTAGCACTCTGAGGCAAAGCGGGTATGTACAATGCATGCATCTGTTGATAATACTGAGCTTTTCAATCTCCCTCTCCCTGTCTGCAAACCTGACAGGGCTGCAAACTACAGTGTTTATCAGCCCATCAGCAAAACAAAAATCTTTCTCATTAGTTCAAGCTCTTCTTAAACAGTTTTTTTCCAAGAAGGGAATGAAGGGACATTGCCAGCTGACCTGTTGATTAGCTCCAAAAAGCCCAAAGTGGACACTCTTCTATCTGCTTTTGTCCTGTCTGCCTGTCCCAGTGAAATTGGACACACACAGACGCCTCTCAGCATTAGCTAGCATACAGCAATGCTTAGGGCCCATGAGGCTGGGGTCCATGCTGTGGGAAAGGGGAGGGAGGGAGGGAGGGGGGAAATCCCTGCTTGAGCAGCAAGGGAAGCTAGGCAGACCCCATTGTACCTGCAGCCTGCCTCGGACCTCTGGCTGGGGAGGAGAGGGGCAGGGCCAGCATGTTGTCTGTAGCAGAGAGCACAGCCCAGCCCAGCCCAGCCCAGCCCAGCTCAGGGCTGCAAAGCATCTGTGTCCAAGGGTAGCGCTGTGCTGGTCACTTCCTTCTGTGCCGAAGCCTCCACCCCTCTTGGTAAAGGACCGTCCCCGAGGTGTTCCTCCTCCCTCGGCTCGTTTGTGGGCTGGTTTCCGCCGAACCGCCTGCCACGACTTTGATGATCTACTGGTTCAGTAATATAAAATCCGGGGCGTACCAGTCCACAAATGAGACTCCGATCCCTCAGGGGTCCCACGCTGTCGAGGGCTCCGCCGCCCCTACACCCTCGCCCGCACCTCCAAATCTCTCGGCCGCCTGCGTCCCTCTCGTCGCCAAGGGCACATCCGAGGTGCAGAAATTAAAGAGAAAACAAACAACTGAATGCTCCCAGTCAGGGATTCCCGGAGCCCGCAGGTTATCTGTCCCTTTTACTGGCTTCTCCGGTCCTTCCCTGTCCGGCATGGGGTTACCTCCCCCAGTTCCGGCTGTACTCACCACGCCAGATCTGGTCCTGGGCTTGCAAAGTCCCCGAGCCCCTCTCGGACACAGCTGTCTCGCTGTCTTTGCTGCGAGTGCCCCTCTACTCAAAAGAATACAGCTCGCCAGCTCTCCCTGCGCTGAGCCGTTCTCCGCGTTGTCAGTATCCGCGGTGCGGCCGCTGCTCCTCAGCTCCCGGGTCCCGTTGGGGTTTTCCCCAGCCCCAGAAGGTCCTCCCACACCGGCCGGCTGTCTCTCCCCACGCACGGGTGCTCCCGACGGCTCCCTCTTCGCCGCCGCCGCCTTCCGGGTTCCCCCACCCAGCTGCCTCCAGCGTCCCTTTAATAGGGACCGGAACTGCCTCGAGGCTTCTTCCCCGGTCGCACCTGTGGAGCATGAGGGTGCCCGGCTGGGCAATTTGGGCCGTGGGGTGTAACCCGGATGGGTTATTTCTGGGTGGTGGGGTTCCAGGGACCCCCTGCTCCCTTCCTCCCCCACAATCTGGGATGCTGGGGGACTCTGGTTTAATTTAAACCAGGAAGGGAGAAATGAGACTGACTGTAGAAGGAGATGGAATTGAGGAACAGCTGCCATCTTTATTGCATTTCCTTTGTGATCACCAACCTGTTAAAGGGCTGGAGATGACATCAACCTGCCTGGGGCAGGCCATGAGTCTTCTCTGCACCTTGATTTAGAAACAGCACTGTCGCAGAGCACTTAGGTACCCTGCTCCTTTAAAGAGTAGAAACTGCTAAGGAAATAGCCCTAGCAGTGAGTAGGGAGTCCCAGCTGCTGGTTACCAGGGCAGCCAGAGTGATCTAGTGGCCCACATCTACCAGTGGTCAGCTGACTGCAAGGGGCAGGGCCTGGCTCACATATAAAACCCATGGCTGATGCCAGGACAGCAGTTCCGTGCCAGCAGCCAAGGGGGAAGGAGCTTTCCCAGGGTAAGCAAAGAGGAGAGGCCTGACTGCAGGTACAGCCTCTGATACTGGTGAGGGATGGAGCATCCCTGGTGTGGCTTGAATGCTGTTATAACCGGGCAGCTTGAATTTATGTTATAGCCCAGGGGCTTGTGTTTTGTTTACTGTTTAAGACCAGTGGTTTGGGTGAGTCTATCAGGGGATGGAGGAGGCCTCATAGGGGACCCACGGCAGCATGGGGACCCCAGTGCCAGAGGAGGCACAGCATTGGGGGTGCACCAGTGCCGGAGGGGGCGCAGCACTCTGCAGGGCCGCGGAGGGCCCAAGCGCTAGTGAGGACACAGCACAAGACGGGGGCCGCTGAAAGCCCAAGGAGGACCAGGGAGCCAAATTGTAACAAGGCTGGACCTAAAAACATCAGTCCCATCTGCGAGGCTTGAGGCGTGGTAAAGGGGTGGTTGGAGCCACACATAGCCTATAGGGCTAGGGTGTCCCAAAACACCCACTGAAGAATGGGACCCACAAAGGGTCCAGGAGCCCACAGGGTTAGAGTACAGCCAAACCGTGTCCAAGAAGATGTAAAGGCAGCCTCCCTAACATATATTTACTGTCAAAGACATAGTGGGCAAGAATCAAGGGTGCCCTTTGGGCCACTTTGGCACGGGAAGGGGGCCTTGGGGAGATCACAGCCATCCTGCAGGACCCCGCGCCGTGACAAGCACAAAAACTTCCTGAACCTGCTCACTTATCTTCTGCTGGGAATGGAAAGCCCTAGACACACAGTACTGAATGGAAGAATGATGAGACAGCTCAGAACCACTGCCAATAGAGATTTTGCTACTTACAAGTGGTGAGAGAATGTCTGGCTACTCGGACACTGAGCCTGCATCTCCCTCTATGCCTCTGGCATACCCCCTGCAGGTGCTGAAGCTTAACATGAGCTCAGGGTCTGCCTTTCTGGAAGCAGTCACCTGCTCCTTATCTTCAGCAAGGAGGCAATTAAACCTATTTTAGTAACACCGTAGCTAAAGTTTATTGAGTGCCATCCAACACCAAAGATTTTATTAGCCAGAGCACACTAACAATATACAGACTCCAATCTATTTTCATTTTCAGTACAGACTCTTAAGAAATCCACAGCACCAAGCAGTAAGACTTAGTGAAGGCACTAGAGGCCCAATTTTGATCTTACAGGGGAGCTGAGTATGTGGAGACCCAAGGGCCCTGCCCCCACCAGGAACTGGGCTGCCACCTGAAATGCATAAAACTTTCCACATGTTCATCATCGTTCATCCTCCCCTTTCCCCCTTCCCCCCGCAGCAAAAGTTAAAGTTGGCACCTATGTCTCACACTGCTTTGAATACAGGTTACCATATCTTCTCACATAGAACTTGCCCAAAAATAAAATATACACCTTTTCTTTTTTTTTTCTTTTTTTGAAAGACAAAATTAAGAAAAAGATCTTTTCTTGTAGTAAGTTAACTGAGTCGCAGCAGCCAAAAAGCTGAGCATGCTTATTGCTCAGCTCCCTGTGAGCCATGTGCAAGTTTTACTTTTACTTTGACTCTGTAACTGGGAGAAACTGCTCTTACCATATATCTTGCATATAATATGCACTAAAATTTCCAGCAGTTTTTTTTGTTTGGGGAAAGTGCATGTTGTATTTGAGAAAATGTGTTATACTGGCAGTAACTAAGATGATAAACTGGACCTATTTTTTTCCTTCCTATGGACAGTTGTGATGAACTATACTGTGTCTGATATGGTGTTTCCTTCTGTCATATCATTATTTGAAATAATTAAGCCCCTGTATGAAGTTTCTTCATGGTTCACTTCTACCAACAGATGCTCTCTTCAAAGCTAATTAGACCGTGAAGTTTGCCTGAATCCTACAGCATTATTGCAGAGTAAACATTTATATTCTTTATTCAGAGCAATAATGACTTTGCCTCTGAGTCTGCTGCAGGGGGATTACTATGATTTGAAATGTATGCAGGACATCCAGTAGAATCTTCTCGTGTGCAGGCAGATCAATCTAAATATAGAGCTGCTGTTTTCTCTGCAGACTCTGTTTCCTGACTCTCAGGCTCGGATTTGGTTTTGAAAGAGACACCAGCACCAGACAAAGTAGTACACAAGCTTTGATTAAGCACAGTAAGAGTAGGAACTCTTACCAGCAATAGTGGCCCTAGGCCATAGCAACCTCAAACAAGACTTGTTTCCAGCAATTTTATATGAGCTCTGGAATGCTGCTGAAGTGAAGATAAGATCAGCTAGTTACGTCTCATAGCATTTTAATGTGCATCTTCTGTTTGATGACAGTTTGCTTCAAGTGCTTTTATTCCTTTCACTTTTATAAGCATGGATGCTTAGGCCTTGCAATGCCTCCAAATGGGTGTCAGCTAATGTTAAGTGCAACTCTTCTTTTGCAGGGAGCTGTCACAACAGTCAGCAGGACAGATGACACAGGCACATTTGCTTGTTAATAGAAGGTTGTCTCCACACAATTGCTAAGTTGCTGTTCTCTGGTCCATGGGTAGTGCTAAGGCTGTGAAAGTTTTTCAGCTGACTCTTTGGAACCCTGCCTGTAGTTGCCAACACAGTGGACAGGGAAAACAACGTTGTCTGTCAAGTACAATGAGCTTCATGTGGCAGCTATTCCATGCATCTCATCAGGTGGGCTGCTGCTGCCGCCTTCAGCAATAAGACTGTCCTTGTTCTGTTGAGGCCAGAAGAACCTGTAAAGCAAGGGTCATGACATGAGGCAAACAGAACAATTGGATGGCCATTATCTCTGATGAACAGTGTGAATGTTGCAATGTTTTTTGTTTATTCCAAATTAAAATTTGCCTTTAACCAAAATCCCCACTTCCATGCATTTCACTGAACTGGGCCCATCACACAGTCTCAATCCAGAAGGATGGACATATGGCTAAGCCACTGACTGGGGTTTTGCATGAGCTGAGTTTAACTCCTACCTCTTCCAGAGTGACTTTGTGTAGGTACTTATTCTCTTTAGGCCTAGATTTCCCATGTGTAAAATGATGGTAATATGGCCCTTCCCCCATCCTTTGTCTTGTCTGTTTCTATTGTAATCTCTTTGGGAAAACCTGGTTCTTACAATGGGCAAGGCATTATAGCAAGTCATGGTGACATCTTAGGGCATTTTTACACATACTCTAGGGTAATGTTGGGGGAGGTGCATGTTAATTAGGGTGGCTCTCAAGAGCCACTCTAATTAAATCGCCCACTGTGTTCCAGGTATTCAGCATCCCACACTTCAAAATGAGGGCAGGGGTGCTTTAACTAAAGCTTGTTTGATGAGCTTTAGTTAAAGTGCCCCCACTGCCATTTTGAAACATGGGAACATTGAATACACATGACACCAAGACTGCTGGAATGTTCTAATTAGAGTGGTCCAGCAGACTTGATTAATCAAGTAATTGATTAATCAAGGTGATTAATCAAGTCTGCTCCAACACCTTCTAATTAGAATGCATCAGAGCAGGTGTCGGGCACATGTATAGGTGCCCGTTGAGACTAACTTGTTCAGAGAGGCATAAGCTTTCATAGGCAATGCCTACTTCAGCACCTAGTATACAACAGCAGACTCTCTCCAATGCGTGAAGAAAGGTGTTTGTGCCCGAAAACTTGTAAAGAACAGTTTTCCAACTGTTTAATTGGTCTAATAAAAGACATTCACCCAGAGAACCTTGTCTGCCTGTGTCCTTGGACCAACACAACTACAACCAACAACCCTGAAACAAGGAAGATACAAATTTGCCATTTGAAATGGAAACTTCACAACATGAAGAAGAACAAAGTCCAGCTCAACAGTGACATATTTTCTAAGCCTATGCAAGAAACACAACATTATTCCCAGAGGACTGAATATCTCCAGTCCTATGACTACTACACAGAGTTCCAAATATGCTTCACGACTACACAAGAAAACTTCAGAATAAACTTAGAAATCATCTCCTTCACATAACCTTCTCCAAAAGAGATCAGCTCAAGAAGGAAATCAAGACATGCTACAACAATTTGAAAAATATAAATCCAGGTATCTTCCCAAACATTATACAATGTATATGAAAAGCCTACCAAAGATTTTCTGCAACATCCATCAAATATAAAAAGAAGAAATGGAACCAATTACTACAGGAACAACTTTTCCAGCCACAAAACAACCATCAGAGAAACAACACCAATACCTTACAACATTCCAAACTCATTCTCAATGAAACTGAAGGAACCAGTCAACCCTCAAGTATTATCAATATTATCACTTACTAAAGCTGAAAAGACTGTCCTCTCTAAAGCCCTTAACTTCTGTCCAGAAAAATACCCTAATTAGATGCTACAATGTGGAGAACTAGAAGAATTTTTCCAACGGCTCCATCTCAAGGAACATTTCTACAACCAAAACAAATCCACTTCAGCAACACTTCATCTTGTGACAACGTCAAGGAAAAGATTAACACCAAAAAATCCTCAGGTTGGACACCTAACTGTAGATGAAATCCAAACCTCAACTGCTATATTGGCTATTTCAGTGAAAGAATGAACATTGAAATAGTCAACAACAAACACCACCATAATGACCTTTGCCTCTTAGAGAGAAGGGCCATAGAAACTCTTAAGATCCAAGCACCAAATAGTAATAAAACCAGCAGATAAAGGAGGAGCTATAGTTATTCTTAACCATGAAGACTACATAAAAGAAGCCAACAGACAACTCGTTGACACCACCTACTACGAAAAACTAGAGGATAATCCAACTCCCCTTCTCACCTTAAAACTCAAAACCACCATCACATCATTGCCATCTGAACTACAAAACTTGATTCCCCCCCCCCACTACCCAATCCATGGACTTTTTACATCCTCCCTAAAATCCACAAACAAGGGAACCCTGGCAGACCTATAATATCCAACTATGGAACCCTAACTGAAGAAACATCAGGTTTCATCGAATCCATCCTAAAACTTCTTGACACCCAGAGACCAAGTTTTGTCCAAGACACAACAGACGTTCTACACAAATTAAATTTAAAAAATATAGACTACATTCCCAGCAATACCCTCCTAGTCACCATGGATGTTACCAGCTTATGTAACAAATTCCTCCACCAGGAAGGAATCCAAGCCTGCCTTATATATCTACAAGAGCAAGATTACAACTCAAAGTACACACCTCAAAATATTGATGAACTTATACACATCATCTTCACACACACCAACTTCAGTTTCAATAACCAACACTTCTTCCAGACCATGGGCACAGCTATGGGCACGGGGCACCAAAATGTCCCCACAATATCCAAACCTTTTTATGACCTACCTGGAAGAAGAATTCCTCAAGAACTGCATCATCAAACCCATGCTATACCTAAGATATATCGATCATTTGGGCCAAAAACCTGCAGTCTCAAAGTGACTTCCATCACAAATTCAATAATCATCACCCCTCCATCAGACTGTCTTTTGAATAATCCAGCACCAACATCTCCTTTTTAGACACTATGATCAATATCCAGAATGGTAAAATACAAACCACCATATACAAGAAACCCACAGACCAACATACATATTTACACAGAACCAGCAATTACCCTAAACACACCAAGAAAGCTGTAATTTACAGCCAAGTCCTCCAGTACTACCAAATTTACCCTGAGAGGAATACCTGCAATCGCCACCTCCCAAATCTCCAAAGGGCTTTCACCCAACAAGAACGCTCCTCCAGAGAGAGAGAGAGATCATGCTTTTGAAAGAGCCTCTTGGATACCACATGAAGAATTGCTACAGTACAAAAAGAAAATCCCCATAAATCACACACCATTAGTTATGACATACCATCCTTCCCTGGAACTCGTACAGAAAATCCTCAAACAATTGCGACCCATACTAGACCCAATTCTCAAAGAGATCTTTCAAGAACCACCCATCCTAGCCTTTAAACAGGCACCAAACCTTGCTAACCTTATCACCAGAAGCAACCTTCCTATGATCCAAAGCACAACGAATGGATCCAGACCATGCCAGGATAAGAAATGTAAAACCTGTCAATACAGTTCCACCATTCCCACAACAACTACAACCCACAACAGAACCATCACCATTTCTGGATCTTACACCTGCACCTCTGGAAATGTAATATATCTCATCTAGTGTAGTAAATGTCCTGATGGAAAATATGTAGAAGGAACCAAACAACAACTGCATACCAGAATGAACATACACCAAAAATCTGTCAAAGACAAAGATATCCAATTACCTCTAGGTGCACACTTTTCACAAGATAACCTCTCTCTTAGTTCTCTCAGTTTTAATCCTCAAAGTAAATTTACAAAACACCTTTCGTAGATGAGCCTCCAAACTTCACTTCATAGATCTACTGGATACAAAAAATCATGGACTAAATATAGATATTGAATTTATGGCATATTATAACCTGCCTGCCATCTGAGAACCCTAGGTAACCTCTCTGCAGTTTACTAGCTGCATTCTTTCACCAAGTCAACAGCCTCCTTTCCCCTCCTCCCCGCAACCTATTGTCTACCATCCATTTACATTTTTACAGGCCTGCATTTTTGCATATTGGCTTCTGATCTACTCAAGAGAGCATCCAAACCAACAGCAGACTCTCTTCAATTTCTGAAGAAGGGTGTTTGTGCCCAAAAGTTTACAAAGAACAATTTTTTTAGTTCATCTAATAAAAAATATTACATTTACCCAAATAAACTTGTCTGCTCATATTGTATGTACATCCCAAGGGGTCCCAGTCTCACCTGGATTTGTGAGCAAAGTGCAAGAAGTGTCAAGCCAGAATTCAAACATACAAGCAGTTCTCGGACTGATGACACAATTGGTTCCTGAAAACCACATCTTAAGTCAAAACATTGTAACTCAGAACCAATTTTCCCATAGGAAGCAATGTTATAAATGGGGGGATTGGTCCCTGAACCAAGGCCTGATACCCTATTTTTACCAAAAATAACCCAGAATTTTGTACTCAATAAATTATAGATGAGTAATATAGAGACATTAATGTATTTATATTGTAAATAGCAATAATATTGATTTGGAAGGATTTCTTTGAGGTGACTTTGCTGGACTTTTTGAAGGGCTCTTGGTTCAACTTTTTGAAGGGTTCTTGGCTGGAGTCTTCTCAGGAGTCTTGGCTGCAGGTTTTTCTGGAGTCTTGTCTGCTTTCTTAAAGAAAGTGTCCAAGGAAGTTTGGACAGATGTTCTCCAGGGAGACGGGTGACACAGAAGACTTGTTCGCTGGCATGGTGTTGCATCAGATTAAGCGTTGTAAAGTCTAAACTGATGTCAGAAAGTTAAAACAGGGTGTCAGTTTATAAACATTGTAAGTGCAAAATGTTGCCTGTACTAAAATATGAGAGGAATCCTATCATACCATTAGGCCTGTTTTATTTCAAGTGTTGGAATACAGGCAAGTTGGAAAACCATATATCTGGTATAGGTGCTTGAGAAATGTTTTAAAGATAGAAGCGGAGTTTTTGCTTTCTATGTCTAATAGGAAAGGGCTCTGAAAGGATAAGAACTGTAGAGATCCATGTACAGTAGTCAGATCAGATACATAAACTTGGCTACAAGGGATGTGTCCTTTCTGCCTTTTGGTTGGAACATGTAGCCGCAACTACACATACATATGTGTTATCGCTTCTGAGGGACTTTGGGACTAAATGACCATCTGTTCATTTTGGGCCTCCTGTGGGATGATGCCTTTGCTTTTTGAAGCTGCTAATGGCTCGTCTACCCTTGGATCTTGTACACCTGCTCCTGATTCCCCAAACTGTAATGCAAGGTTGACATCTCCCATCACTCACATTGTACATCCAGACGGGTACAGCTGTTGGGGGTTTCCTTTGAAAACAAACATTTTATTTAGGCTTGTATTTTATTTGGTAATTTAACCATGTAGATCGGACAGATTCTGAGGCATCTGATACCCCGCTCCCATTTGCGACTATTTCACTAAAGATTCAGCAGCCAGGGTATTATTTCAAAGCTCAGGGCCTCTCTTTCTGTGTACAACTGTGTCTCTATCTCCCTCTTCAGACAAAAATGGTAGCAGAAGAGGTCTGAGTGACAAGCCCCAGCTGTTCCTTGTCTCGACACGTTGTGTGTTTACTTGTGTATTTCAGCAGTGTATATGGCAAGAATCCTATGGCAGCAAATCAATTTGACTTGAAATATTTCTAGCACCAGCCCCTCTCCTCCTCCCACTTTTAGTCAGCCCAGGATTTCCCTTTTCAGACACAGATTGCTATGCTAAAAATGCTCTCAGAATTGTGACTGCATGTTCCAAAATAAAACATGTTTTCCTTACATGTTTTCAGGAGTAGGATGCTGTTTGTTTGTGATTTGCACAGTATTTCTGAGGCATCTTTGCAATCCATAATGGTATGGTTGCTATGCTACCAAATTACACAGTAAGTATTCTCAGAAATGGCCAGAGAACAGGTTAAGCAAAGTAGCAGAACGTGAAGCAATAGTACAGAATCCCTAGCACAGGGGTTTTACAGACATGCTTGTTGCCAGATCCCCAACTTGCAGAAGGACTCAGTGTTTGGATTAGTTTACTCTATATTGCAGCTTCCAACATCTCAAGTGTCTTTTTCCCCCCCCTCAGCTCTCCACGAATTCCCCAGTGACATCTTTACAAATGAGGACCGAAAGCATGGAGCAGTAGTCCTGCATGTCCTTTGTGTAAGTCTTTCGCATGTTTTATCTTATTGCATTTGACTGAAAAGAGAATATATTATTGGACAAGCTAATGTTAATTCCCATTTGTTCAGTTTCCCAGTGTTGCTGTTTCTTTTCATGGATACATGCTCAAATGTGGAATTCCCTAGAGCTATTTGCAACCTGGTTGAGAATGAGTTATCATTTCATTTAAATACATTTTAATATGATATCTTCCATTGTATACAAGTTCTTGTACTTCTCACAACCTCAACCCAGTGCTTAAACACGTTTAAATTTGGACATGAATAGTGCCATTGAAGTCTATGGGATTGTTTGTATGTCTTGAGTTAAGCATGTACTTAAATGCTACGCTGAAACCCAAAGATGGTTGTATCTATATGGAGGTACATGTGAGATCTTATAGTGATGTAAGCCATGACTACTTAGTGGCACTTTGTCTCCCTCTTGTGGTGGGTAGGCTTTATAATGATGCTGTATCCTTTGCCTGCAGAAATAGGCCTTTTGCATTAGAGGCTCCTGCTTCCAGAGGTAGAGGTCCCAGGTCTCTAAAATTTAAATTTTAAAATTAAAAAATAACTAAAAGAATTGTATAGAGTGCCTTCATGTGTGACACTGAAAACCAGTTGAAGATAACATGGATACACAACGCAGTGAGGGCCTAGTGAGAATGCATGAGAAAAAGCCTTAGCTCCAGCTATAGTAGGACCTTCCTATAGCTCTGGAAGTCTTCAGTATATCCTCCAAAATGTGTCCATAATGTCAAGAGCTCCCAATACCCACTTAACTGTGATGCCCCTCTATTACCTTCTTTTTTAAAAAGAAATTTGATATCCTTTTTTTTTTCCATTGTGAGATATTTGTATACATCAGCAGCAAGCACCATGGAAATATCTATAAATAACCACAAAAAGAATTGGTTCTGCATCCTTTGACATTGTAAATAAAAGATCCTGCCTCTGACAATTACTGACCCTAAGCTTCCAGAAACCATGATCTGGACCCCCAAAAGCCATCAGATTGGCTTATGTTTGGGGCGAGAGAGTGGTATTTCTTTTCTGGATTTTGAGCCTTTAGGTTTCAAGTTTCTGTGCTTTTCTCTATAACCATGAGGGTTGCACACCTTTTTCTTAAAATAAATAAATAAATAAGGAAAAGAAATCAAGCAAGCTGAGTCTCTTGAATAACTACATGACTCCAGGAATCAAAGCTATAGGAAAAACACCAGGAAAGTTCATAATAAACTCTTGAAAGATAGCAACATGCATTGTCCAATGTATTCATGACTAAAGAGAAAGTGCCACAGTTTGCAAATCCAAGATGTTTGAAAATGTCCACCAAAAGACAGTGATCACAGAAGTTCCCTTGCAATCACAGTGTAAGCCTCTGATTCAGTACCGGTGCAAAGAGGCTACTTGTGGGCTAAATGTGAAACATGTACCTGAGTTTCTTTTTTGCATTGGGCTATGAAACAAAGTTGTAATTACTGTATTTCAGGAACTAGGACAGAAATGAGTGCTTTTATACTAGATCTGTGTCTGCCTGTCCATCCCTTAAACAGTTAAGTATTCTTAGAGGACATTATGTGCAACAGCTGCTCTAATCGTAAAGAAAGAGAAGTGCATGTTTCCCTCCAGATCCATTTCTTAATGTCTGCAAGGAAGTGAAGACAATTCTTTCCCTTGTAATGTCTTTATAATTGAAGAAGAACTCCCAACTCCCTTCTTCTCAGAGGTGAAAGGCATTTTGAAGCAGGGAAGAAAATACCTGTCTAATGAATATTTAAAAATGTCTTATAGTTTCAGGTTTTAGTCAGCTTCAACGAACAGTCACTATTAGCAATATGCAATGATTTATGACTTCCTTTTGTCTTCAACTGAGGTTGTATCAGGTCATGCCTCAGTGCAAATGCCCTGCATTATGATTTTATTTTAAATGGGTAAGTGACTTCAGTAATTGTTTCAGTGGCATCAATAGTGACTTTGGCAAGCTGAATATTTCCAGGTTTTGATGGCAAAATGCTTGGCTATGAAGTAGTTTGGAACTTGCATGCTAAACCAAAGTTAGGAGATTTTTAGCACTTGCAAGATTATTCCAGCCAGTAAGCAGCTTGTTTAGTGGTTTAGGTCAAAATGTTCAAACCTGTGTTCCTAAAGTAAGGTGCCTAAATCCATAATACGACACTTAAAAAAAGTGACCAGATTTTCAAAAGGGCAGGGTAGCCATTACCTCCCACTGATGTCATAAGGATTTTTGCATGCTCAGTATTTCTACACAGGAGTAACTTCTTTATGACTCGATTGCCTAACTGAATAGGTAGGAGCCTAGTTCAGGTGTTTGTGTTAGAAAATGTTTATCAACATATTCTTCCATAGTATCAGAGACATCCTGGCTGCATTTTGCTTTTGACAGGATCCTAACACCTGCCTGGACGAATTGCTAATTTAAAAAAAATGGAAAGGTGCTTAGGGAATTAGCCTGTGTCATAGCAGAACCACTGGCAAGACTGTTTGAGCACTGGTGGCACTTAGGATAGGTCCCAGAGGACTGGAGAAGGGCCAATGTGGTCCCTGTTTTCAAAAAGGGGAAGAGGGAGGACCCAGGCAACTATAGACCGGTTAGTTTCACCTCTTTCCTTGGGAAGACCTTTGAAAAAAATTGTTAAGGATCACATCTGCAGGAGTCCATCACTAAAAATAATGCTGAAGGGCAACCAACATGGATTCATAACAGGTCCTGCCTGCATAACATAGATCCTGCCTGACTAACCTTGTTTCTTTTTATGACCAGTTCACAAACTGTTTAGATGCAAGAGTTGAGGTGGATGTCATATACTTGGATTTTAAAAAAGCCTTTGATACAGTGTCACATCCCATTCCTATAAAAAAAACAAACTAACCAGCTGTAACTTAGATGATTACATGGTTATGTGGGTGGCAAATTGGCTAATGAGATGCACCCAGAGAGTGGTGGTAGACGGGTTGGTATTGACCTGGAAAGATGTGGGCAGTGGAGTTGACCTGGAAAGTGTGGGCAGGGCTCAGTCCTCAGGCCAGTGCTGTTCAATATCTTCATCTGTGATTTGGACGAGGGCATGGAGAGCACACTGTCCAAATTTGTGGATGACACCAAATTATTTATAGATTTCATAGACTTTAGGGCTGGAAGAGACCAGGGGCAGGAAGTCAGCTAGGGTCAAAGGATGCTAGCAAGATAAGCATCCAAACGTTTCTTGAATGAGTCCAGAGTAGGTGCCTGCACCACTTCTGGAAGGGAGTCTATTCCAGGCCTTGGGGGCTCGGACAGTAAAGAAATTTTTCCTTATGTCCAGTCTAAAACAGTCTTGTAGGAGTTTATGGCCGTTGGTCGTTGTTATCCCTTGGGACGCTCTGGTGAACAGACATTCCCCCAGATCCTGATGCACACCCCTTATGTATTTATAGGCAGCCACCGGGTCCCCCCTGAGCCTGCGCTTTTCCAAGCTGAAGAGTCTCATGGCAAGGTAGACATATTGGAGGGTATGGATGCAGGCAGATTTGGACAGGCTGGAAGGGTGCGCAGAACAAAATAGATGCAGTTCAACAAAGATAAGTGCAGAGTGCTGCACCTAGGGAGAAGGAATCACCAACGTACATGCAGATTGGGTGATGACCTTCTAGGCAGCACAGCAGCAGAAAGGGATCTTGGAGTCATAGTTGACTCAAAGATGAATATGAGTTGACAATGTGACAAAGTGAGCAATAGAGCTAACCGCACTCTATCACGCATTAACAGGTGCATCACGAACAGGTCTAAGGAGGTGTGATACTTCCCCTCTATGTGGCATTGGTAAGGCCACAGCTGGAGTACTGAATCCAGTTTTGGGCCCCAGACTTCAAGAGGGATGTGAATAACCTTGAGAGGGTCCAGAGGAAGGCCACTCGTATGGTTAGAGGCCTGCAGGAAAGGTCCTACAAAGAGAGATTGAGGGACCTGGATCTCTTCAGCCACCGTAAGACAAGGCTGAGAGGGTATCGGGGCCAGGGATGGGGTGGGCAGGGAGCAGCAAGGAATAGGAGATGCTTTATTTACCATGGCACCTCTTGGAGTAACTAGTAACAATGGCCACAAACGGATGGAGAGCAGATTCAGATTAGGAAGAACTTCTTTACGGTAAGGGTTACCACAATCTGGAATGGGCTGCCAAGGAAGGTGGTGCTCTCCCCTACCCTGGAGGTCTTTAAGAGGAGATTGGACAAGTACCTGGCTGGGTCATCTGACACCAGCACTCCTTCCTGCCCAGGGGCAGGGGGTCAGACTCGATGATCTTCCAAGGTCCCTTCCAACCCTAAAAATCTATGAAATCTATGACGGGGGGAGGGAGGGGGATATGTTTGGAAGGGTATGAATATTTAAAGTATTTTGCAAGAAGCAAGTCCTTTTGGTAATATATTTTACTGGACCAACTGCATACTTGGGAGAGATCTTACACAAGCTTTCAGGCACACTGGATGTTTTCAAGAAACGGCTAAATGGGCATCTGTCCAGGATGGTTTAGGAAAAGCGGATGCTGCATTTCCTCAAGGGGTTGGTCTGGAACGACGCTTGAGGTCCTGTTCAACCCTATGGTTCTACTATTTTAATACTTTTTCACCACTTTTTGGAAGGAAACTGGTGCCTGCACTCTATAGGATGGGATTTCTAAAGGTACTGGGTGTGGCTCTAAATCCCCCATCAAAGTCAATTGTGGTTTTATGGCTCTGGTCTTCAAATGGGAGCACTGTTGGGTAATGTGGAGCCAAACTTCTGGAAACTGCAGCCATAGCAACTGTCTGCACCTTGTGAGGTTGACCAAGGTGGAGTTGCAGAATACCCCTGTTCTCAGTGAGAGAAGGCCTCACAGAGTCACTAAGGACAGACTGTGGCAAATGGTGTTCTGGTCTATTTGGCACATACAGAATTTCGTTTTTCCCTTTGTAAATATATATCTTGTTAAGGGTCCTGCATGGGAGGAAAGAAAGAAAACAGTAGGCCATCCTATAATTAAAGGCTGTTTCACCAAGCATATGCACAAGGCAGCAGGTATAAACTTTAACAGGCAACCATGCTGCTGGTATTGACTCACTGCTGAATGTATGAATTCCCAAGCTTTTTGTTAAATGTAGTGTTGCATGTAATTTAATGTGTATTGTGGAATAACAGCAGGTAACTTAATGCTCACTGAAACTGATGTGTTTCTTTTTTCCTCTTGAACACTGAATTTAGTTTTCACCCAGTAATAATGATCAGAGCCTCAGACAGGTTTTGTTTCCTGACAAGGAGAAACATGTTGTAGTTTATTAAATTCTAAAAGGCATAATAGCAGCACTTAGCACCAGATATACAAAGGCATTTAGGTAAGCGTGCTTTTGGAAATTCCACTGAACACCCAGCTGCATTACTAGGTGCCTCAGAACCTCTGTAAAGCTTGCCCCTAATTTTGGTACCTTGAGTGTTATGCAGCACTACTTTGTTGGAGGATTTTTAAAGCTATTCCTTTCATTAAGAGTAGGGTAATTTGACCCCTAAAACTGACTCTTGTGAAAGCCATCCATAGTCATGACAGGCTAATTAGCAACCTGAGTTAATGTTGTTGCACAAAAAGCCCATGTATTATTGATATTTCAAAGATTTCAATCCAAAGAAAAGGTATCTTAAAGAAATACAGTAGCCCTAGAAATCGTTCCATTGTGAATCCACTATAACAGGGAGACAGTAGCATTTTTTTTCTTCCCTCTCTACAGAATCCCTGCATCAGAGCACATTTGTTCAGGCTTCTTATTTTAGAAGAGAGACTCTGAACCATGTTTTTGATTTACTGATAAAAAATTGAGATAGCACTAAATGTTCAGGATACAATGGACTCATAAATCACAAGTGAGGGTCTTTTCCTGCTTAACCCCAGCTGTGAGTTGGGTTTTGCATTTTCTCCTCCAAGGAGAGTTATTTTTCATCAGCTTTTATATAACCATTACTTTTATATCAGTTCTGAATATGTACAATGCAATTAAACCTAAATTAAAACAAACTCTGTTCATGTTTGTTGAAGGCATGAAACTGAAGGCACAGAAAGTATATCAGAATCAAATATATCTGTTTTGAATGAGAACTATTATTAAGACTCTGCTATCCCAGCAGAAAGATTTAGTTGCTTTCCCTAGAAGGATAAGCTGAGGGTCAGGCAGGCATCTTACTATACTGATGTGCAGTCATTCCATGGAACAGTCTTATTTTTGTTATAAGAATCAGAAGTTATAGTGTGCGTATAGAGAGATGATATTGCTAAATCAAATGCTGGAAGTAATTAACCAAAAATGAATTCACGATCACTAAATACCACTCTCTAAATTAACATGGCATGCTTTTAACAGATAAATAGTTCAACAACATTATGAAGTGGTTTAATATTTATTTGTCAAGGGGCACATCTACATGAGACACTGTGTCGCCATAGCTCATCGCTATGCCAACATAGAGTCAGCAGGCACTAACGGTGACACCACTGCTATTGTGCAGTAGCAACGAGCACCACCATGGGTACTTAGCTAAAGCAAGTACTAAATGACTACACAATACCAACTGCGCAGTCAGAGGCACGTGTAGACACACCCAGGAAGTATGTAACTACTAATTCCTATTCTCCTTTTGTCCTGCGTTGCATAATAAATGTTTATTATGCATCCCTCATTATGTAAACACACAAAAATATTTGAGTTTTAACAGTATGCTTTTGTTAACCAGAGCATTCTGCTTTGTGGAGTTTGCTAAGGTAACATTTCAGCACCATCCACAACCTTTTAACAGTGGAGCACTGTAGTTACCTTCCATCTTGCAGGACAATAATCTGTGCAGCGAGAGCCAGCAGAAGAGAATCGGCGGCAGTTTATTTTTTCCCCTCTCAGTGTGTTGATGAGGTGTTAGACCACTTTGCTGCCAGTGAATATTTCCTAGCAGATTGCCCATGCCTAGTAAGATACAAAGAGAAGCTACAATCTGAGCTACAACTCACCAGCACTGCCATATTATCTACTTTTGAAGTACCCAAGGAAACAACTTCAAGAAAAGGAAATATTGTGCTTTCTACAGGAAGCTCCTTGTTATTTTCTGTACTTCACAAACACCAAGATCCTGACACTAACCCATCACATGTAAGGTCTTGCTGTTCTTAATTCAGTCGAAGAAGAGCAGGTAAACACTTAGAGGCACCCTGGAAAACTGGGTGCCTTCTTGAGCACATCATTCTCCATGTGCTTCTTCAGCAGCAGACTCTGAAAATGAATTCCTTTTTTTGGGCTGGGGTCTCGTACCCATCTTTAAAACTCTGAGCTGAAATCCTGTGTAGCAGTTACTATTCCCACGTGCTTTTCCCCACTTGGACATCTGTAATCCTTGAAGTGCTGACACCTATACCGACAAAATCCTGAGAATTTTTGAGCTTCTGCTTCAGAACTGACCCTGCAAATTGATGAGGCTGCTGTTGTATCTAGGTAGGAACTTAGGAATTGTCAGACTGGAACAGAACTGAGGTCCATCCAGTCCAGTACCTTGCTTCTGGTAGTGACTGGCACCAGCTGCTGCATCAGAGAAAGATGTTGGATCTCTGTGATCAGCAGATGTGAGGCACGCTATCCTCTTACCCTACTGCATTAGTTTTGATGCTGGTCTCCAAGGCTGGAAACAGACATACCACTTGAAATGTTTTGGGCTTAGAAATATTTTAAAACCATAGAACTTCTGCGAAGGGACACCCCTGTCACCCCTCCCAGCTAGAGAGCTTCAAAATCACCATGGTGGCATACTGCAAGGAGCTCTCCAACCAAGGGACACAACAGAACTACCTATGGCACTTGCCCCTCCCTCCCCCCATGACAGCCAAGCAGTGCTTTGAAGGCCAGGAGCCCTAGGGTGCTTGTACATGCCACAAGGGTTTAATTCAGTTTACCTCTCCCTAAATTGAAATGGTGGGTTTTTAAAAACCCACCATTTCCACCACTTTAAGTTAGGGAGAATTAAACCAAACTAAACCCCTGTGGGGTGTACACAAGGGTCGCAGGGAGGAGGCAAGCTGCTGGCAGACCAGAGCTGCCGGAGGGGCCTGGCACTTGCCAGGCAGCACCCCACCTCCCACTGGCACCCAGCCCAGGTGGTCCCCAGGGGCACTGCAGACATGGAGGGAAGCACTGGGCCCCCGCACAGCTCAGGCAGGCAGGCAGGCTCTGGAGAGAAAAAAAAAATAGAGATCAGGCTCCTCACTGCTTTTTTTTTTCTTCAGTGGAGCCTGCCTGCACTGGCTGCCTCCGGGTCTCACAGCCCCTGAGCTGCATGGGGCCCGGTGCCTCCCTCCACAGCAGCGGTGCCCTCCGAGACCGCCTGGGCTGGGTGCCAATAGGCAGGTGCTGCCTGGAGTGCCCTGCCATTGTGGAGGGAAGCATTGGCGTCCCCTGCAGTTCAGAGCAGAAGCTCTGACACGTGACACAGCAGAAGCTCTCCCACTCCCCACCATTGCCGGAGAGGCAGGTAAGCTCCAGCACCTCTGCACCATCCCTGCCACCTGAGACCACCCAGGAATGGCTGGCTTGCCCCTGGGGCACAGCAGCAAGGTGGCAGGAGGGCGTCTGGGTGTGCTGGTGATGGGAGAAAGTGGCAGGGAGGGTGCATGGGGTGCTGGAAGCCCACCAAGTCATGAGCATGTTAGCTTCCAGTGCCCTGTGCACCATTGCACTTTGTTAGGTAGCAAACAAAAACACCTCCGAGGTATTTTATCTTGCTACATAACAAAGTCATTTAAAGCGCAATATGCTGCCGAGCATGCAAACAGCAGCACCATTAAAGCAGTGCAAATGAGCATATAAGCCACTTTAAAAGCCAATTTTGTTGAGTGTACAAAGGCCCCTAGTGCCCAGAGTGCCCAGAGTGTATGGAATAGTGGCATCCCAACTGCTAGGAACCCCAGTGCCCAAAGTGCCAGGAGCCCCAAACCCAGAGCACCCAGAATGCAAGGCACAGCAGCACCCTGAGTGCAGGAGACCAGGGGAATGCCCCAAGTGTCAGGAGCCCCAGCATGCAAGGGCACAGGGGGAGAGCAGCAGCAGCCAGGCTGCAGGCAAAGATGGACAGGGAAGGAAAAGCCATACAGGTGTATGGTGGCAAAAAAAAAGCAGCGACAAAACAGTACATGCAGATACTTTTTTGTCATGCTTGAGAGCATTTTATCCCACCTGTACATTTGTAGAGTGACTTTTTCAAACATTTCAAAGATCTTTCAAAGCATTTTGGACTGTTTCAAATGCTGCATCTGTGTAGTAGGTGCCTTAAAGACTTAACGGCAGCCTTTCAGTTATCAATTAAAGCAACAATGTTATTTAGTATTTAGTAAATCACAGTGTAAACCTGAGCTGTGTTGTGCTGTGGATCTGAATTTTGAAACCAAAAAGATTATGTGGGCTCACGTGATTTTTGTGCTTGCCTCTGTGCAAGGCACGCTGTGAAACTGTGTTTAATTTGAGGATGCCAGCAGAATTCCTTGTTGTATCGTTTGTACACCTCAGGGCAGATCCTCAGATGGTATGAACCTTCATCAATACACTTGAAGCACTTTGACAGTTTTCCATTAGTTGTGGAACTGCCCGATCCATCTCATACTGGGCCCGAGCAAAAGCTCACCAAAATCAGTGGAAAGATCCCCATTGATTGTTGTCAGCCTGGATTCAGGATCTATGTTCCAGCATGCACAGTAAGCAGGGATTCCATTAGCAGTGAAGAAATGTATTTTTAAAGCAGGTATAGTTGTTATTCTAACATATTTTCTGGTGAAAACTGAGCCTTAAAAAGGTAGTAACCTGCTTGTTTAAGGATTCCCCTTTCATTTTAGAATTGAAAAAGGCTGTCATTCTGGTTCCCCTCTCTGGTAGTACATTTACCCAGTGCCTGATCAAATCTGTGTGGGTACGTCTACACAGGTAGTAATGTGACACAATAAACTCTGGCACTGTTCATGGCAGAGTTTATTGCCCCCGGGTGCAGCATTTACACATGTACCTGGGACCACAGCATGTTGAACCATGGTGGAACAGCTCCAGGTGGCAGAGGGTCCCAGGGGTCAGCTTGCCAGTTCAAGGCTGCTCCATCCTGGCTCAACCTGCTGCAGAGGGGCTGGCTGAGGTATGAGGGTGCTCCAGTGCAGGGCTAGCTGCCAGGCACCCCTTCACTGAAGCACCCCCGTGCCCCAGCCAGCCCTATCAACGTCTACACGTTGTTGCAGCAGAGTAACTAACTGTGCCATAGGATAGTACTTGTAACTCACAGTACTAACCTATGGTGGAATTAATTAGTTTATTCTGGCCTAATAGCTCTGCACATGTAGACCAGTAACACTTCACTCTTGAGCTAGTTAAGCAACTCCTCAGTAAGTATCCTGTGTAGATGCACCTTGTGTGTGCAATAGGGCCCTTTTTAAAAAGGGGCTGCAAGTGTCCTATCACGTTTATATTCCATTTCTTCAAAAATTTTACTTACAAATTCAGAGAGCTTTTAGATTCATAGATTCATAGATTAAGGGTCAGACGGGACCTAGTAGATCTTCTAGCCCGACCCCCCGCCAGG
>NW_017729022.1:125631658-125635216 GCF_001723915.1 Gavialis gangeticus | reverse complement strand
GCCTCTGCCTCTGCCTCTGCCCCAGCACGGGGAGCCACGGGGGCTATGCCCTGCTGCCACTTGCTCAGCTAGTGCGGGGACTATTTGATGTCTTCAGATGCGCAGATGTGCCGCTGGATCGGGGTTGCCAGTGGTTGGCGGCCAAGTTGTCTACGTCCTCCGGGTCCCTTGTAGGAGCCCAGAGATGGCCCACTGTTACGCCCCAGCGGGGGCAGGTCCAGCCTGGCCGTCATTGCCGTTGCGCAATGCTGTCCCAGCGGTGGGCGACCAGCGCCATGATGACATCAACTAAAAGTTCTGGAGTGGGTGGTGGGGGCATGATGCAGACCCAGCTTGCTCCAGGTGGCAGCAGGGCAAAGCCCCCACTCCCAGTGCTGCCATGCCCACATCAGCGTTGGGAGCGGGGGCTCTGTGCTGTCATCGGTTGCCAGCTGGCACAAGATGCAGGTGCAGCAGTGCTGAGAGCAGGGGCTATGCCCTGTTGCCACTTCTCCCCTTCTGCCCGAAGCAAACCATGCCCACATCCTGCCCCTCCTGCCTCAGCTGGGCAGGCGGCAGCATGGCAGAGCCCCCACTCCCAGCGCTGCTGCACCCGCATACTGTGCCCCTCCACCCCCCCCGAGTAACACCCCCCCCGTGCTCCAGCTGGGCAGCTTGTCCCAGCCCCAGTCCCTCCCTCTCCCACGCCCCTTCCCTTCCTCCTCCCCCAACCCCAACAGACTTACTAGCTGGAGGCAGCTGTCAGCTGCCTGTTTAGTATATGGCTGAATCTCCAAATCAGCCGAACCTTTTTCCAAAGCTTTTCCAAATTGATTTGGATGCTTTGAATTGATTTGGAGCTTTTATTTGGTCTCCCAATTCGGACTTGGAGATTCAGCCCCAGAATTGGGCCGAATCTCCTCCAAATTGAATCAGTTACCGAAGCTTTGCACGGCACTAATTGCTGGCCCTTGCACAGGGTGGCTCTACCCATTCTTTACACAGCTGGGAAGAAAGGGACAGCTATTTCTTTCTTCTTCATGCAGAGCCCAATGATTCAAAAGATGCTACAGAGTCATAAAGTGAAGGGGATTCTTATATGCCTTTGCTCCTCCTTATGGTTGCATATCAGGGTTCACAACTGAGCCATGCTGTGTTTTGATTCAGTTTATAATCACTGAGGAAAACCTAATAAATGGCAAACTCCATTTAGAAAAAAATTAAAATAAATTGAATATTATCACCTTGATAAATAAACATAAAGACTCACTGGTTCATAAGCTCCACTAAACAATTTGCCAGGTTTAATAGTGCACTGGTTCATAAGCTCCACTAAACAATTTGCCAGGTTTAATAGTGCACATCTATTGTCTGTGTTTAATAGTGAAAACCTGGGAAGAATTTATAAAGGTAGATAGATTATTTTTTTCAGAGATCTGTATTACCAAGGGTTTGCCTCACACCTTCAAACTGGAAGTTTCCTGAGTTCTTGTCACCTAATTTCCAGAGCATTGTGGTTTGGAGAAATTTCTCCAAAGCAAGCCTTAGAAGATCATCCATCATTTATAGGAACAGCAGTGCCTATGAGCCAGAAGTTCAAAATTAGCATTAATTCTCAGTGTCCACACTTTTGGAGCTCCCAGCATTCAGATAATTGGGGTCTGAACTTTGGAGGTGCTGAGATACCAGTCCAATGAAGGTCACGTGCACCCATAGTAGACAAGCAAAAACCAAGGTACCCAAGCCTGTTTCAAATTTTGATTCGTGTGCTCTCTGATCAAAGTCTCTTTTTCCAAGCTAAGTACAGAGAGTCAAAAAGCCTGAAGCTGAATTGATTCAGCCTTTGCAGGTTAGTCTAAGATGCACAAATTAAATTGAAACAGAAGTGAACAGACATTTACCTCTGATTCAGGAAATGTAGCCACATGCCTGCAGTGGCTTAGGCCAGAAGCCAGGGGGTGCTAGAGCATGGCTCACTGGCTGTGTGTTCAGTTCCTCCTCCTGCTGCCCCTGAGATCTCTGAGATATGCAGTCCAGAATTACAACAGCAGGACTCTGCAGAGTTGCTTATCGCTTCCTTTTCCTGCTTTTAGGTGTATCCCTCTGGGATTTGTAGTCCATAGTTGCAGCCAGTAGTAAGTTTGAATGAGGGAAGGGGTGTTTAACTCCCCTCCCTGGCCCCAGCCAGGGTTTGCCTGGGGAGGGGCAGTCCCTCCCCCTGCAGACTGTGCTGCATCCCCAACTGGGCTTGCCCCTTCCTCCTTGTCAGCCAGCCCTCACTGGTCCACCTCAGGAACAGAGGGGTCGGACCAGCCCTGCTCTCTGCAGCAGACAGTACAGCCCAACCTAGGGCTGCAATGTATACTGGGATGCTGAGGGACTGTGATTTAACCTGGACCAGGAAGGGATCTGGGACAGAAGTTTCATAAACTGGTTTGACTCAAATCAGTTAAGTCTGATACTACATTCAGTCAGGTTTATCTTAAACCAGTTTCACGTTTTGAAACTGGTTTATGTGCACTGAGCTTCTGTTCTGTTACAGGTTTAAACCAGTTTCTGATCACTTAAACTCATTTATGTATAACTTCTGTCCCCAGCCCTAAAGCCTTGCAGGAGGGAGGTACTATGCAGTTAAATGTAGCCCAGTTTATAATATGAGGTTAACCAAAAAAAAAGTCGGATGAAGAGCAGGAGTCCTACACATCTTCTAATTGTGGTTAAAATTGATTTATGCCTGGAAAAAGTGAAATGATCTCTGTTTTGAGACAATTTTTTTTTTGTGGGGATAAGTGCTTCTGAAAGTTTGCAGGTTTTCCCTGAAAACGTAGAATCATAGAATCAATGAGTCGGAAGGGACCTAGACAGATCATCTAGTCCGACCCCCCGCCATGGGCAGGAAGGAGCACTGGGGGTGGCAGGGGTCATAAGACCCCAGCCAGGTGCCTATCCAGTCTCCTCTTGAAGATTTCCATGGAGGGTGAGAGCACCACCTCTCTGGGAAGCCTATTCCAGGCTCTGGCCACCCTTACAGTGAAGTAGTTCTTCCTAATATCTAACCTAAACCTATCCTCCCTCAGCTTGTGGCCATTGTTCCTGGTGACTCCAAGGGGGGCCCTGGTGACCAGACTTTCCCCAAGTCCCTGCTGGTGGCCCCTGATAAAGTTGTAGGCAGCCACAAGATCCCCCCTCAGTCTCCTCTTGCGGAGACTGAAGAGATTCAGGTCCCTCAGCCTCTCCTCATAGGGCTGGCCACGGAGGCCCTCAACCATACAAGTGGCCTCCTCTAGACCCTCTCCAGGTTCTCCACGTCCCTCCTGAAGTGTGGCACCCAGAACTGGACACAGTACTCCAGCTGCGGCCTGACCAGCGCCGGATAGAGGGGGAGCAAGACCTCTCTGGACCTGTTAGTGATGCCACTGTTGATACATGACAGGGTGCGGTTGGCACTGCCTACTGCCTCGTCGCATTGGCGACTCATATTCATCCTGCAGTCAATCTTGACTCCAAGATCCCTCTCTGCCTCTGTGCTGCCGAGAGGGTCAGCCCCTAACCTATAACCATAATGCTGGTTCCCTCTCC
>NW_017729022.1:125603901-125626658 GCF_001723915.1 Gavialis gangeticus | reverse complement strand
TCTCCACGTCCCTCCTGAAGTGTGGCACCCAGAACTGGACACAGTACTCCAGCTGCGGCCTGACCAGCGCCGGATAGAGGGGGAGCAAGACCTCTCTGGACCTGTTAGTGATGCCACTGTTGATACATGACAGGGTGCGGTTGGCACTGCCTACTGCCTCGTCGCATTGGCGACTCATATTCATCCTGCAGTCAATCTTGACTCCAAGATCCCTCTCTGCCTCTGTGCTGCCAAGAGGGTCAGCCCCTAACCTATAACCATAATGCTGGTGCCCTCTCCCCAGGTGCAGCACCCTGCACTTGTCCTTGTTGAACATGGCTGAGACATTATTTCCTACACATTTTTTTCCATTTCAAGAGTAGATCAGTACCTGGTCAATATATATTGTGTCCCGAATTTCCAAAGCATTGAGTTATTAGATGTGTTTTAGCTTTTGGGTGCCCAACTTGAAACACCTTCAAAAGGTGCCTGATTTTTCAGAGGCTGAACTTTCAGTATTCGTAAGTCATGCATACACCATGATTTTATCATTCACTCAAACAGAATACACATTCTGCTTCCTGTGCTGTCTTGCCTTGACAAAATGCTAAGTAGCCAAGACCATGTGAGGGTGAGCTAATTGGCTCTCACTGCCTGGAGTACAAGTCATCCTGGTCTTGTGCCTGTGAAGACTTGGCTACACACTTCTAGCCCCAGGCAGTGGCATCCACATGGCATGTTGGAGGGTGCTACTGTCAGTCCTGGTAAGTTGCAGTCTAGACATGGCCAAAACATTTGCATTTCATCCATCAGCATTTGACAAGCTGTTTTATTGACCAGGCTCATGTTTTGTACCTGGGTCTGGAGTTTTGACTTGACATGAAAGAGATAAGTTTCCCACTGATGGACCCATCAGATAAGCTTTAAAAACAGGTGTTTGGTGGGTGCCTGTTTCTAGCTAGAGCTGGTATTCTTCAGTTTTTAACTAATGGCTAGATTTGCAGCTACATTAATCCTAAATTCAATCTGGCCCCCAGACAATAGAAAAAAATTGATGTAGGGAATTATATGAAAGCTGGTAAAAAAAAATCTATGAAAGAAATAACCCAATTTAAAGTCCAGGAGTACAGAAAGAGAGGGAGAGCCAAATTATGTTGGTTATTTGATAGTGAATAATCTAGTATAAAGCAGATATCCCAAAACTCAGAGGTAGATGTTAATATATTGGAGCACTATAGATGAGTGATGGGGAAGAGTTATAAGTGGAGGAAGGAAAATGAAATCTGATGTTTACAATGGATGTTGCAAGGAAAGAGAGAGAAATAAGAGCTGTACTTGATAGTGCAAGTTGCACATTATGAAAAAATTCCTCAAGAACTTTCTTTGATTACTATCACCCCTGGCTAGAAATCTGTTCTTGTTTTGGGGGGTTGTTTTTTATCTTGTTTTGGTTTGTTCTTTACTCTCTCTTCATGCACACATTTAACATGTTGAATAGGAAACCTCTCTGTCATAGGCAGCGACAGCTGCTGGTGGTGGTAAGATTGGTTTAAGCCAAGAGTGTGAACATTTGTACTCTGCATAATATGGTCAGATAAACAGGCTGCCCTTGTTAGCTGGGCATGGCCCATTTCAAACATGAAAGGTGACTGTCCCTCCAGGAGCTTTATGAACTATTGTAGTTCAGTCATAGACGAAACAAATTTAACCCTACATGGATTCAGTTCTTCCCAATCTACTGTTCTCTACCTCTCGTCTATTATTCAGGGTCAAGAGGCCAACTCTCCCCAGGCTGCCCCTCACTATACAAATCTGCAAAACCACCTCATTATCCTCTGTCCCTCTCTCTTTTGCCAGGAATGTCTATACAATGGTTGATATAGTTAAGCTGTGGCTGCACTAGGATCACTTCTTATAGAAAATAAGGGTTGAAAGGTCACATCTAGTCCAATCCCCTGCTCAAAGCAGGACCAGCCCCAACTAAATCATTCCAGCCAAGGCTTTGTCTAGCTGGGCCTTAAAAACCTTCAAGGATGGAGATTCCACCACCTCTCTGGGTAAGCTGTTTCAGTGCTTCACCGCCCTCCCAGGGCGTGAAGAAAGTATTAGGAAGAAAGTTCTTCCTAATATCTAATGCAAACTTCCCTTGCTGCAACTTGAGGCCATTGCTCCTTGTTATGTCATCCACCACCACTGAGAACAATCTATTGCCCCACTGTTTTCTTGTTCTCACCCACCTCTCTACATCCATTTGTAGTCTCTGGTCTTATACTTCAGTGGTTAGCTCTTTGGTGCTGGGAGCTGTCTTTGTGTTCCATTTGTGCAGTGCGCAGCACACCAGGGAGTGGGGTTTTTGGGCATGGTCTTGATATGCATAACAAAAAGAAAAGGATCCATGCAACTCCAGGGCTGTTAAGTGTTGCTCCTAAAGGGAGGGGAAAAGGTTTAAAAGTTTAACTGTGTACATGTGGACCTCAAAAGACTTTGTCACATCTGTTTCTTCTACCACTCCTCACAGTCCCACAGCACCATGTTCGAGTCCCAGGAAGGTTTCTTCGTGGTGGGAACTGCAGCTGAATGACATGCCTCTAACTTTAGAGACTCAGGGTAAAATCCCAACCCAATTTAAGCCAGCAAGAGTTTTCCCATTGATTTCTCTGGGGGTCAAGATTTTTCTCTCTCTATTTTCAGTATCAGTTTGACTGCTTTTTTCTTCATGGCATCTGCCATCACTGCTTCATACATCAAGATCCTGAGTGCGCCTTGGGTGCCAGCAGCTTCCAACCTGAATCTAGCAGAGATTGGAAATTAACTTCTCACAGTCAAGTAGGATCAATGTAATAGGTCCTCACCATGTGATGAACCATTACACCACACCTCCTTTGCTTCACTCCAGCCCCAGCAAAGTTGATGTGCAAAGGAAAAATAGAAAGATGAGAAATGGAATTAATTACTTGTTGACAGATGATCCCCAGTGACTAAAGAGTCAGAGCTGCTGGGAGCCTGAGGTTTGACGCACAAACAGTGAGTTTGGAAAAACTAAGACAACATCTGCACAGTAAGCTGCAGCTGGTGGGAAGGCATAGCCAGAAACAGCCTCCACTGCTTCCCCTCTGCCCCCAGCACAGCTCATCTGCCGTCAGAGAAGCTGGTGTTTCTTTGGCAGCTGCCCTGAGGAAGAAGATTCACAAGTATTAATAACCCTCTGCTTGGTAAGGCACAGACTTTCCTCTACCATTTAGAAAGCTTTCAATAACAACACTGTGGCCTTCTTGAGGGTCCTGTTCACTTTGTGGGAGAGAAGATGTACTGTCACTAGCATAGGAAGTAAAATCCTCCTCTGTACCAGAGCTGTGGCTGGAGCAGTTGAAGAAAAAGGGCAAAAGTGGCTACCTTTGCATTTCCCCTTTTTGTGGGGTGGCAAGGAGCTGATTGGACCTCTGTGGCAAACTAAAACTACCCTAGGGTTGTTGTAAATTATGCAAACTTATAATAATCCCGGACAAGCTGTTATGTTTACTTACATACTTGCTTGGGAGGTGTGGTCAGAGGCAGGGAAGGCATCCAGTTCAGCCTTGGGACTCCCCTGCAACACAGAAATAGCACAAAGAAGTCTTAGGGTGAGCCAAGATTTGCCATTGTGTTCTCCTAAATATTAGTGGCCCTAAATAGCTAGGGACTGGACTCTAATTTAGTCCCTTCCATCTTCTATTCCAAAATATCCCCTTAAGAGTGTATAAGGGGCCTCTTATAGTCTGATCATAGGAATGTATTGCTGGAAAGGACCTGACAAGTGCATCTAGTCCAGCCCCATGCTCAGGGCAGGATTGTCCCTAAACTAAACCACCCCAGCCAATTGCCCGTCCAACCTAGTCTTGAAAATTTCCAAGGATGGAGATTCCATAGTCTCTACTCTGCCCCAACTAGCCCAGACAACCAGAAAGAAGGTATTTGTGTGTGGTAGAAATTGATGATGAGCTCCTTAGAGAGTTAGTGTGTATCTTCTTTTCCCATGACTTCTTGGCAAACTATCACAAAACGCTGGAGCCTTCTAATTTTGTTTTTATCTTTTGTTTCTTGTTCTAAGTTAGTAGAGCAGCTGTTAATCCTAGAAGAAATGCTGTGACAAATAACTGAGAGAAATATTGGAAAAACATATAAATTATTGCTTGTAGCCTGAACCAAACATCCCCATAAAATGGGTAATCTGTTCTTGATGGGGGAGTCACGATTGCTTTTCCAGGCCTTGCTTGTTAGGAGCCTCATTTCAGAAACAATCCACACTTGTTACTTTATTTAATCTGCTATTTATAATCCTGCTGTGCAAAGCACTATATTTTCATAATTTTTAAAGGCCCTTTGAGAGAGGGAAAAATGCCAGATTAATCTGTCACCTATTTAAAGGCTTGAGGACCTGCTGAGCTAAATGGTCCTAAATGGTGATAGACCTGAGACTAATTATTTGGTTTATCTCTGCTCTCTGTCCATCTCCTGTGTTTCCTATTGCAGTTTTGGCATTTCAGTGCACTCTTTCTGTTATTCCCACCTTCTGGTCTGTTTTCACGTCAGTTCACCAAGTACCAGCTTCTTGCTTGCTTATTCCTCCACGCTCATTTCCTCCACCCCTCCTAAAAGGGCTGAACTTGTAAATCAAAGGGGGAAAAGAGGAAAACTGAAAATCCTTATCCGTTATTTGCCTTGGGATTCTCCAATGTCCTCTTTACATCAGACTTGTATATCGTGAACACTGTCATTTGTGCATTGGTTAGTCAGTCCTCAAGCAAGCCCAGACTTTGTTTTGGTGTTAGGAGAGTTGAGATTGTGCAGTCTAATAAAAGGGTGAAAAGAAGCCAAGTTTTATCAATATATTGATGACACTGCAGTGCAATTCTCTCTCCCCCTCTCCCTCGCTTAGTGACAGCATGTACCCATTAGATACGAGAGTGGCCTTAGTTTGTAACACACAAGAGAATTCTTTGGCTTTTGCCTAGTATTCCCCCTATGCTCCCTTTCAATTGCAGCTCCATCTGCCCATAACATCTTCTGCCTCTGGGACAACCCAGGCAGAAAGAGGGATACATGTGCTAATGCAGCAGCAAGCCAGCATCCAGCACTGTTGGATATATGTGCTACTGCAGCATCCAGCACTGTTGTGCTTAATGCTATGATGTATGAGTTTCCTCACCTCTAACATGGGTAGCTAGACATTCCCACA
Source organism: Gavialis gangeticus (assembly GCF_001723915.1). Lineage (NCBI taxonomy): Eukaryota > Metazoa > Chordata > Crocodylia > Gavialidae > Gavialis > Gavialis gangeticus. Next base: position 125,621,464 of record NW_017729022.1, on the reverse strand, counting down.
CCTTACATTACTTCACCTCCTGTCTAAATTGGCTACTCTAACTAGGAGTCAAGGCCCAAGCTTTACATGGCTCATGGTGCGTAGAGCTGTTTCAGGATCAGACCTAAAACTGATTTCATTTTCGAAAAAAGAGAAATCATCAGTTATTTTTCCCAGTTGTTCATAGTCACTTTCCCGACTTCAAGCCAAAATCAAAGGGGTGTCCAACTCAAGGTGGCTTAGTGGGTTAGCATGGTTAAGGCACTCCAATATCTGCAGCCAGTGGTAGAAAGTGATATGGTAGCATCATATCCATCCATCTTTGACTCTTCGATCAGAATGACCAGGCACCTATTTACAGCTGAGTCAACAGAGAAGGGCCTTTGGTATAAGTCCTGTCTGAGGCTCAAACTCCCGCTTCTGGAGGTATAGCAAGGCACCTTAAGTGCTTGACCACTGCATCCTGGCCCTTGGCATCTGTAGTTCAGTCTATAAAACAATGCTCTGCCTTCTGGACCAAACTGCTTTCAGACAAGCTAGCAGCTAGCCTGTCTACTTTATTACACTACAACCTGTGTTTTCAGTCCTGTGCAGTCAAGTTTTTAAAAAGGGGCAAAACGCCAAAAATGGCATTCAAACGGCTTTAAGATGGTGAAAGATAAACGCTAAGTACAATCAATTACAAGCCAGACCCTCTGTACTCTGTGGTCTTGGGCCAGAGCCCACTGCAGTCAATGAAAACACTCCTAAGGCAAGATCCTACCCAACTTAAAAGGCATCTGAGTGGATTTAGGAGCCTAAATGCACTTCTGTCCTGCCCTGCTCAAGACCCTGAAAAAATATTAAAACCCCTACTTTTGGTGTCCTAAATCATAAAAAGCAGTGAAGAAGAGGAAGACATATTTACCTTTTGTATTGTCTGTTTTTCAAGGACTCTAGCAGGTTGCAGTAGGATTGCACTTAGGCATCTGAATCCACTTAGGCATCTAATAGCTAGAACAGGATCTAGCCCCTGACTTTAGTGTGCTTTGGATCAAACCTTATGTTTAACTATTTATGACACTGATATCAAACACATCACCACAATGTTTCCCATTAGGTACACAAAGGTGGCAAATATACAGCACCTATTAGTCCATGTTAATTCCTCTACTTTTACTCCTCCTTTGCTGCTACTTCTAACGTTCCCCAAAGCCCTAGTCCTGCAAACGTGTGTAACCTTGCTCAGCTGAGTAGCCCCACTGAACTACTTGAATACAATTTTTGGCTGCCCCCTCTGCCTTGTTAAAAAGTTGCTGTAGAACGCCATTACATGTATTCTTTGGTGTTCAGAGGATCAGAGCCTTACTGGTTTTGAAGACTCAGGTTTCTGCGTTGGCAGCTAAATGTAATTCCATAATGAAAGGACACGGAATTTCAGCTGCTTCAGTTGAACTTTCTCAGATGTAACATATATATATTTTTAACAGTCTGTAGCATGGTTATTGCAGGTTCTTGTCAGTCTTGTCTACATTGCAAATTATGTAAGAATAGTCCCCATTTCATTTCATTTTTCATTTAAAGACTCTTGCATAGATATTCATGCATTTTAGCTGACAGACATTTAAATGCCATATCTGTCCAGACTCTCTGCTGACAGTATTGATTGTGTGTAGCACAGAGTATAATAATAACCGTGAGTGACCAAAAAAAAAAAAAAACACATAGAAAAAATGTGCAGGAGGCAGAGGTTTTATGTGCTTTCTGTTGAAACACATGTTGAAATGGACAGTTCTCAGAGCTTCATGTAGCCAAATTTAGCTTTCAAGTGTGCATTTTCCTCCGCTGTATGAGAGCTGTGCTGCTATAACAATAGAGAAATGCAGGAACAGTAGGCATGCATACAACAACTTGTGCTGTGGGATGAACGTAGTATATGTCAAATGTAAACAGAGCACTCAATTTGTAGTGATGCTATTTTATTGATTAGTGTTTCTGAAAGCTATTGAGAGGCACACGGAAAGGGAAGATGCCTAGCATGATGGAACGACTTATGGTATGCTCTAATGTAGAGCAGAAAATTACAAATAACAGAGAATAAGCTGTTCATGCTAGAGTTGGCCACACAGTGTTTGTTGTTTTTCAGTAGTGTCTGTGTACTTCATTTTCATGATTTCCTTTGGAAATCCCAGTTCTTAATTCTGAACATCCTGTAAAGCAATGGTGCTCAATCTTTTTGCCCAGTGGGTTGGATGGACAGTGCCTAGTTTGTCCACGGGCCTGATCCAGCCGGTGGCCACAATTCAGCGCCTGGAGCAGGTGCGGTGGCGCCCCATTCAGCCACACAGAGGGCAATGAGGGGGAGCCCAGCCCCAATCCAAAGGGGGCTTGGCCTGGCCCCAGTCCAAACCAGGGGGAGGAAGGGAGTGTGGCCCAGCCCTAATTCAGGGATGTGGGGGGAAAAGAGTATAGTTTGGCCATGATCTGGCTGTACAGAAGAAAGAGAAGTAGCCAAACTCTGACCTACCATATAGAGCTTGGGAATTTGGCAATGGGGAAGGGTAGCAGTATTAATTGCCACAGCTCACTCACTGCCAAATTTCCCAACCTGTAGGGAGACTTATGGGCTGGATGCCATGGCTGGATTTGGCCCCTGGGCCAAAGGTTGAGCACCCCTGTTGTAAAGCATAAAGCTTGAGCCATTGGCTTTCTTTCTCTGTTATAATAATGATTTTATTATTTATTTGAATTATTGCAGTGTCTAGAGACTGTCATTAAGGATCAGGGTTTGCATCATGCCAAGCATGTTTGTAGGGGCAGATTCTTGTTTATACATTGGTTCTTTCCCACCCACTAGGCAGTATGAAGGATTCAGTAAGTGCATGTCACTTACTTTTGTATCTGTTTGATATGCTGTACTTCACATGGTGTTACCTTACATTCATACCTACCTGATGTTAGAGCAGTGTAACAAGGTATTGGTGTAACTAAGAATCTAATCCAGAATCTTCAAGATGATGTCAGAATAATCCATTGCAACTGAACCCCAATCTCCAAAACAGTTTGTGGTGAAGTCAATTTGACTTAATGAAGTTTTCATTGAAAAAATCTACTTTTTGTAACTCATTTTGACTCCTCATCACAAAACTGAAATAGAATTTTCAATTTTGGGGCATACAACAAAAATTCAAAGTCATCCTTGGGCAGTGTCAACAAAAAATAGGCTGCTGACAGATGTTGGGCGGGGGTGAGGGTGAAGGGGAGATGCGCTTTGCCAGAAGAAGCAGCATGTTACTTCAACCTGGCTCTGCAACATCTGTATAGATCAGGCGCATCAGTGGGGCTTTTTGGCACTTTTCAATTCAATCAGCTATTAGATAAAAGGGCCCAAAAAGCCCCACTGAAGTGCCTGATCTATACAGACATTGGGCGAGCTGGGTCCAACTAACACGATGCCTCTTCTGAGCATGCTCTGGGCATGGCATGGGGGCATGCTGAGTTTAAAGGAAAGCACCATTTGGGGTGGGGGTTACGTCTGTAAACAACCTTGGTGTCTAACTTTTGTTATTTTTCTGCTGGAAAAAGTACATTTTCCAACTAGCTGTCATCGTATTACTAGAGCCTCAAAGACAGCAAAGCAGAGTTGACCATTAGTGACATTGAAATAAATGTATGTTTCATAAGTGTTGCAGTTGTATAGTATTTTCCCTCATGCACACCTTGTTCTTGAAAGGCAGAATAAAGAAAAATAATTTTTTTCAGAGTTGTGGCTTCAAACAGCTGGGACAGATCTTTATCTTCAGTTAACTCACCCTCCTTTTCCTGCTTATACTGTGAAATAGGTGGAGAGGGACCAGAAGCAGTTAGCAGACAGCAAAATTGTCCTAAGAAAGATAGCTTACTATTGGAACCTATGATCATAGGAATGTAGGGTTGGTAGTAAACTCACAAGGTCATTTAGTCCAGTCCCCTGCTCAAGGCAGGATCATCCCAGCCAAGGTATAACCTGCTCTTGAAAACTTTCAAGGATGGCAATTCCACAATGTCTCTAGGTAGCCTGTTCCAATGCTTGATTACTCCCATACTTGAAAAGTTCTTCCTAATCACCAGCCTAAATTTCCTCTGCTGAAACTTGAGGCCATTACTCTTATTCCTGTTCCCCACAGCCACAGAGGAAAAAACCCATCTCCATCCTCTCTATAATTGTCCTTCATGTATTTGAAGACTATTATCAAATCCTCTCTCAGTCATCTCTTCTCCAAACTAAATAACCCTAGTTCTTTCAGAGTTTCATCATAAGTCTTAGTTCCAAGGCCCCAAAACATTTTTGATGCTCTGTGCTGGACTCCTTCCAAACTGTCCACATCCTTCTTGAAGTGTGGAGCTCAAATTGGACACACCAGTAGGGCCTCACCCGTGCTGAATACAGTGGAAGAATCACTTCCTTTGATCTGCAAGTGATGTTCCTGTTGATACAACGTAGTAGGCTCTTAACTTTTTTGAGACAAGAGCATGCTGTTGGCTCAAATTCAGTTTATGGTCCACTGTAATCCATAGGTCCTTCTCGGCAGTACTGCAAACTGGACAGCCATTCCCCTGTCTTCATTTGTGCATTCAGTCATTTCTTCCTAAGGGTAGGAGTTTGCACTTGTCCTTGTTAAATCTCATCTGATTGATTGTGGACCATTTCTCCAGCATATCTGGGTCATTCTGGATCTTAGTCCTACTCTCAAGAGTATCTACAATTCCACCCAACTTGGTGTCATCAAGATCAGTAAAAAGGAGAGGTGGCTGTTAATCCTTGTGAAGTGTAGAACAACGTGCCATTAAGTCAACTGATTCTCTTGGCTGACTGAATAGTAATATCACAGAGGCTGCACTGTGCGGCAGGACTCAAAGCTGAATGTTTCTATCATGAGCAGATAAACAGCTTTCCCACCTAATACACGCATCCCAGTTTGCGGAGGTTGATTTTGCTATGTTATATGTAAAAAAATAAAAATAAAAAAATGATCTCCACAGCAAAAGATTGCTTTCAGCAATCTGAGTGCACCATCTGATGCCTATCAAGCATTTAGATTAGTGCCATGGAGACCTGGGTGATTAAAAACAAACACACAAAATTAACAGTGCACTCTTCGCTCTTTTCCTGGTCTTCTATGGACTCTTCTATACAATGTTGCTTTGCTTCCTAGCTCACCCAGGAAAGTATGGGGAAGTATACAACTGTATAGGCTGAGCAGACAAAGCTACTGCTCCCTCCCTTCCTCAAGAATTGCTTTCATGACCATGTGAAGCAAGAAAAAAGATAGTAAGAATGAAAGGAACCTTTTCAGTGTAATATATATACAATTTGAAGCATGAAGGGAATATACATAAGTTGTAATATAATATCCCCTCTTAGAGGCACCTGTTCAGTGAGGTAATTAAGCACATGCCTAAGTTTAAGTGCATGAAAAGCCATTAGCAGAAAGCAGAGCAGAGGTGGCACCTTAGAGACTTACTGGTTGAGAGAGGCATAAGTTTTCATACATGACAACCTTCATTATCAGATACTATGAAGCATCTTACTGGAGTTATGAGAAACTTTATTGAAGTCAAGCTGTTGAACTTAAGCACTGACTTGAACATCTCTTTGTCTGGTGATGCCCTCACATTGCTGAATTGCCTTTGCACAGTGGCTATAAGGTCAAAGCAGAAAATACAGAAATCAATAGGGAGAGACAGGGTCTTGCCCACATGGCAGAGTCTGATGACGAGTGATCCATGTTTTCAGGGGAAGTCCGTGGAGGACAGAAGAAAGCTCCACCATGAAGAGCTCTCAGGCAGACCCCGGGAGGACAGCTTCACAGAATGTCTCTCTCCTCTGTAGCCCCAGTGTCACCACAGATACTGACCTACATGACAAAGGCATAGCCCTTGGTCACCCAGCCTCATGTTATATGACTGGGAATCGCTCATCTGTGCCTCTCTTACCATGCAGTTACTGTATCTTCCCATGCAAGTTCCATGGGAAAGAGGGATCTGATCTACATTGTCATTAATAGCAGCATTTTCATTCTTGTGTTAATTTTGATAGGGGGGATGTCAGTTTTGTTATACCTTTTCAGAGAACGAGATGCAATGATAGCCCTACCTCTGTAGGGATAAGACTATCATTAGGCTTTCAGGCTATAGTGTTAAAAACACAGAAATTGATGTTTTAAACTATTCACTGATTTACCTTAGTAAGGCATTCAGACTAAATGGATATTACTTAATACAAGCATATGTTGGACACTTCTTCACATAACAAAGCAATGCCTATTCTTGCCATATGATGACATATGCATTTCATAGGAATATCCTTCAACCAGAACTAGATTTTCTATCCCTTCGTATTTCTGTTTTAGAACTAAATAAGAAAAGTCAGTGAAAGGCAGCATGGGCTAATGGGTGAGGCACTGGGCTTGGAAGCAGGAGCCCTGCGTTCTGCACCTGGTTATGCCACTGCCTTCCATGTGACATTGGAGAAGTGTCTCCATTTCTTTGTGTGATTGTTTCTCAATCGCATGTAAACCTTTGTTTAGACTACAGACTGCCAGAGAGATTGTTCTTTAGCACAGTGAAGGCCCAGTCTTGCTTTGAAGCCTGAAGGCACTACCATAATCCAATAAATAATGAAATGACCCTTACTTTCTTGCTGTAAAAATTCAATCTAATTTATAAACCATTTTATTTACTTGTTTGCTTTGTTATAACTCTGTTACCTTCAAATTGACATCCCACAATATTAAAATTGATGGAAGGATGAGAATGCCACTGTTTAGTACTGAGGTTTACAGCTCTGATAGATAACCAGAGCTGAGAAAGTAGCCAAGATTTGTAGAAAACAAGGATTTTATAGTCCTCTGTGCAACACTTGCATTGACGTTATTTTCATCTAAATTAAAATAACTTCCAAGACAGGGGGAAATAATGATCTTTCTGCTATTTGTCTTTCTTTTTTTGCTGATATGGATATGAAGAGAAATTGTATGACTTTTTTATTGGGGGAGTTATCAGAGTCATTTAGATTGCTTCCTCAGTCCAAGCCATTTTATAATTGGAATTATGTGGATTCTTGCATAACAAATAGACAATTCATTTCTTGCTTATCTCTAGCATTTCTCTTTTGGTTATTTTCTTTCTGGTTTTTTTTTTTTCATGGAGTAAAAGGTCATGTTTCTGAGGTATTCCCACTTGCCATTTTCCTGCCTGACTGCCTGCATTAGCATTTATGTGGTAATGCATATCAGACAAGGAATTATCATAAAACATAATAAAATATTTAAAGATATAAAAAGCCGGTCTAAAAGTTCTTTGGAGAAGCTTCATGCCAGGGGGTCAAACATCATGCAGCAGGAACTTGCATACTGATCCTACTTCACACACTGATCTACCAAAGGGTAACAGACTTGCTTATCTTTTTATAGAGGGAGTGCTTCCCATTTGTAAAGTTAAGCACGTTCATAAGTCATTACAGGATCAGGACCTTCAGGCCATATTCAGTATTTCTGAATCAGACAAAAACTCCCAACAAAGTCTGGCTTCATGAAGGCAATAGCACCCTACTATGATACTCTACTTTCAAGAGAAACAAACCCAGACCCTGGGTCTACATACAAGCACCAATATGGTTAGACCCTCACCTCATAATCATGGTGGATACCCAGTGAACCAGTACTGCTACAGATGAAACAGCTTCTTCTCTAATCACAAGAGGAACATGATTTTACTAGGCTCAGCAAAGTGAAGCCACTATTGATGCTGCTTCCATTGTGGCCCTGGTCAAGTCACTTACACAGTGTAGAGTTCTCCCATACCGGGGTCAAAATTATGAATCCAGAATGACTGAGTTCTTGCTTCTACCACCAAATTATATGGGAGATAGGGGTAGAAAGTTCAAACTGGTTTTATTTAGGTATCCAAATACTCCTTTAAAGGCCATTTTTTGTATTTTCAAGTTTGAATGCTCTGGCTTTAATGTCTCTGTGCCTTTGTTTCTACAGTGACGGAATACAGCTATAACAATGCAATACCTCCCCCATAGCAGTTGAAGTCATCAGTGTTTATAAAGTCTATGTAAATACAAAACCTCAGCCTTCCGGAAGGAGCAGCTTGTAAAAACAATTATTCATGTTGGCCACTATCCACATAGCACAGGCACTGGGCTTCACCTGTGGCAGGTGCCTACAGTGGAGGGGATCTCTTTATATATGCTCTCCCCATGTTTATTGTCACTAGCCAGAGATTAGGGTCCACAGTGTATGTGATCTAAACATACAGTACCGTATTTTCTTGCATTACAACATGCCTCGGAATATAATATACACCTCGTTTTTGAAAAGCAGAATGAGGTAAAAAAGATTTTTCAAGAGTTATGGCTGCATAGAATAGGGATAGAGCCTAAACTTCAGCTACCTCACCCTCTCTTTCCTGTTTAACTAAAGCTGAAACCCTAGTTGTTGCTGAAGACTGGACTGAAAATAGCTAAAGAGTCTCCAAGGCTGTGAAATAGGATAAGAGAGACTAGATGCGGCTAGGAGACAGCAAAGTTGCCTTAAAAAGTTTGGCTTAATTAGTGGAACATCGAGACCATTAAAAAGGAGAGACAATCATTAACATCTCTAGAATATGAAGAAAAATGCACCGTTAAATCAACTGACTCTCTCAATAGTAAAGCAACAGTTGCTGCACTGTGGACTTAAATCAGAGTGCTTCTGTCCCAGTCAGAAAATCATTTTCCATGCTTAATATACAGACCCCTATTTGCAGATGCTGATGGGGGGCAGGGGGAAGGAAGGAAGGAAGGATGCAGGAAAATACCATAATCAACACTCCAGACGTACAGTGATAAACTTAGTCACTGGCATAAAGAGCTCACAAGCGATGAAGGCTGATAGCAGACAGATAAACATATCTTCACTCTGATTTTGTTTTCATTTTTTTTTTCTTTTTTTTCCTCCATCGGGCCCTGAAATTGCCCATTTTTCATAAATTTCTTATAAGGCATCACAACAGAAAGGGTTCTTGTGGGAAGATGCAAAGATGAAGACAGTAATACCAAAGTTGTTTAATTCGGAGAGGGTAGCTGGGGTACTGAGGGTCGCCAGGGAGGAATAGTTGTTGGAGAATAGTTGTTGGAGAATCAGCCAGAGGTGTGAACTGGGCTGCTTTGTCAGGGCTGGTGTGGGGCAAGTTTGCAAAGAGGCAAGTGGTGGCATACCTAGATGTGAAGAGCCAACTGGGCTGACTTTGGAGCACGAGTCGAAGTGTCTTCCCACCAGTTCCTGCTCAAATACTCAGGCTAGTCCTGTGTGTAACACCATGGTCTAAGCAGTGAGGGCCAACATTTTTGGGAAGTGTGCCTTAAGGTAAGCCCCATGCTCTCCCAAGTGCCATTCCAGTCCCTTTCCCCTGGCCAATATGTTTCTTTGCTGTCTTCTCCCTGCCCTTTGCTCCCTTGCATGTTTTGCCTCTCTGATTTCTGCTACCTGCTTAATCTGTCACTATGTTGCCTATTCCATTCCTTATGGCGCACACTATTGATTGGCCACCCCTAAGCCTAAAAGGATAGAAGAACACTACCTTTGTGAACATGGCGCATGGGAAATACTGTTTTGCACTACCATCTCAAAGTGCCCAGGCTGATTCTGCAGAGGAGCTCTTGGAGACGTAGTCACACAGAGAACTGGGGGACATCCTGACTTTAAGGAAAGAAGCAAGACACATAGAGCTTTCTTCCCTGTTAGAAAGCCCTCATTTTATTGTGAGGGATAAACGAGGCAAAAACAGCCCCAACCCTGTATTGCCCAAACCATCCTCTTTAGCAGAACCCACTTTTGCTGCTTCTGGAGTACAATGCTTTGGTGACTATTAGTTAATGGAGGACTTCTTGAAATCTGCTATGAGTCAAGAGGCTCAAGTTTTGCAAGGATAGCAGTAGAACACTGACTGTCAGAAAGCCTTTAGTGCAACTGTCTGATATTTGATTGTGTATACAAAAAGTCAGAAAGGTCCCTCATAAATGTTAAGCTGTTTGAGTTTGAATTGCTGCAAATGTTTACAATAGATAAATAGTTGGAGACAGTGTTGACATTTAAAAGTAGTCTCATACAGAGAGCAGGCTTTCAGTATTTACTGTAAATTAAAATAGACTCAGGGAATTGATGTAACTTAGTTTGCACCTATTGAATTATATACAGGGAAGACTCCCAGAGATACCTTTTTCTGTGGCCAGTAATTATCTCGCTGTGGTTCTGTTTATCCCAAAGAAGTGCATGACTTCAATACAGATTCTAGAACCTAGCTCAGCCCAGGAATCCACGTCCAGGTTTACAATACTGTCTAACTGGGGATTGTTTTTTGGAATTAATTAATGCTTTAAAATAGTAATCCGATTAATAAATGCTGCAATGACCATGGGAATTTTTAGAAGAATTTATGAGATGCATGTTATTACACTGTGAATGGATCATAATTAATGTGACTGCAGTGGAAAACAGGAGAATGATGGTTGACAAAGTCATTCAAAGTTATCCAGAAGGCAGCAATCAGTCTGACAGAGGACCTCTAGAAATTAAGTTGCACCTACCCTCAATGAATTTACTACCTCCCTGCTCATTTCTGAAGAGTTCTTACACACAGTAATGTGTCACATTCAACCAGCCATGAGTAGGAGGGAACTGCTATTGACTTCACTGAGAGAACTCAAAGCAATAGTTAGTGTTCACATTACTGAACGATGCATCTAAAATATAATCCCTAGTAAGATATTAGGTATCTTAGAAGCAAGTGAAGATACCATATGACAATACCTGAAGAATTAACATGCTTTCCTCCAGTTCTAGTAAGCCACTGCTTAAGGTCCCCAAAGACAGTGAGTGATTTGTGGAAGTGTTGCAGTGGTTGAGAGGAAATACAGCTCTCCTTTCACAGGGGACCAGCAGTGCCCAAAAGATGGGCAGCGTTTACCCAAGTATCAAGAAGGCCCAGAATGCATACCAGTCCTCAACATCCCCTGAGCTCTCTGGTGACTCGATTTGCCCCTGTGGTGTAATCCACGGTGGAGGGCCATGGGGAAATGCCAGATAGCCTCCCCTTTTGGGTGCCAGGGGGATCCACTTAGTATGTCAGGGCCTCTTCGCATAGCTTTATCCTTGAGTCCTCTTCCCTCCAGGATATTGTGTAAAGCCCCCTGAAAAAGCACCACCTCCATCCTTAGTAGCTAATGACTTCCCACACAGGTACAATACAGCAGTCACCACAAAGACACCAGCATCCACTCCTTGAAGGGTGTAAGTCTTATAGTGGTATTTAAAGCATTGTGCATGGTACAGAGCCAGAGGTTTGATTCCTCAAGAGGTCAGTGGACACCACTTTTATACAATCACTGCCAGTCACCCTGGGGGAGGGTGGGGGAAAATGAGATGCATCCAGACTCACTGTTACAGATCTCTTCCAGGTTGTGCAGGGGAGGTAAACACAGCCAAGTAGTGCTGGTTTGGCTTTTTTGGGAAGTGGGTGGGGCAGGTGAACTTCCCATGTGCCCAGTACTTTTTGCAAAAGAAGAGTCAGTGGATTTTATTTGGGGGGAGGCAGGCCTAGAGCAAGCAAGGACGTTAGTGAGTGCACATAGGCATATGTGGGGTGGAGGTGCCTATGTGGATAAATGAGTCAATGGGTGGGGTATGTGGGATATTTGTGAGTGGGTAGGAGATGAGGAGCGTACAGTCCATTATGTTGTATCTCTTTCCCTGTCCTTTTGTAGCCAAAAAAGCTGTCTGGGCTGTGATATTGAGGGATGGATAATTCAGAGCCCCCTCAGGTTCCATAACATTGAGTCAAGTGCAAAATGTCTGTCTTCAAGTCGCTGCTATGGGCTCATGCCCCCTTCTTAGCAGCGGAATGGACTGATGAGCTGGGGCCCTAAGGCACATTCTTTGGGATGCAAACTCCCTGTCATGCAGCGCCTCCTAAGAGCTGAGACTCGTGGTCCCCACTGCCTAGCTCATGGACCTAAGTTGACTCTCCCTGTGGATGACACTCCCCCCCCCGCCTTCAAATCAGGTTGTCATTCTGGCTTCCATTATACCCTGCAGAAGCCCATATTAGATGAAAGCAAACAGACTTTGTACAGGATCCTGAAAACACCACTGTTCTTTACTTAATAGCAAAAGAGATGTGCAAATGTGGACACAAATACTAAACCCTATTTGAATTTCCCTGCCTTATTTTGTTGATTACTAGAGCTTTCTTTGGAGAGGGCCAGGAATCTTTTCAGCTTGGCTCATTTGTTCTGAACTTGGCTGGTAACGCAGCTCTTCTTCCCTCCTCACAGTTTCCTGCAGGTGTCTGAGGAGCATATCTACATTGTGGTGGCAGGATGCTTGGTCATCCTGGCCTGACCATCTGTTCTCATCTCTATGTGTCAACCCAGAAATGAGGGTGAGGATGCTCTGGAGACACTGTGGGTGCTGTTCTTAAGACCTGGGTTTGTGAGATGTTCAAGAATGGTGATTTGGGGCACCCCCAAGACATCCTCACTGCCCCATTTCCAAGGCTGACACATGCAGAGTGGAGTGGAGGGCAGGGCTTTTTGCCTCAGTGGCATGAGAGAAGGCTTCTGTGAGTCCTGTTCAATCCTTCCTTTGTTATCTTTACCCTTCTGTTCTGTTTCCCAGACCCTCACCGCAAATAGGTAGGGGAAAAATGGGTTCTCCCAGCTCTTGTCAACTCCCTAGCTTACCTGCTATTGGTCAGGCAATCATGAAAGTTTAGTACTGTCCATTATGCCTAGTCCAGTGGGTACATGCTGAAGGACCTCTCAGCAAAGGTGGATGCCCAGAAGCACTCCATGTTTTAGCACCAACTTTGTACTATCAATCAAAATCCGTAAGTGGCATTCAGGTCCCCCAAATCCTTGCACTGGCTCCTAGTAGCTTGTTTACACTGAGTCCCAGTAGCTGCTTTCAGACTCACCAGAGTAGCTCAGGAGTGGGTTTTAGAAACGGGTCTGGAACAGCTTCCTAGGCAAACTTCCAGCTCTGGACTATGTCAGTGGACCCAAGTGGACAAAGCATGAGCCAGGCCTGCTCCATCCCATCCTCCCAGGGACCTGCAGCTGACAGGACACAGCCAAACCCCAACAGATCTAAGGCCAAAACCCTGAGGTTTGTGGATTTCAGAAAAGGACTACAGTTGGGCTTGTAAAGAAGATTCAGTTGCAAACTTAACTGTGGAGTACAGACCACTGGTCAGTAGCATATGGATTTACCTGTGAAAAAAATTCCAGCTTCTTTCTGGCAGTTTGGTTGGAAAGCAGAAAGTCTGCAAGATTGCATTTATTGTGAAGGAAAGAGTATTGGTAGCCTGAAGGGAGAAACAGGGAAAGGTGAGAAAAGTGAGAAAGAAGAAACAGAGAAGGAGAAGTCCAGAGTATATTTATCTTTCATACTAACCAGTTCCCCATCAGCCATTTCCTAGCCCATTTGGGCTGTTTTTTATTGCTGTTATTCCAGTTGGACTCTTTCATTTCGGAAGTCAGTGTTGGAGCTCAAGAGTGCCTTTCAGCAGTCCAGAAACCTCCACTGATGGACTTGTCCATTCTTCAGCCCTTGGCCTTGTAGCCAAGACTTCAGTTATTAGCTTTGGAGTTTCCTCAGACCAGGAGACTTGTTATTCTGTTCATAGGAAGGAAAACCAAACTACACTTAAGTAGCTAATGGCCTCTTGGGTACTTGGCTAGCTGCAAAGTAGATTCCCCTTTTTGTTGAGCATCAACCTAAATTCTCACCATCAATACCATAAATATATCAAAACTAGCGAACTACCCATCAAGAATGACGGATGAATTTCAAATAACACTGATGCTCACAGTAGCCTCACTGTAGCTGGGTAATTTTCTTCGCACAGGAGCCGGAAGCCCAGCTCCTGTTTTTCCTCAGCTGGCCTCTCCCTCTGCCCTCCCCGCCGAACCAGGCTCCCGGCGTCCTTAAAGAGCATTATGGACAGACACACACATACAGAGACAGACTAAGCCCTTTATATATAGATAGAGAGTTTTCCTATGTTTCCATGTTGATTCTCTTTCTCTCTCTGTCATTAATAAAAAAAATCCTGGTGCCCTAATTTCCCCTCTTCTCTTTTCAAGCCATGTTCTTTATTTTTCCAACTAAATAATCTTATAAGAGGATCTTCTTATTTCATGATCAGCTTCCCTTCTTAACAACAAACTCCGTTGTCCAAATAAAGCAGAGATGCAGGTAGGGGAAATGGGAATAGGGGTCAGATAATTTCAGCTGGCATGACAGAAATGTGGGCAGGGGCCTCAAACATAATCAAGCTGCATGATTTTTCAATACTATGGACTCTAATGGATACAGATAAGGAGAAAATGACATGATTGTATGCACAGTTGCTTGACTTGAAAGGGTTAAGAGTCAAATGAGGACAATGAACTGACTTTATTTCAGCATTATTATTCCTTAAGAATGCCAGATAGATTCCTATAGATCTTCATTCCCCCAGCTTTAAAGCAAGCTTTAAAACCAAACACAACACACCACCACAAGATATACATTCAGGAAAGAAATACATGGCAAATACATCCACAGTTGTTAATGTCAACTAAAAATGCCATGAGCAGCTGCGGTGCTGAAGTTGCTCAATTCAGATAAATTAAGTAATGCAATTAATGATCTCTATAGATTGACATGTGCAGCTTGTACTCAGTTAGCCTTGATGACATCACTGCCTACGCTCATCTCCTGCTGCTTTTGGGGATCATTTGTTAAGCTGTGTAAGAGCAGTTCCCTGGTTTTATTTTTTTCTTCTTTCCTTGACCCCATTGGAGAGGTGTGATCCCAACCATCTGTTCCCAGGTACTCAGTGGATCAGCTGGCAGAAATATACTGCACTGAGAAGAGCTTTTTGCCTCTACATCTTTCTCACATCTCCCTCTAGTCTACAGCCCTGATCCTGCAAAAATGCATGTGCTTCACTTTTGGCCCCTAATTAGTCCCTAATTCTACACCCTAGAAATCAAGGAAAATTTTACCATTAATTTCAGTGACATAGGATCAGACTTTTAATGCCTAAGTATTGGCACAATCAGGCACTAGTCATCTTTTTTCTGCAGCATGTCCAGCCCCGTAAGCCAGGCAAAAAATCAGTCTACAGTCCAGACCACAGCACTTGCTAGAGCATTTTTAAAGTTCAAACTAATCTTGCATTTTTTTCCCTAAGCAGCCTGTAAAAATAATGCTATCACAGATGGTAAAAAAATATGAACTACTTTGAACTTTAAAATATTTCAGTCTCACTTTGAGGTTGGAAAAGCAACCAGTATTGTAATGCCTTTTGTAGAAATGAAAAAAGAAGGGAATTGGGGATATAGTGTCAAATTCTTTGGATCCAGGTGCAAAACTTCCTCATTTCTAGAGCTCTGTACTACTTGCTTTCAAACACAATGCAATTAGTTTTACAATATTTGACAGGCCTGGTGTTTTAAAGAACCAAGCAAAATCACAGGGAGATTTAAGTTGCCAGTGTAAAGGGGATTTGCATAATCAAGTCAGACAGGGGCCATAAACACTTGGCAAGATAGAAATGTAGATGATAAGTGGGTGTTGTGCTGTGAGTCAGCCCTTAAGCAGTACAGTCCATTATACTAACTTGATGATAATATTCATTCTGATATTCCAGTTAATGATATATGATGTTCCATTTTTTTAATCAAAATTAATATCATTGTTGGTGACAATATCCCAACCCAATATTAAGGATCCTCACGGTATTAACTACTGTGTTTGTAAGGTCTGATCCTATGTCACTGAAAGGACAGCAGTGGGGGTTAACTTTTTTAGGAAGTATGCTACAAATTAAGCACTGCACCCTCCCCAAATGCTACTTGGATCTGTTTTGGACCTACTTTGTACTCCCCACCTTGTGCTGTCTACTCAATCTGCTGCTCTGCTTTTTCATCTCTGCCCTGTGCCCTCTGCCTGATCTCCTGCTCTTCTTTCTGCTCCCTGCCCTATCTGTTGTTGTGCTTCCTCCTCCCTCTGCTGTGCCACACACACAGGCTGCCCATGCCACTTGTGGCACCCATGCTGCAGGTTGGCCATCCCTGCCCTACAGGACAGTATTTTAGGCTTACCAATACCATAGTTTGCTATGGGGTAAGATCTAAGAAATATGGGTCTGTTCCTGGGGAGCTGATGTAGACAGATTACTTCTTAGTCCCTACTGGGGATCCTAGAATGACAAATCCAGTGTATACCTTATTGTCCACAAAAACTGCAGAGCCAAATTCTGGCTGACCCTAAACAAGCTCACTGAAAGCGAGAAAGACATAGAGAGATTTCCACCTGCCATGCCTCACTGCACCTGGCCAGGATCTACAGCCAGTATGGAGTGCCAAAAGGTACATTAGGAGTGTAGACATTGTCCTGCATCTTTCCTCTGCCACCCCCTTCCACCTTGAGGGAAGCCTTGCCTGTAATTTCCCCTAGCGATAGCAAGTTCAGTACAGGTTTCCCTCAATTTATGCTGTACATGTGTTCCCAGAGAACAGCACATAAATCAAATTCACGTAAAGCGAACCCACTTTACAATGTAACAGATAGGGATAAGTTCCCATGGTGGTGAGGGAGGGAGGCTGGGACTAGGGAAGGGGTGGGTGCCGCTCCCAGGGCTGCACAAGGCAGCAAAGCAGAGGGAACAGAGCGGCACTCACCCCAGCTCCGGCTGCAGAGGCCCTGGGAGTGGCCAACGCCAGCTGCCTGCTGCTCTGCCTGTCCTCACTCACCTCTGCTGCTAGGCTGCACTGTGCCCTGGTGCAGGCAGCTGGTGTTGGCTGCTCCCAGGACCACTGCAGTCAGGGCTGGGGTAAGTGCTGCACTGCCCAGGGCTCCGCTTGTCCACACTCACCCCAGCCTGTGCTGGAGCGGCCCTGGGAGCAGCCAACACTAGCTGCCTGTACCACGGTATGGTACAGCCCAGGAGCTGGGGTGAGCTCAGGTGCAGGGGGACAGGCAGAGCACAGTGCAGCCCAGTGGCTGCAGGCAACTGGTGTCGGCTTCTCCCAGGGCCACAACAGCCAGGGCTGGGTTGAGTGGGGCCATGGCCCTTTCCCTTCCCCCCACAGACTTACCTGCTTGGGCGGGAGAGCATCTATACTGATCGCATAAAAGCGAATTCACATGTAAAAACCCACATAAATCGAGGGGAACCTGTTGAGGAGTTCGTGACCCCTTGCGGAGCTATTCCCAAAGACACAGAGTCGCTGTCAATCTCAAAATTTATTTAGCATGCTGGGCACCCTGAGCGAACTCAGAGGCCTCGAATAAAACTGTTAGAGGCGATTTATAGTTTACAGACAAGATGCGCGCGCAGGTGGGAATTTTCCACTGTGAATATCAGGTCAGTGTGGGAAAACTCTTAATTATTTCAAAACTGGTTTTTGGCTACATGTTTGTTTTGAAATGGTAACTAATAGGGAGGAAACTTACTTCAGACTTCAAAGTGAATAGGATTCGGTCATTGCAGAGTCTTATCAGCCTGTCCTTGGAGGCTGAGTCTG
>NW_017729022.1:125602952-125603890 GCF_001723915.1 Gavialis gangeticus | reverse complement strand
AGTGAATAGGATTCGGTCATTGCAGAGTCTTATCAGCCTGTCCTTGGAAGCTGAGTCTGCTGTAGAAGTTAACTGCTACACTATTATTTATAAACTTGTTAGTAAATTTCTACAAATCTGTATTTCAGTGCTCTCACTTGAGCTTCCCTGGATGCATTAGGCTTTGGGAAAGTACTCTAGGCCAACTCTCCAGGTGGTGTGGATTGCTGTCACTGTAGTGGAGCTATGACAGTTTAAACTAGCTTTGCCCAAAGCCAGATGATATGTGCACTTCCCTCCTTGCCTGCCCCAGGGCAGTTCATGCCCTGAGGAACCATAACAAGCTCTCTGAGTTGTTAGCAATACAACAATGTGGTTGCACATTCTCCACCTGCCCAGAAGTGAATCTTTCAAAGCATTCCTTTGGGAGAAGCAGAGTTCTGTGGACAGCGACCAGGAGTGCAGCCCGAGGACCATGCTGCACACCCACTCCCTCCTGTTGAGGGCACCACCAAACCCACATAGCTGCTTTTGGTGTGTGCTGGGAATACTCCCAGTACTGCTGTTACCACAACTACTCAGCACATAGGGCAGGGTTGAATGGGCATGGCATGTTTTCCTGGTGCTTCTTCCTAACGCAGTCTGACACTGCAGACACCTGCCCGGAGCTGTCATTCCAAGGGTTGTATACACAGGCCAGCACACATCCTTGCGCTGTATGCAAACACTAACAGACTGAACACTCATCCTTTGGATCCAGATTTTCAAGGAATGCAAAAAAATAAATATTAAAAAAACTAGGGTTGGCAACCCAGTCAATTTCTCTCTCAAATATTGTCAATTGACTGGCCAATTGACTACATATTTTTGGACTAGTAAAAGTTTATAACAATTTTCCAAAACCAAAAAAAAACCACAATACATTTTTTTGTAGTTTGCTTGACAGAAGTATGATTTTT
>NW_017729022.1:125588062-125597952 GCF_001723915.1 Gavialis gangeticus | reverse complement strand
TACATATTTTTGGACTAGTAAAAGTTTATAACAATTTTCCAAAACCAAAAAAAAACCACAATACATTTTTTTGTAGTTTGCTTGACAGAAGTATGATTTTTTTATTGTTCTTTGACACATTTCTTAATGGAAAATTTGTGCTTTTCCTGTGTATTATTTGGACCTATATGCTACTTTTGACTGATATTTGACTGGTCAATTGACCAAACTTTATTTGATGGGTCAAATATCCAACCCTAAAATAAACCCAGACTTGCTGTTTGGAGGGAAAAAAGAAAAGATACAGAATATTGACTGTCAGCAACACCCAGAGACCTATCTTTAAAAAAACCCTCATCTGTCACTATACAAGGATAACTGCTGGGGGTAATTGATCACTGGTAAGAATTTTGGATAAATAGCTCGTGGTCTTTCCATTAAATCTTAAACTGGCCTATAAATTACTCAAGCAGTAGAATGAGAAGACCCAAACTGAGGTGGGACATTGCATCCTCAGTGTCCTTTGCTCTCACTTTCTCAACTCATGGCTTGTTTTCTTTTTCAGGCTGTCTATATGTTCTATGCTCTGGCAATTGTGTGCGATGATTTCTTTGTCCCATCATTGGAAAAGATTTGTGAGGTAAGTGCATGGAGATTGTATGCAGACACATGCCAGTGTGGTAGCAATTTTTGTTGTACCCATTGGCAACTATGACACGTAACATATTGTAGGGTCTCTAGGTTCCTTTTTACATAATTGGTAAAGCTACAGATGTTGTGTTTTACATTTGATTATAATGTTTCATAAATGATTGGTTCAGTTTCACATTTTTCTGCAGAAGAGCAGATAGATTGCCTGTACCTTCATAGTGGACAAAACATGTGCTTGCCAGGTGCTCTGTTAATCCATTTTAAATAGCAGTTACTATATTTGCATAAGACCCTTTTCCTTCTTAAAGATGGTTGGAGGCCCCATTTAACATAGCATTAATACATAGGATCTAGTTAGGAAATTCCTATAAAGCTACCGGGGGGTGTTCTTGTTTGTTGCTCATTTACTGTTCAGAACCCTACATTTGAGTTCCTACCTCTGTCATATTTCCTGTAGGACCTGAGGCAAGTTGCATTATCTTCTTGTGACTTAGAAGATGATATGGTTTCTTACCTTCAACATGGCCATGCTGATCCACTGAGCACTCCTCAGTTTCAAAAAGTGCTTCTACCTTTGGTGGCCTTTCATTCTCTATGTTTGTGCCTAGCACATGGGACCCCAGCCTAGCCTGCTCCAAAATGCTCCTGCCATATGAATGTTACATAAAAGAAAGCTGTCTACTAATGTAAATGTCCCAGTGCAGACATCAGTTTAAAACATCGTGGCAGATCCTCAGCTGATGTAAATTATAGGTCACAGAAGCAGAAAACCCTCTGGATCATTGGGTCCAGTTCCCTGCTGTCAGTTGCAACCAAATGACAGAATCCATTTAATAAAACAAGCTGATCTCCATCTTAACACTACTTGGGTGTTTTGCTTGCCATCTGCACTCCCTGGATGGTTAGAACCTTGCTTTGAATTCCCAGCCTCACATGATTCATGGCCAATTTATATCCCTTTGTTCTTTTGCCAGTGTTATACTTTAGTTTAAACAGTTCTTTTCCCTCCCAGGGTTTTTACCCCCTGATGTGTTTATAGACAGCAATCAGACCCTTCTTAACCTTCATTTTGCCTGGTTAAATAAGACAAGTTCTTCTAGTCTCTTCTCACGAGACAGGTTCTCTATCCCCCTAATCAGCCGTTCCTCCATCCCTGCTCCAGTCTGAGTTCATCTTTCTTGAACCTGTGACCAGAGCTGTATATTGTACTGCAAGAAGGTTTCATCCAGGCCTCGTACAATATTTTCCCAGTCTCAGCTAGAACTACCTGTCCTGATACAGCCTACAATAGTAGTTGCTTTTTCACACGACTGTTATAAAATCGGCAGCTTCCAGTTACCCTGCAATTAGCTTACAGATTTGTTATCCAAAACGTATGGTACCAACTGCAACACGATGTTGACTTACAAAAAATCACTTGCGAATGGACCTGAGATTTGACATGCATGTCCTTTTAAAATTCAGAAATGGGGATTAATCAGTTTCCCTGACTTGAGTGCATTGAATCCTTATGGAAATGGAGTTGTCATGGTCATCTCCATTTCCATAACTTCATTCCCATCTGCCAGCCTGCCTTTTGTCAAGGGCACAGCTGGGGCATAGGCGGTTGGTGCCTGATCCTAGACAGTCACAAGGTCTAAACTAGATTCACAAGCTAAATGATCAAGAGCAGACAGGGTGAGGAGCCAGAGACTAGAGACAGGAGCAAGAAGCTGACGATCAGGAAGCAGGGGTCCAGACTAGAGGCAGAAGCAAGGAACCAGGAGCCAAAAGCCCAGAGAGAGAGACAGATAGGGATCTGTCTGGCTGAGTAGTCTGAGGAAAACTGAAACATCAGCTGCTTATAACCAGGCAGCCACGCCCATGTGGGTAACTTGTGCCAGCTGGGAGTAGTTAGGCTACTGGCAGTCAGGCTCACTCTGGTCAGTCATGGGCTAAAGCCTGGCTGCTGTCCTGGCTTCTAACACCTTTGCTCCCAGTCAGCTTCATTGTCCTTTCTGAGAAGGGAGGCAAAGTTTTTTTTGTTTGGTTTCAGGGCAGGCCTAAGTTATCTGTAGTCACTACCCCAACTCCTCACTGCACAGTGGCCCCACTGCTTTCCTTATTCCCTTTTCATTTATCTAGCTGAAGAACCTTTTTTCATGCTTATGCCGCTGACTATAAGGAAAGCAATGTGCTCTCCAGTATGGCCAAGTACCAGAGTTACACTCCTGGAACCAAGAATGCCAGCCATGTGCACGGGATGGGAAACATCATCCAAGAAAACTGTGGGCCTGAAAAAAGTCCTAATGTGAATCTTGGGTACAACACTGGTGTCAGCAGAGTTAACAAGAGCCTTAGAGGTATAAACAGGGGAGGTCAAGTAAGAGCAAGGAAGTTATATTAGACATGCAAAAAAGCAACTATTATCCTAGGCTACATCATAAGAGGTGATTCCAGTTGAAATTGGAAAATATTGTACTAGGCCTAAGGAAAACCTCTTTTCGGTATGATACACAGCTCTGGTCACAGGTTCAAGAAAGATGAATTTGGACTGGAGTAGGGGTGGAGAAGGGCTGCAAGGCTGATTAGGAGGATGGAGAGCCTGTCTCATGAGAGGAACTAATGTATTTTTGATTACAGACCTCCTTGAAAGAATCTGTAGTCTCACTAAATTATACAACAGCCAGGTTTATGTATGAAGCATCTCTCTTACACCTTGCAAGGGAATGGTCCCCATTTTGCATAGGCCAGCATGCTGAAATTTTAGAAGAGCAGGACTTCATACCTTTGCGGGTTTATTCAAGGTAAGGATTAACCATTGGTTGAGCACAAGCCCTAAATAAGTTGCATGCAATGAAGTATGCGCGGCATGTAGAAAATATGGATAGGTTTTGACACTTAGATCTGTCAGCTGAAAAAGACACCTACAGATCTTCCTGGTAATAAGAATCCATCATCATGAAAAATGGAGCTGGTCTTTGGCCTGGGAATGAGGTGTGGGAGGTGCAATGAACTCATTCCTGTATGATGGTTGTGATGGAAGCTGACTCTAAATGACAGTGACATCTCTGGCTCATTGGTAGACAGGGCAGCCTCATTTAGGCTCAGCAGAAACTAATTGTATGCACTGGGGTCTAGATGATTGAGAGAGACTGTTCCAGCTTAGATCAAGGCTGGAGGCAAGGGATGTCACTGTGGTTCTGGTAAGGTATTCTGGTAAAAAGTAAATAGATACATGTGATTGTACATTAAGAGGGCAGTACAGGTTAATGTTGCATGCTAACCATGATTACCAGAAAGTGCCAGGAAACACTCAAAACTGTCAGGTAATGTAGCATTTAGATGGCTAGGAGCTCCAGCCTGAGAGATTGTCAGCTTCAGGGCTGAGGAAGGGTTTCAGGGCTAAACCTAAGTGTAGATGACGTTGGGGACATAGAATGTAAGGCAAAAAAGGGTATATGAGGAGTGAGAGGCCTGGAGGGGGGAGGTGGTATCGGTGGTTGAAGCATGGCGAGGTGCTCCCAGGACATCGGCTCAGTGTTTCCAGAGCATAGAGCATAGCCGTGTTTCTATACAGCTGGGATGCTCTGGGGCTGGACAGCCAGCTGTGATGCCACAACTAATGGAATTAAAATTGCCTGGTTCCTAGGACAAGCCAGCTTATCTCTGTCATTTGTACACTCTGGTCCCCTCTCCAGATCCAGCTTGTGTCCTCCTGAGTCTGGCCCTGTACCTAAACCGCAGCACAAGTGTAGAAGCCATAAATGACTTTCAGTTATGCCAAGTTGTAGTTCCCTTTCCTCTCTCAACTATGCTTGTCACTGCCTCCTCCTTCTCTCTCTGTCCCCTCCTCCCCCCATCCCTTCTTTCCTGCCTGCTCTGAAATCCACGTTTACAGTCATGTATGGGTCCTTGAAAAGCTTGAAACCCTCTGAGATAGCAAGGGCTTCTGTAATTTAAGGAGCAGAGGCCAAGAGAAACCAGGACGTTTGAAAGCAGAGGGATGAAAGGAAAGGAGTAGAGGCTTGAGAGGGAGGGAGGCAGAGTTCTAGGCATCAGCACAACTGGAAGGAAATGCAACATGCTGCACCAAACTTTAAAACCCCTCTCCTCTGAAAATGCATACAGTGCCCAGGACTCCCTCAGCCTCCTGTCTCTCATCTCCACACATTCCTTCAGCACCTCTCCATGTTCCTTCATGAACATCTTCCCTGGGAGACTTTCAGTTTTGCCTGTGCCAGAGCTCAGATAGAGAAAAGAATTACCTACCTGCTTAAGCCCCAGAACGCAGGGACCAGTCTTTGCAATGGCATCATTCCGGGGAGAGTGGAAGGTTCTTTGCAATTGTGCTGCAGAAGAAAGCAGTCATTTAAGAGAGTGTGTTGTAAAGTATCTCAGCATTATGACACCAGTGGTGTCCCCGTGCCCCATTTACTTGTTCTGTAGCTGGCTGCTAGGCACGTTCCCCCAAGAGTGAGAAGCTGGTAAGGAAACATGCTGCTGCCCTACTTAACTGTCTCCCCCACACTGGGAAGGACGAGGCTCTTGAAGAGACAAACCCAGTGAATCAAGAAAGCCACCTCATTATACGTTGGCATATGAGACTGGAAGAGGTGTTGTGAGCCATCCAGTGCTGTCCCTTGCATTGGAAGTGAAGTGTTTACCCCAGAAACCCCCAGAATTGCTATTTCAAACCCTCATTCAGAGTTGCAAAGAACAAGATATCAAGAACCTCCTGCAACAAGTCATAGGCAAATGCAGCAGTGACAAGGGCATTACCAATGCCCTGCCTCTGCAACGACAGGGAAATGTTGGTCAATAGCTATTCAGCAGATCCTAGGAAAAGACACGTCTCCACACTACAGAGAAAGGTAAAATAAAAACCCTATAGTCAGTGCCAGTTTGACTGAGGGGAAAATGCCCAACCCCAAATCCAGCAACCAGAATGACCATAAGAGGAAGAGCAAGACCCAGCAGTTTTCCAGCCCAGATCAGGCTTCATGAACCACTGCTCTGAGCAATGTCCTCTAGCATACTTTCTTCACTCAGCCTGCTCTTGGCCTCTTAGGACAGTGAGCTGTGTGGGGCTCTTCATGGGCTGGATCCAGATGCTGTGGCAGTGGCAGAGTGGTGGTGTTGGCAGGGGTTAATGCAGCAGTTGCTCAGCCCCTGCCACTGACATGCATCCCCAGTGGAGCTCCAAACCCAGGTTTTGGTAGCAGGCCCTGCCTCTGCTTGCCCCACCCCCAAATTCTCAGCCTCTGTAGGAGCTGTGTAGGCTGTCAGTTTGATACTTCTGCTTTAGATAGTCTAATCAGGCCTCTGTATAGCACTGGACAGAGATTTTAATCTAGTCACTTCTGTACTGAGCCCAATGATTGGTTTCAGTCTTCATCTGAAATCATCTCAGTGTGCCTAGGATTCACCCCCTGCTAGCTGATAGGAGAATGATGAAACATTAACTTAAACATAGACAAAGTATTAACTGCTCATTCCTGCCTTCTAGACAAGTTCATGCCCCCCTGCTTCTCATGAGTGGACGGCTGCAGATAGGAGGTCTGTTTCATGACCAGATTTGGGCAAAGCCTCTGTTTTTCTGTTCAGTGACCAAACTGGGAAGGGGGAGAGAGAGATTTTCATTTGATTACTGACAAGAAATGGTTCCCTCCCTCCCCCACCGCCACACAAAAATCAAAAAAGTCATATCATACTGAACAAAGTACATCAGTGGCAGCTAACCTTCTGGCCCTGCAAACCAGATGAGTGACATGGGTTTGGTCCACAGGTTGGATCCCACAAAGGGTTGCTGTGTGGGGTTGATCCATGGTACAGGCTAGCACACTGGCCTGACCCCATGCGCTAGCCCGATCCTGTGTGCACCCAGCTCCAGCCCTGCACTGATGCAGTCTGGGTCAGAGCCATGTTATCCAACTCATGGGGCTTCCTGTGGGTCTGGAAATTTGGTAGCAGGGATAGCTGGAGGATAAGCACCCCTGAATTTTTTTTTTATGATTGTATGATAAAAAAAGAGGTTGTTCCTTGTCCCATCCCTTGTAGTCACAGAAAATAGAAACAAACCATTTTGTTGTACGTTAAGAGCTACCCTTTTTAAAATTGAATCTAGGTCTTTAATGCAAATCTTATTTTCAAATGAAATTTTCAAATATTTATTTTGGAAAATTTTAAAGCAAAACACATACAGCCTGATTCTATTCCACTTAGAAGGCCCCTAGGGGCCAGATTCTGCTCCACTTACTAGGCATCTAAGTGGACTCAGGCAATCCTACTCCACCCTGTCCTAGTCTTGGGTGGAAGGACAAATCAATGAATGCATTTGCTTTTGTAATGGCCAGTCATCTCACCCTAAGGTCCAGTCACAAGAAAATGCAGCAAGGAGGAGGACCCACCCACCTTTTGTAGTAACTGGGTTTCAGGGTCTTGAATGGGATGGAGTAGAATCACATTTTCTGGCAGCAGATGCAGCTGCTCCTTGTATTGGCAATCTGTATGTACCATTAGGCAAGGTTTCTTTTCCATGAAGGGTAAAACCCTGATGGTCTCATTCTTTCAGGTGCTCCCATTATTTAAAAATAATAGCAGCTCCTGGTGCTTCTCATGGGGTCTGACTGTCCTTGTACCCATAATACCCTTTGCCATGGCAGCTATTATTATGTGTTCAAGAATATTGTGGGAACACCTACAAGGCCCAGTCGTGGATTAGAGTCCCGTTGCATCAGACATTCCACAATAGCATCTGTTTAGGGAGGAACCCCAGAGCTTTCTCCAGACCTATGGGATATTTTCCTCATCCATTTCTGCTGTTAATAAACTGGCCATGCTGCTGTTAGATAGTTAGAATGTTTAAGTATTTACTTGGATTTGGTAGTACCGTACCCCACAAGCAATCCCACTGACTTTAATGGGAAGTCTTACTGAGTAAGGCATTCTTCACTGTGAAGAAGTATATCAAATTCTAGTTAGTCAGCATGCCCCCTAGCCTGATAGTTCAAAGACCTCCCAGGTTCTCCTCATTAAATACATTTGTATTAGCAAACTCACAAAAAGGGGAGTCAAGGAAAAGTGAAAATAAGTGTGCCTATATGGATGCATTACTATGGCAATGCACTGCTTCACCAATGAGGTTAGTGTAGCCTTGTGAATATAGCATGGGAGCTTTAAGTCAGGGGTGGCCAACCTGCAGCACAAGTGGTACAAGCAGCCTGTGTGGCATGTGGCAGATTAGGGAGGGGCAGGCAGCAGAAAAGAGCAAGAGATCAGGCAGGGAGCAGCAGACTGGGCAGAGGAAGGGGATTGAGTGGCACTTGGGAATAGCAAGAGGCTAGTTTGTGACATGCCTGTCAAAAAGGTTGCCCCCACTGTCTTAAATAGATGTGTATTCTTACATTTTTCATATACACCTCCAGTGCCTAGAAACAAGTGTCGATACATTTCTTTCTACTCCAGACATCTCTTGGTATAACACAATATTTCTAAGCCTCTGTTTTCAAAGGACTCTTTTAAATGCAGAGTGCCACCCCTGTTACTTATTTTACTCTTCACAGGATAAATGCATATTAACAATTCCTGGTTGACTGCTTTAGCAACTCCAAACCAATATATTATTGGACAGCAACATCAAAATGTGTTCAGATAATTATTTCTTCTTAGAAAGTAAAGTATGAAGATTAGAAAAATTTTAGGTGGAAAAAAAAGCCAAAAGTCACACATGCTTGTCGCAGCATAGTATCTTGCTGGCAAGAAACAACTGGTAGTAACGCCTTTTAATACAGATATTTTCTTCCCTACCGATCTTAAAAGTAAAAGAGACCTTACTTTAGGTGGCCTCAAAGTAAATGATCAAACAAACTTCTCCAACTATAACCTGAGATTCACTCATTTCTACAAATGCCTCAAAAAAATCCCCCCCCACCAGGGGAGTTGCTCTCAGTCCACTGGTGACCTCCACCCCACCAAGAAAGTCAAACTCTTCTTGAATTATGTGGCAGGGAAAGAAGTATGCATTCCTGACTTGAGTTGTTCCAACATTTTTTGCCTTTAACAGTCCAAAATGGCTTCTTTTCAGAAGCTTCCCACTGCATAGATAATCTTCAGTGTGAGCAGTAGAGAGAAAGTTGTCACATTCTCTAATAAACCTTTGTGCTAATCCAACCCTATTACATTAATATACTGCCTCACATGAAAGCCCACTGAAATCAGTAAATACTTTGAGACAGGCAGTACTTGTTGTAAATGGAAGTATCAAGTCCCATCTATTGCTGCAGGAGCTTCACTCCATTATTAGGGCATTCTTTTATTTGTCAGTGCACAACACGAGATCACTGGATAGAAGTCATCTTATTCCGAGTTAGGGAAATTCCACTGTCTAAGGCCAGTTTGCCCTTGAAATTGACTGGAATAACTCTTCTGCAATAATTTATTCCTCCACAGCTTGTTGTGTGGATGCTCCCATTTTGAGATGTGAATTGCTTTTTCTGGTGTAGCTTAATCCAGCTGTAAAGGCAATTAAGCCAAATTGGGGGGGCACTTTTTCCAGAATAAGGTGTCCCTATTTGAGGGGGCCTATTCTAGAATGCCTGCTGTATTTTAAAATTGACACCCTTCCTGTAACAGGGCACCATCTCCAGGATTGGCCGAGAAGCCCCTGGAGGCTGAGGAAATTCCTTATACCCTGTTCTTGGGGCAGTTCACCCTTCTTTTGTTCACCACACCTTGATGTAAATGGTTCAAAAGCATGGGAAACTGCCCTGATCTTACACTAGTGATACCCAGGTGTCAGGGGTCAATGCCTTAAGGGCCAATTGCCTGGCTCCATTTCTGCCCCATGCCTCTCAGGCGTTTTGGGTGACTAATCAGGTGGGACGCTTGTCCCTACGTCTGTAAGCCACTTCAGGCCTTCTGCCCTTTGTTGAGGTTTTAGCCTTCCCGCCTTCTACCCCTCTACTCTATTCTAGGCCTGGCATCTGGGCCCCAGCCCTGATCTTGCCCCTCCCGGGCACCAGGCCTCTTGCCTCCACCCTACTCTGGGCTCAGTGGCCCCATGCTCTGTCTAGGGTGACTACCCATATCTAATTGGCGGAGAAGGTGGGCATGTGTCCCACCTTTACATTTTAAGAAGGTGGTCGCCCTAGGTCTGCCCTGCTCCAGGCTCAGCACCTCCTCTGCCTTGAACCTATCCCCAGCAGGGCTCAAGACAGTCACATGCCCCTGTGAGACTAATGGGACCTCCAAACTACCCCTTCAGTCCTGAACCCAAGCCA
>NW_017729022.1:125574675-125583062 GCF_001723915.1 Gavialis gangeticus | reverse complement strand
CACATGCCCCTGTGAGACTAATGGGACCTCCAAACTACCCCTTCAGTCCTGAACCCAAGCCACCAGTGAAACTTAAATTAGAATACTTCAGCCTTCTGTTAGGCACCCAAACCTTCATCAGGCTTAACGTAAAGCCCACTAGCCTGTATAATAAGTATCTCTCTCTCTCTCTGCCCTGGGCAGCTCTTTCTTATTCCCAGGCCTGTAGAGCTATTTTCTTCCAGCCCCACTGCAGATTTGGGGGGGTCCCACCATACTACTCTCAGGAGCTCTACACTGCACAAGTCTCAGGGCTGACTTCCTTGACTGGTCAATCCCAGGGCTTAGATAACTCTGGCCTGAGCCCTTTTCTGGTCATGTGATACCTCCAGTAGAGGTGTGCCAAGCGAGCCCTATTTGATTCGGATTTGGATTCAGCTTGAATCAGGGACAGTGATTTGATTTGTTGATTCAGATCACTGTCCCTGATTCATTTAGGCCAAATCTGAATCTGAAGATTCGATGATGATTCGGAGAATCATCCATTTGGCCATAGACACAGTTTTGTCTACATACCTTGATGTACCAAAATGGCTTGTGAATGCTGCGATGCTGGGGTGCATGGAGCGTCCCACAGGAGTGAGGGGGGAGCCCTCCATGTGCTCAACAGCAAACCCAGAAGTGGACCGGGAGTACTTCTTGTCCACTTCCAGGTCTGCCAGGAAGCACACTGGGGGGCCCCCTGTGCTCTCCCTGACTCTGCAGTCGGCCACAGGGGGACCCCAGGTGCCCCCCCCAGACCCAGGAGGCACCAGTCACTGAGCCGGGAGGGCGTTGTGGGGAGGGGTGGCCTGCATGCTCCCCAGCAGACCCAGAAGTGGACTGGAAGTGCTTCTGGTCCACTTCTGGGTCTGCTGCCAAGTGCACTGGGGACCCTCCCCTCCCCCCCCATGCTCCTGTGGGATGCTCCATGCACCCCAGCATTGCAGCATTCACGAGCTGCTTGCTTCCTAGAGTTATGTAGAAAAAACATTTGAAGCTGTGTCTATGTCCAAATCTTTCCTAATCTCTCTGAATCGATTCGGAGGGTTCCAATTCAATTCAGAGAGATTAAAGGGTCCTCTGATTTGATTCGGATTCAGAGATTTGGCCACTAAATAGGGCCGAATCTCTGCCGAATTGAATCAGGGACCAAAGCTTCGCGCAGCCCTAGCCCCAAATCAGCTGACCTGACTACAAGGTTATCCCTTAACCCTCGCTCTGCTGGCTGCCTGTGCTATAAAGACTCTACCCTTTAAGAGGCCACACTACTCTTCAGTAAGAGGGCCAGGGTTCGAAGGAAGGAAGGATTATTTGCATTCATGTTTCTGTTTCCATCCACTCTCTCTTTTTTTTTGGTATTATTATAGTGTCTACAAGATCCAAATGACATCACAGCTTCATTGTGAACATCTTTCTACAAACCCTGGGGAATAGATTTTTTCCTCCAATTCAGCATGTTATACATTCACATCCATTTTGTTAACCGGCTTATTGTGGCCATTAAAATACATTGCCTACATTCCTATTCAAAGGAAGCCAATGTGACTTTAAATGAACCCATCCCCTGAGTGTCAGCTTGGGTATCTTCCCTGACTGCTTGTGCCTCCTCTGAAAGCATCAGCTAGGTACAGACTATCATGTGACGAGTGTTTCTGTCTTTCCACTGAGCCTGGTGCAGAAGAAGCTTCACCCTCTGGGATTTTCCTTTGTTCCTAAGCATTTCTTTCACAATATTTTTAGTCTTGGTTACAGCCACTTATTCATTTTGCCACAAGCTATTATAACAATATACTACTTGGCTTCCTGCCTAAAAAGCTCTCTAATTGAAGCCAGGCGCTGGTCATTCACCCTGTTTTTCTTTTGTTTCCATAACATGCATGCAAAAACTGCTTATTAGTCGTTCAGCAGAGGGCAGAGTTAAGGGTATTCTGAATCCTTGTGAGGGTATAAACCTTGTGGGACCTTTAATAGAGGACTTAGTTGCTTTTTCTGCCATTTGCAAAGAGAATTCGTTCTCAGCCTTATCTTTGTGCAAACATATTTTGCTCTGGTAAATATTAACAAAGAAACCTTAGAGAGTACAATGTGCTAAGATGTTTTTTTCAGGTTCCAGAAGGAATTAATGGGGAATAGAGAAAGTGTTTATTTGCCCTGTCAGCTTGTTTGCTTTTTGTTTGAAACAATTCAGCTGTCTTCAAAGAGCCCCTTTTCATTCCATGACTGGCCTTTTCCACGTAAGATGGAAGCTGCTAAACCCATATGCAAGGCTTGCAGCTTATGTGGTCTGGTCAGTTTAGCATAGAAACAAGGCAGCAGGGGATAGCTGTTTAGCTATTCACAAGCAACAATAAAAGGTACCAGCAAGGTATATGGATTTTAGTCATCTGGTTGCATTGACTGAACAATGCCTTACACAGGTAGAACACTGGGACTGCAGCAGCTTTAGGAGACAAATCTCTGGAAAAGGTGTATACTAAGTGTATGTGGTTACCAGTCTTTTTCTTTTGAAGAAACATTGTTTAAAATACAAAAAAACCCCATAAGCCCTGAGCTATAAATGGGTGTTTGGGTTCCTTGCAACCAGAACAAATTCGGTAAAAGGCAAATTATTATCAGTGGAGGTTATTAGCTGCTGTTGGGTAAATCCCATGCAAGGTATTGTGAGGCTAAAGTATGATTATTTTACATACTCCTGAGGGTGCATGGGCAGGGATGGGTGGAGAAATGGGTAGGTTCTTGGCTCCACCTTCCCCCCCAGTGCACCAGGCAAAGTAGATGAGAAAGCTTCAGAGACGTAATGAGTTCATTCACCAGTTGAGGCAGGGTGGAGAGGAGCGGGGTATGCCAACCACTGCGTGAGGAGCAGAGTCAGGGGAAGGGAAGTCTTCCCTGCCTGGGCCCTCTGCATACCAAAGGCAGATGGTATTGCTTCCACCACTGATGAAGCTACTGTAACAGCACCCACTTGGACAGCAGCAGCCCTGTGGCATGGACTCCCTGGGAGTTGCGCCTGGTACCCTGTTTCCTCCTCACCAGCCCAGATGTGCTGTTGGACACATGGCTGTGCCTGTTGTGGCAAAGACTTGTGGAAGGAGGATTTTGGTGCCTTCTCATAGTCGGTGCCCAGGGCTGGTGCCCCGCTTGCCCCGTCTCTCCCACATTTATACTGTTGGTCAGTATGCATGCAGAGGGTCATAGATAGGGACCTAACAAAATCACAATTTCACAGATTTTGCAAAATCCAGCGTTGTCCATAGAATTGGGTGCTGTAAAGAAAATGCCAGCTTCTCAGAGGGAGCCAGGAGTCCTCAGAGTGCTGTGGCAGCCCACTAGGGGGAAGGGGAGGGGGTCTGCCCACTCAAAGGGCTGCGGGCACAATGGCCATTGCCCCACACCACTGATTGGCTGTGAGGGCTGTCTGTCATGTGGTCCCTCCCCTCTTCACCAATCAGCAGCAAGGGGCAGGGCTATGTGACAGGCAGCCCTTGCAGCCATTCAGTGATGAGGGACAGGGCCGCCAGGGTCCTTCAGCCAATCAAAGATGGTGGGGGGGCTGCAGTCTGTCCACTAAATGGCTGCTGGGCCCCACGTTCTGTCTATAAAATTGCGGGGGAGTGGGGGCAGCTGCCCCAAATTTGGTAGTTTGATAATCATAGATTACTACCCTGTGGACTGAGGAGGAAGCAGGAAAGGATCTGTGACTCACAGGGGTGTCCCAGCACCTGCTGGGTGCAAGAGCTAATATCCTTCCCCATACTCAGGAGTGAGCCAAAAGGTGCAATCTACCCTCTCGGAGCTGAGCTTGTGTCTTGCTTAATTAAGTCAAGAGTGCACTAACATTAACTGCTGTAACTGATGTTCCTCTGTCCTATTGTTTTTTCCATACTTTCTATTAAATGCATATTGGCAGTTTTGCATTTGAACCAACAACAACCTTATGTCCACTGAATTTCTCCTACTGTTCTAGTATCCTGACCATTGACTTTGCTCTGTTTCTCTGCAGCGCTTGCATCTCAGTGAAGATGTGGCTGGTGCAACTTTCATGGCCGCGGGAAGCTCTGCTCCAGAGCTGTTTACATCTGTCATAGGTAACTAATTGCCAGCTACCATTGTTCGGAATCAGGTTAAAGCAAGCGTGAAGTCCAGACTGAGTCACCAAGCGAGTAGGAGAGCTGTAATAAGGCCTCTTCTCTCACAGACTCCTGAAGGAGTAGTTGTGATGCATCTTCATGAAATCTGAGGAACTGTGCATGTGCATCATCACACACTGATGAAAGACCACACACCTGAATTTCTCTGTCTTTATGTAAAGTGCACACCATCAACCATAACTCAGGCCTTGTGCTGCACCCAGTAGTGCAAGCAGGGCATGAGCCCCAGGTACTGACTAGGGGATAGGAAACAAAATATGGAGCAGGGGCAACTCATGCTCCCATCTCCCATTCACTCCCACCTCCTCACCCCTACCCCCCCACAACAGTTTCTCCACAGTGGCCTGAGAGATTGCAGGTTGGGAAACTACTAGCGTGCGTGAGATTGCAGGTTGGGAAACTTCTTATGGAAAAATTAGTCAAAGGCTTTAAAAACGTTGGTGTTCCTCCCATGGGAATGATTATATTGAGAGAAGAGGATCTGAAGTAGGTTATTCAGGGAACTCTCAGAGAAGCACCCTGTCTTGGGAGGTGGGGATCAGGAACTAATTTATTTCTGCAGCAAGACTCAGGAGCAGAATGCTCTTTCCACAACATCCCAGATTTTTGGATTTGGGGAACAGCAAGTTCTTGTACAGATGGGGAGGAGGAAAAGTTTGGGCAACTCTTGGCTCTTCTCAAGTTAGGGACTTGATGAATATGCGCTGGACACTGGGGCTAGCACTAGGGTGGCCATTCGTTCGGTTTTATAAAAGACAGTCCAGTTTTCTGCTACTCTGTCCTCTATTGATATGAAACCGGATGCCTTCATGTCCTCTATTTTTCTCTTGAGACACCCAACCTTTCAACCCACAATTGAACTTTAGATTGTTTGTCTTCATTGGTTAATATGTTTGTCATTTAATTAATCCTGTGTTTGTATTGGTCCTGCAAATGCCAACAAAGATCCTATTTGTCATGCTTCCTAATGACATCCTTACATTACAGCTGTTGCTTGCCGCTGTTAAACATTTGTCTTCAAAATCAGTTTGACATCACCCTTAATTCAAAATGCTCAAGTGAAAGGCGTCCTTCAACTCAGAATGGTCGAAAGAATACTAATGCAATTATTCTGTATTCTGGAGGTACCTCGATGGCCACCCTAGCTAGCACAGAGCTCCCATGAAAAGAGCATTTGTGAAGCCTCTTTTTGGGTCTGCTCACATTGGGGTCAAAAGCAGCTAGTTTCAACCATGCATAAGCACTGTTGTTGCTATCACTATTCTGTTGCTGTTCCCTTGACCAAGTGAGAACAGCAGGTTTGATTGGAGAATTAAGTTATAAAACCACATGCTAAATTATCTGAGTTAAGGGTAATGTATTGTTCTATCTGTGCGTGTAGATAGATACAGAGCAGGAGGGTAATTAGCCATTAGAACAGCCAAGGGTTGCTGCACATTCTCCACCAATGGAAATATTTAAAACAAGTTAAGACAGACAAGGAGTATTGTGGGTGATATCTTTTATCATATCAACTGTGTAGTAGACAGGGATATAGACAAGCTTTCAGGAAACCCAAGGAAGGGTTCTTGCTACCCAAAAGCTTGTCTAAATCCCTGCAAAACAAGCAGTTGGTCCAATAAAAGATATCACGCACAGAATCCTTTCATCTCACATTTTTCCTGCACCATCACAACTACAACATCACCCCAACACTTCTAAATCAAGCTAGGATTTTTTTTCCTAAGTGCCAAGCTCTAGTTCAGCCATAGCTAGGGAACGCAAAGCAGGAATTAATTCAGGGAAATCACATGGCCTTTGTTATACAAGCAGCCAGACAAGATAATCACAGTTCCCCTTCTTAAACATTAGGAATTTAAAAGTGACTGAATTAAGGACCCTCTAATAGCAACTTGTCTGTAACTTGATGAATTTCTTCCTGCCCTACCAACATCTATTCTAACAGCCAGCTCCCACCTTATTACAGTACAGTCCACAGTCTGGTAACTATCACTCTGTGATTAAACACTTTGTGTAATGTGATTCTGAAGGGGAAAAGAGCATAGGCCACATTGGTCAAAGAAATTCTGCTACAACTTTGAGTCATAGCTAGCAGGTGATGGACATTGTGATTTTTCTAGCCTTTGTGGCATATGTTTCTGAGATGTCTATTACTATAATGTGGGGTTACCTAGAAATCTCTAATACATTTGCTTTTTATCACACACAGTCTCTCTAATTCTATCAAAGGGCCACCCATATTCTCCCTGTGCCTTTGCTTCTCACACTGTCCTATTAAATATGAGTAAAAATGGCAAAACCAAACACATGACTCACTGGTCTGCAGTTTGTTTTAGTAAAAACTCTTTTCTTTCCAACTTACTCACTTTGCCTTAAACTTGTTTTTCAGGTGTTTTTATCGCCAAAGGAGACGTAGGAGTCGGAACCATTGTTGGCTCTGCTGTATTCAACATCCTTTGTATTATTGGTGTGTGTGGGCTTTTTGCAGGACAGGTAAGAGCCCCTAATGAATTCTAAAAGGTCCCTGGTTCCCTCCGGTATTCATCAAAATAACTGCAAGTTGCCAGCTCATGCAGATCAAGACTGCAGTTCACAGAGAGATGAAGTATGCAAAATGAGAGGCTGTTTTATTGAGTTGAAGGGCTGAAGGCTGGTTTGAGTATGATGGCAGCACTGTGTCAGGAAGATGGCACTGCTCCCAAGGTCACTGATTCAGGAATTATTGGAGAAGAGAAAACGATAGCTAAATTTGAGGCAATTTAGGGTCCAGCATCTAGTGAAAGAAATAGCAGATGACCATTCCCCAACATTATTCAGAAAGGAAATATGGAGCAAACCTGATATGTGTAAGGCTTTAGACCACTGACCCACATGAGTCAGCTCCACTGATTTCATACCGGTAGAATCAGATACTTAGGCCCAAATCCACAAGGCTGTTTAGTTGCCATACTCTTGTATAGGCATCTCACTTCCACTGAATTCTGTATGAGTTAGACATATATATGCCTTTGTGAATCTAAGCATCGATGCTCAAAGAAACATATCTACTTCCATCCTTTGTTTTTCTGTTTTCACTTTCAGTGAAAACGCCCTCGCGTTTCATTCATTTGAA
Organism: Gavialis gangeticus; assembly: GCF_001723915.1. Lineage (NCBI taxonomy): Eukaryota > Metazoa > Chordata > Crocodylia > Gavialidae > Gavialis > Gavialis gangeticus. The sequence continues at coordinate 125,575,778 of NW_017729022.1, read as the reverse complement.
ACAGGCCAGTTGAGGCTTCTCTATCACCAGCTGTGACATGACCAAATAAGTAACAAGTGATATCTTTGGCATTTGTGTTTTCCCCGCACTTCAAACACAGATGTTAATACCCATGTCCCAAGCATTAAAACCTAGTAGCTAAGAAAGAGTTGGACAATAGCAAAGGAATGCAGCTCATGAGATAAGATTATCTTATCAATGGCATCTTAATGACAGCTGCATTTCAGCTGTATTGATACCTTTAAAGGCAAAGTCTTAAAAGTTCAGCTGTGGTTGTAAAGGAGCGTTTATGACCAAGAGAATGCTAGCTTTTGTCAGTGGCCAGACCTCATCTGGGAAATACTATATGTGCCTTATCCTCCCCTCATTCAGATACTGCATTCAGATACGCAGCTTTTCCTAAAACAGTTAGATCACCAATATCCTGGCAGCATCTCACTCAAGTTGCTAAGTAAAAAAGTCTTCTTTTCTCTTACATCTGCCACTTACAGTTGAAGGGCAGAAATTAAAATGCATGAGGCCTCAGTTAGACTGAGTCAACAGAGCTCTGTGAAAGTCCATGGATTGACATGGATTTATGCCCACATTGTTCTGTTTTAGCCCAGGTAATGCCATGAGGGATGCTCCATAAAATTCCTAGATAGAATAGGGTTGACCCAAGCCTGAGGGAATAGATTTCAGAACAGTAAAGGATCTAGAAATATTCCATGCTGGGCACCCCGGGGGTTCCATTTTTTAAATGTTTCTTAAATCTGATTTCCTTCTGAGTTCAAGACATGGATTGCTTCTGACCTCCTCTGTGAGTCTAGAGGATACAAACAGTGATGCGGCTAGTTCAGGCTGCTTAGTTTCATAGTTTCTAGGGTCGGAAGGGACCTGAGTAGATCATCTAGTCCGACCTCCTGCCATGGCAGGAAAGAGTACTGGGGTCAAACGACCCCAGCAAGGTGTTCATCCAGCCTCCTCTTAAAGACCCCCAGGGTAGGAGCCAGCACCACTTCTCTTGGAAGTTGGTTCCAGATCCTAGCCGCCCTGACAGTGAAGTAGCGCCTCCTGAAATCTAGCCTAAATCTACCCTCTGCCAGCTTGTGACCGTTATTCCT
>NW_017729022.1:125568987-125573946 GCF_001723915.1 Gavialis gangeticus | reverse complement strand
TTGTAGAAGGCCACCAGGTTGGTCTGACAGGACCTGCCTCTAATGAACCCGTGTTGGTTGCCCCTAAGCATAATCTCCCCTGCTGGCCCCTCGTGGACATGTGCCAGACTAATTCTCTCAAAAAGCTTACCCAGGATCGAGGTAAGACTAACTGGCCTATAGTTTCCCAGGTCTTCCTTCCTCCCTTTTTTGAAGATGGGAACCACATTGGCCCTCTTCCAGTCCTCTGGACACTTGACACTTCCCACTAGGAGACCCTTTTTACTTAATAGTTTTCTGAATTGTAATCATTTAGGCTGAAAAATTCTATATTTGATGTCTGCCATACCTTATTTTGTTTTGTTTTTAATTTCACAAAAAATGGCTCAACCATTCCTGAGAACAAGATTTTGCCAAAAATACAGCATGCCCATGTTGAACAATGCTTCCAGATGCTTTCCTGAGAAACTCCAACAATCCTTTGCTGTGGAACGATTACTTGAAATTTGGTAGTGAATGTCACCCCTGTGACCAGAGAGGTGCCTTTTGCCGTCTCCTTGAAATTCCATTCGCATTTTACCAAATTGCAAGCCTCTGAAAGCTGCCAACCACACATGTTAAGTAGGTTTGGCAGAGCTTGGCCGCTAAATTCTCTGCAGAGTTCACATGGTGGTCCCCCTGCTTTATCTGTGGCAGGTTAAGCAGTCTGCTTTGTGGTTGTGTGAAGGGGTGGCATGTGTAGTTTTGGTTGTAGATTAGACAAGGATTGGCTGGAATGGTTTGGATAGGAACCATCCTGCCTCCTGCAGTGGGTTAGACTAGATAACCTCTAGAGATCTCTTCCTGCCCTTCTTTTTGGTGATTCTACCGAGCATGGTCCAGCTCAGGGCTGCAAGAGTTTAAGAAAAAACAATAAGTAATTGCATAATTAAAAACCATATCATAATATGTATGTATCGTCATCAGCAGTCCCTCGATGCAAGAATGATCTCTACCATGGCTCATTAACGGGTCTTGAGGTGACTTAAGGGTCCAATCCTTGAGCCACAGATCCATCTGCAGAAATTATAGGTCTTTCCTCAGGGGAGATTTGGCAGGGATTCCTCTCCTTTTCCTTTCTCTGCTCTCTCTTCTCTGCTTTGAGGCCCTTCACAGTTTCCCTGCCATCTGCCCTGGCACGTCAGCTTCTTACAAATCAAGGTTGCAGGTGGTTTTGGCACTCTACACAAAAATGTTTCTACACCCTGCTATAAAAGGTAATTTATCCAGAATAACACCACTCACTCCTAATACAATTTTAACAATGTGGAAGCAAGACTGGTTCTTGTTAAGGAGTATTGCACTTATAGCAGGTTCACTGTTGCTTGGAATTTTTTTAAGAAAGTACTAATATAGTCAATGCTATTCAATTAGAGACAGTGATCACCAACTACTTAAAAGTGAGGGCCCAGGTATGTCTGCATTGGGGAGCTAGGATTTTCTATTTAACCTGTAATGTCAGGCAAACCAAAAGACAAGCCTTGACTGTAGGATTTTCAAGGGGTTCTCCTGAAGTCAGTTTTCAGAGTCACAGATCAGCTATGAACTTCTTTTCCTTTAATGATTTTCATCTCTAGCAAGACCATCTATTTTTATTTATGCACCTGTAAAATTAAAGAACAACCCAAGCACAGCATTTGAAAAGAATTTTAAAAATATCAGTGAGGGTAACTTCAAAACTGCATAAGAATCTTGGACATCAAAATAATAAGTACTGGACATCCAGGGAGTGGCTTTTGAAAACATCTACTGCCATGTTTCGACCTGTTTGTACTTGCTTTAAGGTAGAAGGACCCAAAATAGTTTCTGTGTCACTTGATATGTCGGATAAAATTCTATAAACTATGAGAGATGTTGTTCTGATGTGTTGAAGTACACACACAGGCAGGATGTATGCTATATACTGACACAGCAGAGGTGGGCAAAATACAGCCCATGGGCCAGATCCAGCCCACCAAGCCATTCTATCTGGCCTACGGAGCCCCTAAAAAATTTAGAAAATGTATATTTATCTGCCCTGGCAGCCTGTCAAAGCTGACAGAGCCAGGAGCAGTAGGAGCCAGGGGGATCCTCAGCAGAATTGAACAGCCCAGCCCTGGCTACTCCCAGCCAGTTCCCTGCTTCCTGCTCCCACCCTGCTCCAGCTCCACATGACTGCCAGCTGCATTGCAGGATCAGGGAGCACAGGGCTGCACTGGTATGGGTGTGTGTGGGGGGGTGTATATACAGGCAGGGATTGTGTGTGGGCAGGCAGGGACAGTGTATTTGTGTGGGGTGGGCAGGCAGGGACTGTGGTGCGGGGGAGCCGGCAGGGGCAGACTGTGTGTGTGTTCATAGGCTGAGTCACACACACACACACACACACACACACACACACACACACACACACACACACACACGCATCCACAGCCCCCTTGCACTGCCATACATGCAAACCCCCACATCCCCTCACACACTCCAGGTACCCATCCCTCACAAACCCCATACCCACCCACACCCCACATATCCACACAATCACACCTATGTGCTCCCTCACCCTACATACCCACACACCCACAGCCCCCCACAAACCTATACCCACCCCCCACAATATACAAGAGTAAGACTTCATTTTAAGCTACTGTGCAATCACCTGTGTGTACACTACACAAATGCATGTAAATCAGGACAAAAATATTTTTTTGAAATCGAATTAATGAATGCTGCAGATATTTGCTTTTTAGAATATAATTTAGTATTTTTGTGGTTCCAAGATGGGAAAACCCCTTGCTGGAAGGAGTGATTCCAGGGGCAAGGGGAGGGAGTTCTGGTGGCAAAGGTCAGGGGTTAGGGGGCGGGACTTCCAGGCACAAGATGGTGGCCAGGGGGCAGAGCATCTGTCAAGGGTTGGGGCTACCAATGCGGCCCTCGACAGCTTGCCAAAACTGAGTAAGCAGTCCTTCGCCTGAAATTATTGCCCACCCCTGTGACACAGTGTCCTCAATGACTGATTTCACTTATCCAATTTGTTAATCCAGTCCTTGATCTTACTCTAGCTCATTATTTGTGTTGCACTAACTTTTTGTTTGACTGGCAGCAATGCCATTAACTCCTGGTCTTATTACTTAAATGCGTTCCAGCATGTCAAACTACATATGGCCATGAGTTGTCTGTCTGAAATTAAGTTAAGTGGTGAGATCTGAGTTATAGATAATGCAGGAAATACAAATCAATAGGACAGCTAAGCCTGAAAGAGTGGAAAGGGAAAAGGGGCTTCGATATCTTTCTTGGTGTGAAAAATTGGACAGGGAGTTTGAAATTTCACTGGAAAGTTTGGAATCCAATTTTGATGTTTATGTGCCATGAGGATTTTCAAGGGGAAAATGGCTGTGAGACTTGAATAAGCATGATATATAGAAGGATTTTCGGGGTTGATAGCTCACTCTCGTATTAAATGTGCTAGTAGCTCCATTATAACTCTTCCTGAGAAAGCCCATATGATCCTGGCAAATTATTAATTAACAAAGCTTTATGGTGACATGATGCTATGTTCCCCAGAGGTGTCCTTTTGTAATCAGTGGGCATGTCTACGCAAGGCACTAACAGAACAATAGCCTAATAATAGTGTGCAGTAGTGTGTCACAGCACAAACAGTGTTAATATGCTACTGCACAGTATTATTAGGCTACTGCGCAGTACCATCAGTTAAAAGGCATTCACCAGTGCAACTGCACAGTAACTCTGGTTACTGTGCATTTATGTACTACTTGATTGTACAACTACTAAATTAAATGTGCAGTAACCACTGTGCATTAACTGTTTAATGTGATGACCCCAAAACAGCAAAGTAGTTCTTTTTGCCAGTCTGAAACCTTCTCATAAAACAGAAACCTAGACCGTAATTCTAGCTGGAAGGGAGAAATCTAGGTGTTGAGAAAAAATATATAACTTTTTTTTTGGAAGCTTTTGGGTTTGTTTTCAGGATGTGACTTGGAACCCAATTGTTGTAATAACTGTCTCAGCTCCCTCTATGCTCCCATACCTGATAAATTTCAGAAGGGATATTGGCTATAATAAATTATCCTAAGTATAGTATAAGGTTAACACAACATAGAACTATGAACTAAGAACTCTAGTTATTGTTTATTTTCTTGGTTATACTGTGGATTTGTCACGTGTTCTGAGTAAAACATGGAATTTATGTTTCTTGCAGTTTAACCCAAGGTGGGTTTGATTGAATCAAATTGACTTTAAAAAACTGATTTCCATTATAATTTAAATCACCAAGCAAGAAGCCTTGATTAAGATTCATATAATTTAGTATTTACACTTTTAGTTATTTTACCAAAGAAAGGGTCATTTTCACTGGCTGATATAATTATGCATTTCTTTCTCCTTAGCAGGAAGATACAAAATATTTATATCATAAGCAATTACATAGCTTAATATATGTTTCTATTTTTATTAAGTTAGACACAATGGTGAGAAAATAGATCTAACCACATAACTTTATGAAGTAGTTGTGAGAATTAATTTGTCTGAAGTCCTTAGAGGAAAGGTTATGTAGCAGAGCAAAATATTGCTTCCATTTCATAAGAATACGTGAGAAAAAAATATGGGATGAGATTTTCAAAAGTGTTCAAAGCCTTGGCCTCACTCTGCTTCCACTGAAGTCAGTGGAAGTTTTACCATTTTCTGAAGTAGCAGAAGAGTCAATCCAAGGCTATGAAAATCCTACCTAGATCTGCGCAGGAATTTATAAACTTAATGGAGGGTACAGTTGCTCACTTCCTTGTGGTGAACACAGCAGTCCATTGCAAACATGACTAAAAGTGTGAATTGTCCCAAATTTGGCCTCAGGCAAAATGTTGTACTCGTTCGTGGTGTATTCTAAATACATTATATATAGAGAGAGAGAGAGAGAGAGACTTCTATATTTGATTTTTTTTTTTTTTTTTTTTT
>NW_017729022.1:125559522-125568852 GCF_001723915.1 Gavialis gangeticus | reverse complement strand
TTTTTTTTTTTTTTTTTTTTAGTACACAAATACCAGGTTCTTTGTGTGTTAGATATGCCTGGTAACAGTATGAGAAATGAGGCTGTAAGAGTTTGCTTTTCTATGCCAATTTCAGCATCACAGTGATTACATTGGCTCCAAATTCCATCAGACTAATTTCCCCATCCATTTTCAATGTTAATGTCTTACTGTGGCAAGGTGGTATTGAAGAAGAGCCATCATGGATATATTCTGGCTAAGTATCCCCTCCATTTGTGCTCCTACCTTGTTATTACACACTAGCATTTAGGGATAATGACTCATACAGGATTATAAATGGGGCAAAACTGGTTAAATTTTTCTTTGGTTTTGTTGTGCCATTCCCAGTTTCAGGGATTTTCTCACCTTAATTATTTTTCTTAGTTTGCATGTAGGAAAAGCAGTCATTTTAGCTTATTACTTTAACCACTTGAATGCTACTTTAGTTCTAGGCATGTTACTTTGAAATGCAGTTTTCTATTGGGAATTTTTTGTATCTAAAACTCCTTTCCTCTTGCCTGATATAACTTCTCCCAACATCAGGCCATGGAGTATTGAATTTCGATTCTTGGAGCAGATTCGTAAGATTCTTGGATCAGAAACTACAGTCTAAGGCCAGCACCCAAAATGGGTGGGTCTGTTGGGATGCATTTATCTTCTCTCTCTCTAGAATTTCAGGAGTGTCAAGCCACAGGATGTCAGCTGTCCTGCCACTTTCTGCTAACAGTTCTTGAACATGAACTTGGCCAGCAAATATTTTCATTCTGTTTGAATGGTCAGTTTTATGTCAGATGAAAAGAATTGTGGGGTCTCAAGGGAAATCATACACAGGGCCTTGAAGGAAATAAGAGGTCAGGAGAGTAACGAAAGCTCTCCAAACACTAGTAACCAGGATAGAGGAGGGCCACTTTCGTGGTCAGGGTTGAGCAGGGCAGGCCCTACAAGGAGAGGCTAAGGGACCTGAACCTGTTCAGCCTCCACAAGAGAAGGCTGAGGGGGACCTAGTGGCCTGTTACAAACTAGTCAGAGGGGACCAGCAGGCCTTGGGGAAGTCCCTGATCCCCCAAGCACTGCCAGGAGTGACCAGGAATAACGGTCACAAGCTGGCAGAGGGTAGATTTAGGCTAGATATCAGGAGGTGCTACTTCACTGTCAGGGCAGCTAGGATCTGGAACCAACTTCCAAGTGAAGTGGTGCTGGCTCCTACCCTGGGGGTATTTAAGAGGAGGCTAGACAAACACCTTGCTGGGGTCATTTGACACCAGTACTTTTTCCTGCCATGGCTGGGGGTCTGACTTGATGATCTGCTCAGGTCCCTTCCGACCCTACCAATTATTAAACTATGAAGTCTTTGCCTAGTGTAGATTGGATCAGCCACATTGACTTCAGAGGAGTCCAGTGTGGTCTAGCTGAGGGTCTGACCGATCTGAACTGCTACTGCTGTTGCATGGTAGCACATTATATGATAGCACATGCCAGATCTGTGAGACCCAGCTGCTTCAGGGGCCTAGATGAAACCAGAACAGTTTCTAGCTGTGCTGCAGACCCCACTGGAGCAATTCTTTAATGTTGCCAAAAGGACAAAAAGGGGAGGGGGAAGGGTTTCTCTTTTTTACCAAGCATTGGTTTTTGACAAGGGGATTCTCTGATATGTTGTTTGGTTGGATCTGGGGAAGTGAGGAGGGGATGCCGAGGGTAGAATGGAGGCTTCATACAAGCCATTAATGAAGCAGCTGCATTGTGAACTGAATCAGAATCCTTACATTAAACACCCAGAGCTGCTAACCCAACCACAGAGCAAGAGCTTGGTTCATATTACAGAGATGATGGTTCTTGGGCTAATCAGCCATCTGTGCTGTGGTCTGCCACAACCAAACCTACCTAATTACAGCACTGATATGACAAGAGTTTTGAAATGATCATGTAGCTGGTCTCCCTGTAAGGGCAGTTCCCAGCAGGCTCCTCTAACAACTTCTTTCACCGGTTTCCAGCAATAGGTATTTGTGTGTGTTTATCTTAAAAGTGGGAACTTGCATGTGAATGCTGTTATTTATTAATGTATACAGATAGTACAGTAACATGTACAAACCCAAGGCTTGGAACAAAAGAGCCCCATTGTGCAAGATGTTGTACAAACACAAAACAAAACCACAGGTCCTTGGCCCAAAGAGACTGCAGTCTAAACCCATGGCTACACAGATTGTACCAGATCTGATGGCAGCGTGCTCAAACGTTCTCTGTTGCTCCGGGGGAGCTGCCTCCTAAACAGAAAGCAATGTGGCTGCATCTGTGCAGTGCTTCAGATGAGTTCATTAACACTGCTGAGTGACAGTGCCCATGACCCCACCTACTTGCTAAACCACAAAGTTTTGCAGATGTTGCTACATTGCTTCTTGTTCAGGAGGCAGCCAGCCTAGAGCAGTGCAAAGTGACTGAGTACAGCATTGCTGGGCATGGTAAGGCACAGCATAAATAACCTAAGTTTACTGAAGAACAGCATATCCTTAGAGACTGACATATACCAAAGTATAAGCCAAATTCTGGCTGGCTTATTGAGGTGCATAAACTGGGGACAGGCTCCAAGAGTCTTCCTCTCCACCTCCCCAGTTGGCTGACCACAGCTGCTGTTCTTATCCTCTGTATCCAGGGGATGCACTGTTTTTAGAAAGCAGGACTGGAAGGAACTTTGTAAGGTCATCTAGTCCAACTCCAACTCAAGGCAGGAGCATCCCTGACTAAACCATCGCACCCAAGTGTCTATCTCATCTGCTCTTGAAAATTTGCAGGGATGGAGATTCTCTAGGTAGCCTGTTCCAATGCCTGACAACCTTCATAATCAGAAATCTCTTTCTAATCTCCAGTCAAAATTTCCTGTGCTGCAATTTGAAGCTATCTAGTCCTGTCCCCAGAACCACAGAGAAAGGCCTTTCTCCATCTTTTTTACAATCGACTTTTAGGTATTTGAAGACTGTTTTCAATCCCTCCTCAGTTTTCTTTTCTCCAGATTAAATAATCCTAGTTCTTTCAGTCTGACTTGATAAATCATGCTTCTCAGGACTCCATTCAGTTTGGTCAAACTCCCACTGGACTATTTACATATCTTTCTTGAAGCGTGGAGCCTAAAACTAAATACAGTGTTCCAGGTGAGGCCTTAATGGTGCCAAAGAGAGCAGAATAATCACTTCCTTCGATTTGCAAAGTGGTGGTCCTGGTAATACATACGAGTATTCTGTTATCTTTTTTTTTTTTTTGCAACAAGAGGACACTGTTGACTTGTATTCAGTTTAAGGTCTTCTCTGCAATACTACAGCCTAGCCAATCATTCCCCAGTCTGTCTGTTTGCATGTATGCAATTATTCCATCCCAAGTGCAGGACTTTGCAACTGTCCTTGTTGAATCTCTTCTGATTGACTCTAAAACATGTCTCCATTCTATCCAGATCATTCTGGATCCTAATCCTGCACTCTAAAGTGTCACCATCTCTGCCCAACTTGGTGTCATCTGCAAAGTTGATAAGCATGCACTCAGTTCCATCATCCAAATCATTAATGAAGGTATTGCATCAATGAAGTTGTAGATCAATACTGGCCCCAGGCTGGAACCCTGGAGAACCCCATTTGATACCTTCTGCCAGCAAGACACTGAGCCATTGATAATTATTTGCTGAGTACAATGATGCAACCAGTTATGTATCCACTGTACACTACCTTCATCAACTCTGTATTTCCTTAGCTTATTAATGAGGATATAATGGAAGACGATGTCAAAAGCTTTGCTAAAGTCAAGGCATACCACGTCTACTGCTCTCCCCACATGTGCCTGTCAGTTTTTCATCAAAGGAAATCAGATTCATCAGGTATGACTTACTCGTGGTGAATAATGCCAGATGTTCCTGAATACTTTGTTCTCCTCCTAGTGCTTCACAATAGATTCCTAGATGAGGACCTGCTCCATCATCCTTCCAGGTATTGAGGTCAGGCTGTCACTCCCTGGATCATTGTTCTTCCCTTTCTTATAGATGGGTGCTGTGTTTGCTCTTTTCCAATTATGTAGGACCTCACCCAACCACAACCTTCAAAGAGGATAACCAGTGACTCTGAAATTGGCTGAGGTAATTCCTTCAGTACTATAGGGCAGGGTTATCAAGCACATCTATCCCTGCAGGGTGGATGAGTGGCACAGGGCCAATCTGCAGGCTAGATCAGGCCCGTGGATCCCCTTCTTCTCTCCATGCCAGATCCATTGCATGTGATGTGTCCTCTGGCTGCTCCAGGATCCAAGCCACATGCAGTACCCACTCCAGCCAGTCTAGGTACCACATGTGGCACAGTTCCAGACTGGTGGGAGAAGGCAACATATGTGGCATAGATCCTGGAACAAGCAACTCATATGGTATAGTCCAGATGGGGTAAGTTCTGTGTATAGCTTGGATCCCAGACCAGCCAGAGCAGGTGCTATGTATGGTGTGTGTCCCAGGCCCTACCCATGGGGCTAGTCCACCATGCACTACGTGCAACACGTGCATCAGCTCAGACCCAGGGGCAGCACCAGAAACCAGATGACAGGGCTTCGTGGGCCAGATCTGGCCTGCAGGCCATACTATCTTTGATACCCCTGCTCTAGAGTGTAGTCTATCTGGCCTTGCCAACTTGAAAGCATCTTGCTTCTTTAAGTAATCTTTAACCTGTTTTTCTTTAAACCCATTTGTCTCCTTCCTTGTCTTTGCTGCCAACTGTGCTCATCATCTGGTAACTGACTTTATCCATGAAGACTGAAATAAAAAAGGTTTTAAATACTTCAGTCTTCTCTGTATAATCCATAGCTAGATTGCCTTCCACATTCTGTAAGGGACCTACATTTTTCTAGTCTTCCTCATGTACATGACATACTTGTAGAATCCCTTTTTATTACTTTTTACATCCCTTGCCAATTGCATCTCAAATCGTGCCTTGGCCTTCCTCATTTTTTCCCTGCACATTTGTGCAGTACTCTTATAATCTTCCCTGGTAACATCGCCAAGTTTCCACATTTTTTTGGTGTTCTTTTTTGAGTTTCAGTTCATTGAGGAGATTCCTGTCTAGCCAGGGTGGTCTCCTGTTGCCCTTGCAGTTCTTTCGTATCATCAAAGTAACTTTTGTTCTTGCATTTTTATTATGACATCCTTAATGTACAACCAGTTCTTCTGGACACCTTTTCCCCCTCAGACTTGCCCACCAGTTCCCAGAGTTTGTAAAGTCTACTTTTTTTAAATCCGGTATTTTTGTTCTGCTGCTCTCCTTTCTTCCTTCCTTTAGTGACATTTAGGGGTTCAACTTCCCAAACTTTGGAGGGAGAGAGAATGATTGGTTCTGTGGAGTGAAGGTATAATCTACAATTTGAGCTTTGCTTTATGCCCTATCCATCATGTGCTTGTGCCTGAATGGCAGCATCTGGCAGTGGGAGAGGGTTGAACAAACACTTCATCATGTGCAATAACACTACTGACAGGCATTACCTTATTTAATGGCAACAACTGTACATGCTTATTGTAAAGTTGCTAGGGAAAAACGGAACAGAACAGAGCAAGTGAAAGGGCTGATCTTTTTCAGACAGGGGTCCCATTAGTTCCTGTCCAAGGTGACTGATGCAGGAAAAAGGCTGACTGGATTATGGAAGCTAAAGTAGCCATACTATAGTTAAGTGTGAATGGTGAGCACACCAAGAGTCTTGGTACAGGTCTCTTTACTGTGGGGCTGTTCTTTGAGTTCTGAAGAAATTTGGTTTCCTCCATATTGTTAGTTTTAAGTAACTCGTCACAAACCCAGTTATGTTTTGGGGGTCCACAGCATGTCATAATTGTTTCCCTGTGTTTAATTGTACTGATACAGAATGTGCAATCTCACTGGAAACCCCACGTTAGTATGTCCATTTATGCTATTATTGTCACTATATGGACTATGTTATGCTGACTATATATATCTCTGTGGTTTTGGATATGGTTAGCCAGGGAGCTTAGGGAGTGGGTGGAACTGCTAATTAGGGCTGTGCAAAGGTTCAGTCGCTGATTCGATTCAGTGGAGATTTGGCCTAAGTTGGCAGCCAAAACTCCAAATCCAGATTGAATCAGGAGACCCTTTAATCTTTCCAAGTTGAATCGGAACCCACCAAATCGATTCGGAGAGATTTGGAGAGTTTCAATGATTCGGACATAGACACAGCTTAAATGTACCAGGTGGCTTGTGAACCCTGCAGATGGAGCGTCCCACGGGAGCGCGGGAGGCTCCCCAGCGCGCTTGGTGGCAGACCCGGAAGTGGACCAGAAGCACTTCCAATCCACTTCTGGGTCTGCCACAGAGCACGCAGGTACACGCCTCCCCCCGGCTCAGTGACTGGTGCCTCCTGGATCTGGGGGGACACCTGGGGTCAATTGCCAAGCCTGGGGGTGGAGAGGAAGGGTGCGCACTTGGTGGCAGACCCAGACGTGGACGGAAAGTACTTCCAGTCCACTTCCAGGTCTGCCGCCGCACACACAGGGAGCCCCCTTGCACTTCTCTGGACACTCCATCCACCCCAGCATCAAAGCATTCACGAGCCGCACCTGGTACCTTGAGCTATGTAGGAAAAACATTTAAAGCTGCGTCTATGGCCGAGTCACTGATTTTCTGAATCAGCATCGAATCTTCAGATTCGAATTTGGCTGAATGAAATCGGGACAGTGATCTGAATCAACAAATCGAATCACTGTCCCCCAATTCAGGCCGAATCCAAATTGAATACAGCCTGTTTCACACCCCCCTACTGCTAATTATCTCTTGCCATTGTGTTCTAGGGCCAGGACAATTGCTACTTGCAGTAGCAGACAGAAGGGGCCGCTGTTGGGATGGGCCTCTCTGTGCATTGTCTGCCTATGATGGGGGAAATCAACTCTGCAATAGTTAAGGCATCTGCAAGTAACGGCCCTTCAGCTGGAAGGTTTCCAGGTGTCTCAGGTGGCCAGAAACTTGTAGAGGGTTCTGGTGATTCATGGGCAATTAGAATAATGCTGATGAAGAGTCTGGCCTTAGAGGCTTTTTAGCTTCTAACTAGGTTTGAATCTTTGTCTTTGAATCTCAGGCTTTGTGTTCTCACCAGTCCAAGTTACAAGGACCAGCAGAGTTGGCAGGAAGGCTGATCTCTAAGAATCCTGTCAAGGACTTACATAGAAGGCTAGGGATAGCCATATGAGGGAGTAAGGATCTGTACTTGTTTTACTTTTCTGACTCCAAATCTATGGTCTGTTTTGTTTGCATTACTCTTTCATCCTCTGTAATAAATCCTTTTGCTGTTTGACTCCTTACTGATTGCCAGTGGAAAGAGTGATTTCTGGGTGATATTCCAGGCTGACTGTCTCTGGGATCTATAATCTTTTCTCACCCCAAAAACAGGAACATTTGGGGCTGACAGAGAATCCCTCACTGCAGCTGCAGGGTCCAGTATAAGGGCAGTGCAACTGAGGACTACTGGAATTGGGAGCTATCTCAGAGCAACCTCAGTCTGTTCCTTTGGGCAAGTGTCAGGACAGTAGGGAAAAACTTGGCGGTCCCCTACAGACAAGTTTGTGACAGCATGATAAATGTAAGGTGCTCATCCTCAAGCCTGTGCAGCACAGGGGTTAGGTAGTCAGTAGGCTCAGGGGTCTAAACCTTTTTGTGTGCTCTTCTTTAGGGTACATCTCCAGCTGACACAGATCACACTGCTCTACTGACTCTTCACTGCAGTTAGGCAGTAAGCATGGTGCAAGGGAGGGGAAGGGCCTTTCAATCTCCCCCTTGATTTAATGCTTCCCACCAGCAAACCAACCTCCAATCATCATGTACCCTGTCCTGAGCCAGCTATCCAAAATACTCCACCATTTCATGCCCTCACCCAGTTCCACAATCTTTTATGTCTGGGAATGCAATCACTGCTGCAGTTTTTTTAAATACCGTTAGCTTGAAGTCAGACCATAATACACTGGGTGTATCTTGTCTTTGTTGCCTTTGTTATCTTGCACTTTGTTCAAGAATATCCTTTTTTTCTGCTGCACACTCACTGCAAAATGTTTACAGTTGCCCCAGTGTCAGCTCCCCAAAGTAAGGAAACATGTTACCATAGGCACGCCTGGGTTTTGTTGTGCATGGAATGCATGATGGGTATGGATCTATTAAAGCAAATCCCCGACTGGGGGAACTACACTTGGAAGCACAATGTATAATAACTCTATAGAACATCACACGCAGGAAGAGCATTATGGTCTAAAGGTTGAGAGTTGAGCACTGAAAAGTTAGGAAATGCTGGTATTAAGGTTGTCTGTGCAACCGTAATTTGGCGCCCTGGAGTGTATGCATTATGATCTAGTTCTTAATTACATGATCATTTACTGGTTTTTTTCCACAGGACTCCTGCCTCATTCGGTGCACAGCGTGAGCTAGGTTCACTTAACGAGCAACTATTCATTATTTTGTGTTCTCCTCATTGTTCACTTTGTGGCCTTTGCTTTATTTACTGCATACTATTCAGACCCAGCTCTAAAGGCAGAATTATTAATTTCCACTTGGGCTCTTCTGTGGTGCTCATCCTATAGCATCCAAGTATCTTGACAAACAATTACTCAGTCTTCACAAAGACTCAGAGGTGAGATTATTATGCATATGTTAAATGCAGGGAACTGAGGCAGAGAGGGGAGATGAAATACAAACCAAGACCTAATTTTTTTCAGATGATGTCACATTATATTGTCCAACATTTAAAACACAGCTCCCATTTGTTTTAGCTGTAGATGCGAGTGCTCAGCACTTCTAAGAATTGGATGCCTGGAAAATGAAGAAGTACCACAATTGGTGATGACTTGAGAAAAGTTTGGTGTAAGTCAGGACTGTTCAACTTCTGAGTAGTGGGGGGCCAAATGTTATGTAGGCCGTTGCCCCCCCAGGCCATGCACAATTTTGGACCCCCCCCACCCCTCACACTGCCACATGTGGGCCACAAGTTCTGTGGGTGATATTGTCCCATTCTCAGGGGTGGGGGCAGGACGCCAAAGCTGGAGGACGGAGGGGGAAGCCAGAGACCACAGCAGCAGCAAGAACAGTCAATCATACAGCCCTGCTTGTAAATTATTTGCCAACCATCATATAAGAAGAGCTGTGTAGCAGAGGTAGTGATGATATCACTGGTAGTAATGCAAGGTTCTCCACCTTGGGAAGAAAAACCTGCAGCATCCTTATAGGCTCAGCAGTGCTACGCTGGCTAGCACTACGGAAGAAAGAGACTTGGGGGTCATCATTGACCACAAGATGAACATGAGCCTGCAATGCG
>NW_017729022.1:125503853-125559511 GCF_001723915.1 Gavialis gangeticus | reverse complement strand
AGTACTGCGTCCGGTTTTGGACTCCACAATTCAAAAAGGATGTGGAGAAGCTTGAGAGAGTGCAGAGAAGAGCCACGCGCATGATCAGAGGTCAGGAAAACAGACCTTACGACGACAGGCTGAGCGCCATGGGGCTCTTTAGCCTAGAAAAGTGCAGACTCAGGGGTGATCTGGTGGCCACCTATAAGTTTATCGGGGTGACCACCAGTATCCGGGAGAACATTTGTTCACCAGAGCGCCCCAAGGGATAACGAGGTCAAATGTTCATAAAGTACTACAGGACCATTTCAGACTGGACATAAGGAAGAATTTCTTTACTGTCCGAGCCCCCAAGGTCTGGAACAGCCTGCCATCGGAGGTGGTTCACGCACCTACATTGAACACCTTCAAGAGCAAATTGGAGGCTTATCTTGCTGGGATCCTATGACCCCAGCTGACTTCCTGCCCTTTGGGCAGGGGGCTGGACTCGATGATCTTTCGAGGTCCCTTCCAGGCCTAATGTCTATGAAATCTATGAAATATCCAGTTCCCTAGGGCAGTGTTCAATTTCCATAAGCATGAAACCATCCTACTTCTTCAGTCTCCTGCCTCGTTCACTGCACACCTTCCAGCCTTTGCAGCAAATGTGGCAGAGGAACTAGAGATGGCAGCCCATGTCAGTACATAACCCTGCTTCATTTTCAGGGCAGGCTGAATTGAAACCCACCAGTGGGGCTGAAACCTCTAGATCCACCATTCCTCACCTCCACCACATAAGCTAATGATATGACTGATAACAAAAGGAGGTGTGAGAACAGCAGGCCTAGTTAAGAGATGAGGCACACAGTTTGCAAGGGGGTTGACAGATACCTGCTGACAGCAGAGACTCAGGGGAGACTCAGAAATGTGGGTTCTGTTCCAGGCGGGGAGACATCTACTGTATTGGGCTCCTACTATTCTGTCTGTTCCCTCAGGCTGGACCCTGAGCCTTGTCCCTTCAGCTTGTTCTAGTTTGAGTATACTTTGTTCCCCACCACTGGTCACTTGTCCCAACCTCCTCTACACACAGCCAGTCTCAGTCCAGATTCATCAGGCACTTCATGATGCTCTCAATTACCTTTCACAGCATGTCCTAGTTTTTATCTTCAGACTCTCAGCTTCAGGTCACCCAGCCTATTCATGTTCTCCCATGCATACCCAGCTACCAGCTGCCAGTCATATTTTTCTTGCCTAACCATTCTCAGTTCCTCCCTGCTTGCCTCTTGTCTTTTTGTCCCATAAATTGCACTTCCCCTCTACTGGCATCTCATCCTCTCTGTCTTTCTCTCTGCCATAGTCAACTCCACCCACAGTCCCCCAGGCTCCCTGTCCCATATGCTTTCCAATCAAACTTTTCCCAGGACACTTGTCCAAGTTTCTTTAATCCAGCAAGCAGGTACTTTCTCAAAACCTTCATTCTTCATCCAGTCTGCTTCCTCTTCACCCTGCCTCACTGATTCTTAGTCCCAGTCCACTTTCTAAACTCATTATCCAGTTTTGGCCCTTTCTACCCTCCCCCCAGCTCCAACATACTTACTTCCTTGGCTCCTATTCCTAAACTCCTTTTTCAGTCCGTCTCATTCTCTTCTCCCCAACTCAGGTCCTGTCCTTCTAACCTATTGAGTCTACTGGCTCCCTGCACAGTCAATCCCAATTTTCCCCCCAGCAACTCTTAATCCCATTTTCATCTTGCCATGAGTCTCCAGTCCCAGTCTTGTGTCTCTCACTTCTAGCTGTTGTCCTCTCAAGTCCTTCTCACCTCAGAGCCCCTTTCTTGGTCATTGTCAACAAATGATACCATCAAGTTGTCCTTGGCACCATGCTCTCTCTTGTCCTTTACCTGCATGCTGTATCTATGTTTTCCTCCCCAAATCCATCCTTTTCTTCCTAGTTTTGAAACACCATAGGTCTGACTGTGAATACTTTCTTCACATTGCTGGACAATTACCCACACATGTTCCCACTGAAGAGACTGCTCACATGGTAGTAAAGGATTGACAGTAAGTGTTGTCAAGACCAGGCCAATCTCCACCCTAACTATTTAACTTGTACGTTCTCCCCCAAGCACACCATTTTGAATAGTACAGTTGTCCAGCCTGCCCCCTTTCTGTAGACTATAAGCTCTTAAGAACAAGGAATGTGCCTTCCTTTATGTTTGCAAAGCCCGTAGCTCATTGTGCAAATTACTGGGAACAACTAAAAACAAGGATAATCTGTTAGATTGGGACTTCATATTGGCCTTCCTGTTTTAACTGTGTACACCATTAAAGGGGCAGGTTAGCTCAGGATGGAACCCCAGCATCAGAAGGATCCCTGGTGTGAGAGCTTTTGCAAGTAAACATTTCAGGTGTGAAGACAGTACTTGCCTATTCAGTGTTGAGCAGGTTCTCATAGCAGGATGCTGAACTCCAGCTCTAATTCTATACACACAGGGCACATCTGCATGAGACGCTTAATGCACAGAAGACTAATTCTACTGCACATTAGCATGGCTGGCAAAAACTGTGCTAATGCACTAATGCTCAGTAGACTTAGTCTAATGCACATTAATGTCACATAAAAAGTGTTCATCTGTGCTAATGCGCAGTAGTGCCAATTCCACTGCGTTAAGTTAGTATCTGTTATTACAAGTACTAAACTTAATGCATTGTAATTACGGTGCATTAATGAACATGTAGACGTACCCTGTACAGTTTCCGCCTTTTGGCTGCTTTTTGGTCAAACAGGAATCTTTCCTAGTATAATACTCTGCTTTCTTCATTGTGGAGCTACTGTTGTAAAACATACAAATCAGCAAATAGGCTCTTATTTTTTAATCCTTCATTTTAATAAGCGCATTTCAAAATAATAAAATTAATTAATTACCATAAAGATCTATGTTTAACAGGATCCACAATATGAATTATTTTTTTTATAGGCACCCATTCAGGAAAGCATCATTGTACAAGACAGAATTGAAGCTTGGGCTTACATCAATACATATCTGAGCCAAAGGGCTTTTCTGAACCGAGCCTCTGTCTGTAAATTGTTCATGTTGGCAGCCATCTTTTAATCACCTGTGGGTGCCATGCACATTGCAGTAAAAATAACAGCCAAGGATGACATGGCCTAAGCTGCTCCCAGGAGCATGAGGCAACTTCTGAGGGCAGAGTTTGGCCACATTCCCTTGAGGTCTTGTTTTGGCTTCAGTAAAGGGAAAAAATGAGTTGATGGTCAGAGAATTCCTTTTATAAATAAATAAATAAAACCATAAAAGGAATCTGTCGTTACTAAGTTAGTAGCAAACTTGGCTATATTTTCAAAGCTGGAATTAAAGGCCTCAAAAGGATTTGTCCAGAGGCATTTATGATGATGTTATAATTATACTTAAAGCTGGCTGGTGGGGGGGGAAGTGGTGAAAACATGTCACATGCCTGTTTGGAAATGCACTGATTTTGCAGGACTTTTTCAATGTCAACAAAATATTCTAAAAATCCAGGAAAAAAAACAAAATTTTGGGGAATGTGAGTCATTGCCAGCCCATATGATGCTGGGATGCTGGTCACCCTTTCTGTTAGCAGTGGTGATATCTAACAGTTGTACAGCACTTTCTAGCACTAGATCTCAGTGCACTTTACTAAGGAACTCAGTGTTGTTATCCCTCTTTTACATATAGGGAAACTAACGCAGAGAGAAAGGAAGGAACTGGCCCCTGGTTATCCAACAGACTAGCAGCTGAGTCAGCAGTAAAACCCAGGTTGCCTGAGCCCCAGCCCAGTGCTGTATCCCTTAGACAGCATGGCTTTTGTCATGTTATTCCTGTTAATTTATACAGAAGTCACACCTACGATTCCCAGTCATAGACCTCATTGTGGCAGCCACTCTGGTACTCAATGGAGCACTAGCTCCCTATTTTCCCCTGAGGCCACATTTTACTGGAAGGGGATGCAAAAACCTACTTGTGTGTTAGTTCTTTATGTGTTTAATTTAGAAATTTTAGCCAAGGCATCAGCTTCATAGCTGAAGCCCAGTCCCATAAGATGCTCTAGCCCGTCACATCCCTGCTTTACAAAGAGCCCTAATGGCTCCCGTCATTTGCAAATACCTAATCTCTAGGCCAGAGGTTCCCAAACTTTTTCTTATTGCATACCCTCTTCCAGATTTACCAGCTGCCCATGTACCCCTAGCAGTATATGTTTTGTATTTTAACCTTTTAAATGCCAATTATTATTATAATAATGAAAATTAAATATGCCATTACACAATTTCTCCCATGTACCCCCCAGAGACGTGTTGCATACCCCCAGGGGTATGCATGCCACAGTTTAGGAACTCCTGCTCTAGGCTACTTGGTTCCACGTTGTTTTATTGTGCCATGGCCTTATCAACTCATTATCAATGGCGCAGAATTTTTTAAGAGGCACTCCTGGGGTACAAAGCAATCATAGATGCAGATGAAAAGTATAGTCAGCATTTTACTGTGCTCTACTGACCCAACAAACAAAAAACTAGGAGGAATAGAAATGGGACTGGTTTGAACGACAGCAACAGCTGAGTAAGATTTACTGTGTGGCTTTCATGCTTCAATACAAGGCTGTAATTTTTGAGCTGCAAACACCAAAGGGAAGATTTTATCCTGCTTCCCCTGATTACTTTAAAAATTGCAAAGTTATTTATGTTACTGTCAAGTTATATCAACTCCCTGCCTCCTTCCTTTTTTTTTTTCAAAATACCTAAAATTTATGAAAGTTACAAATACAGCTTATTTACTCATATTTTAAAATACACAAGTGCCATCTCTCCCCCATCTGATACTAAAATTGGCCAATTCGTTACATGCTTTAAGGCAGAGATTGATCCCATTTGCATCAGAGCCTTTCGTGTCATGGTATATAAATGAGAAATAGAAATGTGAGTTATAGTAGCCTCCAAGTGAGGCAGTTTGTTCTTCCAGGTAGTGATGGTAACACATTATAACTTGGGAATAGTGAGAATATTAGACTTGGGGAATATTTTTTTAAGTCACTGTTTGTGCTCACTGAGATGAGCAGTAAAATCCAAAGTCATGCAAGGACTGAAGTCATCAAACATGACAAGTGATTTTTGGATGCCGTGGTTTGTGGGTCTTGACCTGATTTTCAGAAAGGGCTGAGCACATACCCTTTGGAAACCAAGCCCCTTTAAAATGTCTTAAACAGAGACATCCAAAATCATTAGTCGCTTCTGAAAATTTTGAGCATTGTATGTTTGAGGAGAGCATGAGAGAAACATGGTCAGTGCATCCTGGAGTTGATCAACCCACTGCATTTGACTGCAGCTGGATTGCAGGCCCTAAAGGCTTTATAGTATTTCTTCCTGGATCCTATAGCAACATCCTGGAAAGAATTTAAAGGGAGATTATGCTTATCTGGGCAGTGTTTTCACTCTGAGCCATGACTCCCAATTTCCAAGCCATCCAGAGGCTTAGTATACAGTGAACTGGCATACATCCACAAATGTGCTGTGCTCTACTGCAGGATGGGTGTCATGGTAGCTGCGTCCCTAGTCATCTCTGCAGCTCAAGCAGCTTAAACATATTCTCTTTCAACTGTACAGCCATCAGAGTCTCATTCCCTAAACACTGTTTGTTTAGCTGCTGTGTCTGATTTATTTGCCTTATACTTGGAAGCAAGAGAGAACGAGGAGGAGTAGGAGAAAAATAAGAGACCATTATACCAGATAAAAGCATGGTATCAATTCAGCCCTTAAGAACATAAATCATGCAGCCTTTCCAAAGCATACTTGAATAGTCAGGCAGAGAAATGCGAATGGAGACTGCTGCGTGTGCTGTGATGGCTTCTATCATTCCTTGACTGCCAGCTAGTGTTCCGGATCTGTAGTGAAGTGAAGATGCATAATTGCATAATTTCACCCGTGCTTAATTTCCAATCTTGCTCTCCTATGTTGTGCTTTCTCTTCTTCATGTATCTGGGCCTTAGAAGTTCTCCTTACTTCTCATCCTTTGGCTGGGATAGTATAGGATTTTCAAAAGCACTCAGTGTGGGCCCAACTCTTCTCATTAAAGCCGCTGAGCAGAATTAGACAGTCGCAGAAAATCCCACCCAGATTCTTCATCCTTTCTTGCAGCTCTAATACTGTCTTCAGTATCTGTCTTCCAGTATTTCCTGTTCATCCAAAAAACAGAATCTAAAGACTGCTGCAGTTTCAGAAAAGCATGAAGAATCAAGTGAGAATTTCAAAAGTAGTTTAACCCTCATCCATTTTCATGAAATGGTAACCGTTGGTGGTCTCATGGGGTAACTTGTTACCCCACCCACATGAACAAAATGGAACCAGTAACAACAGTATAAGTGTATCAAAAACTATTTATTAAACACAGATTGTTTGAAAGGGTATTTATGATGATTTGAACCCAAAATATTATTTAACTAGATCTATGAACAAAATTTAAACTTTTTTTAGAATTCGAAAATGTGAATGAACAATTTGCTAAGTCTGCAGTTCACACTGTTTTCCAACTAACAATTACTTCCAAAACATTTCCTAACTGTTTTAACTAAATATTGCATTGCTCACAAAGCAGCAGTGATGTACTGTGGTGCACACCAGCAAATCACTTACAATCTTCACATTGTTTCCAGGTTTTGCGGGTCTTTGGACAAAAAGCACAATGTCCACTCATGCTTGCAGAAGGCTCTATTGGGGTGTGTTGTGGCAATTTGTAATTTAGGGCAGTCATACCAGACTTGACGGACATAGACGGATTACATGTGTCCATCATCCTTCGTTATATTTGTCTGTCGATTCACAGTTCTCCAAGCTCCTGCAAAAAAAACACCCTCTTCTTAAATGTGATCTTTGCTTCCAGTTTGTGTTGTGACCTAGGCAAATGATGAGGCTGGCAATGGCGGCCACATCCAGCATATTGAAAAATAATGTCATTGGCCACCTGTTGATTTTCCATCTGCAGGTGGTCATATGAACTAAGTGGTCAAGGTAATCCACCCCACCCTTGCTTTTATTGTAGTCATGGCTTTCTTTGCTCTCCACCCACTGACAAGTCATGGTGCATGCTTGACAGCGACAGCACAACTTTGGACTTCTTTGGAATATAGTAAACTTGGATGATTTCCCCACCAAAAGCAAAAGCAGAGTGGAGGATGGCCATCCATTACTTACCATGGATACCTGAAGTGGACATGAATGAGGTGTGAATGAATGCTGACCTTTCAGATGCATCCACCCAAAGTGGCCAAACAGGTCTAGGCCTGTCATTTTTACAGAAATTGCAATGGGGTAACAAGTTACCCCAGTGTGTTAACATGGGCTTGGGGTAAGTTGTTACCCCATATGGAAAAACACATTCACGCCTGGGGTAACATGTTACCCTGGGCAGTTTTTCGTCCACAGAGAGCAAACCATTCATGTAAGCTGGCTGTTCTTTGGAGATATTGTGCACTGTGGTGCCAGTGACAGTGTCTTAAAAATAAAAATTTTAGAATTAATTGACTTTAAGATACTGCACAAAATATACATCTAGGGTAGGAAATTACCCCATGGGGATGTATAAAGGTTAAACTATGCTCCCACTAAAGTGAAGGCAGCTTTAATAAAAGGAGCTGCCACTAGCCCACCATGTTGGTCTCTATAGAAGAGTTCTTAGGTGCAATACAACTTGCCTTTATCCCATGGTAGGGGATGCACATACCCCATCTAGCACACATGTTCTGAGGCAATTCTGTATCTGTCTCATTAAAGAAACAGATTGTTCTGAATGGGATTTGATGGTCACCACTGCTGCCACATAGTGGAGTCTCTACTGTTGCCATCTGGGAGGAAGTTCTTCTAGTTTTCCAAGTGGCATTGCTTCTTTACAAATTCTTTGTCAGTGACTAATGGTAGCTGTTCCATAGATAAGGCTAGAGAAAGGATCCTTGTGATTGTCTAGTCTGACCTGCTCTATAACACAAGACATAGGACCTCCCTGATTCAATTTCTGGTTGAACAAAAGCCTATCTTTTAGGAAAACTTCCAGTCTTGATTCAGTTATTGGTAGTGGCAGAATATTTACCCCAGCTCTTGCTAAATTCTCAGTAATGTTGTTTATAGTCAGTTATCCTCAGTGTCAAAGTAGAAATAAGATGAAAATGTTTAAATACTTCTATATTTAGTTCCCAGCTGTGGGACTTTTGTTACACTTGTTCCTGCCATGTTCTCTCCAATACCTGTTGTTAGCTACCCACCTAGTTGGGGTGGGAAAGTGGTGCCTAGTTAGAATGTCATTTCACGCAGTTTTTCAACACTTCATTCAGAAAAAGCCTGTGTTTACTTCAGTAATCCTGTTAGTCTCGCTCAAGCCTCTGGGAAGTCAATGGTCAGTTTTCATTACTGTGCCTAGAAACCAAATACACCCAAATGTCAAAATCCAGTGCATTACATTGGGTGCTATGCCTCCCCACTGGTTGTCTTTTTTTCTAAATAAATAAAATGAATGTTGAGAGTTTTCTGTCATCATAGCCACTACTCAAATATATGTAATAGAGGGATGCCTCTCAAAAAATGGTAAGCTAAATGGTGGAGGGCTGTCTCTGCGAATGTGAAAACTTTCTGTAATAAGTAGGAGTTATAAAAATAGAAAAAGCTGAAAAAAGGCAGCTGGGAACAATAATTTAATAACCTGCTAGAATATTGCTTATTGCAGGGATCAGAATGTTGTAATCTATTTATTTTTATATTTAATTCTCCTATGCAGTTCGATTGCATGCATCTTAATCTTTTAAGCTTTCATTTCACTGACAACAAGTCATGCAGATTGGCCCAGCTTCTGACCTCTCTTTTTGGGATTGCATATATGAGATCTTCCCCTCTAACTTCTTTTTTTTTGGTATGTAATAACCACTGAAAAATGTTCTACAGCAAGTGTGGGTCCAGAGTGGGTGGGATATCATTTTCACATCCTGCCTTTCCCCACTGTAGCTCAGCAGCTCCAGTTCCCCACAGCTGCAGAGTCAGAACCACACCACAGGAGCAACAGTCAAGGACTTCTTTAAATTCCATGAAACAAATAAGAATTGCACACCCCACCCATGTCTTGGCACCCCTTTCTCCTCCATGCTCAGTTGGCCCCTCCCCTCTCCTTCCCTCCCACTCTCTCCCTCCCCCTCTCTACTCAGGCCTATGGGTGCAAAAAGGAAGGACGTGTCCACTGCTGCTGCTATCCCTGGATGACCCAGGGACATGGGGAGCCACAGAGCCACTCCTGCCTCACTCTCTGTGCAGCCACTCTCCACAGGTCTGGGGCAGGGGAAGGATGGGAGGAGAAGGAAAGTGCTGCCGAGCACAGAAGGGGAGGAAATGAGTGGTAAGAGCTGGGAGAGAGGAGGGGAGAGATTTTTTACCTGATTTGGGGACTTAAGGAAAAGTCTGTGGCTGCTGCTTCATTGGAGGGGCAGGGGACTGGGAGTAGGGAAGGTGTAGCCACTCCTGCAGCATCAGTCACTGCTTCTATAATCCTGGCTCCACCTATGATTATGGGTATGGAGCAGTAGTTGAAGAGGCCATGAATGCGTACGCTGTTGCAACTGGATGCTTTTTCTGCAGCTGCTGTGAGCTGGTGTTGCTCCCTTAAGGTTGAGAGAACTACACCATTTAACCCTAGCAGAGCACCGGGCCTGGAAAATGTTAGCAACGTTCAGCGTTGTGATTCTAATGGAGGCATCCAAATGGCTGCACCAGTTGCCACATGCGCATGAGAACAGATATTAGTTACAGGCTAAGGACAAGTGGAGAGCGGTAGTTAGCCATGTTAGTCTAAAGTCAGGCAGGAGGCAGGGTAGAGTTGCACCTCATAGACAAACTAAATCAGAGATGCGGATGGTAATATTATTAATTGTAGACTGCAGAAAGGAAGAAAGGGCTGCAGGACCTATGGACAGAATAGGGGGATGCCACTATGGTTTCAAAACCAAGCAGGTTCAGCTAATATAAACTGTAACGAGGCCCTGAAGAATAGAGAAAACCTCGGTGTCATAGCATACAATGACTTAGCACACTAGCTGCCAATAACGTTACTACATATGTAGGTTGAACAAAGTGCATTGAGTCCAAAGACTAATCTGCAGCAGAACTGTTGCATCACCTAATGCAGAGTGAAGAGAGGAGATGTCAATGCAGCTTCCTTTATCTCTTGCTTGGTGGAGATATGGATGAAGGGCTTGATGTGGTCCGTCTGTCCCCATCCATGACCTCCTTACTCTCTCATCCCAATTTCTTTGTGTAATCAGGTTGCCTAGCCCTGAAAAACAAAGTCTTTAAGCAAAAAGCAAGCAAACTAATACACAAAATTGGGCAAAACCCTTCTGCCCTTTCCCAGACATTAGGAGGGAAGCCCTTTGTCTCTGGCCTCAGCACAGCAGCCTGGTTCTTCCATGTAGCAAGCTGTTCTGCTCTCAGCTTGCTTCCTCCTCCCTTGCTTATTCATTTGGGACCTTTCCAAGCTCCTAGCACAGGGGTTTTCAACACTCCCTTCATATCCAAATGTTCCTCAACTGCCTCTCTCAATGGGGCTGACTGTTCCCTCTTAAAGGGCCAAACCACTCTATTATAGACCTATTCTCCATAAATATGTCTAATCCCTTTTTGAGCCCACACCAGCGTGGCGGGGCGGGGGGGAGCACAAGGAAATGAAGAAACCAGTGTTCAGCATGATTAGATGTGCCCTCTGTTCACCAGTTTCCCAACCTACTGTCAAGTATTTTATAGGCTTTGTGGCAATGGAGAGGAGACTGAGATAGCCTTGCAGGTATTTACCTCCCATGCAACATGATGGAGTACACGAGAGGGTTTCTTAGAAAATGTAACCAAGCGAGGAGAATG
This sequence comes from Gavialis gangeticus, assembly GCF_001723915.1. NCBI lineage: Eukaryota > Metazoa > Chordata > Crocodylia > Gavialidae > Gavialis > Gavialis gangeticus. The sequence continues at coordinate 125,548,639 of NW_017729022.1, read as the reverse complement.
GCATCATAGACAGAGTAGAGGTGGGAGTTGACACCTTGGGAGCAGACTAGATGATGTTGGGTAGGGCAGGAGTGAGCCCAAAGAGTTTTGTGCGATTCACTAGTTCACCTCAGCCCTAAGCTCCTTCCAGCAGTTTATTATGTCTGCTGCCTTCGGCTAGCATTGCAGGTCTGTAACTGGTGCCGTGTCCCAGTGGACAGGTCGTAGGAGTAATCAAGGGAGCTTGTGAGGGATCAAAAATTGTATTACAGCAAAGAAAAATCTCATGCCTCAAGTCCCCCACAAGGTCCAATAGTCTCTGTCAACCTCTCAGTATACATGCCCACATCTGTTCTGTAAGCTTAGCAAAATTAGCACTATTTTTTGTTTGTTTGGGGGGTTTTTGCTTTTACTGTAGATAGAATATAAGCATGGCACTTTTTTGTTTTTTGTTTAACTTTAAGTAAGTAGTTGCCAACCTGGAAAAGGTGGGAAACATTATACAAAAACCCTTTCCCAGCTTGTCTATAGTTATCTGGACACATCTACATGTGTTATTAATGCGAAGCAATAAACTCCAGCACAGCTCATGCTGGAGTCTTTTGCTCCTGGGCACCGTGTTTGCATGTGCACCTGGAACTGTAGCATGCTGAGCCAGGTTGGAGCAGCCCCAGCTGATAGAGGGCCCAGCAGGTCAGCGGGCCAGCCCAGGGCTGCTCTGATCCGGCTCAATGTCCTGATGGGGGCTGGCAGGGGCACAAAAGTGCTCCATCCAGACTGGGGCTAGTTGGCAGGCAGCCCTACGCTGAAGCACCCTTATGCCCCAGCCAGCCGTGTCAGCATCTACAACATGTGTGTTGCAGCACACTAAATAACGCCACTGTAGGAGAGTACTTATGTTGACAAGTACTATCCTATGGCAGTGTTTATTAGTTTACCGTGGCCGCACACATAGACTCTAAGACTATAACTCTAACTAGTCAGCTCCTCAGTAAACATCTTGTGTAGATGCGCCTTCTGATTTCCTTTGTGAATCCTGCATAGAATTCTTTAGCAGTTCTGGAAATCTCAGCCTGGGGAACCTATTGGTCTTACAGTCTCAGCCCTCCAGAAGTTTTAGCTAAAAGCTTGATGTGGACCCAAGTAGTTTGCAGAAAATTACAACTGTCAGTTGAAGAGGAAACTATTTTGTTTTCATAGTGCATGTCACAACAACAGATTGCTACCACCCCCATAGAATACCAAAAAGACCAGTCAGACTGGGTGTACTGAGCATAGGCCCAGCAAGATCCAGTCCCAGTTAGAAGTAATCAGGGAATTTGTCTCAGTCATCCCTCAGAAAGAAGTCTCCACCTGCACTAGTCTTTTTAAGCCCAGAGCAGACAGCAGCAAGGTGTTTGAGCAATAGACCTCACTATGCCCCTGACCTGCTTTGACCTCCTAACCTAACCTTGACTCTGGTGCTTAATGTTGCCTTGTGACTCCTGGCTTGTGTGCTTGCAACACAGGTGACCCATCCCATGACTGACATGCCCTAGTCCATTATACTGGGAGACCTGGTTCAATGGAATTTTGCAAAGAATAAGTGGCCAACAGCAGCCTAAGGACCTGAACACTCATCAGACTCACAGAAAGTTGTTCCACTGAATTTGTAGACTGTTAGACCCATTTATGCAGTCAGTTGTTACCAAGTCCAGCCCCATTGACTTCAGAAACTGGACCATGCCAGGTACTTACTTAGTATTGTATCTTTCCTATACATATTCTCTATCCCAAACTCTCCCTCTTTCTTGCCTTTCTCACTGTCACCTCTTGTAGTTTTAGCCCATTTGCCATTTCACTATTATTCTCCCCATGTTGCTATTATTCTCCCCATTCGTATCCTACGCACAGTTCCCTCCCTCTTCCTCACCACTGGGATCACCCATCCCCTCATCCAAACTCCATTATCCAGCCTACTGGGCAGTAAGTAGGCTTTGACAACGTTGCAGAGCTGTGAAGGTACAGTCTAGCTTCAGGGACCTTGGGGTTGATTAAGCAGTGGTTAGGAGTTCCCTTGTCCATATTGCTGAAGCCACCCCAGTTGTGTCACACCTTTGGGAATACTGGTACCATCTTCATGAGGATCTTGGTGTGGCTCTCAGCCCAAGGGGAGCTGGGTGAGTCAGCTGGAATCCTTGCATCCTAGAAAGACTGTCCAAAGTGGCTGACAATTCACACTGTTCCCTCTGCAGCTGCATGCCTCAAAGCTCTCCTGCTCAGTGCATTCTGGAGCTGAGGCTCAATGGTAGTGATATTCAGTGGGTGCATCTACATGTGTAATTAATGCACCTGAATTTTCCACACAGAAATTTCAGGAACATTAAACTGTGCCCCTGCATGCATCTGAACATATGCCTATCAGAAGCAAATTTGCTCCTGACAGGAGTATTTCAGTCTAGGGCTGCTCATGCCCTATTCTGCCCCACTGCAGCAGCCAGGGGGAGCTCCAGGCTCCCTTGGATGCCACCACTAGGCTGGCAGGAGGCATGGGGGCTGGTCCCAATCTCCGTAGGGTGGGGAATTGCTGTCCTGGCTGCTGAGCAGCGGCCCCCCAGCCACGTGGAGATCAAGACGCATCCCAGTCTTCACAGGGCAGGGAGAGCTGTCCTGGCTTCTGGGCTGCTATCTCCCAGCCACATGGAGATCAGGATGGGTCAGGTCCCAATCTCCACATGGCTGGCAGGCAGCATTCTGCTGAGCAGAGACAGATCTCCCTGCCTCAAGTGGCCCCCTGCTGACTGGGAAGTTTGCTCCCAGTCAGTGTCTATACATGCCCTTCAGCGCATTAGTTTAATGCGCTCATCTCTAGTACCTGTATCTACAGTTACTAGAAAATGGCACCTTAGACTAATCTACTCTGCAGAAATTGCTGTGCATGTGTAGACAGTGATGCTTTACTGCACATTAGATTAGTTTAATGCACAGTCAAGCATCTCATTTAGACACACCCATTGAGTACTGTTGAAGCAATAAGGAGATGCACAATAGGCAGCTAGTATGCAAGAAGGAGAGAGAAAAGGGCAAGAGTTGATGCCAAGTGCATCCTGGTTTAACCATGCAAACAGTGTAATAGCAAACAGCTGTCCAAGAAGGACTCTGAAATTTCAGCCTGGGTTGCTGCTGCAAAATAGCAGAGCAGTTCAGCATGCTAGGAAGGAAAATTAGATGAGGAGGTTAGGCTGCAAAGTTATTAAATCTTCTGGTGCAGAGTGGTTTGACAGTGATTTCACTCTGACCTATGAAATGGTCCCATCCTGTCCCAAGAAGGAGAAGATTGTTCCCAGTGATGCAGAAGGTATTTCCATTTGTTATGTTGAATGAAGCTAGGACCTTGGCTCTGTTTTAAGCAGCTTGAGTTGAGGAGAGGAGTGAATTTATCTAGCCTGGTCTGTATTTTGTTCTTATGATCACTGTCAAATCCAGGAGCCTGAAGAAATATTAATGGATACCCACACCACAGGTGTTTCTAGGTTTCACTTGAAAACTGTGCACAATGGATGTACTTGATGGTAAGAAGAGTGTTACTTAATAACAATAAAAAAAATCCCTACAGCTAATCCCATCACCACACTTCTCCTAACCCAGCTCTTTGTGCAGCATTTAGAGAGAAGTGGGAGACCTATTCTCATTTCCACCCAGGTCCCTTTACTATGCTCTGACAGGTTCATCTGATCTTACCATGGGCTTTAATTATGTTTATGTGGACTTTCAGGCTCCAGCTAGATGAGTATAAAAAGGACTTTGTGCAAATGAGAAAGGGGCTCAATTATCTCTGCATGTTTATTTGGAAGCTAATGATTTTTAGGTTCAAAACTGCCTCCACTGATTCCTTTTCCATGGCAGGTGGCAGGGAATTATTTCCCAAAAGTGGGAAAGTGTTTTCAAATGTGCTTAGCTATTGGCTTCATAGGAAAAACAGCTCTCAGGTCATTAGTCTCCTGCAGATCTCCTTTTTTGGAGCACTGTTGGGCAACAGCAGATACTGAACGATTGCAAGGAGTTTCCTTCTTTCTTGTATATGTACTTGCAATTGTTATCTACATTGAATTGAGCAGAAGATCCCACCCTTGTGAATCCCATTGTTGCTGCTTCTTGTTTTATTTTTGGCCGTGACCTTTCATACTCCACCAAGTCTGCAGCCCTTGAATCACAGACATAACTTTTGGAGCTTTCTTTGCAGCACTTTACACTTCCAGACACATCAACAACTAGAGCTGGATGCTGCCAGGTGCTGGGAATCCCTTAGATGAACTGAATACTTGTTGAATTCAAAGTCCACCAAAGTTAATGGAAAAAATCCCCTTAACTCTACTGAACTTTGGATCCTTTTTCAAAAAGCTGAGGGTGTTCTGTCCCAAACAAGTGTACAAATTCAATTCCTAACCATTGGGGTTTATGCCATGCTAGTGGCCCTAATTAATGGAGCAGGGTAGAGACTCCAGGACCTTTCTAAAGGATGGATTGCACGCTCAGATACAAGAAATGCAGCCTGCAGGTTTGATTGTCCCCTCATTCACCTTAGTGCAAAGCAAGAGAAACTCTGTTGAAACCTGTGAGTTACTTTGGTGCAAAACTGGTATAAGAGAGAAGTCAGGTCCACTCATTCAATGACTGACTCCATCTAAGGCAGCTGGCCATCCCTTCATCCCCCTAAACTCTGAGCACCTCAGAATATAATGGGCTTTTGCTCATGCACACTCCCATGAGGTAAGGAAATTCTATCCTCCCCTAAACTCTGAGGCACAGAAAGGTTATATGATATATCAAAGGTGAGATGATGTTGTTGCCCTGGTGGCAAAGGGAAGAATTCTTTTGGGTTTTACCTTTTATTGAACAAACTGCATGGTTGGGATGGACATAGGCAAACTTTTGGGTTTTACGGTATGCTTCTTCAGGCCTTCAGGAGAGAAGTAGGCACAGCAAAGCTTGAGATTACACAGGAAGTCTGTGGGGAAAAAAGAATGGGAAGTTGGGCCATGTCTATCCCAGGCTAATGCCCAACTCTGCACCATCTTTTCTCCTTAGTGTGGCATATGTTGACCGGAATCCTAGGAACTTGGGACTGGAAGGGGCTTCCTAGAGCTGCAAGCTCAGTGTCCTGCATTCACAGGCAATTATTTACCCAAGGATTCCCCAATATTGCCACTTCAAACCAAACTACAAAATGCAAAACCAAAAATGGCAAGGAGACCCTTATCTCATGCCATGTGTAAAAGTTGGGGAGATGAGTGCTTTTCCAGTTCCCTGCCCCTATAATGGCAGGGAAGTAGGTGGTTAATACATTCTCAGAAGACCCTACGAGAAGGAACATGCCGCACACTGCAGAGGAAGAAAAGACCCTCTAGTCTGCACCAGTCTGACCAAAGAGTAAAATTCCTTTCTGACTCTAAATATGGCAACTGATGTAACCCTGAGTGAAAAAACAAAACCCTCTAGCCAGGAAGCTTTGGGTTTCCTAAGTACCAGTAGGAGTATCAGTGCACCCATCTGCAAACCCTGCTGTTTCCCTGGAAACTTATATTGCAGCTCTGCAATTGCTTCTTGCTATGAGTCAGAGATGGATTCACAGTGTAATTTAATATTAAGACTAATACAAATAAGGTGGTGTCACTGTCTCACTTTAATACATAATACTTCATCGAATCACGGCCCATCATGATTACCAGGCAGGTGGTGGAAGCTCTTTAATTATCCAAAGATAGCAAGGAGTTCTTGGAATAAGAAATGACAAACCCAGAGGAGTAAGTAATGCCCTGTTGAAGTAAATTTAGAACTTGTGAAAAACAGCTTTGTGTCTGTCCTGGAGTGTGGAGCCCTCTGTTCACAGAAGAGATATCTCAGCCTAGCCTCTTTGAAGTCAATGGCAAATTGACTCCTGGATTTCACTCATTCTTGGCACTAGCTAGGTAAGCAGCCTTCCCTGTTTGGCTTCATTAATGGGGCTCTGGCCAAACATGAAGAATAATCCAGTTTCTGATGTCTCTGTCTCATGAAACTGTCGATAAGAGTGGCGGAAGATCTCTAGTGTTGGCTACTAGGAAGTGGGACAGCCCCTTTATATATAGTAGCACATAGCCATGAGCTGATGCACAACTTTCAGCCATAACCCACCTAACTGGGATGCAGCCTGGTCACTCAGGGTGGAGAGTATTTTGTACACTCAATTCTTGGAGCCTCAGCCTTTTCATCTACAAGTTCAAGGTCAAATTCCATGTTGAGGCAGAAAGCTTCAGAAGGGAAGAGTGGTCCACTGGTTCAGGCACTAGGCCAAGATTTAGGAGATATGGATTCATGTTTATTCTCTGCCACAGACTTCCGATGGGAGCTTGCTTGGTTTCTTTATCCTGTCAGATCCTTCCCTGTCAAATGGGGAGAATAGCATTTCTTTACCTCAGTGGGATGCTTAGACATTCAAGGTTGGAAAATGCAGTATCTTTGCAGCACTGTAGTAATGGGCCCCCAAATAAGTAACAAAGGCATACAAACCACTGTCCACCTTTCCATTTTGTACAAACTTGTGGCCAGATTCTGCCCCACCTATTAGTTGTCTATGTGAACATCGGCACCAAAATGTGATCTTATGCCACCCTGCTCAAGTCCCTTAAATGCCATTAATGCATATGGTGGGTGGGTGCATCCTCCTCCAACTCACTCCTTTTTTAGTAAGATGACACATTAACAGCTTCTCAGGAACTCAGGCAGGGTGCACTGAGATCACATGTCAACCACAAAGTCCATTTAAATGCCTAACAGGTGGAATAGGGTCTGGTCCTTGACTACATGGCATTGAATCTCATTCGGGAGCTGGCTGATTTTTTGATATCTTCTCATGTAGGACTGTCCAACTCATTGTCCCCTCACACTGCACTGTGCCAGTGCTCTTGCACACCGTTCTGTGCTATGCCATGTGCCCCCCCCACCCCACCACCACTATACCATGTTGTTACTCCCATGTGGGGTCTTCAGTTTCCCCCAAGCTGCCCAGCCATGGGGTCCCTCAGCCCCGCAGCTATGCCACACCACCCCTCTGAGAACAGAAGCAGCAGCTGAATAGGAGGAGTGGCACCCAGAATGGGAGCTCCAGGGCCCCCAGCTTAATTCTTGGGGGTCAAATGCTGCCTGTAGGCCACCAGTTGGCCACTCCTATTCTATTGTATATAAAATAGCACCTAAGCATGGAAAGGTCTTATCTGGTAGTAATGTTCTATTGAACCAATATCTGAGAAACTCTGGGTGTAGGGGTCAAGACAGACTTCTCTACTGGTGCATCAGCTCTTCAGCCTTGATGTAAGCACATACTAAATGCACCTCTGCAAACTGTGTATTCTACAGTTTCTGGTAAATTTATTTCCAGTTTCATTTGCCATTAGATCATTATAAAACGCAATGTGCAGCGTACATATAAAAAGGCAGAAGGGCCACATCAGCAAGCAGTTTTGTGCATGTGTGTGTATTCAGGGGTTACATCTCTTTTCTGGACAGCAGTGTTATCTCATTGGTGCTCTTCATCTGTAGAGAGAGGTAATCAGAGGACCCCGAGATATTACCTTAAACAGGTTTACTCAGTAAGGAAGTACTGTGATACTTGGTTTTTGAAGTTTATTTTTTGTTATTCTGTTCTCTTTCACAGATTTTTAATGCCCAAGTTACAATTTGAGTTTCAGATTTGAGCAAACCTAAAAAAAAGTGAGAAATAAGAATGAGCTGAAACTACCAAGTTCGGTTTGGCCTAGTGTAGAAAAAATGAGGCATTTCATGTGATTTCCAGCCAAAACCAAAAGACTGGCAGACCTGCTCCCTGTTTGACCTTTGAAATTAAGTATGGGCCCAGGTCAGATTTCAGCATTGCCTATCACATGTTTGTTGGCATTACAAGCTGGCTTACAGGAATCTGTGTTTTTTGAAAGCATGTATCATGGTGTCAAATCAAGTTACCTCTTCCCAAATAGCTGGTGGAAAAAATATACCTATCATTTCACATAGATATTTTAATTTTCTGCTTGGATTGGCTGAGCAGCTATGATTTTTCATCTATGGCCTGTTGATTATATTTGCATGAGGCCATTAAGGACCACTAATGATGTTTATTGCCAGTACAGCTGCCATTTATATTTGTGGGGCATAAGTAAAATCAAACATGTCTAAGATTACTAATTATTACTACCAGTGCAATTAACGAGACTGAATCAGTTGGGTTGATGATTTCCCAGTGTTCTTTAGAAACTGCATTTCCAAGTAAAGTAGAACGAGTAGAACAATGTTAATCAGAAAAAAACACGTTGTTTCCACTGAATATTACAACTGTTATGTGGCAATTAAATACAGATGGTTATCCAACTAAGCATTGTCTCTGACAGCTATCAACCTTCTGGATGTAACTTAAGAAGTTTTGTATCTAAGCCTGTAGGTCAAGGAGGGTTTCAGGGTAGGGGCTTTTGCCTAATGAAATGGTGCAGCATCTTAACAGTATTTTCTTCTCTGTTGGCAGAGCCGGCCTTCTCCTATCCAGATAAGACATTTAGTATGCAATGGTGTATGGGTCCAAGGCTCCCCAGAGCCATGCATGAAGAATATGTTCCTGTGACGTTGTTCCTCAGCACAGTGGACAGGCATGGATGGGGCCATTAGATTCACAGCTAGGTAGTTATTTCCATCTTTCATCCTATCCAAGGAAGAAATTACATTTCCTTTCTTCCCTTCAAGGGAGCACAGCTCAGTACTGTGGGGTGCTACCTCTACAGTCTGAACCCTCTGACAGAATGATTTCAATCCACCAATAGTTCAACTTTGGTCCCTGATCCAAAACCCACAGAAATGAATAGAAATCTACCCACTGGGCTTGGGACCTCTAGGGCTTCGCCACACATAGAACTTGCCTGCTGTTTTAAAGAGAATCATTTCTAAATCTGAAACAGTGTAGCCTCACAGTGTGGACTCTGTTAACTTTGTTGAAGAGAAATGAAAGTTGGCGACTCAGCTCTATTTGCTTTGTCAGAGCATCAGGAGTAGAGCAGTTGACACCGGTTTCCACTGGTCCCAGGGCTTTTCCTGGAGAAGAGTCATTCCTATGTGAGACAAGTCCAACCAGGCCAGCTGGAAGCCATTCAAGTAAAAGCTGATTTGGGTGATTTGCACTCCTGAAATTGAAGGGGAGGTCAGGTAGCCTGCTGTAAGGGCCAAGCTGTACTGTGATAGGATTCGTTTGCTATACAACATATTTTGATCATTTAATTAAGCACTTTCTGCAATTGCACAGGCAAACAACTCATTCAGGGTGGTTTGGCCTGCTGCTGCCCACTTTGCAAGCACAGCTGTGGAGTTTGGATTTGGTATCCTCTCTCCTCATCCCAGGCCACTTCATCCCACCACTAGCAAATGGCTTGAATACCCCTCAGTTCAGCAGAGGAATGGCCTATGACTGAGCATTCGCTGTGAGATGTTTTCAGCTCCCAAGCAAGTTTCTTTGCCCTCCCCGCTTCTCTTCAAGCCTCACACTCACTCATGTCCCTCTGGTGTGGGATGACATTAGTCCATTGTCCTACAGAAAGTGCTGTAGGACAATAGTGCTCAATCTTTTGGCCCTGCAAGCCAGAGGAGGGGTGCAGGGTTGGTCCATGGGACAAATTGGACCCTGCATGCCAGGATAGGGCCCTGCACTGCCTCCTCCCAGTCCCTCATACTGGGATTGGGCTCTGGGATAGCCCTATGCCTCCTCTGCCTAGTCTCACATGCTGGGGCTGGGCCTCAGGGTCCCACCCCATCCCCTGTCCCTGTGTCCTGGCTTTGGGCAAGGTGCTGCCCTGCATACCCCATCTAGAAGGCAGGGCCATGGATACATGGGGAGCTATACTGGCCAGATGACACAGCACCAGAGGCCAGAACTGGCCTGCAGGCTGGGGGTTGAGCACCCCTGCTGTAGGAAATGTTGGCAGCAGGAAATGCTGACAAGTCAGTCTTTGTCTGGGCTGCTGTGAAAGTGGGTTTGGGGTCTGAATAAGGCAGAGAGGTTTTTCATTATGTTCCCAACTGAATCCTGCTGATTATTAAAAGGTAAAGTGATATTTAATTTTAGTTTTGCTCTTGTCATTTGCATCACTGGTGGTAACACTGTGGATAACCCCCCACTCCCTTTTTTATTTTGGGTTAAGTCCAAATAAGGTATACCTTTTATGTGAGAAGCTATAAGCTCAACTGGTTTGAAAATCTGACCGACAGTCTCCATCTGAAATCATTCCTGTCCATGATGTTGGCCAATAGTTATTTGGCTTTTCTCACCATTAAATCCTTTTGTATTAGGAGGCCTGTCACAGATTTGCAGGCTACGAGGCATAGAGCTGGGAAATCAGCTCCCATGGGGAACTGCTTCCAGCTTTTAAGGTTTTTGCCTACACTCCTAGGACTGAGTCCCATGAATCAGAGGTAGCATGAAAAAAAGATTCATGGGGGTGTATCCTGCCTCAGATGATTAGAGAGATGGACACTGTGTGCGCTTTGCAAATCTCAGGACATAAAAATGCTCGTAAATTGCCATTGATGGCCAGTAATATGCTAGTCAATATGGAAAAGCATTTAGAAACCTGAGCTCAGCCTCCATCTGTGCAGCACAAATGCAGCATGTTCAGCTTCACTGCGTGCTCCTGCACAAATCAGATTGGCTGGGAGTGGGGGCAGGGTGAGGGAGTGCAAAGGCAGAAATAATACTGTATTGAATAGCTATGATAGCAGCGCCTGCCACAAAACACCCTATTGCCTTCTCTGTTGGGAACCATTCTGGTGCCCTGCATCTGTTGGGGATGGCTGGCCCAGTGGAGAGGCCTTTCATTTACAATTATTGCTAGTAGGTTGAAGGCAGCAGCAGAAAGTGGGGCATGTGTCTGATGCTCTTAGGTCCTTATTTCATGACAGTGCACTATCTCCAGCACAAACCCACCCACACACACACATACTTCATACACAGCTCTACACTTTCTTTTAAGAAGTGGATTCTTTATAGAGTCAACTACCTATATATTTTTTGCTTGCAGTCAGCAGGGTGGAAAGAGCCTGAATCTGGAATTTGCGTGAAAGAGCTATTTACCTTGTACAGTGGAAGAGCATTCCAGGAATGATGTAGACAAACTTTGCCTGTAATGCCTCAAAGCCAACCAGATTAAACATGCAGAGGAGGACAAACACACAGATTGGAGAGGGGAGTACAGGAGGTGAGGTGAGACACTTAGCCTCTCAGAAGTCATAGCTGCAACTCAGAAACTCACACCCCCCAAGCCCTATCAGGTGAGCCTACCTTAGAATTACCCACAGTTCCCACTGGCAGCAAGGTTTCATTCCTTTATTTTTGCTTTTACAGTTGCTTCCAGATGCGTTGTGTGTGACTGATGCCAGGAGTGAGTTAGGGTCTGAAGTGGTAGGCTAATCAAACATAGACTTTGAGTCTGTCTGTTCCATGTGCACACAGTTCTTGGTAGAGTGTGCTGTGGTGTCTCATTGCCCTGAATGGAGCTGTTATGAGAGACTGTGCTTGGGACAGCTTGAGAACAAATAGGAAGAGGCCACCTTTCACTGAAAGGCATCTTGCTAGTCACTCTGTCTAATTGTTAAGCAATGTAAAACCTTCACAGTGACTGCAATGAACAGCTGACCATGCAAAGCAAGATGCCATACTGTTCTTGACAAAGGCTGGAAATAGATGTCTCCTTTAGGCTGCCATAAAAAAATTTATGATGGCACAGAGGCCAAGCAAATGGACATCCATGCCCTTGTTGCACCACAAATGCCCCAAATTTATGGCTACAGCATAGGCGTTATTATTTGTGCCTCTTCATGGCAGCAAATGACTTGGTTTATGGCAGGACAGCACAGTCAGCCCATAACTGCCCATGCCCTCCAGCCAGCAAGGGCAGGCACTCTTAGGGCTTCAGTGGCCCCAGGGATTGGGAATTCTCAGAGCACACAGGATCGGGCCCCTGACATCCTAGGAGCATGTGTCTGGGTTCCCCCATTGGGGATTTCTCAAGCACCTGTCAACACTCCAGTGTGGTCCTGGGGCTGGGGCTGAGAATCAACTCATTGATGGCCTCAGCCCCAGGACCCCACACAAATATCAAATTCACTCTGGTGGAGTCATAGGGCTGAGATCACCAATCAGCTGATCGTCCATCCAGCCCTGGACCATATCAGAGTGTAGAACTTGCCCCAGTGTGATCCTCAGACTGGTAGTCTCAGCCCTGGGACTGCCAATCAACTGATTGGGAGTCTCGGGCCCAGGACCACACCAAAACGGGTTTGACATTTCTGTGAGGTCCCAGAGCTGGGGCCATCGATGAGCTGATTCTCAGCCCCAGACCTGGGGACCACACTGGAGTGCTGAATGGGTACTTGAGGAAGCCCCAGTGGGGGACCCCAGACAGGTGCTTCCTTGGGTCTCAGGGCTCTGATCCTGTGTGCTCTGAGAGTTCTCATTCCCTGGGGCCACTAAAGCCCTAAGCGTGCTTGCCCAGAGTGGCTGGAGAGAGTGGGCAGGTTTGGGCTGCCTGTGCTCTCCTGCCATAAACCAGTCATCTGTCAAGAGACACACCTGAAAGATTCCCCAGGCACATCTCTGTAAGCAGGGAACCTTAGCTTTTCCTGTTTACAGAGATGAGCCCTAGAGATTCATTTGGCAATGTCTGTTTATACCAAAAGTGAAGGCTGTTGAGCCAGTGAATGTCAAGCAAACCATTCAGAGAACCCTGCCTAGCACCTACCTCTACATAGCTTCTAGCATTATTCAGTTAGCTTCACAAGGGACTTTTGCACAGGAGGCAGTGTTATCCCTGCTTTACACAGGGGCTACAAACAGATGTTCTTTTCTTCCACAAGAAACTATTTTATCCTAGGACAAAGTGCCACCATTCAGATCATTTTAATCTGGGACAAACCCTAAAATGGTTCATGGGATAAGAAGTCCTAACAGTTTATCCTGGAACATTACAAAGTGTGTCTAAACAGTCATCCTGGGATTGCATCATAGACTCAGTGGCAGAAAGGCAGCACTGCTTTCAGCTGCTCATTAAACCCTAATAAGGGTAATGTGTGTACACACCAATCCCAGGACTTCTCTGTCCTGGGACAAACATAGGTACAATTTGTCCGAGGACAAATGCAACATCTATTCCTAGCCAGAGGCGTACATGATTCTCTAGGCACTTACACATGCAGAGGAAGAGTCAGAAACAGAACCCGATCACATGGTTTCCAGTCCTGTTGCCCATGTCCTGCTGTTGTACTAGGCAGCACACAAAGGACTGATCCAAAGTCCTCTAAAACTAAAACCCAGGGCTGATACAGCCTGGGCTAACAAAACATGTCTCTCTAGTTAGGGCAGTGAGACATGCATGCCTGTGCATGGGACTTTGTAGGGAGCCTGTCGCATGATCGTAATTAATGGCTAGCTGAAGTCTTCCTTGAGAATGCTGGCACAAAGCTGCCAATGCAGCATCCAGTATAGTGAAATCATCATCCCATGATCAGTACAAAATTCTGAGTGGTGTTTGTGCTAAAGCTGTGGCCAATTAAAGAGATACTAGAGCTTTCCTTGAATGAGGCCCAAAGGTCTCCAGCCTTCATTAGGAATACATGCTGCCAAATAACAATTACTCTATCACAGGCCATCAGGGTGGAAATGTCTTCCATGGGGCAACATTAGCATCCCCATTTAAAGGAATATTCCCAATGAGACAGGGGTGAGTACTCTGAAATTCAGTGTAGGTGGTTGGTGGCTGTTTATTGATCTGGGAAAGGTGTTAGCACTAATTGCTTTGAGCTCTGTCTTTAATCTCTTGACACCATTGGCCAAGAATTTCTGCCCCTTGGCATTAAAAAATGAGTATTAGCTCCTAGTACCTGCAAATCTGTACTCTATGTGTCAAGGGGATAATAGAGGGACAGGATTAGAAGGCTGACTTTCAAAGCGCAAAATTTCGAGCCAGAGTTTACCACTGATCGACCTGCACTAGAAAAGCAAGGGAAGATAAGGGGGAGAAGGAAAAGGACTGGAAAAAATCATACTGAAAAGGGTAGGAGGGGCATGCACACAGACAGGGGATATACTTACAGTGTTTTATACACTGACAGCCAATACCTGCATCCTCTAGGAAGTTGGGCACATTTACACACCTGCCCAGCTTGATAAACCCATGAGCTGAAGCAGCAGGCACCAGCATCCCCATATAAAGAGACTATCAGACAAAAAGCCACAACTGGCAGTGGCAGTTCCACAGTGACTTGTCATGTTTACCTGAACTGAATAGACTCTTGGGTCAGGAATTTGAATGCAGCAGACGAAACAAGAACCTGCTTGTGGCAGCCACTTTTTCTGCCCATCTCCAAGCTGGCGGCTGCTCTAAACTGCTCCAGCTGACAGTGGCTTCAAATGAAATATGCTTCATTTAGAAATCTCCAGTCTCCCTGCCCACCATCTTGCAAGGGGCTGTTCTCTACCTAGGGATTGCTACTCCCTTTCTGAACTTCTATGGCCCTTCTTCATTCCATCTGTGTGGAGCTGTAGGGAGGGAGGCTATTACAGCTGCTCTTAATATCATGGTACTCCTTAGTGCAAACTTAATCCAGCCAGGAGGATAGAAGCAATTAGTACTCTCTTAGTGGCCTGTAAACAGTGCACAGGGAGCAGTGTGAGGCTGCAAGCATGGTCTGCTGATTTTCTGAGGAATCCAAAATGATCAAGTTGCTCCTTTTCTCTTCATGCTCCAGTACCCTGTCTGTCACAAACAGCTCTGACAGGTTTGAGTGATTTCTTGTCTGCAGTCCAGCTTGAATGGCTAACTACGTTGCCACAAACGTTTAATTGCACTGTAAGTGTACAGCACCCCACATGGCACCAGCCAGCCCTTTTTGAGCTGGAATATGTAGCTGGCTGCAAAAACATAGTTAAGGTGCCACATCTGCCGTGGTCCCTTCCAGATGGGAGATGTGGGAGCTGGGTTTCTGCACCAGTTTGAAGGAAAGGTTTAGTCAGGAAGAGCATGGCAGAGCAGCATATCCTATGGCGGGGAACACCCATCTTGTAGGTAGTACATTGGAGTGAGACTCAGAGGATGTCTACACTGCATGCCAAGGTGGGACTGCAACTTGTGGAGACACCTGTAAGCCAAGTCAGTTGCTAAAAGCAGTGTAGGTGTTGCGGCACAGGCATCAGGCGATGCTTATATGGGCTTGCAGGAGGGCTTGTTAGCCCATGCTTAGCTCTATGCTGCTGCAGTGAGACCACTCCTGGTACACAAATTAGTCTGAATCTATCTCAGATGTCACACGCACTGCAATCATACCCTGGGACTGAAGTGTCAGCATACCACTAGCAGTCATAGAATCATAGAAAATGAGGGTTGGAAGGGACCTCAGGAGGTCATCTAGTCCAATCCCCTGCTCAAAGCAGGACCATCCCCAGCTAAATCATCCCAGCCAGGAAGCAGTCTTGGGTCTACTTCCTGGCTTTGCCACAAAGTCTAGGCAATCTGGGATACCTTGTTTAGTCTCTGTGCACCTCCAAGTTCCCCATCCATATAATGGGGATAATATTCCCCTCTTTATCTATTTAAAGTGCAAGCTTGTTGGGGCAGGAACTTTCTGACTATATGAATGTACAGCACCTAGCACAATGGAGCAAATCTCAGGTAGAGCTTCTAGGTTTTACAGTCATACAAAAAATAGTAATAGTTGGAAGCATGGGTTGGTTGGAAGGGGAGAGGTAGTGCTCATTGTTTCATTTGGACAGTAGTCCAGACAAAGCATTGAGTCCTAGCGGTTTGCCTATGCCTGCTGTTTTCCTGAGCTGACACCATGGAAAATGTATCAGGTTTCCCTCTGCAGAAGTGATTCACACCTAGAAAGTCTCAGAATGGGACCAAGCTAAGATAACAAGTCAGATCCCTCCTTTCATGCTTCCCTGAGTAAAGTGTTAGTGCTTTGCTCCTGCAGGGAATCCAGAATTCAGTGAAAAAAGCAAAAAGAAAAAATCACCAGAGGAAGAGAGGACAGAATGCAGGGAAAAAGAAAGCAAAGTAAAAAAAATGGGAGATATAATGTATTTTAAAAGCAATATGTTAATTATCCTGATTTTAGAGCATCGTCTAATTCCCAGACTTTCAAAGGAAAGCGGATTGGTGACAGTCATGGGGCTTATCTACACGTGCTATTAAAGTGAAGCAATAAACTCCAGCACACATTATACCAGTTTATCGCTCTCGGGCTCCACATTTACATGTGCATGTGTGACCACAGCATGTTGAGCTGGGTCAGAGCAGCCCCAACTGGCAGAGGGCCCAGAGGACCAGCCTGCCAGCCCAGAGCTGCTGCAACCCATCTTAAAGTACTGTAGAGGGGCTGGCTGGGTTATGAGGGTGCTCCAGTGAAGGGCTAGCTGGCAGGCAGCTTCATCACTGAAGTACCCTCGTGCCCCAGTCAGCTCTGTCAGCATCTACATGTGCAGTGCTGCAGAGTTAATTAATTTCCTGCTGCCTAATAAGACTGCATGTGTATACATGAGACATTTACTGCAGAGCTAATTACTCTACTTTGTAGTAAATCTCTCATGAGATGTGCCAAGGAAGTATGGAAATACTGCCCAGGGACCTATCAAACCTACCACAGGAACTCGGGCAACTGAGCTATTGACTTAGATGGCACTAATGTAATTGGCCAATGTCAACAAGGAAAGGATAGGAAATGTGAATCCTCCATTGAAGTATTTTTTTTGGCCCAGACTATTTTACTCCCGGAAAAATTAGGGTAAATCTACATCATTATAAGTTACACTGAGGTAGGTACAAAGTCAAAAGACCCTCTGAAAGCTCGTTGGTTGGGAAGAGCTCCAATGAGCCTGAGGCACTGGCTTATCCTACAAGTCATTTGAGGTTCTGTCATCCTATAGGTCTTCAGTGGCTTCTCAGGAGGAGGGTGGACCTCACACAGTCTGTAGGATGGGACAACTCCCCCACAGTCCCAGTGAGGTTGTCAGGACCTCTTATGAGCCATTTGGCTTGAATATTATTGTTCTTCTCAATTGATGAGCTTCCTTAGTCATTGATTCATGCTCTAAAATCTGCCTTAACAACATGGGTTAACACGGAGGTTTCCAGCATTCCTGTTCTGTGCTTCACAAATACCAGCCACACTCATGTCCTGAGCCATACCTTCAAGTTCAGATATTAATTTTTTTTTGTAATTGAAGGAGAATTAACTAGACCTTGCTTCTCTCTCTCTCTCTGTCTCTCGTCTCTTTGTTCATTTTCCCCCACAAAGAGAAAAAAAACATTAGCAGGACTTTGGAACTCCACTGAGCTCTATTTTTAGACAGTCATAACTCAAAAAACCCTCAGCTGATTCACTTTAAATTCTGTAGAGAAATTCTCCCTCTGTATCTGATCTAACCTATGCATTTTGGAACTAATGTGGCTTTCTCTGTGGATTTTGAGCAACAATTATGTTTAAAATAGAAACTCAGGTGCGACCTTAACTCCTTTTGCTTGCATCTAAAACTTACACAGACAGCGTAGTTTTATATATATTCATATCTCTGTCTGTCTGTCTGTCTGTCTGTCTATCTTTGTATAGCAGAATTGCAGTCTCATTTTGCTACAGTATAAGCAAGTTCCTATCATGAAGAGCTTATGGTAGAACTATTATCCAGAAATATCCATTAGTTAATAAAAACCTTATAGACCGGGGTTCACCAACGGGTGAGGGAGGTCTTCTGCATCTTGAACCACTATATTTCTTGTACATAGGGAGGATACTATAACTGGCTGATGTGTGTTTTGGGTTGTTACTGGTGCCTAAATTACAGGGCTCGGCATGTTCCAAGGAGGGAGCTCTTTGGTTCATACTGTCTCAGTTTGTCTGTCTAGCACTGAAGGTCACCACTTCAATGTCATATGTGCCAGCCAAGAGGATGGTTATCACCTGTTTGGAGCTTGTCTGGGATTGGACACTCAGGACTCCTCTCACAGCTGAAGCTACCATGTAACCCAGTGGCAAGTGTGTTTTGCCAAGCCCCCTTTGTGCTGAGCAGAAGGTTGAGACAACATTGAAACAAAATGAATACTTGGTCGTAGTTCTGTCCAGAGTTTGCTTTTACTGGTATGACGCATTCCTCTTCTACCACAGCTGCGGCTGGCAAGCCAGTCAGTTGACCAGTCAAATATTGTCTGTTGACCGATCAATTCCCTGCATATTTTTTGACTGCTCAAAGATTGTAGCCATTTTAGAAAAAAAAAAACTACATTTTTTGTAGTTTGCTTGACAGAAATGATTTTTTTGTTTTTTGACACATTTCTAAATGAAAAAATTGTGCTTTTTCTGTGTATTATTTGGAATTATTGGCAATTTTTTTACAATTTTTGACTGATATTTGACCAGTCAATTGACTGAATTTTACTTGATCAGTCAAATACCCAACCCCAGCCATAGGTGTAACTGAAGAAGGCTCAGTTGTGTAAGATTTCTAGGTACTTCTTGACTGCTGTGAAACTAAGGCAGTGGATCTTGATCCATCGGTAGATCTTGGAGTCTCTTGCGGTAGATCTCAGAGCATCCTGGAGTCGATCTGAGGCCGGGGTGGGGAGCTGAGTGCTCACGTGCATGCACACACATGCCTCAGCCCAGCAAGTCAGTCCATGGGAGAGGGAAGGTGCAGGGGCTAAATCAAGGCCCCCAGGGTGAGGGACAGTGCCGCAGGAGCAGGGGTAAATTCAGTGGAGCCCCAGCCAGGTGGGACTTACCTGCTGGGGAGGCACACCCCCAAATAATTTTTTCTCCCTCTGCCTCGATCTGCCCCCCCTCACTACTAAAGAGTTACCTGCTGGGAGTGGGGGCAGGGGTGGCAGCAGCACACAGTAGATCTTGGGTCACTTTTAAATGCCAAAGGTGATCTCCTACTTAAAAAGGCTGGAGACCACTGCTCTAAGGCAAGACCAGGGCATTAAAGGTCTTGACAGCAATGACAACTAGTTCAAGCTGAGTTTTATCTGGTAGTAGTGCCATCCTGCCTTGCTAATTAATTCCTTTTGCCTCTGTGTGCCTTGGCCCAAGTTCTGTTCCACGCACCTACGTGGACTTAGGTGCCTAAGTGTGATTCAGTTTCATGTATTTAAGTCATTAACATCCATTAACACAACTACTTTTGTAACACGCTGTCATCTGATCCTTAAGACTGAATCACAAAAAAGCAGTAAGGAGGAGACCCGCCCATCTTTTTTTCATGAACTGAATTTAAGCTAGGTGGAATAGAATTGCACTTAGGTACCTAAGTCCTCTTAGGTGCCTTGTAGACTGAAAATAATCTACCCTTTTATTTGTCCATCTTTCCTTTACTGTGGTGTTCTTGCCAATGACTGAACAGTCTAAAATCTACATTTTAGATTGTTGAAAAAAGGGCATTTTCTATTTTCAATAGCTTTTTTCCCCTCTCCACATTAATGTTATCCTTAGTATCGGTGTCACTCACCTTAGATGTCTTCACCCTGGGACACCCTGCGGTGCTAGATAAGGGCAGCAAGTTCACTTGGAATCAATCCCAGAGGACAGCTTGTCCGTACAGGGTCAACCGACAACTCAATGCTTATACTGCCTTGGTTACCATGGTAGCAGCACATAACCTAAGTGCAACCCCCAAAATTAATTGTTGTGTTTTAGATATATATAATGTGTAAGGCAGACAGTGTAAAGTGTTTAAAAAAGAAACATCCTTTCATGTTTTCCACAGTAAGTCTTTAGGGATTTACCCTAAAGAGAAGGTGGAGGTGGTATTTTTTAACAGAAACATCTACAGTGTAATAACTACAATTTAGGTGAATCCTCTAATGAAACACTTTATAACTCAGAGGAATATGGAGGCAAATTCTCATCTCCATCCCAGTGTTAAAAAAAGAGGCTGAGTTCAGCCCAATTGGGCCAACTGAGGCAAGTTTCAGGCAGGTGGTACCTATACCACTGTGACTTATTCCAGTAGAGACTTACTTCTGATTCTTTCAGGGTAATTCTTCACTAGATTGAGCATATTTACTTCAGTTTAGGAGATTGCATCATCTGTCCTCTATTCTTTTATAACAGTACAATGCCAGTATAAACCTGTTGGGTTTCCAGGCCTTAGGGAAGAATCTGAAGAGCATGAGATTGCAAAGAGGTGCATGCTGGTGGACCTCACCCCAAGCAAATCGTTACTGCTGATGATGATCAACAAGTCAGAGAGAAGCCAACTTGACTTTCAGATTCCAGGCCAAGTTAGAACTGTGGGCACTTGTACATGTGATGGGGGTTTAAGCCCCAAGGTTTAATTCTATGCCTCCTAAATTGAAATGGTGGGTTTTTAATTGAAACCCACCATTTCAATTTTTCCATCACATTACAGTGAGGGGCCCAATCCTTTTTTTTTTTTGTCAGAGCTGGAGCCTGCCCATGGCCGAAGGGTGAGCTGCCAGTGGTCTGAGCAGCCCCTGAGCTGTAGGGGCTCCAGTCCTTCCCTACATGGTGGTGGTACACCCCAGGTCCACCTGGGTGGGCTGCTAGTGGGCCGGGTGCTACCGCAGCTCAGAGGTAGCACCTGGCCCAATCCAACCATTCCCCAAGCCCACCTGGGGCACAGCATCTGGCAGGTTTCCAGCAGGCGGACTCAGGGAACACTTGGATCAAGCCAGGTGCTGCCTCCAAGCAAGAGAAGCACCTGGCCCACTAACAGCCTGCCTGGGTGGCCCTGTGGGGGGGGCACCACTGCTACGGAGGGAAGGACCAGGGTCCCCTGCAGCTCAGGGGCCCCTCAACCCCCCAGCAGCTTGCCCCCCAGTTGCATGCAGGCTCCACCAAAAAAAAAAAAGGGATCAGGCCCCTCGCTGTTCTACCTTCAGCAAGCATCTGCTGAAGGCAGAAGCAGCAAGGGGCCCGATCCTTTTTTCAGTGGAGCCTGCCAGCCTCTCCTGTGGCCGGGAGGGGCAGGCCGAGCAGCCTCTGAACTCTGGGGGACCCCAGTCTTTCCCTCCCCAGTGTCAGTGCCCCCCGGGCCTGCCCAGGTAGGCTGCTAGCGGACCAAGTGCTGCCCCAGCTCAGAGGCAGCACCCAGCCTGATCCAACTCTTCCCCGACCCTGAGCTGGGGCAGCACCCAGCCTGCTAGCAGCCCACCCGGGCAGCCCCATGAGGCATTGCTACTGTGGCAAGAAGGACCAGAACCCCCCACAGCTGGGGGCGAGCTGACAGCTGCAGTTGTAGTTTAGTTTGCAACAGTGCAAAGTCATTTAAAACCCCCAAAAGTCTTGCACACGTACATTCTGATGCCATTTAGCCACACAAAGTGACATTTTTGTCATGTGTATGTGTTAATGGTGTCACATGTACAAGCACCCTGTCAGTGTATATAGCAATACACAATAAACATCTGTGTATCTGTTGACATGGCATACTGCACTACTGCAGAATAAACCCATTATACTAACGAAGTGATAGTGTAAGTGGGAGGGAGTGTCCAGGGTTATAGACCTGGACATCACTTTAAGGGAGGGGGAGGGGCAAAAGTAGCCACTGCCACAGCTGGCAATTGCCTGCTCCATTACTGGTGGCAGCATGGCAGCTGGTACTGCCTGATATACCATTGCTGCTCAGGGTATGGGGCATGGAGCCAGCCTGTTACACCTCTGCTAGAAAGAGTGCTTATTAAGTAAAAGTTTCAGGCAGACAGTAGACTTCTTTATTCAGGAAACTGCAGAAATGCAGCTACATACAGATGTAATATTAATGCCTAGATTGGTAAATTATGCAGCTCCCACTGTACCCACAAAGGGTACATCCAGGTGTTACATTTAGATCAACCTAACCAGGGGTAAGTTGAACAAAATGCCCAATCATAGTTTCTAGGGGTCGGGAGGGACCCGAACAGATCATCAAATCCACCCCCTGCCCTGGGCTAGACGAAGAGGAGGCTAGACAAACACCTTGCTGGGGTCGTTTGACCGCAGTACTTTTTCCTGCCATGGCAGGGGGGCAGACTTGATGATCTGCTCAGGTCCCTTCCACCCCTACAAACTATGAAAATATGAGTGCTGGGATCATAATACCCCAGCCAGATATCTATCCAACCTCCTCTTGAAGACCCCCAAGGTAAGGGAGAGCACTACCTCCCTTGGGAGACAATTCTAGAGCCTGGCAGCCATGCCCCTAAAGTAATGCCTCCTGATATCAGGCCTGAACCTACTCTCAATCAATTTGTGGATGTTATTCCTCGTTATCCCAGATGGTGCCTGGGGGTGTTCAGAGGATTTAATGAGTTCAGAGGAATTAATTTGACCACAAAATAGCATGCCTGCCTGATCTAAGTTAGTGCACCTCAAGAGGTGCACTAACTTAGATCAAGAAAGGGTTAACCTAGTTTTGGAAAGGGTTAACCAAATCTCATGAATGCCTGCACACGTTTGAAGCACAGCTCCAGGGTTGGGAAAATCCAGCTTCTTGCCCCAGCCCCAGGGTGATGCTGTTCCCATCCCCCGGACTGACTGAGCTAACCAGTCAACACTCCTCTGTGGATCCACTAACCCTCCCTTGCAGACCTGCCAGCCTCTACCCCAACCCTGAGTTACATCAGGCTCCCTGTGCAGCTCCAGGCACCAACTCCTGGCCGTACACACCACTCCTGGTCTACATTTAAGCAGCTTACAGTAAACCATGTGAACATACACTGGGTGAGGCAACTGGCTATATATATCCTAAGGCACACAGGACACAGTGCAGCATTAAAGGAAACTGGAGCAGAACGGAACATAATTTTATAAATGCTTATAAAACTGAAAGCATAAAATCAGATGAGAAAGGTCCAATATACAAGATGAAGGCTCTTACCCATGCAGCAGAATATGGGTTTAGAAATTTCACTTTAGGAACTCATGCTTGAAAAATCCCATCATAATATACATTCCCAACACTGAAGCAGCAGTAGGTCTTCAGCTGGTCCAAATCCAACCTGACTCAGGGATTTTATGGTTCTAAGTCTCATCTAAGCTTTTTACACTGCTCTGACAGTGTGAAGGGGCCTTGTGAATGGGTATGTATTACAGTTGTGCCCAAAAGGCCACAGTATAGGGAAACCTTAAAAGAAATAAGAAATGAACATTAAGTCTTTTTGAAATATTTGTCTTGCTAGCATCCTGGAAAACATCAATGCTGAAAGGGTTACCAGTAGAAAATCCTGGGAAACTGTTTTATTGTGCAACAAGAACCTTTATATCAATACCATAGAATGAAAATGAAGCTGCCTTTGGTTTAATTTAATTCATGCACGAACATGACTGGAGAACACAGAGGGAAAACACATGTACAAAGGGAGAGCCACAGTCTCTGCTAGTGTAATTTGACCAACTTCCATTCATGTCGGAAGAGCTGCTCTGATTTACACCCATCAAGAATCTGGCCCAGAATATCTGTAGAGCATTCTAGAAATGGAAAATAGAGATTTGAGACGACAGTGCAGCTATGGGGGCATCTCAGGTCTACGGAAAAACCTGGGGCAGCATTCAGCAGATAGAAGATGGTATGGCCCCATGGCTGCTCTGATGCGCTTAATGAAGCCAAGGACTTGATTTTCACTGGCGTTTAACTTCCAAGATCTCAGTTCCTATCTCACTTGGCCCTCAGTGCCCAAAATTTCTTCTGACTTCTGTACCTTTGAGAGGTATTAAGTGAAATGAACTGTGCAGCAATCCTGTTTTACCTTGTATTGAATATGCATTGCCTGTCTTCATTCTTAGGGCTTGTCTTCACTATACATTTAGCTTGAAGTGTGACTCAAGACTTACCTCTAGCCCCACTTCCATTCACCTTCAAAAAACTCCAATTTGGATTAGGGACCAACTTGAGGTATCCGGCCACTTGAAAGGCATGGGCTGACATTTGCATGCTGTCACAACTTGAGGTAGAAATGCTGCGTGGTCCTGCTATGCTGTGCTTCTGCAGCAGACACCATGCTGCCTCAGGGGCAGTTGTACAGCACAATGGCTCTCACTCAAGCTAGGCTGACAGGAGAGGAGTCCATCAGGGACAGACAACTCAAGGAAGACAAGATTTGAACCTGCTCAAATGAGGACTAATCAAAGCCCTTTCTTTCCAATGTGGTCATCTGTGGCTAGGATTCCCACCATGTATTTCTGAACTGAAACAACAGTGGCCAGTTTTTAAGAGGCATGGAGCATGTACCACCCTGTTCAACAGCAGCGTTGTTTGTGTGCTCTTCTAAAAGGATGGATTGCGGGTCTGTGTCCTGGAAAATAACTGCCTTCTTCCACAGCGACACAGTTAAAACATGAAGGACCAAATGCTGACGCCAGCTGTAGCTGAAGGGAGAATTTAAGTAGGAAGAATGCATCCTTTAAAGCTGGAAAATGACTAAAGCCAAAGGGCTTGTGCAGAGTGCCTTAGTACTTTCATTAATGTCCACATGTGATCATAGCCTCTATTTTATATCTTAAATACAACATAAATTAGGAGACATCATTGGTCTCAATAAAAAATGTTGTCATTTAGATTGATAATAGGAGATATCTGGAGACAAGAAGTACGTTTATTGTTGGAGAACCTAACGGTGTGGTGGTTGTGGGGAAGGAATCAGTGGGAGTTGGGTGTCTCATTATTATCTGTGCCATTGAAAAACTCCCCCATAATACTTTGGTCCTAATTTTTGTTCACATTACACACTCCAAGGCCTCTTTATGCTGCCTTAGTGCAAAGCAGTCTAGAGTAAATTAGAGCTCTGTGCTCTCTCTAGTAAATCATTCCCTTGCTTGCCTGCTTGCAAGACTATCAGTGTCCAAAGGGGTAATCATTGCACATGTGAGGAAAACATTCTAAGTCAATTTTCTGGGAAAAAGGGGATTTTTTCAGATAACAAAAAGTGAAAATGAATTTTCTGTTTGTTTGATTGAATTCATGAACAAACTTGACTTGGAAATGTGGCTGGAAACCCCATTTGCAAAGGTAATGTCTAAAATGCATTCTAGAAATGGAAAATGAAGATTTAAGGATGCAGTTCTGCTTTGTGGACTGTGGGAGAAATAGATCATGGTCCAGCTCAGTGGTTCTCAGTCTTTTTAGACTCAACTCCATCCCCCATAACTTTTGTGAATTGAGTAACACCCCATTTTAAAAGATAATTTATGTATTACAGTGCTTACCCCCCGATGCTAGGCAGGGGAGCAACTAGGCAGGGAGCCTGCCTTTATCTGCTTTTCTCCTCGCACCTGGAGCCTCTGCCTGTCCTTATCTGCTTGTCTCTTCATACTTGCTGTGTTACCCTTCAAAGGATCTCAGAGCACCCAAGTTTGCCTGAGTACCCTGGTTGAGATTCACTGGTCTAGCTGACTGAAGATGTTATAGCCATTTGGCTGCTTGTAATTCACCCCATCCACTCTGTTAAGAAAGTTGAGGACTGACATAGAAGAGAATCCAAAGACTAGGATCATGGCTTCCTCTAATGTACTTTGTGTCATAATGGTTTACATGTACCTATATCCTGTACTGGGAGCAGTGGCAGAGAGGCAAAGTCATCTTGCTACAGGTCCAAAAGCATGAATTGTGGATTTGTGCAAAAAGCCAGCCCCAGTTCACCCAGCTGTACACAGGTACCTGGTCATTCAGGCTGGGGAGTCAAAGCAAGCTGGACCTGATATCACCACACTGCTCCCTGGTATGCTGCTGTCTGCAGAAACTGGCATGCCCTAGCCTTGCTAGCCAGTCTTAGCCGGACATATTATCTTCTTTATGATGTGCTATACACAGAGTTGCGAACTCTCATCCTATCCATTGTGTATAAGGCCAGAAAGGACCATGAGGTCATCTAACCCAGTGATTCTCAAACAGGGTGCCCCAGCCCTGACTGGCCCTGACAGTGAGAGAAGGTAAATAAGATAAACATAGGCTCTGGTGAGGAAATACATATAGGCTCTTTCCTTCCAGCCACTCCTGCTACCCCCACTCACTGCAGGCAGGCTACTCCCTCCCAGTTGCTCCTCCTCTCTCCCAGCCCTTCTTCAAGAAGGTAAGCAGTATAATAAATACGTTCTTTTTTGAAATGGGATGCTGCTCAGTTTATAAAAGTTATGGAAGGGTGCCTCGAGGCTAAAAAGTTTGAGAATCACTGATCTAACCTGACCTCCTGGATATCACTCTCCATTAAGTGTTACCCAGTTACCCAGTACTGTATCTAGTCATGTGTGTTTGACTAAAGCATCCCTTCCAGAATAGAATCCAGTCTGGATCTGAAGACATCAAGAGAAAGAGCATCAACCCCTGCCCTGGGTACCAGTGGTTCATCTCTATCATTGTTTTGTGCTTCAACTTCCTTAGGTACCTTCTAATTTAGCTCCACACCCAGACACTGTGCAGACCTTGCTGGGTTTAAATCAAAGACTGACTTAATTGCTAACATTCTTGCAAACTTAGGACCCAATCCTGCAACCTTCTGTGCCAGTAACTCTCCATTCCCCTGCAGAGCCCTGCTAAAATCAATATGGCTATGCACAGTCCAGAGGTGCTAAAAGTTTTATATTGTTTCTGTAGAGGAGGGGTGACCAAACCCTTCTGGCTACAAGACAAAATCTTGTCATAGCTGAGAATCATGGGACGTAAAATGTTGGAGATGCAAATGTCTCTGAGCCAGTGATCTCTTCTGTTTCTTCAAGAGTAACATTTAAATGGCTTGGGAGTTGCATGTGACTCAGAAGCCATAGTTTGGCTACCACTGTTCTAGAATGCATCCTTAACCAAACACATTCTTCATGTAAGCTGCATGTATAAGTATTCAAATGCTGAGGCCCCAAAGGGTGGAAAGCTTGCAGTGCTGACACTGTGCATCCAGAGAGGACCCCTGTACATACATTTCAGCCAGCTGTGAAGGCTCCCTTAATCAGCCTGATGACAGATAGTAATAGTGCATAGCGCAGCCCTGAGTTGGCTGACCCAGACTGCCAATGGTCAGACTGTGTTCACCAGCAGCACAGTGTGGGGATGGTGAAGGCTGTGTTTTCTCTTCCCTGCTGGAGCTGCAGAGTCCAGCAAACCACACACTGTCTTCCTGGGGTTGGAGAAGGAAAGAGAAAGGGGAAATGCTAGAGGACTGTGTTCTCTTCAGAGAGAAGCCACAGAATGTACAGACATTCACTTTCCCAGGAGACAGTCTTCTGGGAATGATTTAACCCTGTTGTTCCCAATTATTTTTCTCTTGGAGCAGCCATTTTTACTCTGGGAGAAAAAGCCTGAATATTTGTACGTGTGTGGTTTCTCCTGGGAGAACAATGACTTTCCCAGGAGAAAATGGATGTCTGTACAAGGCCATAGGTGTCTTTCCTGAGTTCTTTTCCTGGCTTGCACAAATAAGTAGGACATATCCCTACCAAATTCTACACTAGTAGCTAAGGGTAGTAGAAGTCAGCTTTGTGCTACTAAAGATTCACTGAATGTGCACTTCAACTCCTCCTCCTTCATGGCCCCCATGGAGAGCAGGATTGCCAGTATTGCTTTCAACATGCTTATATCTCATTGAGACAGTGATTATAATCTAGTCTAGGTTTCAGCCCATCAGTTGCAGGGGTCAGACAGGAACGTTTTCCCTCCATGACTAAATATTGTCTGTGCTGTGTGTCACTTTCCTCTGAGGCCACAGAACTTGACCACAGATGAACATGGGACAGGGTGGGTCAGCACACTGAGGTGAAATGGAGAATGCCTGGCTGGTGAGTTTTGTATGCCCCAGTTCTAAACAGATCACCAAATTTGGATTTAGGAAGGAATTATTTGCTAAGTCACATTGGCAGGGACCTCCAGACTTTTTCACCTTTCTTTGCAGCATGGACTGTCTCTTTCCTTCTGGAAACCTCTAGGCATGTCTCAGTTAACCAGTGCTTCACCACTGCCAGAGCTCTGGTACCACCTCAATCTCTCCTGTCCTCTGCCTGTACCAGTTTAGGAGTGAATTGCTTACTGTTGCGTCTAACAAAAATCTTTTGGGCTTAATATAAGAGTATTAAGAACCTGTGTTACATATGTCAGACTAGATGTAGTGGTCCCTTCTGTGCTTAAATGCTATAAAATTTAACTATTTGACACAGGAATTCAAGATTAAACCATACTGGATATGCACAATGGAGCAGAGTTAAGGTCACATCCCTTTAGTATTTCCTGCATTTTCACAGCATAATCATGCAACTTGAACAGTGTTTTCTGTGAAGTTTATTACTTTTATGAAAGAAAGAGATGTTAAACATAAAAAGAATAGAGATTTGGGCCCAAATTCTGTCCATAGTTACACCTATACAAACTACTGTTAACACACAAGATGGTTGGACTGGTAGGACTTAACAAAGACAGAATTTGACCCTGGACTAGCAATACAAGTGGTCTTCATTTCCATGACTGTGTCACCATTCAGGCACAAGATTCAGTCATCCCCTCTAGCCCCTGTGGTCATCTCTTGAAAGCAGTCTCAGTAGCGTATTCCATTTCCCAGCTCTGATCTCTTGTATCGTGTACTAACATGTGTGGGGCCAGCTTGCGCTATGAAATGACAGTCTATCTTTTGGCACCTACTGCTAATGTGACAGCTTGTGCTGATAAGAGCCTGGCTCACTGCCTCTTTTTGCATATCTTTCTAAGGTCGTTGCACTGTCATCATGGAGTCTCCTGAGAGATGCAAGCTACTATACACTGTCTGTTATTGCACTCATTGTGGTAAGTTTTTAAGGTTATTATATCTATGCTTCTGTTTGGGAAACCTGTATCAGTAGCAGGATTGTCATCAAGGGCAAGTTAAAGCATAGACACTGTAATCTTGGGAATAAGATCCTGACTCCAGGAGTCTTGTGCTGACTTCCAAAGATCAGTATTATTCACAAAAAGAATTATTTGTAGCCATCTTAGTGGTGGAGGAAAGCTCAACTCACGTGTAATGAATGTAGCACTGCTGGCCTGAATCTGCAGAGCCTGAACTGCCCCATACATTGCATGGGGATACTAATTCTGAAACCCAGTGCTCTGACCTGTTATCAGGCTATGGAGTAGCTTCCAGTCCTGCTCTCTGGGTAGGTGAGAGAGTAGCTGAATCCTCCACCAGGCCCCAGTGGCCCTGCTACCAGGAAGTCCCTGTGGAAAATGTGGCATAATTTGCCCCTATAAGAAGGAAAACAGTCAATGGCTACAAAATGTTCCTTTGTGTCAGGCATGTTCACACATATGCATGTGGTATATGACTAGCGACAAACCCTGCAATCAAAGGTGCAGGATGCTTTCAATAACACTTTGTTTCTTGTTTTCCAAAATATTTAGCAGCTATGAAAATCCCCTTACCGCAATGCTGGAGCCTAGATTTAGGCAACAAAGATGTGATTTGCAATCCTTTTCCCTTAACAGTGCCCATCAAGTCCAGAGGGAAAGGCAGTGTTACACAGGCCACCGACAGTGAAAAAAAGTTAGCTTAAGAATTTGAGTGTAAAACCCTACATCAGTTAAACGTTATATTTCTAGCCATAATCGCAACAAAGTCAAGAAATGAAAAAAATTAAGTTTCCCACAACCAGATTGCATATTGTGTTGTTGTTGTCTGTCATCCCCAATTTCCATCTTGATCATGTAGCCTAAAGTTATCAAATCCCTACCGAACATGGGGAGTAAGAAAGATAGCACTCCTTAGTTTTGATTTAATACATTTGTACCGCTAAAGTCAGGACTGCAGTAAGGAAGTGAAGTTTTCCGTTGCGTAAATGTGTCTGATTTGAACTAAATAGCATTACAGTTTGTCACTATGGGCATCTGTACACATACTCCAGGGTGTGTGTGGGGGGGGTGTTTTAATCAGAGTGGCTCTTGGAAGCTGCTCTAATTAAAATGACCGCAGCATCTCATGTATTCAGAGTCCCGCTTTCAAAATGATGGCAGGTTGAACAAGCTTTAGTTTAAGTGCCCTGCTGCCATTTTGAAATGCGGGGACTCTGAGTACATGAGACACTGGAGCATGCTGGAGCATTCTGATTAAGACGCTCTAGCTAGCTCGAGTCTGCTCCAACGTGTTCTGATCAGAATACATTGGAGCACATGTAAAAGTGCCCTATATTTATTTCTCTTCACCTTTATTGCCTGGGCCTGCATGCTGCCATATATACACATGCTAGATACATAGAACAGTTTCTCTCTTTCTCTCTCTTTCTGTCAAACTTCTGGCAGATCATTTGCCTCAGCTTGTTTGTGATTTGTGTTCTCAATTCTACCGGGTCAGCCTTGTGCAACTTTTGAAAAATACCTCATCTCCAATCTAATTCATACATCAACACTGGGACAAGAATAAAGACAGCATAATTGTTAGTAATGATCTGTGAAACAAACAAAGGCTGCTGCTTTGCTCTGACAGCCTGAGCGTAACCACACACAGGAATGTGGTTTTTGAACAGTCAGCCAGGCCAATCCTGCAAATTGTAATAAATTACCTCCCAAGGGCAGAAAGGCACGTATGCAACATAACAGCCACTTTATTTATTTATTTCCATTTTTTTTAATCCAGAGGAAGCATGAATATAAAGAGGTATTTTGCTTCTTGGCTGATGAGGTTTGGTGGTGGGTTTGACTTACAGAATAGTTGCAAATCAGCTCTAGAGACTGTGGAGGTTTTGCACCTGTCAGTAACCTTTCCACTTCCAGTGCAGGGCAGTTTTTAAAAAAATTTTGGGTGTATTCATCCTTACACTGGGGGCTGCATCTTAGGGGTCCTCACAGAGGCCTGTCACAATCTTTCCTTCTGGTGTTGTATTTAGTGTATCCTTTAAAGTAACAAGAAAATCAGGTGGGTCTTTAAACAAAGACCTCCAGCACCTGTAGACAAGAGACCAGATTCTATTCTACCTGTAAATAATGTAAGAGGAGTTAGGCATGTCAGTGGACTTACGCATCTAAATGCAATTTTATTCCACCCTGCTTGAGTCCCTGAAAAATAAGTAATGCAGAAGCCAGGTCAGTCCACCTCCACTTTGTTGCTTTCTCTGACTTAATAGCCAGCCGATGAGGGTGAATTTTCAGGGGCTTGAACAGGTGGTATAGGATCATACATAGGTGATTAAATCCATTGAGATACCCAGTAGGTGGAACAGAATCTGATTTCTGGTTTCTTCTTTCTCCTTTTATGAATTACTTCCACGAAGGGTGGCTCCACCTGGCTACTGAACTGCCAGAGTCCTTGGGAATCAAACACCAAAGTACCACAATATTGTCATGCTCTTCTGCCCCAGATTAGGGCCTCTCTTGGCCAAATTTATGCCAGGTCCTTTCTCAGCAGATCCTTGCCATCGGTGATGTAGGTCGGGCCCACTGGCCAGCTGTAATTTAGGGTGGAGTCAGTTATAAACCCATGGAAGCTAGTGCCCTTATCACAGCATACATTAGGGCTTAAGATGTTAAGATATTACTAGAGTTCTTGTTTCACTGTGATAATATTAAATAGTTAATTGTGGTTTGGATTAAGTACAGAGTCAGTCTGTCTTGTATTTCCTCTAGCAACTACTCTATACAAGTCATTGTAAACATTTACTGAATGTAGATGAAAGGAGATGGAGTGAATGGGAAAAAGGAAAAAACAATTAAAATGTTTAAGGGCTCAGCTCCTCAGCTGACGTATGACAATTGATCTAGTAGTGCTTACTCCACTTCACACCCCACTGAACTAAAACATTAAGGGCCCCTTCAAATTTTCTTATTCCCTGCAGCTGTAGAAATGCCTTTGCTTGGTATTTTCTGGGATGGTATTTAATGTCCTTATTAGGAAGAAGAGAGTCAGACCAAGGTGATGGCACTTATGTTTTGCTGTTAAAGTTCATCCCTTTATTCCTCCAATGTAAGATAGAGACCTTCATCCAGAGACAACCAGCAGAGACCACAGAGTGCATACATACCATGATTTGAACACAGGCCCTCAAAGCATGCCAGCCTTCTTGGACTCTCATCCTCACAGCTGAGCAGCTACTGCCCTAGAACTGTAGAGAAGGGGCACGAAATGGGGAAGTCTGGTCTAACCACATTGGAAGAAAGTGGGGGTCACTGCATGGAGGCTGAGTGACAGCTGTGTGTTAGGTGACTGAGCTTTTCATTTCCTTGCTTTTGAGGTTTAGCATCAGGTTCTGATAGGTAAAGAAACTTTTACAAACACACCACGTTTGATATATGAATTTTAAGTTGTGTTAGTCAGTTGCAGAGAAGCTTGCAAACTTTCCACTTTGTGCTTAGAATAAATCCCAAAATGACAAAACCCCTCTGTCTTCAATCAGGAAAGAATTTCTCTCTCTCTCTCTCTCTAATGATGTTTTAGCCACGCTCCCTACTTGAAATACTAGTAATAGTTCAGCACACTTGGACCGCATCTTTCTCATGAGAGGCTCAAACCACACACAAATGGGTTAAGCCTTGGGACATTTGTGCAGAGTGTAATATGATGCTGCACAGTCCTGGTTCTTGCCACACATTACTTTTTCCCTGCCCCATGCAGGGTGAGCTGAGGACAGGCAATAATTATACTGCCTTTTTTTCTCTAATTGGGAGAACACTTTTTCTCTTGCCTGCAGAAAACAATAAATGGTGCTGAAATGAATAACTATTTCACATTTACCATGAAAGTAAATTACTTACTAGAAATGTAGGAGAAGAAAAAAGTGCTACGGTTCTCAAATTGCAAGCACAAACTGGTTTCACATATAAATGTGATCACTGTCAGGGCACCCCGGACAGATACTCCTCAAGTCATTTCTTCTGAGACAAAATGGGCCTCTTGATCATTAGACTTAAATACTGAATTGTCTTGGACAGGAATAAATACATCCTATGGGATTATTATTAAATTTGACATGTGAATGTACAGAAACCAGAAGTGTCCAAACACACCAGAGCCCTCAGTTCAACCAAACACTTAAGAATTTGCTTGAGTCTTCCCTGCTTGAATCATCCCTGCTCAGCAAACCACTTGTGTATGTGCTTTGCATTAAGTCCTGTAGACTTTTACAGGGCTTAAGTACAAGCTTCACTCTTTGCACATGCTTAAATGCATGGTTGGATAGGGAGGACTTGCTTATTCAAAGGCCTTAATACCAAGACAATACCAAAAATGGAGAGTGTTCCCTACAAACAGTAGCTCACATCATTCTTCTAACAGATTGTATTAAGCTCATAGAAGTGGCATGTCACCATCATTTTGCCTAAACATATGTGTACTCATTGGGAAATAAATATGTTGGCATTGATAGTACTGTAAGGTTAGGAATTTAACATTGAACCACTTAAAAATCCAAAGTTGGTGAAAACCAACCTAACTTTATTATAAACTTCTATTTACCAGCAGAGATTACTGGCCTTACAACTTCCTTGCAATTAAAAAAGAATTACAAAGACTCATTTTATATCACAGGTTGACAAAACAGTTGTTAGTTTTTAAACAAGCTCCAGAGTTACTCTTTATGCTGCCTTCTGATACAACAAGAACATTTCTTAAATTCAAAGGGACACTTTCAAAGACATTAGGCCAAAGAGAGAGCCCTCTACTTACTGTTCTTTGTAAAGATGTATATGTGCTGGGAGGCCCTGTCAAACCATATTGTTGTTCCCTGAAACCATTATTGCCAGGTGGAACCATGGTGACTGTGAGCCATATCTTGTGAAATACATGATAACACACTCACATCTTCTGGAAACTATTAGGACCAGTTTATATTACACAAAATGGGGGTTGCTATTTACAAAATGTACAGGTAAAGGACTGTTACCTTATGGTTTTCAAAGGTCATTTCCATCCTTTTGGTTGCTCTCTAGCCATTGACGTCTCACATTGTAGAGCTGAGAGCGAAGAAAAGTTTTTAGGGTGAGCGAGCAGAGGGGGAGTCTGTTAATAAAAGTTGAAACCAAGTACTAGGCAGGGTCATTTTTCAGGCTGTCAAGTCAGGGGCGTGCCTGTGGTATGAGACTCTGAGTCCAGGACCCAGAGAAACACAGCTGTGGCATTGTTTTAATGATGTGTCGGCCCACAGCTCTTCTGCAAGGTTGCCCCTGGCCACAGGTTATGATGAGGATGTTACCCCCTGAGGGCTGGAAACTTGACAGGGTCACATTGTAACAGCGCGGAGTTGTGGTTTGACACTGAACTGAACAAGGGGAAAAAATCACAAAGTATCTCCCAGCTGTCACCTGACATAAAAGAAGTCACGCAATATATATGTTCAGTCAAATGAGGAGGATGAATTTCACCACACCACAAAAAACACAGGCGCTTCATCAGGAGAATGCCAGGCAAGGATCTCAGGGACACACAACCATCTTTTTTGCCACTGAGTCTTTCCTGTCACAACAACCTATTGCAGCCCATCACAATGTCACTGTGTTGCTTTAGCCAAAAGCTATTTTGAGATGAGACCTCTGCTTGGAGGTGACAGGAACAGGCCAACGGGGAAGCCAGTCAGATTGCAGATATTGACCATTTAAAGCCAGAGGAAAAGAGAAAGTGCTGTGAAAGACTGGCACCTCAGCCTATTACTAGCAAAATACACCGCAGCCCTGTTTCAGCCTCATCAGCCACTTAAGGCAGGCAGGAGGCTAGAAGCACCATGGGCTGTGGAATTTGAGGGCCATCTAGTGGTGACTGGGAGGCACTCACCTTTCAACATGCAGCTTCAGAGAGCGAAGCCAAACATAAATTAACAAAATTTATCCGTAACCACTTTTATCACATGAACAGGCGCTTAGGGCATTTGGCGCACGTGGAGCGGGATGCAGTCCATATCCCAGGAAGCGTACAGGTGTTAAACAGTTTGGTTTCTAACACCTGTAACATGGATGAAGTCCATTTGGAAGATTGAATGCCAAGCATAGGTGAAAATCAGGCCTGGGCCAAGTCCTTAACTGGCATCAATCCATTAACATCATTGCACCAGCTGAGGATGTCACCAAACACCATTTCCCCCAAGGTCACACCTGCTGTACCTCTGATAAATCACCCCCATCCGTGGTGCACTGTTAGTAACATCACCTCAGATCTTAGAGGACATGGGCAAGACTATCTATTTGCCTTTTGTTGGTGGAAGACACCAAGATGGCTAAAGAGCGCAGGATTACCCACCAATTCAGTGGGTAAACTGGGTTTAGAGCCCACGCCTCCTGCCAGTGTCACTTGCTCTCAACACTGGATACCCAGCCTCTCCTTGCCTTACATTCAAGTAATGGGCTGCTTTCAGCTCTGATGTATGTTGTTGTGGGTTATGAATAATATGCCTTTTTTAATTTCTTCCACAGTTTATATATGATGAAAAAGTTTCTTGGTAAGTATCTCCAGCCGTCTTAATTTCTTTCCTGTCACTTTTTGATTATCCTGCAAGAGCTGAAAAATCAGGGTTAATGAGAGAGGGAGAAACTAAAGTTCTGCAAAGCAATTCAGGCACCAATTTCCTGCTCTGCGGGAGACCCGACTAGCAGGTGGACTTGTATAACTCATTTTCTGAGCAAGTGGAGAATGCCCAGGAGAGCTTCAGTTGAAGCGTCCCCTAATGTGAGATGGCAGCAACGTCAGGCCATGCCCTCTCAACACCCACATACACTTCCAAAGACAGCAGCAGGGTCTACACACATGTGGACTGACAGTACAGTATAGCCTTAAGTCAGAGGTCCATTAGCAGGGTGATGTCAATAGGACCAGGAAGGGATGGGGAAGACCAAGCGGAAATGCAGTGAACCTGCAGTGTTAAAAATATTTTTCAGGATGTCCTGAGTTTGTTCAAATGTTTGACTTTTTAAAAAACAAATGATCTTTGGATTAAGTTGATTTTTTGGAAGGGGGAGAGAGGTGTTTGGTATTTTTTTATTTTTGAAAATGAATTAGCCGATTAACTGCCTCTTTGTAACAATGGGCTAGCAAAGAATCTCCAATATAATATTAAAGGGACACCATCTAGTTAAAATTCATATATTTAAAATACATGCCTTTATTTATGCTACAGATGATGCCATAGATCAGGAAAACTGAAATAATTAAAAAATGTAATTTACTGTCAACTGTTGACCTGATATTTTTCTTCCCAATTCAGACTGGACAGTAACAGTAAGCAATTGAATTAGTTGTTCAGAGTCAGCTACTTACCAGTTTCAATGCAATGTTCCCTGTCATGTTTGAATTACAAATATTGCAGGGAGTTATTTTCTTTTTAAATGTTTATCACTGAGACATTTTAAATTTCACAAAAACATATCTACAGCTGTTAGGTTTTTCAAAGGCTTGGGCTTTCCTAACTACAATTAAATTTGAGGCCAAATTACACTCATCTGCACCCTTTTATTAAAACATGTCAATGGGGAAGCAGAATGCTGGAGTGTCCGAAACAAAAGAAAAAGAATAGTCAGCACAAAGTCATGGCAACCATAAACTCACAGTGCTGCTTAAAAGGAAAGGAACAGTGTGTCCTACTGTTTAAGCACTATGGTTCTGGTCACAGGTTTGTCTACCGGGGCTAAAGATTTGTCAGTGAGCTACAACAAATGTAACTGGTCGGAGAAAAAGAAGAGAAAGGCCCAGTTCAGCTCTGTGTAAGAAGTGCCAAAAGCCAGGGACTGTGTTATTTTACTACATGTCTTTTGTTTTGCTGTAGAAGCAATCAAAACACATTAATAATATTCAGCTAGCAGTTTTAATGGTCAGTCCTGTCATGAAGCAGCCTCGTGGAAAGAGAGAGGAGCTGGAGGGACTTGGTGCTGCCTGTTGTTCAGCACCACTTTCTCAGCAGTGACACCCTTGAACCAGCTACAGGCCTGATTTTATGTCTTGTCTCATCATTTAAGACCCATGCAAAGGGAGAGTAAAATGGTTTCCCTACACACATTCACATTCTCTCTTCCAAAGAATCTGAAATTGTTGTCAGTGCACAACTGCCTTATTACATATTAAGCCGAGAAAAAACAAAATGGGCCTCCAGAAACCAATGCTTTATGTTTCACCTTCTTCACCCCCTCATTCCACTCATTAAGTTGCACAGTAGGTCAGATAGTTCCTTGTGGGTTTATGGCATGACAGAAGAATGGGATGACAGGCTGTTCCTTCTACTCTGCTATAACTCATTCCTTGTGTGCCTTTTTTCTCAGGTGGGAGTCCTTAGTCCTAGTACTGATGTACTTCGTCTACATCATCATCATGAAGTAAGTCAGTGTATGCCCTCAGTCTATACAGCCCAAGGTTTCAGAATTTGTCCAGAGTAGTAGTGGGAAGCAGAGCAGGGTTTCTGTGGTGCAGGGGTGTCAATGCTGGACTGATCTGTCAGCCGGACCGGGACTGACCTCCAGTTCAGCATCTGTGGTGCCAGGTCTAGCCCACACACTGTATACAGCACTTGTCAGCCGTGGTGCTCACTGTGCGTATGGCATGTAGGGCTGGCATGGGGAACGCAAGCCAGACCTGGCACTACAGGCCACAAAGGGAGTTGGTCCGGGGCACTGCTAGCAGCCTGTACCCCAGACCTGTGCTGTGTCTAGAACTGGGTCCAGCCTGAGTGCCACAGGTATCACTTGCCCCATGCCAGCCCTACATAACATGTGCACAGCAAGCCCCAAGGCCAGCGGGTGCTGCACATGGTGCATGGGGCTGGACTAGCCATGCATCCTGCATACAGCACTAGGGGCCAACATGTGGCACGTGCACCTTCTGGACAGACCCTGCACACTAGCTCTGGCAGCACACAGGGCCAGTCTGGTGGGACATTGCATTCATCGTTTACCCAGGACCATCCCCTGTGCCGGATCCAGCCCATGCACAACATTCACACCCAGGGTCAGTCCAGCAACCCAAAGGTCACATCATACTGCTCAACAGGCCGCATCTGGCCCATGGACCATATATTTGACACCTCTTCTGTACTGCAACTATGCTTCTATACAGCAGAGCCCTCCTTGCTTCTGTATCTGAGCAGCTCAGATAAGACCTTCCTGGACTTATCCTTGCAACATCCCAGCAAGACTGAGAAGGGATGTTTTCCACATTTCTCTTTCTTTCTGTTTTTTAACTTTATTTATTAATTAATCAAGCTTATCAAATAACAGGTTTAACATTTAAAGATATACCCAATCCCCTAAAATACATATCAGGACAGATATTTATCTTCCATCAGCAGTGCTCCCTTAATCCGAGTCTGTTTTCCCCATTTCACTGGTAAGGCATACCGAGCCCCCTCCCTGTCATATCCAGAAAGAGAGTTAGGCACCTGAAGTAGGACTCAAATAGAATGTAGGCACCTGAGTCCAAAACTGCAATCCCAGAAACCATGGCTCAGCTGCCACATTATCCTGGAGGCACCTAAAATCCATAGGTGCCTTTACTTAGTGAGCTAAAATTCCCCCAAGGGTGAAGGGCAGAATCTCCTTCATCTTGACAGGGCTAACCAGCTCTGCACCTGTCTCTCATCTAAGTCCAACCAGGATGTAGAAAGGAGGTGTTCCTATGAGGGCCTCTAAAGGGCTCAATACACTTACCATTGTCAGAGCACACAACATGGACACGAGTGGGCTTCCCACAAAATATAATGGTGGCCACCAGTTTCTTTTAGAATGCAGCCTGAAGAGAAACAATGTCGTGTCATCCATCTCTTAAAGCCCTCACTCAGGAAGTGGGAGACCTGTTGCGGGACCTGAACCTGTTCAGCCTTCAAAAGAGAAGGCTGAGAGGGGATCTTGTGGCCTGTTATAAACTGGTTAGGGGGGATCAGCAGGCGCTGGGGGAGTCCCTGTTCCCCCAAGCGCCGCAAGGAGTGACCAGGAACAATGGTCACAAGCTGGCGGAGGGAAGGTTTAAGTTGGACATCAGGAGGCGCTACTTCACGGTCAGGGCGGCTAGGGTCTGGAACCAGCTTCCATGTGAGGTGGTGCAGGCTCCCACCCTGGGGGTTTTTAAGAGGAGGTTGGATGATCACCTTATTGGGGTCATTTGACCCCAGTGCTCTTCCTGCCATGGCAGGGGGTCGGACTAGATGATCTGCTCAGGTCCCTTCCGACCCTAGAAACTATGAAACTATGAAACCTTGGTGCTAGGCCTACCTTGGCCTGAGGAAATTCAAACCTATATTCCTAGCAGAAACTAGAACCCAGATCTCTCAGCTGAATACCACCCCAAGGCTATAGGCTTGTCTCAGTCTCTCCCTTTCCAGGTGTTCTTCTGTGCAGGAAAGAATTCAAGATTCACTGGGGCAAAGAGAGAAC
The DNA here is from genome assembly GCF_001723915.1 of Gavialis gangeticus. Taxonomy (NCBI): domain Eukaryota; kingdom Metazoa; phylum Chordata; order Crocodylia; family Gavialidae; genus Gavialis; species Gavialis gangeticus. The sequence continues at coordinate 125,509,353 of NW_017729022.1, read as the reverse complement.
GAGGCAGTGCCCAACTCTACAGCCTGATGGCTATAGTAGGGGGAGATGGGATTACTCTCCCTCCTCCTGCATATGTTACATGTAATAGTAATTGGATGAAATTAGAGTGGCCAACCTGTAGCACGATTGCCACAACTGGCACAGACAGCCTCTGTGTGGGGCACATGGCAGATCAGGGCAGGGACAGGCAGCACAGCAGCAGGTAGGAGAGAAAGCAAACAGCAAATCGTGCAAGGAGCATAGGGAAAGAAGCAGAGAGTAGAGCAGCAGTTCAGACAGGGAGAACAGGGCAGGGAACAGAAAGCAGAGTGGCAGAATAGGGAGAGGAAGGGGATTGGAGTGGTATTTGGGGAGGGTCAAGGACTAATTTGAGCAGCCCCCAGGATAAAACATCCTTAGAGCAGTAATTAGTAAAAAGCCACCCATGCTTAGAACTGAATAGATCAGAGGTGTCAAAGACATGGCCCATGGAGCTGTTTCACCCAGCCTTCAGGGCTCCTAGAGGAGCAGGATGAGCAAGGGCAAGTCCAGATGCAGGCCAGGAGCCCAGGTGAGTTTAACACCCTTGGAACAAATTACTGAAAACTGAAAGACAAAATTATTTTTCATGAAAGAGTTTAAAGACACTGAGTGACATTGTTTTATCATCCTGGAGTGTATAAATATATAATGTTTAGCAGCCTTTTGAAGATATGAAGATTGTTTTTCATGCTGTTTAGTTAAGAGTTTTGTGGTTCCATCAGAGGCTTCCTCTCTAAAATGCACAGTTGATCCCACATGGTCTACACCAAGAAAAAGAAAGTTCATCTAGCAAATTACATGAAGGGCCCAGAAATACAGCTGGAGTTTGTTTTATGTACATAGGTTCAATTCCTGCATACATCACTGTTTTGAAAGGAAGACAAAAAATGCCACGAATATGGTGAATGGACTAGCAAACAACACAGAAATGGATGATAACAGCAATTGCGATGCTACAGTGGTATTACTAAAGAAAGGTAACTGTTCCAGTAAGTCACACTACTTGCTTGCATTATTCCAAATAACTCTTATGTCAGGTAGCAAACTGAGATGTGAGCTTCTCCTGAGTCATTAGGAATTGAGGTGAAGAGGTGAAGTTATTTACGTTGAGAACAAGTAGCTTGTGTGGAGCCCAGACCACCAGATGGCAGTATAGCTGCAGTGGGTGCAAGTCTGTTTTCAACTGTGTGTGCTCTCCCCTAGGAAGAATGCTTCCATGACCCTACATTTCTTGTGTTTGCTGGCACAGTGTGTGCAGTGACACACTCCCAGGAGAGAGTGCACACACCTACACAAAAAATGTTCCAGATTCCTGATGGAGCCACTCAGGGATCAGCAGAGAAAGAGAGTGTGTACAAATGCATGGCAACAGGAAAACAACTTGAGCTGCCTAGTAATCCCAGAGACAGTCAGCCTGAGGTGACTTCCATATCCGGACCCCAGAGTCTATTTGTAGAGGGAAAAGCTCATCTGCTCTTGATGCTGTTGCAAACAAGGGTACCCCTTAACCATTTTTATGTCAACTTTGGATCAAATTTGAAATGAGGCTGTTCCTCTTGGTCAGATCTACGGTGATGGAAATTGGCCTTTAATTAAATGGAGCTGCACTAACTTGCACCAGCCAAGGATCTAACTCAGTGGGCATGTCTACACATGCAGATCATCCAGGAGCAGTTTACTCTCAAGTACTAGAAAGTAAAATCTTCTGGGCGCATGTCTACACTTGCAGGGACACAACAGCAGATTTGCTGCTCCTAGCAGCAGACTGTTCCCACTCACTGAGGCCCAGCAACAGGCCCCTGAAGCAGCCAGGGGGAGCTCTAGACTCCCCTTGGGTGCTAGCCCAGGAACCAGAAGACAACTTTTTCCTGGCAGAGGCTGGGACATTGGCCCCTGCCCCTGAAAGCTGTCTACTGCTGAGACAGGCTCCATCACAGTGGTGACAGTGTCCCCTGCCCCAGCAGCAGGGATCTCCCAGCCTGAGCCCTACAGTCACAGGGCCTGGGCTGGGAGATCCTTCCCTCCCAGTGCCAGCTCCACAGTCACTGAGCTCGCACTGGGAGAGAAGGATCTCCCAGCACTGGTCCCACAACCACGGAGCAGTGGCTGGGAGCTCCCTGCTGCTGGGGCAAGGGGACATTGTCCCCACCCAGGCTCTGATGGTGGAGCCCGCCCTAGCAGCAGGCAGCTCCTGGGGGCAGGGAGCAATTTCCTGCCCCTGCTGCCTGGCTGGTCAGAAGAATGTTTGTTCCCAGCCAGGTGTCTACACGTGCGCTACTGTGTAGTAAGTAATCTTGGGGAAATTTGCTACTTGCATTTGCAGGTAGCAAATTTACTCACAATTAGAGCCAATTACTGAGCAGTAAGTGTCTGCACATATCAAAATGGACACTTACTGCGCAGTAATTAGTTCTACTGCACAGTAAAGCATCTCATGTAGACTCACCCAGTATGTTCATTAATAATCCAGTCAATCAAGAAGTCTTCTTACTAGGGCATACCTTGTACAGGAACTCTGGCTTCAGTTCAGGACCCATCAACATGGAAGATATTTCCAAGTTCATAGAGTCATAGATTCCTATGAAGCCAGACTATACTCATATAACTCCCACATGTGGACACTCTTATTCCAGATGAAGAGAGCCTTATGTTTAGTTTATTTTAATCTAGGGATGATCAAGATATGACCCTAACAACCAAATTCCCAGACCTCTTGGGAGCCTCAAAGGCCAGGTGATATAGCCCTGCACAGCAGATCTGGCCCACAGACCAGCTCAGCATGCCAGATCTGGCCCATGAACCAACCTCACATACCATATCTAGCCCACAGACCAGTCCTGCAGGACCAGATGAGTTAGGCACCACTGTTTTAATCCACTTCCATAATGACATAAACAACACTGGACAAAGGGCCACACACAAGCCAGAATAAGAGTGTGCATATGGGCAATTGGATTATTGAAGTGTTTTGAATTCCCAACCTAACGTATGCTCCCATAACTTAACCACATAGGCATATCCTTAGTGGATACTGGTCTCGTTTAAACCTGTGTCCAGTTTACTTAAGCTAAATCAAAAAAAGTGAGTAATTTAATGCAGTCAGTTTAAATTTACACCTTAAGTTAAATCATTGCAATTTTCTTATATAAGCAAGGCGTATATTTTGTCTGAAACAGCCTTGCTTCCTGAGTTAATGAACCATTCAGGAAAAAAAAAATACACCCACAAACCGATTGAATGGGAAGACATGAAGGGTGCCTATACATGCGCATCAAAGTTGCTCCAATGCACTGTAATTACAGCACATTGGAGCAGACTTGATTAATTGAGTCTGCTGGAGTGTGGTAATTACTGAGCTCCAACAGACTCCAGTGTCACGTGCATCAGTGTCCCTGCACTGAAAAATGGATGTGGGGGCCATAGGTGACTGGTGCCACCTTAGTCGGGGGGGGGCATGTGCCCCCCCCCTGCAACCAGTCCTACTGACTGGGGGGAGGGTCCCACCATGGCCGATCCTGCCGAACAGGGAGACCCCCGCGACCTATCCCAGCTTCCGGAAACGGCTGCAGTGATCAGCTGGTGCTTGCAGGAGGCGCACCAGCACTCTCACTTGCCGCCCCCCACCCATCGCTTAAGTGGCAAGTAAGTGTGGATGGTCAGGGGGTGCACCCACTCTCTCAGGGGGTGCACATGCATGTCACCACTGGTGGGGGTGCTTTAACTAAAGCTTGTTGGATGAAATTTAATTAAAGTGCCTCTGCCATTTTTCAGCGCAGGGATGCTGATACATGTGATGCTCTGGGCACTTTAATTAAAGTGGCTCTCAGTGCTGCACTAATTAAAGTGTCACTTCCCCCTGCCTCTCAAAACGTGCATGAACACCCAAAGTGACTTAATTCAGAAACTGTGAACAGGTTAATATATAGACAGAGGAATCATAGAGTCACTAACATGACATTGTTCCAACCATTCTACCCTTCTATTGCTGAATAGAAAGGAAAGCTTTTGCCAATACAGTTCATTCTGGTTCATGGAAGTACTGTTTACTGGTACAACTGTGTTTACACTGAGGCTTTTCCCAGCATAACTGTAGTGCCAAAAACTCACATCCATTTCCAGTTCAATTGTGCCAGTAAAGGTCTAGTGTGCATCGACCCTTAGTCATTCAAGTTGCCCACTGCCCGCAGGATTACTCACATGAAAAAAGCTGTTTCAGTCATACTTTTAGCTTACACACACTTTTCCACAGATAATTCCTCTTTGTGTGATATTTCTTAATGCTAGGTAATTGTTTCATTTTGTTTTGAAACTTTGTGGTAACTCAGACAAACTGAATAAAGCAAAACTGTGAGGTTGCTTCAGTATTGGAAGAATTGCTCCAATATTTATCTAGCAATTGGCCACTAACAGCTGCAAAATTGCATAATGTATATCTCCAGTATTGTTTTAGGCACTAACATAGAGCATGAGTGAACACACAATGGTAAACAGCCAGATTTGGGGTAAGGGAGTTATTTTCCCTCAAGTCAGATTGGCAGGGACTATGAGGTGGGGGAGGTTGCCTTCTTTTGTTGTGTGGGTCATGACCTACTTCCCAAGATCATCCGGACATATTTTACCTAATGAATCCAACCCAGAACCCATTGCTGGGGTCCAATGTATAGGCAGCTTCCTCAGTCTCTCCTGCTATCTCTTTCTGAAGCACATTGCAATTTTTGAGGCCTTTTGATTACCAAGTGTTAGAGTGTTCTCTGTGGTCTGCAGTGTGCATGGTAGATCAGGACAAAGGAGTGGCTGTTCTTGTGGACTTCTTGGACTTAGTTGACTTAGTGTCCATCATGTAGTCACCTGGAATCGCAGAGGGCTGGACTCAATAACCCAGGCGTTCATTTCCAGTCCTGGGGGTTTTTTACCCATTGAAGCCCAGTTCTGTTGCAGGAGCCCACTAGCTGAGCCTTCACTTTTCTGGGCACTTAGAAGTAAGAGAATCAAAAAGGGAAAGGAGGGATTGCATTTTGATCTGCATGGAGTATTTTTCAGACCATTTATTTCATAGATTTCATAGACATCAGGGCTGGCAGGGATCTCAAAAGATCATCGAGTCTAGCCCCCTGCCCCCGGGGCAGGAAGTCATCTGGGGTCATAGGATCCCAGCAAGATAAACATCCAATTTTCTCTTGAAGGTGTTCAAAATAGGTGCTTGAACCACCTCTGATGGCAGGCTGTTCCAGACTTTGGGGGCTTGGACAGTAAAGAAATTCTTCCTTATGTCCAGCCTGAAACAGTCTTGCAGTAGTTTATAACTGCTCGACCTTGTCATCCCTTGGGGCGTTCTTGTGAACAGATGTTCCCCCAGATCCTGGTGGACACCCCTTATAAACTTATAGGTGGCCATCAGATCTCCCCTGAGCCTATGCTTTTCCAGGCTGAAGAGTCCCATAGTTCTTAGCCTGCCATTGTAAAGTCTGTTTTCCTGACT
>NW_017729022.1:125480977-125498853 GCF_001723915.1 Gavialis gangeticus | reverse complement strand
GTCCATTAAGAATGGCATCTTTGATAACCTTTTCTAAAACCTTCCCTGGCATAGAGGTCAGGCTGACGGGCCTGTAGTTTGCCGGATCCACTTTCCTCCCTTTCTTGAAGATAGGCACCACATTGGCCTTCTTCCAATCTTCAGGCACTTCACCAGAGCACCAGGAGTTCTCGAAGATGTGTGCCAGGGGCTAAGCTAACCAGGTCCATGCTAGCCAGCTCTGAGTACCCTGGGGTATAGATTGTCAGGGCCAGCTGACTTGAAGGTATCCAGCCTCTCAAGGTGTGCCTTCATGAGGTCAGCATTGATGGAGGGCAAGGAATCTCCCTCACTCGGGCCTCCCTGTCCCATGATTCCTTATTAATTACACTAGCAAATAATACCCATGAACATCTAGCCAATATATTCTGTAATGTGTCCGGGGCTGTCAGGGTGGAGTTGATAAAGCTAGTGAAGTCTCTGACATGGTTCCCACCAGGCCAAATATAAGCTTGTAGCTCCCTCAAGAAGCACATCTAAGTTTCCTTGCTAATTATAAGGTCCATCTGTTACCACTTGCAAGTAAAAACTGTTCAGCCATTTTGGGTTCGTATGACTGTGAATTCCTTTTTCTACTTCAGTAAAAAAAGGAGTTGTATTAGGGGCATTAGGGCTGTTGGTCCTTGAGGTAATAACAATCTAATAATAACAAAAATAGTTGCTCATAATTTGTGTTGTGACAGCACCTGGGACCCCTAGACATGGGTCAGTACCCATGGCACTAGACTTTGTACAAACAAAACAAAAAAGATAGTCCCTGCTCCAAAGGGCTTCTGCAACAGTTGAGTTCAGTGGGTTCACGATTTGGCCCCCCACATGGACCATACCTAAAGGAGAGTGAGCAAGCCTCAGTACATGTCTTTTTCCACTAGTCATTCAATCTGAGTCCTTTACTGTAAGCAGTGAGAGGTAGTTAGCCATGTTAGTCTGAAATCAGGCAGAAAGCACCTTATAGACTGACTAAATCAGAGATGCATAAGCTTTTGTAAGCAGTAGTTTATGGTGATCCTAGGAGTATCATCCTAGGAAAAAGACCATACCCCACACTATAGCAGAAGGCAAACCCTGCCAAAGTTTGTGCTGGTCTGATCTGTGGGAACATTTCCTTCCTGAACCCAGTTTGGTGATCAGTGGCCACGTCTACACAAGATGCTGTAGTGACAAGCTACAGTGATGTAGCTCATTGCTATGGTAACATAGAGTCAGCAGGCACAGACTGAGATGTTGATTCTACTGTGCAGTAGCTCATTGCTACTGCGCAGTAGGGTCAGAAACGACCTGTGTGCCTCTGGGACTGAGCAGTAATGGTGGTTACTGCACATTCAGTTAGTACTAAATAACGGCGCAGTAATAACTGTGCGGTCAGGTGCACATGTAGATGCTCTCAGTATGATTTTGAACAGAAGAGCAGGAACTATATGGTGTACGTCTCAGTGGGATGACTACTTTTGAGACTGTAATCACTGTGTTAGTAGCTGTATGAGGAAATTCTGAGAACAGTTTTGATTCTACAATAAGGAACTTGAATCAGAGACCCAACTGAGATCTATTTTGAAATCCTGTAGCTTCATTGTAAGGAGAGGCATTTTCTGGATGGCAATATCTGAAGTTGCAGCTTTCCCAGAGGCCCATGAAAGTCATCTGTATGGTTCATACAGTTAAAGTTTTCAAGGGCCAAGCAGAGTGGAGGGAGAAGCTGGCCAAATAGAGACCATTTCTCTTACAGCAACTAGTTCACGGGCCTGTGGGACCTGGGGAGTTGAGCAGGGATGGTCTCTCTCTTACAGGGTGGTTTGGAGGGTCTGACTTCTCTAGGTCTAATGCAAAACTAACTGTTCAGGCCACTACTTTTGAAGGGAGTGAGGATGTGGAACCCTGCCCCAGTATTGCTGTCAGAGGAGAAGCCCAATCAGCTGACAGGTTATCTCACCCTTTTCTCTATCAATTCTCCTCAGGGAATTTCCATCGTAAAGCCTCAGTGATTATGGTGGATGAGCTGCTCTCAGCCTATCCACACCAGCTCTCCTTCTCTGAGGCTGGACTCCGGATAATGATAACCAGCCACTTTCCTCCCAAAACCCGCCTCTCCATGGCCAGCCGCATGTTGATCAATGAGGTAGGTGTTACATCTTGCTATTCATACAGGGTCTGCCTCTATCCTGAGGTCATCTGCTCCCTCAGCTATGTTCAGACTGAGGAGGAACCAAAGGGCTTCTCTCTGCCTCTGGTAGAGTTTTTCCACCTTCCTCCCCACTGTCCAAGGGTACTCTTAAGCCATCCCTTGATATTTATCCCTGGAGGGGGGATAAATAGCCATGGGCGGGAGGTGGGGAGGTGTTCATTATTCCCCTTAGAGACACTATTCCTAGATGCTGATCTGACTGATTTCACATGGGTTTCACAATACTGTGAATCTACTGACTACCCAGAGAGTTAATCCGAATTTATGCCAGTGTAACTCAGATCATAATCTGACTCATGGTCTCTATGTAAATACATCATACTCAGGCTTTCATTTCCCAGACTGACACTACCTTGCCACCCCTGCCAATTTACATTGACTCAGGATTTGAATCTTTCTTTTTTAAAACTTGTTTTTACAAAGTTTTGCAGAGCTTCAGAAATCTTTTCACTGAGAATCTGTAACTCTTCTTGCAGAGGCAAAGGCTGATAAACAGCAGAGCCTACACCAATGGGGAATCAGAAGTGGCTATCAAAATTCCTATCAAGCACGTCATTGAGAATGGCACAGGCCCCAGCAACTCTGCTGAGCGGGGAGTGAATGGGACCCGGAGAGATGAGGATGTAGCTGAGGCTGGGAACGAGACAGAGAATGAGAATGAGGACAATGAGAACAATGAGAACGATGAGGAGGAAGAGGAAGAGGATGATGATGATGATGACAATGATGGACCTTACACTCCTTTTGACCCACCATGTAAGAAGCTCCCTGAACTTTCTGTGTTCTGAATAACACAAGCTTTTCCTGAAATGCCAAATAGCACCACAGCTGCATGTAAACTAGAGCTGCTGCTCTAAAAACCACATCATTCTGAACATACTACTTTATGACCCTATGACCCCTGCTGACTTCCTGCCCTTCGGGTGGGGGGCTGGACTTGATGATCTTCCAAGGTCCGTTCCAGCCCTAATGTCTATGAAATCTATGAAATTCATAGTCATAGATATGTCAAGCTGGTTAAATAAATAGTGCCCCTTTTGTCAGATGGATATAAAGAGAGAATCACAGAATCATAGAAAATTAGGGTTGGAAGGGACCTCAGGGAGGTCATTTAGTTTAACCCTCTGCTCAAAGCAGGACCATCCCCAAGTAAATCATCCCAGCCAAAGGTTTGTCCAGACAGGTCTTAAAAACCTCCAAGGATAGAGATTCCACCACTTCTCTGGGTGACCTGTTCCCGTATCGTGAGACAGTACCCCATTAGGCTTCTTAACTGCTGCCTGCACCCAGACCTGAACTTGGTTAGGAAAACAAGGTGTGTTCTTACTTCAGGTTACCTAATGCATAGTAAAATCCTAGGAAAGACAAGACAGTGATAGTGCAAACATGAATCATCAGATTGAGCTAAAACCTACATTCATCCATAGCCTTTACCTCAGTTGCTAATTTTTATGAAAATCATAGAAAAAATATATTTTTTGCTTCCTGCTAATTTTCACAGGTAAGCTGACCTGAGAAAGGAACACATCTTTTATTCCTAGTGTGGATGCAGCCACCTGTTCCACTGGGAACCCTTAGAAACAATCCAACTGCTGGCATTTTACAGTTACTTTACAGCAGAGTAAGCAAGTACACATTGGGCCCATGGTGGACCCTCCCCCTATCCTCTTTATGCACTCTGGCAGCCGTAAAGTTGGTGTGAATATGATTCACTTGCGTGTTAAGTCCCCTTCATGCTATTGAAGATGTGTAAAGGGAACACGGCATACATGAGACTTTGGCCCGTTTTTTGTTGTGTTAGGACCTGATTCCCTTTTATGTGATAGCACCTTACCTGCTTCTAGCTGTGTAAAGGGATCTTACAGGAAATGCAAGTCCTATTTATTTTTGGGCAGTCTCTCAGTCCCTTTTTCCCTGTCTCTTTAAAATCTCTGTCCTGAAAAACAAATCACACAGTTTGTGAGGCATATTGCTTCACAGGACTGGGCACAACAGACTGTTACAACAAATGGGACAGTGCATATGCAAAAAAGTTACCTCCTTTACCCCCTTCATTCACCACATGCTAGGCCTGCTGCTTCAGGGAATCCAGGCAAACTGTGGTGGGTGGCAACCCTCTCGTGGGAGAAACTTGGAGTGTTATGGATTAACTGGAATAGACAGCCCCTTAAAGGACCTGCTTTTGCCACTTACCCAGCACTTTCCCAGGAAAGACCGTCAAGGCCTGGTTGCTGCTGTTACAGGTGGTGCTTAGGAAGAGAAGTGATGTTCTCAGGATACCATCAAGAGGCCCTGTGAACCATGTCACCACCTCAGACTCCTCCCTAAGCATCTTCTCTGCTGTGAAACTTAATAGCAGCTAGGTACCTGGTGTGCTGTGACCATTACTTATCACCTTTGCCTTGGGCTCTTGCTGTCTGCTTCAGCATACATTTCCCCTTTGCTTATTGCCCAGCTCAGTGGGACACCAGCTCAGGTGGGAAGTTACCATTTTCCCTTTTCTTTTCTTTTTCCAGCTGGCAAAGTTGAAATCCTGAAGTGGCTGTTCACCTGGCCACTGTGTTTTCTGCTGTATTTCACCGTGCCCAACTGCAACAAGCCCCACCTGGAGAAATGGTTCATGATTACCTTTGCTTCCTCCACCCTCTGGATCGCAGCCTTTTCCTATGTGATGGTGTGGATGGTATGTATCAAGCAAGATGGGTCTTGCTTGAGCAGAAGTCTGTTGGCTTCAAACGCCACTTCCCATTGGTGTCAGGGAGCTTGGGATCAAGTCTTGCTTCCCTAAGTTTCCTAATAGAATCTTTACATTTACATTGAAGGTAAACCTTTATATTTTATTTGCATTAAAACTTCTTTACACTGACAGGCTGGGAGTGCAGTGATAGAGCAGTAAAGTGTCTTCCTTTGGCTCCAGAGGCATGAGCTCAAGGCCTGTGTTAGACTCATGCCAGGGACCATCTCCAGTTGACACCCAGGTGTAAAATGGTACATGGTTATTCAAGCAGCTGGATGTGATGCTTCCACATCACTCCCTTGTGCTGTTGTCTATAAAAACTTGTGAGCTTTAACCATACTGGTCCAATGGGTTTGGCCCTGACAGTGACAGGATGAAAACTTAACACTACTGAAGCCAAATTCCACTGACTTCATTGGAGCCAGTAAGAACTGGACCTTTATCTGCTTTCTCTCTTTTTCCCTTCATGTCCTTATGGCAAGGAATTTAGCAAAATTCACGGATTCATTAGAATCTGTCAGGGCCATACCATAAGTGCTTCTGCTATGGCCTCAAACTTACAGATTTTGGGCTATCAACCATGTTCCTTAGTGTCCTCACCACCCCAGCTTGTGTCTTTTCCCTCTGTAGGGGAAACAACTTTAAGAGGCAGGGCTCTTCAGTGCTATCACTCAGATACTGCACAAGCCAAGCCATGAACCTTAGCCTTCTGGCTGGCTGGGTTTGCTATGCTCCTGCTTTTCTCAGCAGGAATTTAATCTATCTCTAGCTTGTTATCCAAGTGGTTGAAGATAAAAATGAACTAGAACAAATCCAAATATAATTGGCCTATTTATTGGCAAGAAGAGTCTGTGTGCTTGTTGGTTCATTAAACAGCTAAGCTTGCTGCAGACCTCATCAGATGGCTGGATAGGTGATAATATCCCTGCAGTCCCACTTAAGATAATACTAATAATACAGCATAGATCATGTTTCCTTCTGTTGAGTGAAGTTAGGCCATCATGTAGTATTGGGTACAGAAAAGCGTCTTGAGGGGAAACTTGGCCTTGAGCCTGTGCATTTATTAGCTAGCCTATGACCTCTTACTCTATTTCACCTTAGGATTTTAGAATCACAAACATACATCTAACCTAGACCTAAAGAATCTGGATATTGGAAGGGAAAAAATATCTTCAGTTCCACGCGCAGTTAATTTCATGTGGAATGAGTGACTGATGTCGGGGTTTTGTTTTGTTTTGTTTTGTTTTTCTCCCTTCAAAACAAACACAAATCTGGCTAAAGCCCTAATTTTCTAAACAGGTGAGGGAAAGTGACTATTCCCTTTGGTTTTCATTTGCAAAGATGAGGTGTTTTTAAGAAGCATCTATCCAAACTTTTTATAGCTGGGATACCATAAACCAGAGGCTCACTGTATTGCTTTTAACACATGGCTCAGATTTCCAAGGGAATATGGAGTGTGTGGAAAATAAGACATAATCCAGAACCAAACTTTTCACTTCACTCCTTGCAATTAAGTATAGCTTGTAGCTTAATTTCATTGCCATACATTTAAGCAAGGTCATCTTCTATTCCATAAAGCATAGCAATTCACAAAATTCTAATAATTTATGACATGCATACCAAAGGCTGAAGTTGCACAGTTGCATGCAGTGATTTGATGATAACCCCAGGAATGCAGTGAGCTTATATTTATCTTTTGCTTAGTTATTTAGCTATGTTTTATACTGTAATAATTCCTGGGGCCCTCAGCCAAGATCAAGGCCTGATTGTTCTGGGTGCTGTACCAACATATAGATGGGGAGAGTTCCTTTCCTAGCTTGCAAGACAAGACCAAGAAAAGGTGGCTGGAAAGAGAGAGGAACAAAGAAATTAAGGGTGCCTTTAACCGTGCGGGAACACTGTTCTGACGTTCTGAAATTCCAGCAAGTTGGAGTAGACTCGATTAATCATGCCTGCTGGAGCGTGCTAATTAGTGTACTCCAGCAGCCTCCGTGTTTCATGCATCAGTGCCCCCATGCTTCAAAATGGTGGTGAGGGTGCTTTAACTAAAGCTCGCCAAACAACCTTTAGTTAAAGCGCACCCACCACCATTTTGAAATGTGGGATGTTGAATACATGAATGTTGCGGGCACCATTTTAATTAGAGCACCAAACCTGATTATAGACAATGCCCTAAGGCAATATAGGGGCAATTTTTTTTTTAGTGAATATAAGTACTTTGACAGTTCTGTTTATTTCCCTAGGTGACAATAATTGGCTACACACTGGGTATTCCAGATGTGATCATGGGGATCACGTTCCTGGCAGCTGGAACCAGCGTGCCAGACTGTATGGCAAGCCTTATAGTAGCCAGACAAGGTAAGTTCACCTTGTATGTTAGCGAACATGGGTGTCAACGCATTGCAAAGTCATCTTTTATGTATTCAGTGTCTTTTAAGGAGGTACAAAGGATACATGGAGATACCATAAGAAGTGCCATACTGGGTCAGACCAGTGGTCTATCTAACCCAGTAAGTTGAGTGCAATAGTGGGCAAGTGGTAGGTGCTTTAGAGAAAGAGTACATGAACAGGGTATGTCTAGAGTGATCTATCCACTGTCATACCCTCCCTGGCATTAATCATCCTTGATTTAGGGATTTCTGAGGAGACATGTCTGACGGTTTTATTTAATAGCTCCTAATGGACCTTCAGAAAAGCTTTTCTAATAAAAAGGGTGATGTGAAAGAGCATCAGAAATCCTCCTGCTGCTTACGTTTCCCAGAAGTGCCCATATGATGCTATCTCTAGAGAGCCAAAATTGGGAAAGTGGGATAGGATTGAAGGAGAAGATACCAGGACTTCCTACCTCCCCTTTAGTTGTCCACCTGGAAACGGGGGTGTTTGTAGCGTGCCACTCAGGTTCTGCAGTGGCACTCATATTTGTAAGAATTTGAAATGAGAATCCAGAAGGTCTGTAATGAGGTCTTTTCTTCGAAAGCATTGCCATCTTTGAATGCCTACGATGCACTGGGCAGTGTAGTTGGTTTGCATAACCATGCTTTAAGAATGGCAGGGAATAGATGGAGAAATATGGCACAAAAGGTAGAAAAGCCTCTATTCTGCTATTCTAGTCAGGTTCTTATATCTCTAGGGGCAGATCCTCAGCTGGTGTAAATACTGCTATGGGCATTTACACCCACTGAGGACCTGGCCCCTGAAGTCTTGTGGTAGTTCCTGCTAATATGGGAGGAGGAGGCTGATGTCAAGTAAGCAAGTTTAAGTATGGATGCTGAACCACATCCCCAGGTCCAAAGGAGCAGCAGAGTCAATTCTGAGTTGGCATACAGTCTTCACAGAGGGATTAAAAGATTGCACAAGCTAACTTGCTGTCACATGAGACTTCAGAGATCATTGCTGAAAACCTGGAGAATGTTCCAACAGCATTGTCAGAACTGAGCATTCAAAAACTTTATGAGATTGGCTTGAAAACCATGAGGTATTTTTAAACAGTAAAAAATGGGGGCATCTGCCTATTTGTTCTCAGGCTTCTGAACCCCTTCAGCATACTCACATCCTTGTCCAGATTTTCTAGGCAACCAGGAGGGCTGGGTTTTGTTTTATTTAATTAAAACTGAGGTTCTCATGACTCCAGGAGCTGGAGATTTAAGAAAAACAGGGCACAGGCAACACTTCTTAAGAAAAGACAAAGAAACATTTTCTATAGAAAACATATGTTACTCCTATAGGCCAGTTTATTGGAATAAGGAAGCATTCTTTACTAAAGAAAGGCTAGATGTAATCAAACTTAAATATGTGCAGTCTGAGATAGTTAACATGTGAATATTCTTTAATGAAATGGCTCTGATTGCATTCTGTTTGTGCAGGGATGGGTGATATGGCAGTGTCGAACTCCATTGGAAGCAATGTTTTTGACATTTTAATTGGCCTGGGCCTCCCCTGGGCTCTGCAAACCCTGGCGCTGAATTATGGTTCATATGTAAGTCCTAAGTTTGATTCCTTTTTTTTCTTTTTGGTTACACACACTATTCTTTTTGGCTTCTTTCATGTTCCGTGCCAAATAGAAGTTATTTCAGTTGAATATGAGTGAACAAATAGTATTATCTGGTTATGACCAAGAGAAATTGTGGGTAATCCGCTGTATATAGTGCAACAACCTTTATTTTGTGTTGAAAGGTCCAAATGAAATAAGATATCAGATCATTTTATACTGTATTTTGTTGTGCCTGCATATATACATGATAAACAAAAAGCTAAGTTATTTAGTAATGCACCCAATTATTTAGTAATACACTACAGAGATAAAAATAGAATTTCAGAACATACCAATGAAGATGATAGGATAGGGACTAATCAGCTTCACTTCTGGAAAAGAAAATCGTGCCCCACAAAACTATTAGAATATTTAGTCACGTCAACAAAATAGCAAATGAAAGAGGCTATTAAATTAGTCCATCCGGAAAGAGCTAAATTTGTATTGTGGATCAGAATATAGCTAAAAGCTCAACCTTTTGGCCCTGTGGGCAAGAGGGGGTGCCTATTCCATCTGTGGGCCCAATCTGGTGCATGAGGCAGACACAGCAGAGTCCAATCCAGCTGTGCAAAGAGGGGCAGAGGCACAGGCGGCTGGTAGGGGGGAAATGGGGGGGACATGTGCCCTCCCTGAAATTGGCCCCCAACTCGGCACCACTCAGGACAGCAAACTGCAGCCCCACGGAGCTGGGCAGAGAGGCCACGGTTCCTCCCACAGGGTCTGCAGCAACCACAATTTGGGCCCACCCCTCCACCCAGGGGGTGAAGGTAGCTTTACCTGTGTTCCAGCCAGTGGTCTGCAGTTGGTCTGCAGTCTCCGTCCGTAATTGTGCCCCCCAAACTCAGGAGGCACCAGTCACCCCTGAGCAGAGGACAGCCTGGCCCCATTCCAGGCACATGGTGGAAAGGGAGCGTAGCCCATTCCTGATCCATCTGTGTGGGAGTAAGAGAATGGGGCGCAGCACTAAATCAGCCACAGGGAAAGGGGACATGGCCCAGCCTCAATCTGACCATGCAAGGCTTGGGAATTTGGCAGCAAGCAATGGGTGTTGGTATTGCCACTGCTCCCCGCCACCAAATATTCCAACCCATGGGGAGCTATGCAGGCTGGATGCCATGGCTCCATGGGCCATATTTGGCCTACAGGTCAGTGGTTGAGCACCCCTGGCTAAAAGACGGCAAAGAAATGGATGGTCAGTTTTCAGTTTAAGAAAACTTGACCAGTAGAACATCCCAAGGAATTTTATTAAGATCGTTATTTAATATATTAAAATAATTAAATAGGGTAAATGGTGAGATGGCAACACTGGCAGATGACAGACGCATGTTATTTGGGTGAATTAAGGTAAGAGGAAAATGTGAGCCTACCTTTTCCCCGCAAGACCTGTCAAAGTCAGGGTAGCATGATGACTAATTTTTTTTCCCACAAAAGCAAGGTAATGCACATAGGAGCAATTGTTTGAGTTTCTTCTTGATACTTCATAGTCTTAAACTAGCTAACTACTGAGGACATCGTTGTGGATAGGTCTGTGAAAATATCTTCTGAATGTGTAATGGCTGTTAAAGAAATAAATATATGAGAGTATATAAAGAACAGGGTAAAATATAGTATTGAAAACGTTGTATTAGTACACCTTCCCCTGGAATATTTAGGTCATATCTGGTCATTCTCTTTCCAAAATTACATACTGAAATAATAGAAGAGGTTTGACAGTGGTGGATCAGAATGATTGGAGGCCTAGGGACTGCATGAGAATGAAATTAAAATTGGTCCATTTGGCAACCAGATACAATGGTGAGAGCTTTTGGGGATAAAATACAATTCAAAGTTGGAGAAGGTAAATCAACTTTGGAGGTAATAGAGGCCAGCAGGGAACTGAGGCAACAGCTAGGACTGGAGCAGTTAGCCAGTGGGCGAAAGAAGGTGAGACTGGAGTGAAGACAAGGAATGATACAAAGGAACAGGGGCATAAGTCTGTGGTTATGACCACTAGAGCCCACTTCCCTTAGCACCTGGATACAAGTCAAGATTTCTGAGTCTCAGCATTTCTTAACTGTCAGCAAATAGTTTTCCACCTCCCTACCCTCCAAACTGTATGCCTCATCTCCCCACTAATGGCCAGCCCACAGAGAGGACAATGATCCATTGCTTCTATTAGTTACTCTGTCAGCTCAAGCAGCAGAGGTCTGTGAGATTCTCACCCTGTTGATGAATCTTGTCAAATGTACTATGTGAGGGCCTTTTTTTTTTTAATTTGGTTTGCTTTTGTAAAAAATGGCTTGGAAATTGCACACAGTGATATATATTGAAACCTGTTGAATTTTCAAAGTAAATTGCTCAGAAGTTAGGCAACACCAGAATTAAGCCAGGTTGCCTATGCAATCTTCATTTGGCCCCTTGCCCATGACCATTATGTAGGCTTTACTAACATACATATATAGTATCTTATGCACAAAACCCCAGCCTTATTCTGTGCACAGAGTGGATTAGGGTTCTGTAGTTAATGGAGATGTCTGTACGACTCTATCTTAGTTCATTGAAGAAGTAAGAACTTAAGAAGGTGTGGAAATTAGAGGCAGGGGACTGCAAGAAGGGAACAACAAATGGTCTTGTAATTCAGGGAGCTGAATACTACCCTATGGAGCTAGGATCCACCTGTCCCTCTGCAATGGAGATCCTATATGATGCTGGGCAGGCACATCCATTAAACCAGACTTTCTACAGTTCACCACCAATTGTGTGGCCCTCATTTTCTGGGTGTCCAGCTTAAGACTATTACAGTTGAAGTGGAGAAGAGCTGTGCTCTGAAGAGACAAAGTTCTAAATTCTTTGAAAAAAAATCAAGCCATAAATTTCTCAAATTGGGCATGCCTGTGTAGCAGATGCTTTAGACCTTTATGTCTTTATTCCTCAGTTCCCCACCCACAGAACCCTTTCTCTCACTGGGTTTTATGAACATAAATAGATGCTTTTGTAGCCCTCTTGTGCTATGGTCCCACAGAAAAGCCCATGAGGAAATTAATAATTCAGTATTTGGATTAGGATTTCAGTAATGTGTGGTAAGCAAAGCCTAGACATACATGTATTAAATAACAATGCTACAATATGGAACATCTGCTCATTCACTGAGCGTTGTCCATCTTGTGTGCTAGAGAAAATGGGAATAAGAGTTTTAGCCTGTGAAATGGATCCCTGCACGACTCTGTTACCAACCTTCTGGTTGGTAAAAGACAGTTAAGAACAATTTTGCCCTCTACTGCTACTCTACTGTCAGAAACAGCAAAAGCCTCCTTCAAAGAAGCACGCCTGCCAAGCTGTTTGGAAATCACCATCACTGACCTAATCCTTCAGAAGCCAGCACTGGAACCTGGGGATCTCACCAACTCAACCCCTTCTTCAGCCTTCCAGGCAAATAACTGAGAAAGCAGTAATCACAAATCTCCAAAAATGTGGGACATCAGCCCATATCCTGAGTGCCTCACAGTCAAGTTTTAGAGCAGGGCACAGCAGAGACATAGCTATTCTTTTGCTCAAAGATGACCTTCTTATGGCTGGGGACTCCAGTAAGATCTCCCTGTTCACATGACTGGACCTTCTTGCAACCTTTGACCCTGCAGCCACCCAGCACCCACAGTGTCCCCATCCTCTCCAGCAGACCATGGAGAGTGGGGCCAGAGGGTTGCTTTTCCTCTCATAAGACCCTCACCTGCTTGGTCTCACAGGGTTCTGGACTATGCCTGCTTCTCTTCAGCAGCTCCACGAGACTACAGGGAATGAGATGCTTCAAGCTCAGCTGTCAACTATGCAGTCATGACACTCACCTATATATCCCATTCTCTATTGATGCAACCATTGCCATTCCTAAAACATTAGAACATCTGCAGGAGACAGGCTGTTGGATGAAGTACAGCTGGCTCAAGCTTAATCCAAGCAAAACCAAAGTAATACTAGCTAAAACGTGAAAACTCTATTAAAATCTGGCCAAGACATGAACTCCAATTTCCAAAGACGGCACACAGCTCTCCATCATCAATGCTGTGGAAAACCTTGAGGTCCAGTATGATTGTTTCCCAAGGCTGGGTGACCAGGTTGAATTAGTTTCCAAAAATGACTTTTTTCACTTCCTGCTTGCTGGGAAACTCTGCTTCGTTCTCCCAGATGAGAATCTGGCAATTGAATTTCATGAATTTGTCATCTCCAGGTGGCATCACCGTCACTCACTGTATCCAAAGCACAACAGAAAGATGGTGCACAGGCAGCCCCAGCCTTCTCTAAAGCTGTAGCTGCCACAAGCAAATGAGTGGCTGAATGGCAGTCAGTTTCCAAAGTCAGTCTAAGACCTTGGCCCTCATTGACTATTAATGGACCCAGCCCTAACCACATGAAAGACTGCATGTTGAGCTACAAACTGCTGCAACAGGTGAACTCCTCAAGGAAAATATAGATTGCAGAACCAATATAAAGCATTTGAGAGCTAAGGGCAAAGCATTCTTTGTTATGGGGCTCCAGTTCTGGTACCCTTTTCCAAAGGAGATCGAGCAGATGCAGTCTCAATCCCCTAAGAAAGTGAGGCAAAGCCTCCCTCCTTGAGACTGCTCTTCCACCATAAGTAACACACAATCCAATGCCCCTCTTCTATTCTCAAACCACTCCTCACCCCCATGCCATAATAAAAACAAAATAATTCAAGACTACCTGAAGCAGAGATATGACCCTATAAGAGGAGAAGAGCCAGAAACTTCCTAAGTCTACAGGAACGTCACTGTTGCTGTTAATTTTACATGGAAGGGGCTCAGAAGCTATGGTGAAAGGTAGCACCTTAAAACCCAGAGAAAGAGAGAAGGGTCCAAAAGAAAAAAAAATCATTATCATGCCAGTAAAAGCTGAAGCATAATGAATATGTATGAAGGAACCAAATTAACATTACAAAGGCAGTTTTAATGCTGGTCTTTACATAATTGGACTGCCTGACTTTCCTATCTTAATTTATCTCTTGTTGTATATAGTATCTGTTTAGGTTTACACGCGGATAATCGTTCTATTCTGTTAACCTATTCTGAAGGTATAAACTGTCATAGCTGTGCCGAAGTCCTTGTAGCTCTATTTATGTCATCTGAGTATCTGCTTCTTTTTGTCTCATACTAGCCTTCATTCCATATTTTCCTGGGCAGTGTAATGCTAAAGAAAAAATAGTAACATTTTTTTTCAGTTTCCAATTTCTCAGTCCCATGATGACCTTTATACATTTTCTATGAAGCT
Organism: Gavialis gangeticus; assembly: GCF_001723915.1. NCBI lineage: Eukaryota > Metazoa > Chordata > Crocodylia > Gavialidae > Gavialis > Gavialis gangeticus. The sequence goes on along the minus strand of NW_017729022.1, from coordinate 125,484,606 downwards.
GGAGAAATCATTTGCTATGAATGAAATTCCAACCGAGCATCATGTTTCAACTTTGTAGCTACCTTGAGAAAAATAAACTAACCCAAAACCAGACACAAAGCAAATATTAGCAGATTCATACTAGGATTACTTGCAAGAATGAAACAGTGTAGGCTTCAGAAATAATTGCTGCAGCTGCTTGTCTCAACGAGCACTGTACTTGTATAGAGTCAATGCCATACTCCACAAGGATTCCTATTGAAATCAGTAGCACCTTTGCAAAATAACCTGCTCTATGGAATGAACGCAGTACCTCAATGACTTTGACAAACCAGAAATCCACTAAAACTGAGGTATGCAGATAACAATATCCTTCAAGTTCTGGAAGCATTGGAGTGATGTTATAGCAGTGATTGCCCAAGAAATATGTGAGAAGCAAGTATTTAGTAGGTGATATCTTTTATTGGACCGACTGCATGATTGGGAGAGATTTAGACAACCTTTAGGTACAAGGCACCTTTCTTCAGGTCCTCTCACAATATACAAATAATATATTACATATACAAAATACATAATATTGTATGTTACATAATATAATATACATATTATATATGTATATAAAAATAATATAAAAACCTGCATACACCTCTTAGATATGTTCACAGATTCCGCCAAATCACAAAAATGGGCCTAATATCCATTTACATGCAGTCTCTTTTCACCCCTCTTCTAAGGCCTATAAGCACAATTTACTCACTTGAAAGCCACTTAATGATGTTAGAATGGTGTCAGAGGGCCTCAGTTTGAATGAGAATCAAACCCTATAAGTCACAGTTATGTTTTGTTACTTGCAAAGCAGAGAATGTACCATATTTACCTCAATCCTGACAATCCTGAATTTAAGATGACACCCCTATAATTAAATTCTATACATGGAAAATTTATAAATTTATTAACATTTTCTGTGCGCAAAATCTAATTATTAGAGGATCATCTTAAATTTCTCTTCCTCCCCCTACCCCCCACACTGCTGTAGAGGGGAAAGCAGTGGCAGAAGATGCAGGGACAGGCAGTAGAGGGAAGAAGTAGGAGGGCAGGTGGTGATAGAAGGTAGGAAGTGGGGAGACAATAGGGAGGCAAGCAGTGAGGGGGCTGGGAGACAGAGGTGGTAGGGGGTACTGGTGGCAGAGACAGCAGGGGCCAGGCAGCACCTATAACTCCAGTCCTAACCCCGGTTAGGCCAGAGCTACAGCAGCCACCTGTCCCCCTGCCACCTTATACTCAAAGTTAAGAGGGACTTTCCTCCCTCCCAATATTGAATGGGGAGGGGAGGGGTTCATCTTGGATTCAAGTAAATACTGGCCCCAGTAACATGGCCTCACTTCTTTTTTCACACTTCAGGAAATTTAGAGATTTCACTAATTTTGGAGGTATTTCTACACACTCAATGAAGGGGCAGTGGAGTGTGTGTGTGTCATACTTTTTGGTAATTGCAGAAAATGTAAAGATGATGAGTTGGCTGGGGCTAGACAAAGGGCATCTCAGCAATGACTGTGTTGATGGACCTGATTTTGAAAAAATGATTTTTCATCACATTTCATGCCATTCAGGAAGCCACTGCCATAATTTAAACAAATTTCAGGACAGCATTAGAGTAATTCCATTGTAAAGGTCACAGAAAATTGTACTTTCATATCTCAGGTGTACAGAAAATAATCAGCATGGTTTTCACATCTGATCTGTTTTTTTTACACCTTGCCCCCACTTTTCAGTGCTTAATATCAAAATGCACAGTTCCATTATTTCTTTGTAAGAAGAAACTATTTGTGGTATGGTGGCACCTATGAGGCCGAGTCATGGACCAGAGTCTCTTTGTAGTAGGAGACTTTACTGACAAGACACAAAGATGGTCCAGCCCCAAACAGCTGACAACAGAAGTGAGATTTTTAGGTAGTTAGCAATGGGCACTGTAATGGGAGTAGTGGTGACTTAGTGTCATGTCAGATTGTAGGTATCCAGGTGTGGAGGTCACCTCAGAGCTGGAATAAGCCAGGATGTCCAGAAACTGAGTCGGAGGTCCAGGGGTCAAGCAGAACACAAGGTTAGGGGAGCTAGCTGGGTAAGGTATCCAGGAGGTCAAGCCAGAGCTGTGTCAGGTATCCAGAGGGTCAGACACAATGTGAGGTCAGGAGGCTAACTGGTTCAGGTATTCAGAGAACCCATCAGAGCCAGAAGCAACACAATCCAAGAGTGCAGCAGCCTAGGTACAAGATTGCACCTTGTTGCCCAGACACTTCCCCTTCTGAGTCAGGGGCTTATATGGGAGCGGGTAAGAGGTCAGCTGACCTTAGCTGCCAGTCTGGTGGTAGAGACTGTGCGTATGCCTAGGCCCAGATGAAGGGTTCTGGCCACATGCATCTGTCCTAATGTATGTCAACAATAAAGCGTGTGGGCTAGATACCCTCATCCCACTGCCACTCACCCACCTGCTGCTGTGTCCAGATGCAGTCCAGACATACCTACACCAGTCTAACAAATGTCTCACCTCAGGAGACGAATCCTTTCCTGCCTGACAGAGGCATGTAACTCTCCTGCTCTCCCAGAAGGCATCCTTATGCATCTCCAAAGTGCATAAGCCCTGAATAGGGAGTTACCTTTGGGCAGCCAGTAAGAAACAGTAGGCAAAAGTGGGGGAGGACTGCTACCATTCAGCATCTGACCCAGAGCTACGTGCTACAGACCTACATCATCAGAGAACGAGGACCTACAACTACCTTTTTCCCCACAGTCTAGTGGTTAAGGCACTGGGTTCTAGCCCCACTTAGACTGGGCATTTTCAATACCTACCTTCCACTTTCCCAGAAAGCACCCTAACCACCAAGCTATGACCAGGCAGAGCTAAGACCTTCTTTACTCCTCATGGTGAAGCTGGGTTACTGGATGGAAGGGAGTTCAGGAATCATGACGGTAGAAGGGGAGCATACAAGGTGAACCCTGACTCTGTATCTTGCACTCCCTGATAAGGAGGGAGGGAGTCCTGAGTTATGCTCCCAATGTAGTTTTTATGCATTTGGGATAAAACAAATACTCAGCACTGGGAGGAGGACCCAGAACCCAGGGTCTTCATGCACTTTCAGTTTCCCAGTAAATCAGATGATTTCTGTAAGTAGCTATTACACTAATGCCAATTTCCTGCCACCCGGGAGAGCTCTCACGTTCTGCAGTGACGCTACTTCTTCATTTCCTGCACTTCCCCTTCATTTATTTTTTTGTCAAAATTAGGAAGATGCAAATACAAATGTCAACTAAAGATGTACCTTTGGGTACTCAGAAATTAAGAGGTGTCAAAGTGAATATACACACTTGTGTGCGCACGCGCGCGCACACACACACACATATATGCTTAATTCCTAAGAAGAAGAAAAACTCCTTTGTGTTAATATTAAACTTGGGGTGCTGTTGGATAAAGCCACTGTGGGTGCTGGCAAACGTGCAGCTCCCCAGTCTAATTCATGGTGCTTCACAGAAAGTGCCCTGTGTTAGACCAACCCCCCTGACCCAATAGTTATTCGCTGTTGGGTCAGGAGGGTGGGGGATCAGCCTGCACTTTGGAGCTGATCCAGCAAGAGAGGCTACATGTCTACAACCTC
>NW_017729022.1:125470345-125480946 GCF_001723915.1 Gavialis gangeticus | reverse complement strand
CCCTCCCGCCCTCCCCCCACCATCCAGCACTGTCTCAGGATGGGAGAGGGAGAAGGCAGGAGAGGCAAGTCTGTTCTGGGGTTTGCCCAGCCTGCACTGGAGTTGGGTGGTGGGGGCGTGAATTGGAGCACAGGGTGGACTTCAGCCCTGCCCAGCTCCCAGCACATAGTAACAGAAGTGAATGACGGTGCTGCACTTTGGAGCACCTCCATCTGAACCCTCATGTATGAGAGTTTATTTGTTGCACAACTGGATGCTTTTTAAAGTGCTCTGCAGCTGTGCACTTCTGTCAGTGTGTGGTTGTAGAGTGCTTTCAGTGGCTGAGGCTGATCATGTGACAAAACGTCACTTCTGTCAGTGCCCTAAGAGTTGTTTACTCTTCAGCATACAGCGTGTGTGCCCCTACAGCCACTTCTGCTGCTGCGCATCAAGAGAAGGTCTGGGAATCTATGTGCCACTTGCACAGCTCATGCAGCAGGGGGCACAGGGCCATGTGTTACCAGCGCAACACATATAGCAGGGAGGTTAGGACCTGTATGCTGCCAGCACAGCATATACAGTGTGGAGGCATCCTGTGGGCCTGACCCTGCAGCCAGCCCATCATAGTGTGTGGCCATGGACCACACCAAAGTTGGACAGCCCTGTTTTAAATGGAAGCGGTGCATATTACAGGGTGGCCACAATACTTCTTCAGTGACTGAAGTCCTCCAATGAGGTATAGGTCAGATGCCTCATTTAGAAGCAGTGTTGTTTAGGAGTACTGGGTCTCAGGTCATCTGTATTCTGTTAGGTCTGCCACTGGCTTCCTGCATGGCCTTAACCAACTCACTTCTCCTTTCTGTGCCTCTGTTTTTTCTCCTGCCCTTAGTCTGTCTTGTTTATTTAAACTGTAAGTAGTGGGAGCAGGACATAGTTCTTATTAAGCACCTTCCACCATGGAGTTTCTATAAGTTAAGAGCAGAGATGGAACTAAAAATAAGCCCCAACAGGGTAAACAGCCTTTGGCTACAAGAGATGGCAATGAATGCTTCAACTCAGATTTATAAATACATTTCATGTATTGAGATGCATGTATTGAAGCTTTAAACTTTTAGTATAATATTAAACATCTTATATGAAGAGTTATACTTTGAATCCTGTTGTGAGATCCAAAGCAAAAGTCTCAGTATAAAGGTGCCCTTTTGACAGAACTTTGACATTTCAGTTTGAGTAGAAATCCAAAAAGAGGCAGAGACTTTAGGGATAAGAACAAAACTAAATGAAACGATGTGGTAGGAATAAAATTCCTTTCCCTAGTTAGTAGCTCATCCCTATATTTCTTATGTTTTTCCCCTGAAAAGGATGTAAACAAGCAGCTGGACATGAGTAGCCTGCTTTCATGCATGTGTAACAATGTCCTTACTGTTTAATTTTATCCAGATTGTTCATTGTACAGTGGGATCACATGTTTAAAAAGCAGTCTTGCAAACAACCCCACAATTAGCAGAGAGACTTTCCTCACTTCCAGTTCTTGGACTTAGCCACCAAGGCCCCAGCCCACTAGACTGCAGATCTGTTGGCACAGTTACAGTGCCATCTAAGGATTGGTATTCACTCTGCTCAGGTAAACTCTAGGGAAAGCAGTAACTCCTGTGAAGTACTAGCACCAAGCACTAAAGGAAAAACCATAAATTTATGGTCTAAGGGATTAACAGGAAAAAGCATTAGAATTACTCAGATGGACAGGGCTTGCTCACATGAGGAAGGCTCCACATAATTGGGCCAAAGTATTTCTCAGCTAAATGTGACTTTGCTTACGTGTTATGCACTGGAAGATTTCTAAGCAAATAATAACCATTTACAGTAAAGTTCTTTTAAATATCTGGCAGGGTCCCAACTTCCCCTTTGGAGTGTCTCTTCCGAAGGAGGAAGTCCCCAAAGCCATTTCTGAAGCTTTGAAGATATTTTTTCCACAAGAAAGGATTACAAAAGAAGAAGAAGAGAAAAAGGAAAGGAGAGAAAAATTTGTTTGATCTTAACTGCATTTGTATTGCCATCTAGAATTGCATGTTACTACAACAGAATGAAGATAGATGAATTATGCCAGCATCACGTTTTATTTATCCATTGGCCAAAAAATTAAGTGAATTTGAAATTATATTTTTGGAGAAAATAGAAACTAAACGCTAAACTAAATAAACTAGAACTAAATAAACTCCAAACCACTGGCAACTTTATGACCAATGGAGGCAAGTCCATAATAAAAGTTATGCCTTAAACTCAGAAGGCACTTAAATAGTAAGGTAACTTAGGGCATCTTTACACATGCTCTCAGGAGCTGCTCTAACTAAAATGCCCACAGCATCTCATGTATTCAGCATCCCACACTTCAAAATGGCAGCCAGGGTGCTTTAGCGAAAGCTTATTCGAAGAGCTTTAGTTAAAACACCCCCACTGCGATTTTGAAGTATGAGGATGCTGACTACATATGACGCCGAGGCAGCTGGAGCATGCTAATTAACACACTCCATCAAGTCTGCTCCAATGTGTTCTAATTAGAACATGTCGGAGCAGGCATCAGACACATGTATTGATCCCATTAAGCACTTGAATTCTCCCCATTTGCTTCAGCACTAGAGGGAAATCCTGTATAATACCGTAATGACTCAAAACAAAACATTACAGGTCATTTCAACAGACCAAGATTTTCCAGTTGAGCTTGACCCAAAACAAAATATTTTATTTCAGTTTCCCTGACAGTGAATAAAAAATGTTCGCAAATTTTAATTTTGGAATATTGTGTTTTCTATTAAAAAATAACTCTGATGGAAAAGCCCTAACCATCATTTATTTAAGTCTCAATTAAGTCAACAGGATTTGAGTTAGGCATATGCTTACGTGTCTTGCTTATAGGGTGGTGAAATCCTGTTTTTTTTCCATTGATTTCACTGGAGCTAGGATTTCATCCAAGTTGTGTACTCATCAGGTCAGATTTAGCTTAGGGTTTTTGTCATCTTTTATTAAAGAATATTTGTCCATGAACCACATAGCTGATCTGCTTTTGGGTAAGACGGTGGCGTCAGAAAACAGTCAATGGCTCCTTAGTGGCTAATGCAGCTTCCAAAATGGAAGTCTCTGCTGACTTAGGATGAGGTCTTAGGCAAGGCAGGCAATGAAATGTTGATTCAGTGCCTTAGTAAACTCAGGGCACCCCTCAGAAAATGCCAGCTCTTTCTTTTTTTCTTTTTTTGAGTACAGGAAAATACTAGACTAGTTTTTGTGTTGCAAAGAACTCAGAAAGACCACAACAGGTCAGAATGGTTTTGATACTATAGGTTCCTATTTGAAATCTCTGGGTTTATCATGTAAATCATGTGTAGGTGTTTGCACACCTAGCAGTGCTAATGCTATGTGGTATCCTGTAGCATCCTTAAAAAGATATCACAGAACCCTGGCAGAGAATCACTGGCTTAGAGTTTTTTCTGTTGTAATGCCTGATCAGATTCCTCTATCGTTAAATATATCTTTCAGTATCTCTTATCTGATCCGTTATCCATCGTGGGCAAATTCTGCTCTCAGTTACACTAGTGTAGTCATCAATGGCTTAATGTCTAGTTGGAAGGAGGTGTCAAATGGGGTTCCTCAGGGGTCTGTATTTAACATCTGCATTAATGATTTGGATGACAGGATTGAGTGTACACTTAGTAAATTTATTAAATTTACAAGTAGGGTGGAGTTGCAGACACTCTAAAAAGTAGGGCTTGGATCCAAAATGATCTGAATGAACTCGAGAAATGGTCCAATATCAAACAGATGAAATTCAATAACAGCAAGTGTAGAGACCTACATTAGGGATGGAATAATTGCATGCACAAATACCAACTGGGGAATGATTGGCTAGGCTGCAGTGCTACAGAGAAGGACCAGGGGGTTACAGCAGACTAAGTTGAACATGAGTCAACAGTATGCCCTTGCTGCAAAAAAAAGCCAACAAGGTACTAGATTATATCAACAGGGGTATCTCTTGCAAATGAAGAAAAGTGAGTCTTCTACTCTGTTTGGCACTGGTGAGGCCTCACCTGGAATACTATGTCCAGTTTTAAATCCCACACTTCAAGAAAGATGTGGACAGATTGGAAAGAGTCCAACAGAGAGCAACCAAAATAATTAGAAGCCTGGGATTCACAGACTGTAAGGGGCTGGAAGGGATCTCAGAAGATCATCGGGTCCAGGCCCCTGCACCAGGCAGCAAAGACAGGTGGGGTCAGGTGACCCTAGTAAGATGACTGTCCAATCTCCTCTTGAAGATTTCCAGGGTAGGCGATTGCACCACCTCTGGAGGGAGTCTGTTCCACAGTCTGGACACCCTGACTGTGAAGAAGTTTTTTTCTAATGTTGAGCCTGAAACCAAACTCTTCCAGGAGTTTGTGGCCATTACTCCTGGTTCTCCCCAAGGGCGCTCTGGTGAAGTTGTTCACCGAGCCCCTGATATAGTGGTAAACTGCTACCAAGTCCCCTCTCAGCCTTCTCTTTTTCAGGCTGAAGAGTCCCATGCCCCTCAGACTTTCCTCATATGGCTTGCCATGTAGCTCATTTAGCCTTCAGTCAGAGCAAATAGCAAGGAGCCACACCATTCTGGACTGAGACAGTTTTAGAAACAGTTCACACTGTCAACCACTCAGCAATGCAACACTGGGGATATCTACACTGTTACTTATTCCTGCCTTCAGGCCCAGTCTATTGCCCAGACTTACTGTCCATGAATATTAAAAAACACCTTAAGTCACAACTCACCTTCCCGAAAAAAATCCACCCTGCCCCTGGATGATCTATGTCATGTCAGGTTGAACCTTCCCACTCCTGCATCCCTGCAGTGCATTGACCCAGGCCCCAAGCACAGGAAGTCAACCTGCAGCAATCCCACAATTCCTTGTTCCTGACATCTGGGCCTTTTGTACCCTACTTGCTGTCTACACTGCCCATAATTACAACCAAGTGCAGAAGGAGAGACGAGTTGCAAGCTGGCTGATTCCTAGAAGAGCTCCATGGGTGCAGCTCCTGCTGGGCAATATAGGTGGGGATGGGAGGCTCTTATGGATTGTGTTAGTTGAAGGCAGCCCTCAGGGCAGTGTAGACATACCTTCTGAGGCCTATATCATGAATCCAACCCCAGGAGCCAAGTAACAGGGGTCTAGCATACCCAGAGTAGAAGAAAAAAGAAAACAGTCTGCAGGAAAATTGAATTTTTCCTTGCCTTCTATCCAGTTGCCTTTCAGAGCTCATGGGATAGCTCCTGCAGCTGTAAAATCAAGCCTGAGCTAGGACTTTAACTTCTTTAACAGACTCAGATCCAACTCGAGATGAAACTAGCATTGATCTCTTTACATTGCCCCTTCTTGCATGTATTTCTGTGCTACGTATGCATAGAAATACATAGAAAGAAAGGCTGACATCACTGAATGGGTGATGCCTACCATGGATACTGCAGGAGAAGGAGCAGACAGAGGGCCCTCAGCCTTGGTCAGTTCAGGAGGCTGGAAATATTAATGCCCTATGTAGGGAGTATACCAGCTGCTCTATGAGGCATTGGTTAACCTATGCCACAGTCCCTGAAGTAGGTCTTAATGGTAACCAGCTTGGTAAAGGTGAGTGAAAGCTGGTGCCTATTCCCTTTTTAAGCATCCCCCAGATGCAGTCAGACCGGACCTGCATGTGAGAGGGAAAATGAAGTCTGGCACTAGGTTCCCCACAGAAGGGCTAATACATTTTTCTGTGTTCAAGCCCTGGGACTTGTGTAATTTCTTTGGCATGGGACTGTTGAGCAAAACGTGTTCCTTAGGTCTATTCAAAATTATATGCTTTCCTGGAGGTCCAACTGCAAACATGACCTGAGCCCGAGGTGACCCTTTTCAGTCTGGGCTGAGGGAGGGGCAGACTGTCAGCACAATGGCTGCTAACAGACCTAAAGAAAAAGGTGCTTTACCAAAAGCAGTAGCACGTTAGTTTGACCTGGCTCTGCAGTGTCTGTACAGATTGGGTGCTTCAGCGGAGCTTTTTGGCACTTTTATCTAATAGCTGATTCAAAACACCCTGCTGAAGCACCCCATCTATACAGACGATTGGTAAGCCAGGTCCAACTAACCACTGCTTCTTCTGGATATTCACTGGGCTCTGCACAGGAGTGCACCCTGTTTAAAGTAAAGTGCTGGGTGTTTTATCCACATTTGCAAGTAGCCTATGTACCTGGAACAGATCCTGCGCCAAACAGTCTCTCTCAGAGTCACCACTGTGTCCTGGCTTCCCCACTGCCTGTTTGTGCAACTGCTCACAATCCCATCTGCACCCACTCAGTTCTGCAGACCTGTGTGTTGGTGGGGATTTGAATTCACTCTCTCCTAGCCGCAAAGAAAGGGAAGTAGCAGCCTGGTGATGAGTGCTGTCTCCCTGGCACAGAAGTGCCTGTGGTGTTGTGTAGAAATCCCTAAGATCCCCAAGCTGGCCTGGCTAGCTACAACAGCACAAGTGAATTTACCCTGCTCTGATGATCACAATAACCTGCAGATGAGAATAACAGAGCTCTTTGCTCCTTTGTGCAGGCATGCAGCCAATCTAGGTTTGAGCCCACATTCAGTCCCCACAGCTTCCCCTAAATAAACTGCTTATACTGTTTCTCCTCATTACCTGCTTTTTTTGACCAGGGGCCTAGAAAAATGCAGAGAGACCTCTAGTTCTGACTAGGGGAGATCTCAGAACAGGCTCCAGTTCCCAAGCACTCCCTGCTTTCATTGGTTGTTACCCTCAGTCTCAACACAAAATGATCCACACCTGCACTGTTTGAAGCCAGGCCCTTTGTGAAATCAGTTGTATTGCATTGTACAAACAAAGGGAATTCAGAGAGTAGCCCTACACAGCCTACCCAGGAAGAAAATGCACATAGATGAACAGGAATGCAACACTCACCCTAAGCTACAGGTGGCAGGATTGTACACTGGGGCTAAGTACAGACATTCAAAAAACCTGGGCCAAAATTGATTCCATCTTTGCAGGGTAGTTTAAAACTGCATAGACTGAACGGAGAAGCAAGTCAATAGAGAGAAGTCCTCTAGGCTTTTCCCTGCTTCCTGCTCAAGCTGGGGGGGTCATAGAGGAGGGGTGGGAGTTTGGCCAGGCCCGGAAGGCCTGTTGAATATGATTGTGGGGGGATTAAACCCGCACTTTGGCCTACATAGTCCCCAGCAGGGGTGTGCCTGCAGTGGGGGAAGCAGCCCATGCCAGGCTTTTCTCCTGCTCCCTGCTGGAGTGGAGGGAGGTCGTGTGGCTAGACCCCAGCCCTGGGCCAGCATGCTGAGTTGAAGGGGAGGGGAGGGAAGGGGGGTTTAAACCTCCTCTCCCACTGGCACAGGACCCTAGCTGGCATCTGGCTGGCTTTGCTTCTCTTGCTGCTCCAGCAGCCAGCATGCTGAGGTGGAGGAAAGGAAGTGGGGTTTATACCCCCATACCCCCCACCCATACAGGACCCTAGCTGGGGTCTGCCTGGCAGGGGCACAGCAGCTCTTCCAGGCTTTTCCCCACTTGCCACTCAAGCAGAGGGGGTGTGGGGTATGGCCAGATGCTGACTCTGGGCTGGCATGCTGCAGCGGAGGGAAGAGAGGGGGTCCCCAGGAAGGGATTTGGGACAGAAGTTCCATAAACCTGTTTGACCTATATCAGTTAAGTCTGATACTACAATCAACCAGGTTTATCTTAAACCAGTTTGGGCCACTTTGAAAGTGGTTTATGTGCACTGATCTTCTGTTTTGTTACAGATTTAAACCAATTTCTGATCACTACATCTGGTTTGTGTGTAACTTCTGCCCCTAGCCTGGGGGTTTCTATCATATTCCAGGACCCAAAGAAAGGGCCACTTTCACAGATTCATAGATGTTTGGGTCGGAAGGGACCTCAGTAGATCATTGAGTCCAAACCCCTGCCCTGGGCAGGAAAAAGCGCTGGGGTTAGATGGTCCCAGCCAGGTGCATGTCTAGCCTCCTCTTAAAGACCCCCAAGGTAGGGGAGAGCCCCGCCTTCCTTGGAAGCCCATTCCAGATTCTGGCAACCCTTACTGTAAAGAAGTTCTTCCTGATGTCTAACCTAAATTTTCTCTATGTCAGTTTGTGGTCATTGCTCTGTTACTCCAAAGGGTGCCCTGGTAAATGGAGCATCTCCTTTTCCTTGCCCCCCGCCCCGATGAATTTGTAGGCAGCCACAAGATCACCTCTTAGCCTTCTCTTGCAGAGACTTCACTGAATGGGTGATGCCTGGGATAGATACTGCAGGAGAAACTGTCTGAAAACTGGGGGTAGGAGCAGACTGAGGACCCTCAGCCTTGGCCAGTTCAGGGGGCTGGAAACATAAACAGAGCCCTTGTGATCAAGAGTATTAACTTCATGCAGCCACAGGTCAGGAAGCAAAACCCATTTTGGTTTGTGCAGCGGCTCCTTGGTTTCCCATTTCACAGTTACTAGAGCAGAACAGGAGAATGGGATTGCACTGATTTTATTTCCATTTGTTTTTTTCTCAGTGTTCGATTTCAAACCCCACTAGCCATGTTGTCCTTTAGGGCTTGTTAGCTAAATAGCTCCTGCAAGAGACAGCTACATTCATAGGAATGTCTTTGCACGTGCAATGTAAGAAAGAGGGGGTAGGGCACATTTAAATTCAAGCTGTGTATGTTTTGAACTTGCAAACCTTTCATGTGTGATCAATCAATGCAGAGTGTTCTCCTGGCCTGCTTAGCTGCTTGATACAAGCCAAACCCCTCAGGAGAGTTTAGGAAAGTTTATTTCTCTTCACTTCAATACTAGAGAGCTGTTTGCTTGGAGGCAGTCTTCTGCCAGGAAAGAAAAACTTCTGGTTTTTAAATAAATGGAGAAAACTCAGCTTTTCTTCTCTTCTCCAATTAGAAGGAATCCAGCTTTGATAATAGAACCCACTCTTTGCTCAAAACTTCAAATGAGCCTGGACCTACTTAGTTTTGAAGAAGTTTTATCAACTATAACTCCCTTGCACTTGGATGCCTAGATGCACCCTGAGAAAGACTGCTCTTACCATAGGCCATTGTTATTTTGAAGCAGTTAATACTGATAGTTGCGTGAGAGCTTGTTTTTGGCTGATTTGCAGCCTCATTTAATAGGTTTGGGGCATTTTTGCCCAAGGCTTTGAAGGCAATTTCAGAGCCAGCGGCAGCTGAGAGCTGAAGTAGAGCAGGGGAATGTGTGAATTGTTACTGACTAAAGGAGCCAGGGAGAAAGTTAAAATGCCAGATGCACATAAAAGTAAGAAGATGCTAGGCCTTTTGCAAAGGCTGATGAAAACAGTGGCACAAGTTACACAGAAGAAGTAGCTGGCTGGAAAATAGTAAAACAATGGGATGTTCTTTGTTCTGGCCATCAATGTGCGTGTAAAATGAGTGCAGCTTACAGTAGTGTAATTCGAGGTGGGCAATCAGGGCACCAACCACAAGTGCTGACCTAGAGGGTGTGCCTGAATGGTGGCCCTGTAAGAAGTCTACAACAGCAGCACCAGCCCCATGGGGACACTGGGGCTGATGGACAGCAATGTCGTCGCAGCAGCAGGGGACTTTGAGTCTTCAGAGCAGGTCAGATCAGCCACCCTGACCACTCTCTTGCTCCCCAGCACTTGGCACCCCACACTCCCCTTGTTCAGCAAGCTTTTGCCCAGGGTGCAGAGCTTCTTACTTACACCTCTGGTAGCTTATATCCCATGCAAAAAAAGAGAGCATGGTAGGAAAACAGACATCTAGCAGATTAGGCAGGTAGGATAAAGTAGCAGGAACCCAAGCACAACTGCCTTTCTGCCCTATTTATATCTGACAGGACACCCCTGTTTGGCTAGGGACAGACATTCAAAAAGTCTGAGCCTGAATTGATTCAGTCTTTGCAGGTTAGTCTAACCTGGCTAGGCTGAACAGGTTTGTATCTGTACAGACAGCCCCTCTGGACTTAGGAAATGCCAGTATATGCCTGCAGTGGCTCAGGCTAGAACCAAGAGGCTCTAGAACAGCCCTCCCCTCACTTCCACAGAACTGAGCTGATGGGGGGCATGGCCAGGCCCCAGCAGGATGCTCTGATTAAGGAGGGGTTCCACACACACACACACCCTCCCCCGCTGTTGATAATACAGCATTTAGTTACACAGCAGGGAGCTACATGGGGAGTTGTTTCAGAGGTGTACTTGGTAGCCGTGTTGTTTTGAGATAGGGAGTTGTTAGCATTTCTCATCCCATCAAGCAAAACAAAAGCCTCTCTCATTAGTTCAGGCTATTCTCAAACAGCTTTTTCCAAGGAAGGAACAGAGGGACATTACCAGCTACCTGTTGGTTAGCTCCAAGAACCCCTAAGCCAACACTGTCTTTGTCCCATCTCCCACAGCACGGACCATAGCCAGCATGTGGTATGCTAGCTAATGCTGAGAGGTGTCTGTGTAAGGCAGAGGGGAGCAGGGAATCCCTGCTTGAGCAGAGAGTGGTTGGCAGTGGGGAGTGAGCAAGAGGAAGCCAGGCAGAATCTGCTGTACCTGCAGTCTCTGGCAGAGCTCCAGCCAGGGAGCAGGGGAGACAGACC
>NW_017729022.1:125460392-125465345 GCF_001723915.1 Gavialis gangeticus | reverse complement strand
ACTCTGGTTTAACTTAAATCAGGAAGGGGTCTGGAACAGACATTGCATAAACCGGTTTGACCCAAATCAGTGAAGTCTGATACTACATTCAACCAGGTTTATCTCAAACCAGTTTCAGCCATTTTCAAACTGGTTTATGTGCACTGAACATATGTTCTGTTACAGGCTTAAACTAGTTTCTGAACACATAAACCGGTTTATGTGTAATGTCTGTCCTTAGCCTGTATGTCTCTGAGTAAGCTGGCACTTCCAAGGAAGTTTGCAGCAGATCTGAATCTGGCTGCCTGAGCAGATGTAGTTGCTTTCTGGCATTAGAAGAATAACAAATGCATCTTTAGGAATTAAATGTTCTGCATTTGCTTTACTACTTGGGAGGTGGCTTTTGCTTTCTTCAGCGGAAGCTCTGCCAGGGCTAGAAGTGGGCTCACTAAGGGCCAGGCTCTCTTCTGTCTGTTTGGCATCTAAGACACCTACGTGCAATCCTATTTCACCCTGTTCAAGTCCTGAAAATCCATTAACGCATCTACTTTTATAACACTCCATCATATGACCTTTAAGACTGAGTCACAAAAAAGCAGTGAGAAAGCAGTGGTGGACCCACCCACCTTTTATATGATCTTTTTTCAGGAATTTTAGCACAGTGAATAGAACCACACTTCGGCACCTAAGTCCACTTACACAGCTACTAGTGTGTATAGGATCTGGCCCTTCATGTTCAACTTCAGTGACAGGGTTGCCAACTCTGACTGAAGCTATTCCAGGAGATTTTATCCAACATCTTATATTAATTTATTGTCCTAAAATATCCTATTAAAATCTCCTGAATTGCTTTCAGTAGTTACTGGGACATTGATGCTGATTCTGGTAGACTCCTGGTCAATCTGGGTGGGTTGGCAACCCTATTTAGTGCCCCTACCACTGCTTAGACTGCAAACTGTATATTGCTTGCAGGAGCTGTATCTTGCTCCTAGAGTGAGAATACTTTGCAGTAGCCACTCAGGGACCTGAATGAAGTCATTCCTCAGATTTAAGCACATTTGGTCTCAAACAGGCCTGGTCCTTTCCAGAATGTAAAATGGAAGTAAATTGTGCAAGAGTCCTGTATCCCCCTATTCCTCAGTGACGCTTGCATTTTATGCAGTAGAAGAGGAATATAGCAGCGTGACAGAAGCATAAACAGGACGGAACTAAATCTGGCCCTGAATAGATGGATATTCCTCCCACCTGTGGGGATAAGAGTTCTCCAGGGATATAAATCAACTTAGCTCTGCTAAACTCAAAAGACGCCAAAGATTTACAACAAATGAAAATCTGCCTGATGGCTAGTTTTGTCTGTTTAAATGTAGTTTAACCCAATTTTTCCTTCTGTTGTTGCTCTTTCCACTCTCCCCCCAACTCAGCATGAGTTCTTCCGGGTGTCAGCCCTCACACTGCCTTCCATGTGGCACAACAGAAAAATGTCAAGTACATGTTACCGACACCTGAACCACAGTGGAAACTTCATTCCTTCTCCAGTGAATTTATAATACTTTGCATTTGCCAGCAAGGTGGAGTGGGGAGGGGGAGAGATTGACTCATTGAATTGCATTTTTTTGTGTTCCAGAAAATACAGCTGTGATATCTATTTCAGCCAACTCAGCTTCCTGACAAAATGCATTCCACGGCTAGCACTAATTCCCCAGGGAAACCACCCCTCTCTATTTATAGGGAAGGGTTTAATCCTGCTGTCTAGCAGCAGTATGAGGTCATCAGAAAAAGGTAACGTCTAATAAATGCCTAATATTCAGGGTTCCAAGAGCCTTCCAACATGAACATTAAATTAGGGCAATTAAAAAAAATGCTCTCCCACCATTTCCAAGAAATTGTCTCTTTGTTGGCAGATGACAAACCTCTCAAAGGAAGAGCTGGTGTCATGTAGGATTAGCAAAAACTCTAAAGGCAGGCAGAATGTGTTGGCTTGTGTGTTTAAAATGGCTCATGGTAGTTGCTTCTAGACTGTTTGTCTGGCTAGCTAAAAGACTAAATGAAATCTGTTAAGCTGGAAGGAGGTTTCAGCTGTATGAATACAGCACCCTTACATAAAACCTGGTGTTCAGCTTCCCACCCAGAGCTACTGTAGTGGACAACAATTTATAGAGTGGTTTGCTTTGTTTTTGTAAGGCCAGCACACCTTACCTTCAAGTTCCCTGTATAGGAGGTTCATAACAGGTTAAGAAATGATTAACAGATGTTTTATGCTATATAATAATTCTAAATTACACTAACTTTCCCCCTAAGTGACATCTAAAGAGAGGCTTTTTCTAAAGCTAGGCTGAAAAATGAAAACAAACCAAAACAATCATCCTCTTGGCGTCCTTGTTTATATCATCCCAGATACAGTTTCAGAATTGTCCTTTCCAAGGTGTATTTCCTTGTCTCATAGCAAACCAGTGATGTAACTGAGAGGACCCAGCTGTCTTCATGATGAATGCAGATATTTTCCATGCTCAAGAATAATTCCAGCTGCTTCAGTTATTACTTTTTCCTCCAGACCCTGTTTCAATTGGCATATTTAATACTGACCATTATTAAATATATTGGAACTTGTAAGAAACAATTCCTCATAGGACTGCAGACAAGAGTTACTGTACAACAAAATGAGTATGTCCTAGCCAGGCCTCAAAGGCTCTTTAGAAGAGGTGGGGCAAGGTTCTGCTTTTAGTTATGTTAATGTAACTCCATACTGAGTTTATTAATTGAACCATTCAGGCTCTTTGATGCTGTAGCTTGGGATCAGGATGGGCTGGGGGAGATGTGAATGCAGCATAGCAAGCCTCTGTAAAGAGGGAGAGTTAATAAAAGGAGTCTTGTCCAGACCTCCTTCACCAGAACTGCAGTAGGCACAAGGTTGGAACTCAGAAAGGAGCAGAAAGATTTATAGAGGACACATACAATTAATGCTATATAGGTTTATTGTGTAGTAAACCTGCACTGGGTAAACATCTACACATGTGGCCATTTGGGAGCAGGTTTGCTCCTCCTGGCACTAGCCTGCTCCCAGCCTCCTCCAGCCCTGTGCCATCCCCCTGTAGCAGCTAGGGGAGCTGGAGGTTCCAGCCACAGCTGCCTGTGGCCAGGGGCCCTCTTTAAAAGCTAGCCCTGCACACTGCTCCCTTGTCAGCTGCCTTCCTGGCCCAGAACAGTCTGCAGCTTGCTGTCACAACCCTCTCTGACTCTATGCCCACTGTGTGATGGCTGCTCCACCCCTAGGCCCCGGGAGCAACAACCCATGCCCCAGGCTCTTGTTTGCCACTTTGCTCACTGTACTTCACCAGCACCATGACTGTTGCCTGGCCCAGGTCAGTCTTGGCCCTGCCTCCCCTGCTGTGCTGCACGGCCACCTGGCCAGGCTTACCACAGCATTTGAGGCCCCCTGCCACGCTGTTGCTGGCCAGCCCCCAGACTGCTACCTGACTGAACCCCAGCAGGGACTCCAGTGATGCACATGTGAACACCACCACCGGTGCTATCCATGAGCTCCTGGGGTTCCAGCCTTATTGCCTGTGGGCCCATCCATCCAGCCAGGACTGGTGACTACACATTGTCCAGAGCACCTGGGAGAATGAGCAGCAGCTGGAGTCCTTTTGGATGACCTGAGCTACCTTCCAGGAATCCTCAATCAGCTCCTGCTGCACCTGGAGTGGCATGCTACCACCATGTGGCTTCCCTTCCCCATGGAGACCCAGCTGGCCATCACTGTGCTCAACCTGGCCACGCCCTCCAGGCTGCACTACATCGGCCACCTCTTCGGCGTGGGCAAGGCAACTACCAGAGAGGCCATCCTGGAGGTCTGCAGCACCTTCTAGGACATATTGGGCACACTGCTCTGGGTCCACGACCCCCTGGAGGTGGTGGCGGGGTTCCGCAGCCTGGGCTTCCCCTAGTGCTTCGGGGCCATGGATGGGACCGACGTCCCCATCATCTGCCTGCCCCAGGGTGACTGCCCCTACTACAGCTAGTGGGGCTTTCATTCCATTGTGCTGCAGGCCATCATTGACTACCAGGATGCCTTCACCAATGTAAGCACTGGCTGGGTGGCTAGCACCCATGATGCCCATGTCTTCCACAGATCCAACCTGCCAGCCCTGCTGGAGAGTGGGCGCTTCATACCAGGGGTGGCAGACCTCTAACTGGGCAAGATGACAGTCCTGCCCCTCCTCATTGGGGACCCTGCCTACCCAGTCCTCCCCTGGCTCATGCAGCCCCACACCAGCCAGCTGGACCCCATCCAGGCACATTTCACCAGATGCCTGGGCCAGACCTGCACGCTGATGGAGTGTGCGTTTGGCCACCTGAAGGAACGCTGGTGCATCCTCACTACCCTCCTTGAGCTCACGGAGACCAACATCCTCCAGGTCATTGTCACAGCTTTTGTGCTGCATAACATCTTTGAGGCCCAGGGGGAGCTCTTCTGCAAGATGTGAGCAAAGGAAGTGCAGCAGGCAGAGGATACCTGGCACTGGGAGTGCCAGCTGCAATGGCAGCACCAGTGATGGGCCCCTACCCCAGCCAAGGCCCCAAGCAAGCCATACACCTGGCAGCAGGGACCAGGTGCAAGAGGCACTAGCAGACCACCTGCTCCTACACCTCCCACTGTAGGCTACCCAGATGGCCAGCCCACGCAGACCCCAGGCAGACCACGCACCCCCAGCACCATGCTCACTGCAGACAGTTTTCTCAGAACCACTTTATTCCCCTCCACAAACACAGAGCCCATCCCCCATCCTTCCCCAACAACAATGTCCCTCCCCTGCCCTCGCCAACAACAGAGCCCCTTCCACTTCCCTCCTGAACCACAGAGCCCTTTGCCCACCCACAGAGCTCCTCCACCAACCACCCAACTCACCACTAATAAAGCATGCTCTTCCCCCTGCAGACTATGTGCAGTGTGTTCTGTATGCCCTTCTGGGGTGG
>NW_017729022.1:125453285-125460266 GCF_001723915.1 Gavialis gangeticus | reverse complement strand
CAGTGGGGTGGGGGTATCTTTGGGGCAGTGCAGCCAGTTCCCCCTCCTGTGACCAGCAGCCAGGGCCACTGGGGCCTATGCGCAGTGCTGGTCCCACTGCAGGCAGCTCCTGCTCCAAGGCCATATGGAGCTGGGGCGAGCAGCAAAGGTGGGCCCAGGTGGTGGGGCAGCTGTTAGGGGACCTGCAGTGAGTGCCAGGGCAGGGGGACCTGGCTACTGGAGGCACCACTGCACATCAGCCAAAGCCCACTTGGGGGATTGTGGCTCACCAGTGGGCAGCACGAAGGGCCAGCACCCATTGGTCTTTTTCTTTGGCCTCCACTACCCCGGCCACTATGGCAACCTGCTGCTCCTGGACCTTCACCATCCTCTCGGACACTGACAATGCATAGGGGGTGCACGCGGGTGCACATGTACCCCCTGCGATTGGCAGTGCATCCTTTGGAAGCTCCAGCCGTGAAACTGGAAGTGCTGCTGAAAGTACACTTCCAGTTTTGCTGCTGGCTTGGTGATCAGATGCTGGGGACCACCACACCTCCCCCAGTCAGTGATTGGCCGCTGGGGGACCCCCCAGCCGGTGATCAGCAGCTGGGTCCCACCCCCCAAGCAATCTGGCACCCCCCCAGACTCAGGAGGCACCAGTCGCCCATGCTCAGGGAAGGCAATGTGCCTCTCCTCGAGGGCCAGGAGCCTGTCGCTGAATGTCCAGTCCCTCTCCCATTTGTATGTGATCCTCTCCCACTCGTGCACAAAGTCCTCTGCACACCAGACCTGTGAGGCCACTGCTCCTCTGCCACAGTGACCAGCAGTCCAGCCAGTGCACAAGCCAGTCCAGTAACAGGGTTCAGTCCTGGATCCACTGCTTCTGGAGCCAGTGCATATGGAGCTGAGGCTGGCGGTGACCCTGATGGTGCATCCCTACTGACAGCTGGTGCCTCTCTCCCACATGCAGCTGGTGGACCTGTGGACTGTGAGATTTTGCTGAGATACCATGCACCATGCTAGGGGGTCGGACCTGATGATCTGTTTAGGTCCCTTCCGACCCTAAGTACTATGATACCAAGGGGCTCTGTGCTGCCTGACCTCAGATTGGGGGTCCTCCATGCCCTGCACCCCAAGAATGCCCCTGCTGAGAGTATTCCAGGCACACCGCGAGGACTGATGGGTGCCCAGTGCACTACACCCTGCTGATGATGATTGTTTTGGTGTCCCCGGTGCAGCAGAAAACCTGGCGCAGGACCCTGAGCTTTTATGGTGCAGCAGGAAAGCCCATGCTTCCCTGCAATGTTCACCACTTCTTGGAGGGGTACCTATACCTACACTATATATCCCTGTCTCCCACAGCTGAGGACATCACCACCGGTATCAGCACATTTCACCTGCCTATCTGAGGGGGCACCACTGCAGCTCAATAAAGTTTTGCACTGCCTCTCGCCAACCTGCATGCTATAGGAGGGAACTCCGGGGGCTAGGGGAAGCTCAGCCAGGGCAGGTAGGGATTGGGGGCAGGGGCAAGGGTGGGGAGGTGAGGGCCCTCCTCCCAGTGTGGGCCTTACCAGGTGGGCATGGCAGATGTGCCCTGTGGCCCGAGTCTGTCCCTGCTAGCTGTGATGTGCGGCTCTCAGTGGTGTCCTGGGGTGCAAGGGTGTGGCACATGACTGGCCAGGCAGGGGCCCCCTTCACAGGGGACTACAGCTCATGAACGCAGGCAGTGCTATGGCCATGCTGGCCTCCTAAGTGGGGCTGCACACCTGGAGTTGGAGGGGAAGGCACTGACCCAGGCTGCTGGAGCTGCTGGATGATGCTGGGGGCAGGGACCAAAGTGGGATGGGATCCTGGTGCCCTGAAAGGCTGTCCCCCACTGGTGGCTTGTCACCACTGCCAGGCCATACTGGATGCTCTGGCAGGTTGTTTGTGCTGGAGAACACAGTATGGCTCTGGCCAGGGTCCCAGGGCATGAGGATGTGGCCCAGCTGCCACATAAAGGGCATGGTCCTGTAGGCTGCTCCCAACCAGTGGTTGTAGTCAGTGAAGCTAACCCACTGTGCCTGCAGGGCCTTGACCTTTATGTGGCACTGGCATGCCAACTGGTCCTGCCCACACTCCCACATGCAGCCTGACAGGCTCTCATAGTTTGGGTATTGAAACACCTGGTCCAGGCAAACTGGTTTTGGACTGCAGCCTCACCCCACAGGGCTGCAAGATCTGTAGTCTCATCCAGGGACCAGTTACGCCCCCAGGAGGTAGTGTGTGGCATTGGGGACAGTGCCAGTGTCGCTTCCTCAACAGCCTTTAGGGGCTGCAGGCAAGAGTCCAAGCCTGCATGAGACAGGCAGGCAGTGGGTGGGCCAGGAGCCAGCACTGAGGTCTGGGCAGGGTGCTGCAGTTGGCGCAGGGTCACTGCAGAGTTTTAAAGGGCAGGCTGGGGCAAGCAAAGAGTCTCACCAGTCCCAGGGCTGGAGAAACTCCAAGCCCTGTGGCCTTAGGGCTAGCCTGAGGGTGGTCCCCTGATGGTGGGGCTGACTGAGAGCAAATTTGCTCCTGGTTGCTGTCATGCACTGCTACACAGTAACTACAGCATAGTTACTTTGTTACCTGAATTTTCAGGTAGCAGATTAACTGCACGGTAGATTGCATGTGTAGACAGTGATGCTTTATCATACAGTCAATTAATTAGTCAATTGCATGGTAAAGCATCTTGTGTAAATGCATCCAGAGAATAGTAACTGCAAAGTCCCCCACTCAGGAGTAAGTGTTTCTGTAAGTTTGTAACTGTGAGGCTGTTAAGAACTGGTAATTGAAGCACCGAGTGGAAGTGGCTCAGGAGACTTTTTCCATGGGTACAAAAACAGACATCTTCCTGTCTGCCATTTGCAACCTGTAGTTTACATTAACAGTGGGATCATTACTTTTCTGTCCTCCAGGCACGGCTAGAATGAACCTTATCATTCTGAAGCATTCCAAACCCTCATTTCCTTGAACAGGTAGACTAATGAGAGTAGTCCACATGAAAGGACTCTAAGTCCAAGACAGCAGCAAACTTCCAGAAGATGGTGGGCCATGGGGTTCTGAAAACCCCCCAGCGTAATATTGCCAGTGTATAGTTGTAATAGAAATTAAATTCATCTTTGTCACTATATATTTTTATTGTAGTGGTGCTCATTGTGCTGGACCATGAACAACCACAGGATGAGACATACTGTGTATGTCAACCACCTGTGACTCTCATCTTGCAGTGGAGCTGTACCCAGTTTCTGGCCCATTGGGATTCCATGTGTATGAAAGTATTTGACTGCCTGAAATTTATGGCAGAATTGTGACTGCAAAATGCCATAATTGTTATGGTTTTTTCCAGACCTGGCAAGTCAAGTTGTAATCTCAGTTGCACTATGCGATGTTACTGAAAGCAGTGGTGTTACTCTGTTGTTACACCAGTGTTACCAAGAGCAGCATTTGGCCTAGGATGTGGCTATTTTTTTCTCGTGAGTGTAGATGTCAAGTGGCATGAATACCTAAGAAATCCATGAGGCACTTTCTTTCTTTGCCTTAGCAATTCTAAGTCCTCTTGCAAATATGCCACTTTAAAAACCAGCTAAGAAGATGTGAGTGGTGGTGATACACACTACTAGTATTTCCTGTGTTGGCACTTGAGCAAATCGCATCATGGCAGAAAATCCAGATTTGAATTGCTCATTAGACTAAGAACAATTTTACAAACCAGAAAGAAATCCAGCTGTTAAGAAACAAGGCACATATTGTTTGAGGTGTATGAGCTTTTTATCATCAGAATTATTTTCTGGTCTGCAGATCATTTGCAGTAATGAACTAATGCTTTTGCTTTGCTCCATATACATCTGTAGAACCAGCTGAGTAATTAAGAGCTGGAAAGCTGCCTACTTACAGAAGAGCACTGTAATGCTGGCTGTGCTCTTGGAGCCCTGTAACAGAGATATGTTAATGCAAATACTCCTGTAACTCAACGAAAACAAATACAGCCAGACAAACAGTAGAACTGCTCTCATTTAAAGATTTTTTTAAAAATATGTGTAGTATATAAACTGACTTTTTGCCAAAAAACTTAAGCAGACAGAAGCATCCAGTATGCCACTGATAGCATTGTAGTCTTGGTTACTACTGGTTCTGACTGAACCTTGTCAGGGATCTGCTGCAGGGGACCAGAGCAGGGTAGGATCAGTCATGTACCAGGCTGCTCCTGTTGTAAGCAGATTTGCTCCCAACAGGGAACATATATAGACACACTCCTAGGGAAGGTTTACTGTGCAGTATGTTACTGCACAGTAAGCCTTTATAGCATTAATAGCATGTGTAGACATGTCCTCTTAGGTTGTATAGGCCCATCTGCTGATAACTATGTAGAGAAAAAGCGAAATTCCTTCAGGCTTAATGTGCCATAGGCTGTGCCACAATGGGCAGCTGCTTTGCTTCTCATTGGGGTGATGTTAATTCTACAGTAAAGGAAATGATTCCTGAGCATTTCTCTCTAGTTCAAATCCCAGTGCAGATGCCTTGATTTCTATGAACATGGGCCTGTGGAGGAGGAGAGGCTTTGCATTACTAGCCTGCTCTTTCTCATACACTAGCTGTTACTGCTTCAGAAGCAACCATTAACCTACTTCAGAGCAACCCCTAGGAGCTGGGAGATGTTACCTGCTCTTTCAGACTTCCTGTGAGGCCCTGGGACAGGCACTTAGGCTGGGTCCATAGAGCTTCACTCCCTACCCCAGCTATGATGCCAATAAAAGAAGCCCCATCTATTCATTTCCCCAGGGCACACCAGCGACTGGCAGTCAGGTGGAATACGGGGCTTGGGAGTGCCTCAGTGGTCCTAAGCATCCACCATTCCCCAGCACCTGGCTCTCTTGAGGCAGGCAGCCTGAGCACAGCCCTGGGATCCTCTCTGAACACACCCAAGCTGTTTAATTGTGAGTCTCTGGTGCACTCCAGGAGGAGCAAGTAGCCAGGGCTTATCTCATCAGCATCAGACCCAGGGTTGGGAGGGGAACCCTATAAGCATGCCCAAAGGGGTGGATTTTTAAAGTCATTTGGGTGTTTATAGATGCAGAGAGGAACTGTGGGAGGAGGGGTGTGAGGCAGGGTTCAAACCTACCTAGATAGCTAATCAATGAGAATAAGACACCCAAATACCTGTGAGGTGCTGAGAGATCTTCCCTCACTCTCCATCTGCCCTGCCTCCCAGCTGTGTGGTAAGGCTCAGTGTCTTAACAACCATGAAATGCTCCAATCCTATGGTCATGCCAGGGGCATAGAAACACTTTAGTTGGAAGAACAGAATGAAGAGTGTTTTCACGTAGTCCTAATTAACTTAGATCCTCAACGGTATACACTGACATGACTACTCTGACAAGGGTGATTTATTTTGGCCAAGAATCCCTTAAGATACTTCATCTGTCTCCTTGCAGCCTAGTTATAACTGGAAAGAAAGGGATCCCTCCCACCCCCCATATTTGTTTTACTGTGCTTCACACAGCAGTTTGTGTAGAAGAGCAAAGTTTCCCTTCCCCTGTTTGTTCAGGCAGAAGTCACATAGAAGGAAATCAGAAAGGAGACACATTCCCATGATATAAGCTTACAAGAGACTGAAAAGAGACAAACATGAAAGCCAGCATGGGGGTGGTGGGCTTTGAAATGATCTTAGTCCCAGAGCATATCACTCTTTGATAAAACCTCTTCTTCTTAAAAATAAAGAATGGGTGAAAAATCTGTAATGTAATGATCTGGCTTGGCTTTCTGCATTTTTGGAGACATCATTTAGAGCAGTGGCTCCCAACCTCGAGGCATGAACCAAATCAGGGTCATGAGGGGTTTACCCCTCACTTCACCCCTCCCACCTGCAGGGCTGTCCTGGAGCACAGTCCACATGGCTCTCACTGCTGGTGCCCCCTGTGATCCCGGCCTGGTCCAGGCTCTGCTGGTGCTGCCGGGCATGACTGAATCGGTAGTGGAGGTTGGGGTTACGACCTGGATTTAGGGTCACAGCAAAAAAAGGTTGGGAGCCACTAGTTTAGAGTTTCTGCAGTGGATAGCTACAGAAGAGTGAGCAGAGATTAAGCCTGTTGTTCAAAATTGTTACTTTGTTCTATAAACTTCTTTCTTTTTTTTTTTTAGATCCGGTTAAACAGCAGAGGACTTATTTATTCTGTTGGCTTGCTGCTGGCTTCTGTTTTTGTCACAGTACGTACATCATATTTGGGTCTATCTTCAAGATGGAGTTTTATAGGCATTTTACTTTCTCTCCAGTTTGCACCTTTTCTGTTAGAGCTGCAACGTCCACTGATAAGATAGAGAAACAGCCAGTTCCTAGTGGGCATGTCTACATGTGTGCTTTAATGCACATTAAACTAATTTAATGTGCAGTAAAACGTCACCATCTATGTGTGCTACTGTAAGTGCACAGTAAATTACTTTACTCCTTCAGACACAGGTACACCACAGCTACACCACAGTAGAATGCAGTGACATTATTGGGATTAGTTTACTCCAGCTCAATTTGAGCCACAGTATATTCAGTTACATTAATTGCAGATGTAGATACGCCCAGTGTGAACTTTCCAAAAACCCTATCAGTAGTAGCTGTCATCCTCTATACAAGATGGCTCATCCACCATGTATTTTCACCGGAAGGGGTCACGGAAAATTCACTAGTAATCATTAGTCTTTTTCCAGGCTAGAAATGAAGCCAAACTCTTTCATGTGTAATATGATCCAAAGCCCTGCCGGGCAGAGACAGGTTTGTTATAAAACACAACAAATGTTAGTGCAATTTGCTTTGGCTCTTTGTAAAAGCTCTGTGGAATTTAGCATGCAGTGGAATTAATCCTGTTTACAAATATGCAGGCAAGACTGCTCTTGAAGTCAGTGGCCCATGCCTCCATGCTTAACACAGGATCAGGAAGGGTATAAGGCAGATGGTACTATCCCTCTGTTGCCTCCCCCCCCCCC
>NW_017729022.1:125447029-125453230 GCF_001723915.1 Gavialis gangeticus | reverse complement strand
CCCTGTTCCCCCCCCCCCCCCCCGTCCTGGAGCCAGTTGAAGGAGGATGAATCCTGTGTGTTCCACCACAATTGTAGGAATTGCACCAACCATTGACCCCAAAAGCTGTGTTCAGACACACACAGTTTGTGGTACTGCAAACCTCTTTGTGGTGCCACAAGGCGTGTGCAGAGCATGTTAAAATGTACTGAAAATCCTGGTAGGGAAAAAAAAAAAGCACTGGGAAAAAAATGTGGCATAGCACATGGAACAGGAGTGTATGCCACAACACAGGAAGGCTTGGTTCTCCCGGGAGATGCTCTGGCTCCTGGCCAGAGCATCTCCACTCCTGCAGTTGTGACCCAGCTCCTCCAGCACTCTGGGAGCCAGGAAGAACCAGGCAAGGTCAGTTTGCCGGAAGTGGGACAATTTGTCCCTCGCCAAAGTGCATGTGTGGGGTGTGCGCTACAGCACAAATGTGTGCCACTACTATTTTTGCCACTGCAAGCACACAGCCCTGCACATCTGGATGCAGCCAAAGGGTTCGTGCGGTTGCTGAATTGACATTTTCACTGACTAGCCATTAGGCTGGCTTTAAAGCACATGCAGAGGCGTCTGAATCTGTGTAGGGAGACAGATATACACATGAGCCATTTCATGCATGCAGGAAGGAATCTGGTCTTTGGGGATTTAATGATATAGACTACCTCATCAACTTAAATGGAATTGAACCTGCCAGACTATGAAAATATTGGGTTGCTTGGCCAGATTCTTAGGTAAGGAAAATCAGCACAGTCAGAGTGACTTTTATGGAGCTATACCCATTTTCCCAAGCCATGGTTCTGCCTCTGTCTGCTATGATCTCTCATAATATGATCATTTCAGCTGAGAACAGAACTTTGCATCAGCAGCACACAGCAGAAGCAGAAAGTAAGCTACATGCTTATGTGATGGAGAAGGTGTTTGCCACCAATGTCCAATGTTGTTTACCATGTTGCTTCCTTTAAGCAAATCACCATGTCTCTTATAGGTGTTTGGTGTCCACATGAACAAATGGAAGTTGGATAAAAAGCTGGGGTGTGTGTGCCTTTTCCTATATGGCATCTTCCTCTGTTTCTCCATCATGACAGAATTCAACGTTTTCACGTTTGTGAACTTGCCAATGTGCAGAGATCACTGATCCAGGTGGCAGACTTTCGAGGGGGGACTTCCTTCTTACCTGTGCAATATAAAACACGGCTGGCATCTCCAGAATGTGGTGCGCCTCACGGTCGTGAAGTAGATCCTACTCACTGTTCATAGGACTCTTCTCCCCGCCTCAGTTTTCCCATTCCCCAGCCCCAAAACCTGGAAAAATCCTGCATCGATGTGAAGATTTTTTTTTCAGCATTCATGTGATTTCCAAGCTCAGTTTTTGAACAGTGACTGGGATTCTAAAAGAACTGGCTGCTAACTGGCATTGAGCCAGGCAAAACTGGTCTGCTACAATTCCTTCTTTTTTAAGTTATTTGATGGAAGACTAATCTAATTTATGACTTAAGACTATTGCTAGAATACAGAAGAAGAGGGTACATTGTATACGGGGTGTTTTTCAAGGAGAATTGTGGGAATTTGGGGGTATTTTTTTTTCAGAGATCAAAAGCCTCTCATGCAGCTTCTCCTTCTGAGTGCTGGGTTTCATGTAATGATCCAAAGGTCATGAGAGCAGTGTGTTATGGGAACTCAATTCAAGGTACTTGGCATAGGAGTGGATTTCCTGCTTATTAAAGGGGATGATTGGTGAAGCAATGGATAATGACTTGCTGCCATAAACAATGACTCTCCTAAAGGTGTTATGAGGAATGCGAGATGAACATGGATTCAAAGGGTAAACACTGCTACTGTTTTCATTATTAATGTCAAGAATTTTATTGCTAGGTTACTTATAGGATTTCCAAGCAATAGTTTAGGACTGCCAGCCCAGGAGGGCTATCAAGGTGGGTGTCCTGGTTTTAATTATCTATCCGTTGAAATGCCAGGTCAGATGCTTCAGAAGATCATCTGACTGCTTGTATTTTTGGGAGCGGGTTCTGTAGTTTTATGTCTTGCTCATTTTGAGAGGGACATAAGCACATGTCAGAAATTTTCAAAAAGAGTACTAGACACTGGTTTCTGTAAAAGGAAAGAGGCATATTTTGCACAGACATTGTTACTGAAGTCATAATTTGCCACTCTAAAAAATACACTGGACCTGGCCAGATATTTTTCTTTTTTCTTTTTCCTTCTTTTCACTGTTGAGCTTGTCTGATATCAAATCATTGTGGATTTATTCCACCTCTTACCAGAGGAGGAGGAGGAAGAGGAGGAGGTGGAGAGAGAGAGAGAGGGAAAGAGAGGGAGATGGAACTGTTCAAATATAGGCTATCTTTAAGGCAGACTCACTTACAGATCTGTTATTGCAAAAGTTTAGCCATTCATTGTTCTAATATCCCTGCTAGGTTTTGTATGATGCTACATTAATATGCAGACAGATTCCATTACCACATTTGTCTGTCTTGAAACTGTGGATTCCTACCAGTGCTGGCTGTTTTATTTACATGCTGATTGCTTCCAGTCCATTTGGTATGGTTTTTCCTCTTCCTTGCATACATTCTACTATGAACATAATAAGATATTACCAGATAGGTGAATGTGTATGTCTATGGTACAACCAACAGCAAATATTGCTAGGAAGTACGCTAGAAGCCATAAAGCAAAAAAGAAATCTAAACCATAGCAGAAAAAAGTGGTTCACAGAATGAAAACCAGTCACACTTCTGCAGTTAATTATTTAAGATTCATTTTCTTTGGACAAATAATATAAAATAAAGGTTTCCAACTGGCAATCTCTATTCAGCATGGCATGTTACTTTCTGTCCTTCCTACATGGAACAAGTGAAAACCATTGACAGCCATTGCACTGTTCCTGTTCATCTGATGAGCCCAGCCAAAAGCAGGTGCTCTGTAAAATCCTATGTAAAAAAGCATCCTGGTGGGTCCCTGGCAGGAAGCAGGTGTGAAGGCAAGGAACAGTGTGGTTATAGGGTAAGGCAAAGAGGGAGGTTAGTTTTTACATGCACATTGTCCTTTTTTCTTCAGGAATATAATTGTGATCGCACCTGTTTAGCTATGCAGCCTCTTGTCAGAACATCATTCTACACTATATTACAATCCCATTAAACTAGCAATCCCCATTGTCCATTCTTAGCATTGTTTTTGTTAATTGTTATAACAAGAAGAACTAAAACATCTAAAGAAATTCTATAAATTGAACATTATTAGCATGATGCAATGCACTTCAATAAAATTCACTCTTCAGCACACAGTTATAACCTTATAACAAGATACCATAGCCCCTAAACTGTATGTTTCTTTGCTTACAGAAGGAACAATATTTGAAAATAAAAGATGTTGCACAGCAGGACCTATTATTACTTCTATTTTGAATACCGTATTTATACGGCTGCTCCAATGGAGCCAGTTGGATCTATTTCTACGAAATAGCCATTATCTTTCCCATGGCACAAAAACTGCATGACTATTTTTTTAGGAACTTTTCCTATTGGCGTGCATTAAAGACTGTAGTATCATAGCTTTGCATTGTGTGTGTAACCTGAAATACTTTGTTTTGAAATCTGTGCGTTTTGCAAGCATATACTGCAAGTTACTTGTTCCAAGTGTAAGCAAAGAGGTAACTTCACTATACCGGCCTGCTCCTAGTTGCACCATACAAGATGTGATAGAACACTTTTTTGTGGCAACCATTTAAGTGAGATGTGCTTATGATCTGGAACCAAATCAGCTCGTATGTCCTTGATTTGGAATAATGTACCAGTTAAGTATATAGTCTCACTTGATTTTAAGAGACAGAGCCTTTCAGACTCTTTGGCTTAATTAAAGTCCATGGAAAAATCTCCAGGGCAAAACTGTAAGCATTTTTCTGTGCCAAATTTATGCTTGGGTCACTTCTCCTGGATGATCTCCCTAAGACATAAATCAACAAGATCATATCAATGCACATCCCAATTCAGTGAGTATTCTCGGCTTTTAGTCTAAATTTCCTTCCAGATAATCATAGCTGTTTATGAACTTTTCAAAGAGAGCTTTAAAGAACCTTTTCTGTAGTAGAGAGCATTTCATTGCAGCTCTGTCTTGCTCTGACTTTGTTTAGGCTGTCATCAAATATCTGATCCCATGTTAGTTTCAACTCCATTTGGCATGTGGTTGGCTGTTCCTTGGCAATGGGTAGATGCCAAAATGTTATGACATGAGGTACTAAGATGCTGAAAAGATTGCTTTTGCCCTGCCAAAGTAGATTCCTCCACATTTTTTAGAGCTAATGCACTTTTTGTAGATACATATACCTACACAGAGAATATCTAACATGGGGTAGGGACTTGCATTAGTGTGAGTCAAGGGTTTTCTGTTTTGCTTGGTTGCTTTGTGTTCGACTTTGTATCCTGAGCTGGGTCACTGAAGTTGATCCATTTGCATGCATTGGATTTGTGATTTTTGTGCCTGTAAAACAGAAAAGTTGTGCTACTTTTAAGCATGCAAACGCCAAACAATGTTTTTTAAATGTTAAATCAGAATAGACAGCAACTTTTGCGTAGGGACACCACATTTAATGTTGGTGTTATAACCTTAATGTAAAGCAACAGTAGCAAAATTTTTAATGCCTTTTCCTAGTAAGTTAAAGTGAAGAGCAAATATACTTAGATACTTTTTTAAAAACCGTAACTTTCTGACTACTGTCAGGTATTTCTTTTTACTGATTTTCTTTCCTGAAGACACAATCTTTTAAAATTAAATATAGAGACATATCAAGCATGCTATCATGTTAGGCCTTGTCTATCTTCAAAATAACAGCAATTTAAATTGGTTTAGAGAATGATACAGTTCAGCCAGTCTACATGGACACTCTTAATTGGATTTAAATCTGCCTTATCTTGGTGATGCTATGTTTCCTCAGAAATTGGCTTAAGGTAAATCAATGTAAAACAATTTGAACTCTAATTGAGAGTGTCCACTAAGGCTGTTACACCAGCGTAACTGAACCCATTTAAAATCGTCCTTTTAGATAAAGTGGTGCCAGTGTGAATATAGACAAGGTCTCAGCAACTTGCTTCAGAAAGAAGAAATTATGCCTTGTAATACACATTATTTAGAAGGCTGTATGAACACATTGGGTGTACTGTGAGTCACAAAGATGAAGGAGGAGTGTCTCCAGCATCCAGAGACTATAAATGAAACCTTAGTTCTATTCAATAGAACTTTGGGTCTACTGAAATCAGTGACAAAACTCCCACCAACTTCACTAGGGTCAAGATTTCACCCTATAGATCTTCCCTGAAGCACATCCTAACAGGCGCTGTCAATCCTAAGAATAGGTTTTTAAAAATATGGAAAAGGATATCAGACATAGAACTCCTCTACCCGTCTTCACCCAAACCAAATTCGCAAAAATATGTTTATGAATACAGCCAGGCACAAATAATGAGATCACACATCAGCGTATGTATATCAAAGTATATATGTGCGTGTACACAGAGAGAGAGAAAGTGCACCAAAGGAGCGTGCTTCACAAGTGTATCCACATCAACCCAAGCTATGCTGACTCCCTGGATGGACACTAAGAAGTTCTTAAGTCTCCAAGATGAGATCTCAACTGTGGCCAAATTCATGCCTTAAGGGGACAGACAAAGCAAGGCAACCATGGAAGAAAAATGTCTGTTTTTTGTTTGATTGCACACTAAGTGATATGACTGGTAGCATTTGGCTGTAACATCCAACCTGAGCCACTTCCTTTTCTACTGAGTGGTGCTTGAATGAAATAAATCAACAAAGCAGATTTTACCAATGAATGTGACTTTTCTATAGCCAACTGTGAAAATGAGATTCATATGAAGGATGTGAACCTACATCATCAGTTGCTATTGTCAAAGAAGTTTGCTCAAATGCTGAGCATGTTACCATTTGTCAAGAGTAGAAGTTGGCTGTCAAGGTTTCAGATCAGCAAGCCTGTGACAGGGCAAGCAGATAATGTATGTTCCTAGACTCCCTTATTATTAGATCCTATGGAACAGTATGCAGATTTCACGGTACAATGACCTGTAAGGTATATCTTTGCTTCTTTTACACACACACACACACACACACACACACACACACACACACACACACACACACGCACACACACACACC
>NW_017729022.1:125436306-125446912 GCF_001723915.1 Gavialis gangeticus | reverse complement strand
CTTTTTTACTATAGCTCCTTTTCCAAAGCAAAATGACAACATTTCCCTTAAAGCCAAGTTTTACCTAATATCTGATGAATATTGCCTGTGGGTCAAAAATATAGGCCATCAAATAAATCAGTCCAATGGGAATTGAATGAAATATGGAACTTTGAAAACCTCAATATTAACACAAAGTATTTAAATAAAAATATATTCATATGGTAATAAGAGAATTTAGCTGAAAAATATATTAAATTGATAACATCAGGCAAAATATAAACATGGCAGGGCTTGATGTTTCAGTACTTCGGCACTTTTCCATATTATCCTTCACATTTAAAGCATATTGCAGTCCTAATATCATCCATGAGGCAGATACAGGAAATAGAAGGATTCCTGTAAAAAGGCACTGTCACATCTGGCATGGCGGCTATCCAGTCCACATACACTTAGAACAGGGGTGGGCAAAATACGGCCCGCAGGCCGGATGTGGCCCACCAGGCTATTCTATCCGGTCTGCAGGGCCCCTAAAAAATTTAGAAAATTAATATTTATCAGACCCTGGCTGCCTGTCGTGCAACTCTTGATGGCTTGCCAAAACTCAGTAAGCGGCCCTCTACCTGAAATAACTGCCCAGCCCTGATTTAGAAGATGGTCAAACCACTTTATTATTCAATAGAGTATTACAAGAGAGATGACCCCAGTTAAACTGGATTGCGACTTTCCTTTTAATTGGCCATATCATTATGGAAAAGAAAAATGTTCTCAGAGTTTTATGTGTTTTAGTTTCAGGAATTAGATACACTTTGCTAGAAGCTGAGGAAAAGGGCAGCAGGCTTTGTCCACTGGACAAGCAGGGGCAGATCCAGGATCTGGCAGAAGGGAGTAGGGAAGCAGCCACCCATACTGCGGTGGTGGCTGTATCCCTGCTCCCAGCTTCTTCCCCACCCTCTCCATGCACCCTTGGGGCCAGACCACACTGTGGGAGCCTCTGGGGACTTTTTTAAAGTCCACAAAGCACATAAGAATCCCTTCCCCTTTCCCTCCTTGCTCAGAGGCATGTCCCGTCTTCAGAGCCACTCCTGCTTGCTCCAGACAGGCTGTGTGGGGCATGGGCTCAGCTGGTAACAGTGATGGGGCATTAGCAATAGGCAGAGGCATTCCCCCTCTCTATGCCTGCTCCCAGGAAACTGGGCAGGGTGGGGGGAACCTCTACCGCACCCATTGCCACTGCTGCCAGGGACCGATTAACCCTTTAGAGGGCCCGAGGCAAACTCATGGCCCCCTACCTGTTTCACTCAATAATTATAATACGTAAAATAAGTACAACTGGGCCCTTTCTTCACCCTGAATGCTCTCACTGTTGCTTTTCTCACCTGAGCTCAGCCCCCCACACCACCTGAAAGGTGCAGCTACACCACTGCACCTCCACTGGATCCACCCCTGTGGACAAGATGCAGGCTGGTGTAATTGTAATACTTATTGACCTAATTCCACCCACAGAGCTTCTGGAGCAGACAGTGCACTGGGGAATCATGTTGCAGTGCAGTACGCAGGGACCCACAAGGAGACAGGGAAACCTAGATGATGTGTGGGATTGGCTAAGGATGGGACATGACCTAGGACAATGCTGATTTAGCATAGCCCTCAAACAACCTCTACCAGCAGAACTCCCAATGGTGCTATGACCAGCTGTCTCTGCCCTATCACCCCAAGGGAAGGATGTTGCAATAGCACTGCTTGCCCTCCCAGAGAGCCAGGCTGAAACAAGGTAGTGTCATTTACACTTCTCTCTTGTGCTGGCTCTACCTCCCTTCAAAATCAGTGGGAAGCGTTCCATGCACAGCTCCCCAAAGTACTTTAAGCTTTGTTTTAGCTGCATGTGCTTAGGTGTCATGAAAGTCAGTGGAGGTTAATCATGGACTAAAGGACATGCACATGTTCAGGTGTTTTGCTGTAAAACATCCTAAATTAGATTCAGTAAATCTAATTCAGCTGTTTTTAAAGCATTTCAGTCAGTGCAATAGATGAACGCTAATAGTGCAGATTCCTCTAATCGGTTGCAGTAAAATGTTCCTGTTCCAAGCAGTGCTGGGGAAAAAAAGTCCTACAATGACAAATAAGTAGATGACTCCAGGCAGAAGAGTCCTTACCGAATGTGCCTTTGATTGAAAATAGTGAAGTAACTTTCCAAGGCTTTGTAGGGGTTTTATAGATTTTCACTACAAGTCAGCTACTGAGCAAGATTTTTACTTTTTGTAGGATTCTGTAGGAAAGTAGATTTTCCCTATGTAGTTTTTGCCATTTTTTTGGCTCATCACTTTTACGTATTTCAGTATATAAATGAGGCAGCACATTAAAATGAGCAGTAGCTCTTTTTAGCAAACTGGGCCTGATCTAAAGTCCATTAAGAAAGATTTGCTGTTGACTTCTATTGGATTTAGATCAAGGCCACAGGAACTCATATTATTCCCTTCTACAGATTTTTCCTATGGTTCAGCTGATATGGCTAGTTACATAGAGTTTGCATGTTGCTATTCCCTTGATTTTGAGTAGCTTGTGCATGCATGAAAAGGCATGAAATAAATCTTTTTTGCCTTGCTTGGGGACGAACAAGTTTGATTTTTTTTTTTTTTAAGTATTGGGAGTCCCGTTTGCTTCTGTAACACCAAAAAATTAAAAAAAAAACCCAAAAAACAAAATTAAATATAGGTCTGTGACCCTTGAGCTACTACAGCAAAAGTTCTGTCCCTCCCCACCATTCCCTCTGTGCATGGCTGTATCTGTAGGCATAGAAACAATGATATAAAATCTGAAGAGCAAACCCTGACTTCAGTGAAGTCAGTGGGAGCTTTGCCATTGACTTTCAGTTGAGCCAGGATTAAAAATGGAACTTTGAAAGGAGTCTTACAAGAACAAATTGCTATAAGGTGAGAGCTCACTCTAATTCTGAGCCTTGGAGTTACCCACAGGTAGTAGTAGGCCCATTTAAAAAAATAGGATGGATTACTCTTAAAATGACTATTTAGTGAATGTAGGTTTATATGACAAGCCTTTGTATGGGTCTCATCCCTTGTCTTGTGTAGAACATTCTCTTTTGTGGAAAGACTAGTTTTCCTTAGTGTAATATGAAATACAGCCTGTGATTGACTTATGAAGATCTTTATTGGGACATGGAATCCAAACACAAGTCCCAAGGCAGGAAAATGAGGTCTATAATCCAGGAGGGTTTCATCTCTTGTGTAAGAGCACCAGAGATTAATCTAGCTCCCTGATGTAATATATTTAGCATGTAATAACAGTAACAAGAACTAAAACAGGGAGGGAGGAAGAGTGGGGAATGAATTCCACAGCAGGGCGCTTATTCAATGTCTGAAAGGTGAAGGGAAGAATTCCCCTGGATTTCCCTACAAGTGTATGTCTATGTGGATTCTGTTGCCAAAGAAGTTGCCCCTGTGAACATTGGGCTCCTATACATGTGCAGGGAGCCTGCTCTGATGCGCTGTAATTACAGCGCGTCAGAGCAAACTTGATTAACCAAGTTTGCTGGAGCCTGGAAATTAATGCACTCTGGCAGCCTCCAGTGTCACATGCATCAGCATCCCCACACTGAAAAATGACAGCAGGGTACTTTGAACTAAAGCTGGTTCGACAAACTTTAGTTCAAAGTGCCCCACCACCATTTTTCACTACGGGAACACTGATACATAGGACGCTATAAGTGCTTTTAATTAAAGTGACCCCCCCCACACACACACGCACCTTCCAGAGCATGTGCATACATGTCCCTTGTTTTCTGCTTGTAGATGGGTGTATTACTGGTTTCTCTGTGTTATAAGGATGCAAAATTTGACTACTGTAATCTATATGTTAAGCATAGAGACTTCCTTTGGTTTTGAATATTTGTAAATGCATTGGACTAACAGAAATGGGATGCAGTTTTGGACTCTGTAAACTGATGGGAGAAAATGTGGAGTGGATCTCCTGCTTAAGATACCTGCTTCAAGAGTCATAGCATGAGATTGTAACTCAAGGTCTACCTATAGAATGCACATATCCTTTGATATATCAGATCAGTACACAGGACATTGAAATACTCTCACAATATGTTTTCCCAAAGAGAAATCACTGTCTTTTCAAAGTGAAATTTGCACATAGGCAGATATTTTGTATCTGATCCTCTTCAAGGGAATCCCTTATTCATTTATAAATACTCCATGCATTCTATTTACTGTAAGTGAGTAAAGTAGCCAAGATCCTGTTTTGTTTTGTTTTTTTATAGATAAAGACAATGATTACCCAAGGAATATTACTGATCCAGTTGCTTGATTATAGTTTGGATGTGGGTAATTGATCTCCATGAAGCCTGGTCATCCCATATTAAACTATATTCACTAAGGGATTCAGTCATGATTAGAAGTTCTTTGACAGATTTTTGGCCTTATTTTTTTAAATGTATAAACATAGATTTATATTCCAGTATTTGCATATATACTTTAATCTAGTATGCCGTCTGTCATTAAAACAAAGTCCTGTGGTAGCTGGCTGCCATGTGAGTAGGAAAAGAAACCTATTATGGCTGTTGACTAGACGGTAACTGGTGTCAGTATTTAAGATAGTTACACATATAT
This sequence comes from Gavialis gangeticus, assembly GCF_001723915.1. Classification (NCBI taxonomy): domain Eukaryota; kingdom Metazoa; phylum Chordata; order Crocodylia; family Gavialidae; genus Gavialis; species Gavialis gangeticus. The sequence continues at coordinate 125,442,299 of NW_017729022.1, read as the reverse complement.
TTGTAAGTACAAAAGATGGTTACTAGTTTTTATTTGTTTCCATGTTTGTATTAGCAAGCAGATGTTAATGTTGCATGCCAATCATATATCTACAATATCAAACATTTAAAACAGATTATCTTTGTAAATTCAATAGTATTTCTAATTCTAATAATTATTATTCCAAATTTCAGTTTTCTTTTCCAAATGTAAAGTAGTTAAAAAGAGAGAGAGAGATCAAGGAGATCAGGAAATAGTGCACTGAAATATTTATACATTTATTTATTTATTTATCTTACATTAAGAACTATGCCCCTGGGTCAGGAAAGCAGTGACCTGTCTGGGGAGAGGACTTAAAACCCATTCACATCCATGGGATTTAAGCCCAGGCTTAATGTTAAATATAGCTACATGTGCTTTCCTGAATCAGGACCTGAAGTTGGAGCCCTTAAACATATTAATACCATCCATATGAATTTCCCTGAAAAGCAGTCAGACATTTAATTTTCAGTGATTTTCATCAGTTTGCTAGGCCACTTCCTGTAACTTACATTTTTGGGGTAGCTGTGAGTAAGGAAGAAACCTCTATACCAGGCCATTATACTGATTAGGGGAGCAGCAATGTGTAAGTGTGTGAGCATTCACCAGTCTCTCTCAGTCAACAGTGTCCACTGCTTATTAGAAACACAGCCTAAGGACAGAAATTACACATAAATAGGTATAAGAGATTGGAAACTGGTTCAGATATGTAATGCAACTTAAGTTCAGTGCACTTAAACCACTTTCAAAATGGCTGAAACTAGTTTAAGATGAACCTGGATGGATGTAGTATCAGACTTAACTGATTTATGTTAAATCACTTTATTGAACTTCCATTCCAGATCGCCTCCAGATTCAAGTTAACTCACAGTCCCCCAGCATCCAGGATGCTTTACACCTCCTCTGCAACCCCCCTCCCCCCCATCCCCATCCTTGCAGGGTGGGCAGGCTAGCCTTAGCCAAAGCTGTCTGCTCCAGTGAAGCAGCAAGGCATACTCTAACTCCGCCCCCACTCCGGCTGCCAGCTTCTGGCCTGGGCCACTGCAGGCATGTGGCTGCATTTCTGGAATCAAAAGTGAATGTCTGTTCACTTGCTTATTGGTTCAGTCTGTGCAACTTAGACTAAGCTGCAAACACTGAATTGATTCAGCCTCAGGCATTTTGACTGTCTGTACAGTCAAAGAAAGCATTGGGCAAAGGACCTGTGATTTTCATGTGTTAGGAAATTTAAAAAAGGAAAATAGAAAGCAGCATGGATGCACAATGCTCAGTAATCATTGACAGTTTTAGAGCCACTGAGCTGCTTAGTAAATATGCACACAGATGGACTCAATTCTAATCACCAGAAGAAAAAAAGCCTGTATGTATAGAGAGCAGCTTCAGATTTTCATGCTAATGAATGGCTGATTCTATTAAGCAATGAAAAAATACATATAGTAATCCTTCTGGTGTTTGGGGTTTGATGCAAATATATGGCTGATCCTATTAAGCAAGATTCTAATAACCAGTGGACACCATATATTTCATTTTAGAGTGAATATAATTGTTTTAACTGAGCATTCACATGCCATAAGATCCCAACCACCGGATACTTAAGAGAATCTTCTTTTCCCAGGTTCACTCTAGTTCCTTCTAAAGACTCCTAAAAAATAAAAAGAATTCTAGTTGATGCTGGTGAAATTGGATAACCAGTATATTTGAAAACAGGTGTAACCTGTAGTGAACTTTTGGGAGCTACTGGCATGCGTTGTTGGAGCTCTGCTGATGGAGTAATGATCATTTAAAGCAGGTGAAGACATGCCCCTTGAAATCCTGCACTAAAGTATTCCCACTACTCACCCTTGTTTCCATCAACTTGGGTTGTTTTTGTAAGATCAGAGAGGAAGTCTCCACTGTAGTATATCACAGGTTGTTGCTCTCAGTATGAATAGCAATAGGGCTCCAAGTCAAGCAGCCAAAGATAACCACAGGAGTCATCTTACAAACAGAATTTTAGGGGAAAATAGTTAGAATTCTGTACTGGAGCAAACTCTTAGACACTTCGGTGTTTTTATGTTTAGGGAGGAAAGAAATCCTGCAAATCAAAAGGATAATGGCTGATTGTGAAGCTGGCTTGCATAAGGTGAACTTGCACTTGTTGCAGCACTCACAATTCAGCTGAAACCCTTAACAGGTTCTCAAAGAAAACATTTCTTTCTAGTAGCTCTCACTAGTGAGTCTACATCTTCAAGTGCAACACACACTTCTGTGTATCAAAACTGGCTTATTCAATCTGGACATTCCTAGGTAAAACAAGAACTCAAACAGAAATATTGAATTTGTTTAGATCTTACAGGAAGCCAAGAAAAAGCTTGTGGATAGATCAGTTGTTAGAGATTTCTAATTTAAACATGCATGACACATTTAGAGGGCATAACAAATTACTACGTATTTATAGGTCACAAACAGTGAGCAAGTGTAGATAAAAATAAAAATGCATTATGAAACACTGGTACTTGTGTAATTAGAATGCCTGCAGGTTTTTCAGGGATTTCATTTAGGTTGTGATGTCTGCAAACAAGTCTTTGATCTTTTTTTTTCAGTTCACTTACCAGCTCTGGTTTTCTTTTCCCATTAAGAAGTACTGTATTTTCTTATCAGGGAAAGATGAGTCAAAAACCATGCAAATGTCAGACTTGGTTTTTACTTTAGCTGCATAAGTGGCTAAAATCTTGAACGCACATCTGTTATGTACTCCTGTGTATGCAAGAAAGGACTTGAATCCTTGCCATTTAATAAAGTGTTAAGGTAAAATTGTATTTAACTTCCCATGAGAGTAACTTCATTGAGTCCAATGCCTATTTCTGGGAACAAGGAAAGCACCCTTAGGCTCTTACTCTAGCCTGTGTCTGTAATAACTAATCCCCATGTTGAATGTACGAGACAGGAAAATAACTAGAAAAGACACATTTCTGTCTCTGGCAATATTGTGTGCAGACTGGAATTCAACAGTAAAATGGTGAAACAATAAAGGCAGTTAGAGAGTATCCACAAAAATTCAAAAGAGTATGTACACACAGAAAGAAAATACTGGGGTACATTGTTACATGCCCCAAATTAAGTCTTGGATAAGAGTCCTGCCAGGTGATTGCAGAATACTAACACTAAGTGAGGGACTTCATCCTGTAAAGAGTGTGACGTAGGCTTTGGATTGGCTCTCTGCAGAGTGAATTTCAGTAAAACTGAACAGCAGTGCTTTCTGGGTCAGATTTTCATTAGAGCTCCGTGCCCAATAACTGCATCATGTTGCAAGCAACTTGCTGAACTCCCCAACATCATCCATTGAGAGAAGATGCTCTTGAGAGGTGGGTATCACTGAAAACCTGCCCCTGGACTTTTCTCCCCTTGCCCTGGCTTGAGAGCATATGCTTCTGTGGCAGGAATGAGTTCTCAATGACAGTGCTGTCAGAGAGAAGGACTAATGCAATGCATTTTCTGGAGCTCTTACGGAAAAAATGGCTTGTTTTGCTAACACTGTTCGAGTCTTTAGACCACTGAATGCAATCTCTGGTATAGCTTGTTCTAAAATAAGCAGTGATAATAATGTTGTATAGATTTCTTTAAGTTGCGTGCATGCTCATTTTCTACTTTATGGTGCAGTCACAGCTTCAAAGCTGCCAGAAGCAGAGCAATAAAAGATTGATCAGATCATCCTTCATCAATCCAGGATCAAATAGTGTGATCTGGGTACTTGTTTTTACTGAGTTTGAAGACTCTATGATGCTTCTAACCGTAATGGAGAAAATGTAGATGAAACTGAGTGTCAAGGCACATAACATGTTAGTTTGATTATACCAGCTGGGATTCACCAGCAAGAAATAAAATTAAATGGTTTGTAGAAATAAAATTTTACTCAAAACAGCTTCTTATTAATGCCGTTTCAAAATGTAAAAATGGTGGAGCCACACACAAAACATTTGTTACCTTTTCAAATAAGTTACAATAATTTTGTCATACTTGTACAAGTATTATTAAGTCCGTCTTTCTGTACGTTTGTTTTGCAATTTGTTGTAGAGTACTGTTTGTATGCATAGCTGTTCCACTTGCCTGTGTAAGTTAGAAATTTAACAGAAATGAAAGCATGCATTTCTCTGTTTGCTGGTAACCTATGAAATTAGAAACGTGTATTTCTGTGTTTTTAAAGTGTTATAACTATAAACAAAGTTCACAGCACTATTGTCTAAGGAATATCAGAATTTTTTATTAGATTGAATTACTTTAAATGTTTTGTCATTTGATTTGATAATGTGTCAGACATCTACACTAAGACAATACAGTGTTTATCAATAAAGTATCCTCTATTGGTACTAACTTACCACTTTAGGGCACTTTGAGACAAACAATATTAAGTGTGCATCAGTACTTGCTTTTTCATTCTCCAACTCTTTATTCTAAGGACATCCAACATCACTGTTTTAATTTGAACATTTTGAATAAAAAACGGAAGCAAAAGCAGGGGAAATAACCCCATTTAGTAATTCTCATACTTACAATTCCTTTATTTTTGAATTTGCATGCTCTAGCAATCCAGAAATTCAGCTATATATGGTGTAGAAAGCAGCTGCTACAAATTCTGTATATCTGAATGTATGCTATGTAAGCTATGAAAGCGTTGCCATTGGCTTCCCTAGAATAAGGTCAATCTCTATGAAGCTAATTTTGGGAATCAAAATTTTGGAGATGTCCTTAGTATAGCAAGGTTTACTTCAATCTATTTTGTTGTTGCAAGTCAGTCTGCAGAAGGGCTGTGGGAGAATGCAATAGAAGAAAACATTTATTCTTCTGGAACAGTGAAATACCTGTGTAGGTAGCTTTGGAGGAACAGTTTGCATCTCCAGGGAGGGGGCTGAAACTAATTTATTAGTGATGACTATTATGTGGAGTTTCCCAGGGATCAGATTAATTGAATCCAGTGTAAATTCTAGAGACTTTAAGTTAGATTTCTTCTCATCCATACTCAGACCAGAAGCTGGTCCTTATTCAGGCCATGGGGCTCTGGAATTAGGCAGAAGAAACATAAAGCCAGATGCAAATGTAACCCAGGTGGTACTCCAAGAGGTACCCCCTCTCCAATTGAAGGGATCAAAGCAGGTGCACAAGCACTGTGGGAGGTGTAGGGACTCTCCTCCCCTATAGAACAGGGCCAGACCACCAATGGGGACTTAACCATATACTTTTTAATACTGAGAACATAACAGGCATGAAATCAGAAGGTATAGCAGGCACTAGAATGCCCCAAGGGGGCAGGATTCAACAAAGGTTAGACACTTTGTTGAACCTTTGACACTTACAAATCATTGACAAAACAGGGTTAGCAAATGATACGGGTTGGTAAAATATAAAGGCACAAAATGCAAAATGTCAAGTGACAAGGAAATATAGGGCCTTGGTACCTGGAGGGGAAGAAAACACAATGGCCCCTTTCCACTGCAAGAAGATTTGCTTCTTGTTATCTCACTCACCCCAAGTCACCTCAGCTAGGACTTGAGCCTAGCTCTCCTAGGTGGTAGACAGGAACACCCCCACACAGCCACCACTGGTAGCACTATTTCAGGCTGCTAGGGGTTGTGACCTTCCCAGAGCCTGGCCTCACATCAAGCTGCCTGGCCTCTGACTGGAGAAGCTAGAAGCAGAGCTAGGAACTTCTCAGATCACTACTCAGATTCTTCCTGGAGCAGGGGGAGCCTTGCCTGCTAGCCACAGCCTCCCATAGGGGATCCTAGAGCCTAGTAGGGAGCCTCTCCTACCAGCTGTATACCACACTCCTGAGGGTCCCACTGCTGCCTACAGGTCCTGCTCTTCCAGGGTACTACTCCTGCCCCACTGACTCAACTCTATAAAACTCCTTCCTTGTTGTCTCTCCCCCAAGTCAGCCCACACTGCCCCTTTTATCCCCCTCCAGGTGACCCAAGGGGCCAATCAGGACACGGGGGGGG
>NW_017729022.1:125432042-125436269 GCF_001723915.1 Gavialis gangeticus | reverse complement strand
GTCTCTGGGGCCTGATTGGTGTGGAAAGGGAATCCAAAGTCCTCCAATCATCTTTTAACCCTTCAAAACCCCTGGGCCAAATCATTACCAGATTGGTGAGGAAAGGGAATCCCAAGTCCTCCAATCATATTTTGCCCTTTCAAAACCCCTGGGCTAGGTCACTGCCAGCCAGCCCGTCACACAAAACAGAAAGTAGGTGTTTAAAATGGTAGTGTTAGAGCGCTGTTGTAGTTGTGATGGTCCAAGAATTTTTGGGGGGATGATATTTTTTAGTAGATAAACTGCATTGCTGGAGTCAAGATAGACAAGATTTCAAATGCAATGCATTCTTCATCAGATTGTTATCATGTCTGATAAAGAATGCATTGCACTTGAAAGCTTGTCTGTCTTTATTCCAACCATGCAGTTGGCCCATGAACCCCTCCCCCCAAACACACACACACACACACACACACACACACACACACACACACACAATTCCCCAACCAAAATCTTGCCTTTTGTGTCTAAAATGGGATATAGGCTGGATGTCCAAAGTCCAAATGTATGATTCTGAAAACCCCCATTCACCTGCTGCCTCATCCCAGAGTTGCCTAAGCTCTGCAAACAACTTGGGTCTTGTCTTTAAAGATATTTTAGATATGTGCCTCTGCACATGTTCAGACCTGTCCTGGTTATGGCAGGACAGAGCAGCTTGGTCTCTGAGTCACATCAGACCTCAGTTGGGATCTAGCAAACGTGCATTTCCCTATAGCCCTGGGCAAGAGTCAAGATTTCAGACACACCCTTCTGCTCAGTGCTTCTCGCTACCTACCTCTAACGTCACTTCTTATTGGGTGCTCCAACTTTAAAGAACTTCCTCCTAAGTACACTGATTTTTTTTTTGGTCCCATGGACTGTATAGAAGCCATACGTACTTTATTCCAGTTCTTGGGCTAGCCCTTAGTTGGCTGGGACATGTGCAGCCCTTTGTAATGTCAGTTCTTAACATTTGTGTGGTGTGGTGAGTGCTGTAAGGCCCCTCATGCAACACTCTTGAAAGCTCCCAAAAAAAATTGCCAACAGGTGGCCACAGCATTAAGGTAGAAACATGAAGAGTCAAGAATCAGGCCAAATTACAAGCATCTTTCTTTTCTGACTGTTGCTTTAGTAATCAACCTACTTCAGAACAGTTTAACATCTGCCTCTTTTCCACTCCAGCTGGTGTAAATGAGGTGGAGCTAGCAATCAATGAAAAGGAAGCACATCGTAAACCTCTTGTCTGTCATGAGCAAACAGTGCTCTGTAATTGGTGCAAACTTTCTGTATGGTTCAAGAAATCACTAGAGATTAGTGTGGAATAAACAAAACCAACTAAATACTGCATAGCCTAGGGAGAGCAGGTGCAACGAAAACACTTGAAAGCCAAGCAGCTAGTCTAAGCCTCTCCTACAGGGAAGATTTTACAAATGATCCTTTTAAAAGAATGAATGAAAAAAATGGGAGATAATTAAAATATCAGCTGTAGTAGAAATATCTCAAACAAGGAATGTTAAAAAGACATTCTGTTATACATTTTGCTTACGTCAGAGCTTCACTGTAGCTCATAAATTCTTTTGCTTAGCTTCATATAAAGCTGCTTTTGTATGATAGGTTCTAGTGTTGCAGAGCAATGCCATCTAGGGCACACACATAAACTAGCCAGAAGAATTTATTCCTCTTAAACTGACCTTTCTTCATGGGTTAATCAACAGAAATTGTTTTACTACCTATGCATGGGAACAACTGAGGTTTACCTCAGCTACTTATTTTTTAGTATCTTTCAATTTTCTAAAAGAAGTTCTTTATCAGCTAGCAAATAACAGCTTTGTCTCAGAAAAACGAAGTTGAAAGATAATTGAGCTTCTCTATATACAATCCTCAACCCCTGCCTCTCTCCCCTGCAACTTCATTTAACAGCTTTCACCTGTCAGGTGGGGTTGGGTGAACTCACATTTTCAGGAGTCTTTAGACTTCAAAGGACTCTGCTACTAGCGTTGAACAGAGTATGCAAGGAGATGATTCATCTATGTTAATCCCTAAATTGCATATGTGGATGGCACCTAAAAATTGCAAGTATAATAACCAGATCTTGGCACCCTTACTCTGAGTGTGTAGCACTTACTTTAATAATCCCACTTACATCAATTAGGCTACTGGTAGAATGGGAAACTGGCCCTGGCCTGGATATCACCACTTAGGCTGTTTCATGCTATGCCTAATTTGTAGAAGATTAAGAGCTAGATGTTTAGGTGGCTTCAAACTGATATAATTCTACAGAAGCCAGTGGGGTGGCAGTGATTTACACCCAGTATGGATCTGGCCTTCTCTTGTCTCTATACTACAGGTACTGCCTGTATATTTACTTCAGCAGCATCCTGCTATTCCACCTCATTAAACACAACTTACATTGTTATTTCTTTTCAGCCTTACTGAAGACTTGAATGTAGCTGGAGTTTAGGACATCTCTTCCCTATGGAGTTTTCTACGTATTCTGGCACCTAGGAGCTGCACTGCTCCTCATGGAAAAAGCAGGGAATTAAGTTTCTCAGAGCAGATATTCTGTAATGCACTGAGGCTCCCTAGCTTCATGCTTGCTTCTGGACCTGGTATGACCCTTATGGCACATCCCCATGAGTAGGACCATGCATTTCCCTGGGGACAAATAGCAGTGGCACATATTTGTGCTGCTACTACTTGTCCCTGGGCATGCCCCTGTATGTGTGTTCTGGTGTATGGCAAATTGCCCCAGATGAGGTAAAGGAGGTTAGAGCCAGGCCCTGGGCTTTTCCCAGCAGCTTTACCTAGAGTCCTGGGAACCTCCTGGGGCTGCAGCAGTTGTGATCTGGGTATACAGAGCCTGGCTGGCAGCCAAAGTGTGGTTCTGGCTGGCTAGGCTCTGGTTTTGGGTGGCGTGCAGACACTGCCACTACATGCACCAATTTTTTCTGCTGCTTTTTTAAAATATGTATACCTGGACTTCCTGGTATCCAATTTTGCTGCCACACTGCAAATGTTCAGTGCAGCGAATGGATTAACATGCACCGCATGCGTTTTGCAGCACCTCAGAAGGCTCATGTGGATGCAGCCTTACAGTCTTTGCCAGACCTGCACTGAGAGCAGTTCATCCTCAGGCTGATGGTCTCAAATTCCCCTTAAGGAGCCATTAGCAAGATGGAAAGAAGGAGATTTAGTTCATATGAGATGAGAACAGAGGACCTGACCTAATGTCCACTAAAGGCAATGGTGGGAATCCCACTGCTTTGAATGAGTAGTGAACTGGGCTCCAACTCATTAACAGAAGCTGGACTAGTAAAATATGGCCTCTATGCCAACTACCCATGGGCATATTCCAAATGTTGTGTACCCTTCCTGCCTGTGTGTTGAATGGACTGATTGGAGAAGTCTCTTGTAGCACAAGAGGGGTCATAGCCCTTTGTTATTATAACATTAAACCACACTGGAAACATCAGTAGTTAAATTGATAGAAAAGAAGACAGGAGCTCATTCCCTAGCAGTTGTCATCTCCATTGTGAATAATGACACCTCTGGCATATGACTCCCCAGGGAATATAGGGCCCAGTCCTGCACCTGATTTATGTAAGGAACTCCTATTGGTCCTTCAGGAGTTTGGCCCCTAGAATGGCAAGTGGATTGTCCTGTCAGCAAGCCATCTCAGCACAAACGGAAATGAGTATGGAGACCCTCACTGTAGGCCTCCATTCCTCAGCATTTTCTTACCATGCCATATTTACACAAGATCTGGAATTAGAGATTAAGGTTACAATACTAGGGGCCATCACCACGGAGGACTATACTGCGGTTGCTCAGGGATACAGGGGGGCAGTCGGGAAGGCCAAGGCGGAGATGGATCTGGGACTAGCTTCCTGGATCAAGGACAACAAAAAGTCCTTTTTTAAATACATAGGGGGCAAAAAGAAGGTACTGGGTAACGTGGGGCCCCTGCAGGACACACTAGGAAATCTGGTCGTCACACCAGACGACAAAGCTAACCTATTTAATGACTTCTTTGCCTCCGTTTTCCTGAGCAGGGACTGTGTCAGCCCTCCCACCAGGTCCCCCTCAGGCCCCAGGGGAGGCACACCGAGGCCAAGGGTCAATCAGGATCTAGCCAGGGAACTTCTGGCGGGACTAGATGTATTTAAATTTGCTGGTCCGGACGATCTCCACCCCAGAGTGCTGAGGGAA
>NW_017729022.1:125411139-125425476 GCF_001723915.1 Gavialis gangeticus | reverse complement strand
GCCGGGGCCACGTTCCCTCCCTTTCGTCTGCCTGAATGTGGCACTTGCTGCCTGCCCCCGTCACTGGTGGGATGTGCTCTGGGGGAGGGGGTTGTCCAGCCTGTGGCCTCATGGGCTGTCAGTCCCACTTGGGGGGAGGGGGTCTTTGAAGGCTGCAGTAGTTCAAATAAGCAAAGAACTGGGGGGCGGCAGGGTTGTTTGTTTGTTTTTTATAGGCACAGGCAGTTGAATAGCTGGGGCTGCTCTGCCAGGTTAGCCAGGTGTTACTGTTGACAATCTTAGCCGGTTCCCCAAGAAGCAGGGAGGGGAGAGGGGTCCCTGCTTTTAAAGGAAGTGCTACTGCAGGGCATAGGTAGATCTAGGATTGTGGAAGGGGAGGGTGCAGAGGGTCCTCTTGTAGAAGACACCACCTATTTTTCTCTAGGGGAAAAAAGCAACTTCAGCTTTATGCGTATGCTTGGGGGCCCCGGGTGGGGTGATGCTGTTGGAGATGGAAGCGAAACCAAAGAGAACGTAATTGGAATGACTTAGAAACCAGCTGCATGGCTGTGAAACAGGAGCAGTGTGCCCAGGAGCAGCCAACAGAGCAGCATAGCAGAAGGAAGGGTGGCTTGACTGGTAGAACATCAAGACCATTAAGAAGAAGAGACGGTGGTTAACACCCCTGTGGGATGAAGAGTTAAGAAGGGATGAGGTAGATGACAATGAGCCATGAAGTCCAGTGACTCCCTCAGCACTGCCTGACTGGAAATGCTGCTGTCACTGCCAGGCAGTTGGCTTTAAACTTTGGGTGGAGCAGGGATCAAAGTGGGGTGCAGCTGCACCAGTTCACACCTGCAGACAGTTCAGTAGCTGGGGCTTTTACTGCCAGATTAGCCTGTTACTGTCAGGTTCGCCCAGCAGTGGGCAATTGGGCGTGTGGGCCGCATCGGGATTTTAGGGAGCTGTCCAGGCTGAGTCTGCACCCCCCACTCTGCAACAGCTCACCAAACCTCCCTGTGTGGGATGGGGCCATGGGTGGGTGGGGAGCTGGCATAGGTGCAGGCAGGCGACAGCTTCAGCAGGGCTGCCACCAGCACCACCTCTGGGCCACCCTTCTACCCTGAGGAAGGGTTGGAGCTGCTGCCCAGCTTTGGCAGCAGTAGCGCAGACGTGGAGGTGGCAGTAGTGGCTGGGCGGAAGCTGCTGCTGGGTGGTGGGAAAATGTGGGACCTGGCAGCGGCCATGGCCACCTCCCCCTCTCTGCTGCCAGGACCCTCTCACTGTGGCTGTCAGGAGCCCATGCCAGGGCTCTCCTCCCTGCCACTGCTGTCTCTGTGTTGCCTTAGGTCCCCGTGCCTGGTGGGGAGAAGCTGCAGGGCAGCCCTGGCATGGGCTCTGGGTGGTTGCAACAAGAAGGTCCCAACAGTGGCGAGGAAGATGTGGTTGTGCCTTCCACCAGGCCTGCTTTTTCCTGGGGTCCTGAAGCAGCTTCTGCTCAGCTCTGGGTTGTGCGTGCAGCCCTGAGCCGGCCTGCCCCATGCTGGGGTTGGTGTCCCTACAGTGCCTGTTCCAGACCTGCCGGCCCCGATCATGATGAGCAGTGGCGGTGGTAGTTAGGCAGACACTGCTGCTGGGTGCAGGAAAGAAGTGGGACCTGGGAGTGGGTGCAGTTGCCTCCCCCTTGCCGCTGCTAGACCCTTCTCGCTGCTGTCTCTCACTACCTTGTGACTTTTCTCTGCTGCTGCTGCCATTGCCACCTCTGGGCCACCCCAGGCCCCTGTACTGGTGGGGAGGAACTGCAGGGCAGCCCTGGTGCAGCTCTGGGACGCAGCAGTGAGAAAGGCCCAACAGCAGTGGGTGTGCCTGCCACCAGAATCCACTTTTTTCCTGCACCCAGCAGCAGCTTTTGCCCAGCCGCTCATTGTGGCTGGTGGATCTGGAGCAGGCGCTTCAGGGACCCCCACCTCTTGTATGGGGAGGCCGGGTTTGTGCGCTCAGTCTGGGGCTTGGGCCCTGCCTGAGTGGGCCCTAGCTGGTCTCCATGGGGCTGAGGCTGGTGGTGGCAGCAGCCAGAAGAAGCTACCGCCACCAGGATCACTGGGGAATGGAGTCCAGTTGTGGAGCCACCCCAGCCTCACTGCGTTCCTGGGGATGGCGGGACACAGCATGTGCCGGAAGGCGTCTGGTCCAGGTGGGACCAGAGGACCCGCTGTGGGCCAGTTGAAGTCCCTCCATGGGCCAGATATGGCCCACAGGCCATATTTTACCCACCCCTGGGTTAGCCCCTTTCATTAAAGGGAGTGGGGATTCCTTACTTTCTAAGGAAGTGATACCACAGGCATCACTCCTGTATAGTCTCTCTTAAATTAGTCCTCTGTACCTTGTTACTTTTCTATGATATTTATACCTCCATGCTATCTGGCCTGGGTTAGGTGTGACTTCTGGTTTTCTGTTGAGTTCTGTTTATTTTACTGTTGCTTTATCTTTCCAGCCTATGCTGGCCCCTTCTGTGTTTCACCCATCTCTTTTCGTTGGCTGTTGGGACCTGTTTGAGGCAGAAGATTGTCTCTTTTGTTACCTGTTAGGACAGTGCCTGGAATGGTGGGGACCTGATGCTTTAGTACAGTCACCATAACACAGCTAACATATAACAACAACAATAATAATAATGATGATAATAGTAACAACAACAACAGTAATAACTGCAGATGAATGAATGTTACACATTTTTGTCAGAACAGCTTTGTTGGTCAGGAATGTGGTGAGGAATGAATGACAGACATAGCTGTGCTAGCCAAGGACCCCAGTGTGGGTGCAGTTACTCTGGCAAATCTGCACTTCTGCTGTTACAACTTATCTTGTGGGATGGGGAGAAGGTGACAGGGAAGATACAGGGAGCTAGAACAAGTTATATAGGCACAAGCCCTGTTTTGTCTAAGTTGTATCTGTACTAGGAAAGTTTTGCTATACCTATATAGTTATACCTACCAAGCACTCCAAATGTAGACCTGGCATAAAAAAAAGCCACCAACTTCTGGAGCTTATGAGCTGCTTGAAAGGGGTGGATCTTATATTTTATTCTTTAAAAAGTAGCTTTTAATGACAGTCATTTGAATGTTCTGTGATTATATGGGCAGTAAGACTTCTATGAGCTATAGATGTCTGTTCATTGCATATCTAAACAAAAAATGGGCCATATTTCTGAAGATATTGAGACATTGATGTAGAGTTCATCGCTTTTAATTGGTTAGTATTAAACACTGTGCAATGTGTTTAATGTATTTGATATTGCTAACAATGCTTTATCTTATATATTATTTACCAGGATTACCATACAATGGGGAAGAAATTAAAATTGGCTTCTCACGTAATGTAGAAAACAACTTCCTTAAACGCAGCTTTCCAGGACTCTATTCTTCAAATGGGTTGGGGTGCTGTGGGTGCTAAGGCATATCTAATTGGTAGTCCAGAGGTTGCATGTTCAAAGCCAGAGCCAAAGTGTTCACAGTGTGGTTGTGTCAGATTCCAAGGATTCTGCTAAGTGCTTTGTCACAAGGACATGAGAAGGAATGAAAGGTTTCTCAAATATTCTATGTTGATAGCTTGCAGTGCTTTCCTTTGATTTCTGGAATCTGTTGGCCAACTTATTAACATGTGATAAAGATTAATCACGATGTTTTGGATAGAGTTGGTCAAAAAATATTTTTCCTTCAAATATTCCAGGAAAAATTTCTGAAACCCAAAACCAGAAAACTGTTTTATGGTTTAATTTTTTAAAAATTAAAAACAAAGCAAAGCAGCCATTTCTTTTGAAATCAGGCACTATATATATTTTAGGGGAAAAAAAGAATCAGTTTCAGCTTTTCATTGGCATCCTGGAAAACTTCAGGCAAAATTAAATGTTTCCATGAAAATGTTAGTTTTGCTAGAAAAAACACTTTTTGTTTGAAATGATATTTTCCAGGAAAAAAATTGCAGTTGGCTCTTGTGTGATAACTGTGGAAGAAATTAGCTGATTTCTTCAGCTAAATATCTACCTTTTTCCTTTGGCTTAGGGGTGTCAGACATACTGTCTGGCCCACAGGGCGGATCCAGTCTGTGGAGCCATATGATCCAGATCCAGGTGGCCGTGGCCGTGTGCACTGCAGCATGCGTAGACTGGACTTGGTGTCATGGGCTAGAACTAGCATGCAGGGCAGGTCATCGCATGCAATTTACACCCCATGCCAGCCTCCTGTGTTGAGTGAGTGCCGTGTACATGGCCAGTCCAGCCCCAGGCACTACATGCAGTGCACACTGGCTTTTGTGCTTGCTCTGGAGATGGCGTGCAGGGCTTGCACAAGGCACGTGCTGCCTATGACATGCGAGCTGGACCTGGTGATGCAGGTGGCACAATGGAGTTTGGGATTTGGGCTGCATGCAGTGCCCCAGCCCAAACTCCTGGGCAGTATGAGCCCCAGGCCATCTCATGTGCTGTGTGCACAGTGTGCCCCAGGGCCAGCACATGCTTTCTTAACTGGACCTGGTGCTGTGGGTGCTGCACAGAGGGTTGGTCCTCATCCAGTCCACAGCCTGACCTGGCACCCTCATTTGGCGTACGGTGCTGGATGAGTTTGTCACCCCTGTTTTAAGGTGCTTCTGTATCTGCTGTGTGCGCTACAACTTTCTTTAACCAACCATCAGGCCAGGTCACAGCCTGACACAGCACAGGGAGAGCTGAGCTGCATCACTTCTGGTGTTTGGATTCAACTGACTGGTTCTTCCTTCTCTGGGGTTTAAAAATGATTTTTTGCAGCATTCTTTATGCCTGCTGACCCAGACAGTAAGACTGGAAATGGGACTCCAGTGTGGGTGGAAAATATCACTGACAAGTCTACGGGTCAAAACCCACTTATGACATGGAGCCAGAAAACCAGCAGTAAAATAACTGTACAAAATAAGGGAAAGTCGTATTGGCAGAGTAGAATAAATGCCAAAATCTAAGCAAAGAACACCCGAAATTCTATATCGATTCCATCTTTTAATCTGGGTATTGATGAACTGGTTAGAAAACTCCTACTGGAATAAGGTCCCTTAGACTCTGTACAAATAAGTAGGGAGGACTTAGTCCTTGTCTTCTTGAGTCTGTAATGTAAGATAAGACTCTAAGTTATTATTTAAGTTGGCTGGCTTTGGGTTTTTTATTTAACTTTTAACTGCTTTGACCCCTAATCTAGTAAACAACATGGTGACTGAATACTTCACAAAGGAGTATGTAGCTTATCACAAAACACAACTGTCACTGTAGCAATTCAAGGAAAACTGTGGAATGTTATCTCTTAGATATAACACGGCTCTGACATAGTTGTGATGCATACTGTATTTCATTTCCCTCCTCCTATAAGGAATCAGTAGTTCACTATCCAAAATGATTTTGAACTCACTCCTCTTTTAATTGCACATTATAAAGCAGTTATCAGAATTACCAGTAATTTACACCATTATTAAAGCCATTGCAGTAGCAAGGTAAAGGCCTTTTCTAAAGTATGTTAGTCAGTTGGAGCTTTTCTATTGATTTCGAGCAGCTGTGGACTAGGATGTAAATGGGTACTTGAAATGAATTACTGTCTCACCTCCTGGTGTCATTCTTGACTTGGGGAACCTGGCCACTGTGCTCATCTATGCAAGGTTTTTTGGTAAGCAGAAGCCTTGTGTCAAATCTCAAGATTTGACCTTTATTTTCATTTATTTAATCTCATTTTTATTTATTTGACCTTTTATTTAAACACCAACAATGTTTCTAACCTTGAATAAGAGATGCATAAAATATTTTAAGTGATTGACAAAAAATAGCCACTTGAAAGTCATTTATTATTAATTGGTAGTGCATATTTGGTTGGGGGGAAGGAAATATAAGTAAGTATTTGGCACAGTGCCGGCAGTTATCATGTGTTAATGAAATGCATATTGATGCAAAGTAAACTTATAAGATAGGAGAAATTTGATGAATATGGGGTGTTTGATAAGGAGTTACTGTCCAATAGATATCTTTGAGGTTAGTGTACTCAAAATTAGTGCACCTGCATGCTTGCAGGTGGCAGGTGAGGAGATGCTTAGCAACAAATAGTGCACTTACTTGTGATTGAGACCATGCTAAACAAGACTGTTCTTATATCCTGTTCTTACCCTGAGTCTTAGCATTTATGAAAGTTTGACTTGTGAATACTTGCTGGCATTTTTGTTTATCAGAGCTTGCTACAGACCTACAGAGCTGAATCATAGTGTGAATGGCTTTCTACACGGAAGCCTGAGTAATCAGGTTTCGTGCAGGACACTGGGAGGGGCACTGATTTCTCTTGATTCTGCAAGCAGTCTGTGTTTGAGCACGAGTCTAACCTGTATGTTTAGAACAGTGGCTGCTTGCTCTATGCTGCTTGCCACTGTATCTGAAATGTTTCAGATGGTGTGACCCTTTTTCAGGCTGGTCCCCAAACTTCCCAATGCAGCCTGTTTTGGGTTGGCATAGATAAGGATCCCTTTAAGATGAACAGAAGATGCAGGTAAACTTCCCTCCTCCTTCTCTCCTACATAGCTTTTGCATCATTACCACAACAATGAAATGGGGTGGAGGGCCTAGCCCACGTTATGTGAGAGTCTTGCTGTATAGATTTCCCTATGTTAGTTTATTCTTAAAAGCTATTTTTGCTCCAAATGTGAGAGTATCAGTATAACACTAGGCACCAAATGTTGTAATGTTTGAACCATTGTGAACTCTAAGCCCATTCACAGCAGTTCTAGACAAAACAGTGGTTAAAATACAGGCTACCTGTCTATTCTAAGTCTCCTACCATTTGTCTGTCTTTTGAACTAAATCAATGAGAATATAGTAGTAGGAAGGATTAGCGGGGGGTGGGGGGGAACCCTAGTATAGACAAGGTGCTGGTCACTACCATTTAATCAGTGATCTATCAACCAGGGTGTGGTGAGATCATTTTAAGGGTTCTGCAGGGATACTGCAGAATTTTAGCACGGTTAAGTAGGCCACTACCTACCTATGATTTATTTGCCACATAAACCCAGAGATTTAAAAATAGACCACAACAGACCAGAATGTTTTTGACTGAGTTTTTTGCAACAGAAAGAATGTACCAGTGTGTTTCTGTAGTCGAAAAACAGGTGAAAGCTAAGAGCTGGCATCTTCTGAGGGGTGTCTTGAGTCTAATGAGGGGTGCTTTGAATCTAAAAAGATTAAGAACCACTTCATTAAATGCTGTAGTTCCATAAAGACACGAATCAGGAATGGAAACAAAAGCCAAAAAGAATGCAGAACATCCTAAGACAGTTTTCAGAGCTCATGATATTCAGGCTACCAATCGTAGAAAAGAGGACCTTGATTAGCTCAAGAGCCTAGGGGGTTGATTCAGCTGTTGCTTATACCAGTTTTACACCTACTGCTCCTAAAATCAGCATCAGTTGAAACTGAATCATGTTCAAGTAATTGATCTTATCTCCAAATTGCTCTGTCCTCATTGTACTTTGTTTTGCATACAAGTAAAAAGTATATACATTATTCAGCATTCTTACACTGAGCACATGCTGTACTCTTACATACAATTGAACATTTTCGCAAAGAGAGTCCCTGAAACTGTATACTCATTTAACAGGTGATACATTTCAAAAGGGTTTATGTTAAAAAAAAGAAGTGGCAATTAATTCTCTCAGTCTTATTTTTATAAGACTTTTTTATGATATTGCCAGTTATCAAATCATCCTAGGGAAAAGCCAGGGATATTTTTGTATACCGGTTGTTTAAAAATTGCCTAATCAAATACCAGCATATGGGGGACACTGCCACATTTCTGATAGCCTGGTCTGCTGGACTTTTAAGTTTGCTTTGATCTTTGTAGCAGAGTGCAGTTTTTCTGGGGGTTTTTAAATGGTGCAGTGTTGTAACATGATCCAGGTGTCCTCATGCTGTTTGAAACCGAGTCCTTGTAACCTTTTACTTTCCATGAGGAATGCTAAACCAAAGCCCGTGGGTCCAGATTTTATCAGCCAGATAAATTTGTTCAGTGTAAATTTTTCGAAACAAGCTGGTTCCATACAGGAGAGACGTTCTCTTGTGTTTGCTTTGAGATTGGTAGAGAGAAATATACATGCATTAAATTTCAAAGATGAAGACTTCTCCATCTTACTGTATTTGCTCAGTTCTAAGATAAGGAGTTTTTTCCCAATTGAATGTGTGTGTGTGTGTGGGGGGAAGCCCTTCATCTTAGAATCCTGCACAAGGGCAGTGGGGAGGAGGTAGGAGAAGGGGAGGCAGGCAGGCAGCTCCTGTGGCTCAAGCTCCAACCTTTTACCTGGGGCATAGCTGCTGCCTGCCCCCTCCTCCCCTCCCAGTCTCCCTTCTTCAGCCTCTCCCCTCCCATTTCCCCGTCTCCATGCAGCCTCTGTTCCTCTGCCTGCTCCTCCCTTCCTCCTTACCTTTGTTCTGCATTGGCAGGCTCCATGCATGCTGCAGCCTGAGGCCCTGAGCATGGTTGTTACAGGGGCTGGGCTGGAGTCATGCTCAGTACCCTGGGCTAGAACAGGGACAGAGCCTGTTAGTCTGCATAGGTATGGTAGGGGGCAAGGGGGAAACAGAGAGGCTGTGGCGGGAAGGGGAAAAAGGGGAGCAGAGGCTGGGAGGGGAGGAAAGGAAGGGGAGCGGGAGGAGGAGGGGGCCAAGGTCGCCAGGGGAGGAAGGCAGGGCACAGAGGTAGCAGGGGGGCAGTGACAAACAGGGGTCAAGCTGCTTGAACTCCCCACCTACTCCTCCACTTCCTGCTCCCCTGCAGTGGTGGTGGTGGTGGTGGGGGCATGAATTAAAGATGGTCCTCCAATAATTAGATTCTATACATGAAAATGTATTAAAAATTATAATTTTTCCATGTGTAGAATCTAATTATTGGAGGGTCATCTTAAAACTGAGTAAAAACGGTAATCCTATTTACAATCAATATTCTCAGAAACTGGGTCAGCAGTGCACCTAGACCCTCTGATAGATGGAGCCTTTATTGAGATTTTGTCCTTTAGACCAGGTGTGCCAAACTCACCTTCTGCTCAAGGACACGTGGGAGCCATGGGGCTCTGTGGGTTGAATCCAGCCTGGGTCATGTCAGTAGTAGCTCTGGCTCTGACTTGGGGCAGGCAGTGGCAGCTTGAACATGGGGCATGTGACACAGCTTCAGCTCGCACTGTGTGCCCTATGCCAGAGCTGAAGCTGCTGCTGCTGTCTCATGCCCTGAGCTGTGGTCTTGCATGGGGAATGCAGCAGCCCCAGAATGAAGCAGTGATTGGGCCAGTGGCTAAGGAGCTGGGGCTGCAGCAGTGGCAACAGGCAAAGCAACCAGAGGGCAAGTGGGGCTGTATCAGCCCTTGTTTGCCCTTGTGTCACTGATTGGCATGTCCACGTGAGCCCCAGGTCCCTAGATTTTGCAGCAGGCCATGCAGCCATGCCCCCCACCAACTTCTGGTGCCTTGCTGGTAGCCCAGTGGTCCAGATTGAGCAGTTCCATAGCCCACACCCAGCCTGCAGTCCATATGTTTGATACCCCTGATGTAGGCTGTAGTAGAACTAGAGGCCTCAACTGTGTTGGGACCTAATTGTTTGGGGTGCTGTACAAACAATATATATACATCTTTCACTGTCCTATGGCTTCCTAAAAACAAAGCACAACAGGTAGAGGTGATCTCTGGATAAGAGAGAGGACAAGGTAGCAATAATGGAAGAGGACTTAATCTACTTCCTTAATCCTTTATAGTTGTTTGTCCTTCATGGGCAAAGACAACCGCATCCAGCAGGGGGAGGGGGAAGGGAAGAAGAGAGAGGAGAAATAGAAGAAAACAGAAAAGGAGAAAAAAAAAAACAAAAAAGGAGAAAAGAGAGAAAGGAAAGAGAAAGAAGTGCGGTGGAGGCTAGGTCACGTGGGTATGTAGGCGACTTGTAAGCCTGATTTTTGCGTTGAACAATCGGATTGGGTACAAGGGGTTTTAGTTTTCCTGGCCATGCGTTTCTTCATTGCTTTTGCCATACGTTGCTGTCTGAAGGCCAGTGCTCCGTTCTGGATTGATGACCTTCAGGACGGATGGTTGTGAGCAATTCGCTCCCACAACTCCAGGTTGATGCTGAAACTCTTTAGGGACACCTTTGGAGTGTCCTTGTACTGCTTCTTTGGTGTGCTGTGAGAGTGTACTTTACTTCATTTGACAGTTTGCCGTAAAAGATATTATTTGGCAGGCGGGTGTTGGCCATTCTTGAAAGTTGCCTGGCTCATCTTAGCTGTGCCGGTTTCAGTAAAGTGTGAATACTGGGGAAAACTGATCTTTCAAGTACCTATTTGTCTGGAATCTTGTCCTGCCACTTGATCTTTAGTATCCTATAACACAGGAAGTATTTGAAATTCCCTGCAAAAGTAGATTTTAGGAGGTTGTATACTTGTATTCAGTTTCCAAAATGCGAATGTCCAGTTTTGACCTTGGGAAGTTATCTTCTTCCAGTGTTCTGAAGGTCTGGCCTGAACTACTTACATGGCTTTGTAAGTTGTTTAAATGCTGAGGGCAGATCCTTAGCTGTAAATCAGTACAGCTCCACAGATAGTAATGGAGCTGTGTACGTTGACAGCTTCTGAGGATGTTAACAATTCCTACCCAACTTCCATTGCATCCATTTAGAGACTGAGCCTGTTTAATTTTTAGAGCCGTTCCTCAAAACAAAGCTCTTGTCGCTCCCCCTGCACCATCCCCAGAATGTGAATGTCTTTCTTTTGGCTCAGTGCCCAGGACCAAGCTCAGTGCTCTTCATGTGGGCGCATGAGTGCCTTGAAAGGAAGAATTATCATTCCAGACTTGCAAGTGATTCTCCTTTTCATTCTGTAAATGATTCCCTTTATTTTTTTCTGAACACAGAAGCCCTACTTTTAAATCATTAACTCCGAGGCTCTTTCACTCTGTATTAGAATCAAAACCCGTTTCGACTTGAAAATAACCTGTAGCCTTAATAGTTTTTGCAACACACGTGATTAGCATTCTAGTTGCTGACATTCCCTTACTTTGCTTAACTCCCAGCAGAACCCTTGAAGTTGTCTTTCTGCTAAACTCTTGCCTAGTTTGTTCTGTTAATAGGTTACTGTTGGTACATATGCCATACAAGATATTTAAGTATTCAGTTAAGGAAAGTTATCAAAATACTGCAGCCACATATTAACTAGCTTTAAAACAGCAGACTTCAACTGCACGCTTATGAGGATGAATATACATAGAAAGGCACAGAATGTTATGTGTAGACACCCTGTTGCTGCTTTAATTTCTACCGGGAGATGAATCGGCCTTCGGCTGTCTCAGAACCACAGAGCCTCAAGGATGGCATGACGCAGAGTACAGTGGGGCAGTTGAGTTGATGCAGCCTTGACCCAGACAGTCAGCTCAGCTGAGCCAGCAAGAGCGGTGTGGGGTGTACTATGTACTGTGTAATTCACTCACTCTCATTGTCCATCTGCATAAAGTAGAAGTTAAATAGACACACCCATATGGAATAAAAGACAGTTTTGGCCGAGTGCCAGTTCAGTGTCTTGCCTGCTTCTGGGCTACTTCAATTATATGCTGTCCTTCTGCTCAGGATTCATGGCAACTCAGTAGTGGTGCCCTGTATTAGTTTTCACTCTCTCATAATTAAGGGCTTGACATATGTAGTTTTATCAACATTAATGTAACTAATAACATGTCACTGGTGACCTATTTAAGCAAAGGAGGTTACAGTTTGGGCATAATTTATCTGTGGAAAAATAACACCTAATTTACCACAGTGAACACTACCACTGCCCTTGTCTTCTGGCTGTAGCCTTAGCATGTTTCTGAACCTTAGCTTATTTGGACAATAATTTCATGGTAAAATGTTCAGATGTTGGCTACCATGGATGCAGACATCGTAAATTGTTATAATAGACTATTTTAGCAATGGTTGGGGATTAAAAATAAGAACTGTTTTGCAGTGTTCAAAACAGTTGATGCAAGATGGAAAAACACTATAATTTTAAAGTTTTAAATAGCTACTAAGAAAGAAGCCAACATTCTTAGAATATGTTCACTTAAGGGCCACACCTGCTTGGCTGGGCTGCCTGGGGAACCCCGGGGTCTCTATATCACTTAATATTTGTCTGCCCAAGTGCCAGATCATGTGTGTTACTTTTGTACATGGTTTATATTAGAGTCTTGAGGAAAAAAGTAATAAATTGCAGCTGGTTTTGGAATTTGATCTAAAGCTTACTATTTAAAGTGAGTTTCAGTTTTGGAAAGTGTATCTTAGAAATGTAAATTTTTGGTTCTGTGATTTTGATGAGTATTTATATACTCTTTTATATTAGTAGTTTACAACAGTCAACCCAATTGAGAGATTAAGCAGTTTACTACAGCTGTGGGCAAATGTTGTTTAGCATGCTCAGTAGGAACTGGGAGTTGCTGAAGTCTTTGTAGGTTGGTTATAAAAGCTGAAATGTCAGACATGGGTTTTAGCATGAAAGAGGTCTGTAAATTCATGAAGGGTATACATACAGTGAATAGGGAACTGTTAATTTAGAAAATCCTAAAATACAAGACCTAAGGGGCATCCACTGAAATTATCAGAAGGCAGGTTTAAACCAGAGCAAGTACTTTTCTTTTTTTTGCAAAGTGCATAGTTAACTTTTGGAACTTAGAAAATTGTAGAAGCTTCAAAAGAAGATTAGACTGATTCATGGCGGACATGGAGAGTGATTGGCTCTATGGATGCAGGAAGAGCAGTGGCTGTGATATACCTTGACTTTAGCAAGGCTTTGATATAAACTCACAGCATTCTTGCAAGCAAACTAAGGAAGTACGGGTTGGATGAATGTACTGTAAGGTGAATAGAAAACTGGCTGGATTGTTGGGCTCCAAGGGTATTAATCTATGGCTCAGTGTCTAGTTGGAAGCCAGTATCAAGTGGAAGTCCCAGGGGTCAGTCTTGGGGCTGGTTTTATTCAATATCTTCATCGGTGACCTGGAAGATGGGATGGAGTGCACTCTCACCAGGTTTGTGGATGATGTCAAACTGGATGGAGTAGTAGATACATTGGAAGGTAGGGCTAGGATTCCAAGAGACTTAGACAAATTGGAGGATTGAACAAAAAGAAATTTCATGAAGTTCACTAAGGACAAGTACAAAGTCCTGCACTTAGGACAGAAGAATCCCATGCACTGCTACAGCCTGAAGACTGATTGCTGACTGCTGTGTGATTGCTGCTTGGGCCTGACAGAAGCCCTAGTAAAGGGGCTGAGTCAGCCCAGGGCCTTAATATAGGAGTAAGAATCAGTGTTCTCTAAAATCTAAATACTTATGCATGAATTAAAGAGTTGCCATTCTGTAGGGTCTGTTGAGACTATTCATGTGTATAAGGATCAGGTAGTAGAGTCTTTCTTACCAATGGCACACTTTCTAGACCGCTTGATATTTTTAAAGTAGAGAGTCCCTTAAAAAATGTAATTAATGCCTGGTTATAAAATTAGAGGACAAACATTGAAAAACCATGACCCTCTATATTCAGATTAAAAGGATGTTCAAACATCTGCCAATCTATACTTAAATGTTCTTCGGATGGTCTTGGATATGACTTTTTATCGTTGCTCATACTTCTATCCAGTACACTTTTCTCTGTGAATAACAGGTATTGGAATTCTTGGGTTAGATGGTAGTACTAAGAATGAAGATGCAGCATCTCTCGAACAGTAAACTTTCCTTAAGCTAATTCAAGTTTTTCCCATAATTATTCCATCAAATTTTGCAGTTTGAATTTCTGGATCACATGGATGCAAGTGGATAACACACTGAGTTAGGCAGGAATTAGTATCAGTACTGTGTTTCTTTTATTGAGGCTTTTTCCAGGACATACAAACTGCCAAGATAAATATTGTTTTATTAGATTTCAGATCCATTGTAATGTCCAAAAGAAAAGCGTTATTGCATCCATTTATATTTCAGAACTTGTTCCACACATGTTAGCTATCATTTATAGTGTATTTCCCATATGGTTTACAGTGGTTTTGGAAGCCAACAAAGTGTCTTGGCTCTACTTCGCATGTCTTGTTCATGGCTAAAGGTGGCATAATAATATATATGCACACTTTTTCTAGACAGAACAGGCATGTCCTAATTTACTATCTTCCTTTCATTGGCAGTCTTAAAGTTGCCATGTGTTGCAGTGCTGACTTGAGGATGGCAATGAGGGTGATGACGACAATGATGAGGATGAGTGCAAGGACTGGACAAACAAGCAGGGGAAATGGGAAGTCGAGGAGGGAGTAGGAAGCTGAGATAGTCCTTTG
>NW_017729022.1:125401337-125411028 GCF_001723915.1 Gavialis gangeticus | reverse complement strand
AAAAAAAAAAAAAAAAAAAAAAACCCAAACAGCAAGCCCAAATGTTAAGATTTTTCTTAAATTAAAGACTTTATTTTGTTTCAGCTTGCTTTTGAGGTCGGACAAGACACACAGTTGTTCCGCCAAGTTCATGGATTTTCCACGTGTGTTTTCTTATAACATATTTTGTATTGCCGATCCCTGCCTGTAAGTTATTTTACTGGTGGTTTAAGGAATGATAACATGGTGGCAGTTTGCTTTTTCTCTAACAGTTATAGGCTATAGCTATTAAAACCACAGATTTATTATAAGCGGATGATGCACTTTGCAGAGTTTTATGAGTGGGAGTAGAGATGTTTACTCTCTCAAACCATGGAAAAGTTTGGAGTTTTTGAATATGTCATTAACATGTTTAATTGCAGGCTGCTGTGCAGAAGGCTTATGTGTACACGCTATTTATTTGCCTTCAAGAGATTTCATAACACTTTCATACATCACCTTTTCCTTCCCAAAGAGTAGTAGACCTTTGGACAATTGTTATAACTCCACCTACCAGAAAGCAACGCTTTGATTGGCAGACTTTGTTTTCTTTATTTTTTTTATTAACCTCTTTGCTTTCTGGTGTAATACTGTGTGTTGAAATGTTTCATTTCCAAGGTGGGGAAAGAGGCAGACTTAGAATGTATTACAAGTAAGTGATTGTTTCTCCTCTGGGTACTACCAAAGCTTATCTGTGCTTTTGAATTGTACAGAAGGAAAAACAAAATGCACTTTCAGGTCTTGGTTTGGAGAAATTGGCTGATTGAAATCTGATGGATTTCATTGAACAAGTAAGATGCATTTAAGAAGACGTGTGAAAGAAACTCAAAGTAACTTGGGTGCAGGGAAATTCAGGGCAGCAGGGTGCTTAAGCATAGGTATGCACCTTTAACTACATGAGTCGCTCCAGTGATTTTGGTGGGACTTCGCAGGAGCTCAGTTATGCACACTGTTAAGGAAGCTCTTTCAGGGCTTTGGGCCAAGAGGGAATTTCATTTAACCATAACTGTTAAAACTGATCTAAAGGTCTAATATCTGCTGTAAAGGTATATGTTTTGCATGCACATACCCCATAATATTAAATGCATTGTATATGCTGAATACAATGGACTCTTAAGTGCACATGTTTGAGACCTGAAAAACAGCTATGCACTTACCAGATTCAGTGTAAACAATGTTCATTACCTGTAGGAACAACCTGAGCTAAGAGTTTCAGAACTCATTAAAACTTACCTGGTTTTGGAGAGTGCTGTATGCTTCTATTAGGAGCTTTGAAATTGATAGGACCTAGCTAATTTCCCCAGTGTTAGAGGGAATACAGTTACCTTAATAGATTGTGGGGCTGCTTGACCTGGCACTTAAGCAATTTATCCATTTAAGTAATAAGCAAGTAACATGCCTTGTTGAAAGGTAAGCAATAGGTAACAAATTGGACCAGCACTGTCAGTTAGTTAAGCTGGTGGTTCAGAACCCTTTTAGACTGGATGCAGCCTCTATTAGACTCAAGGCACTCCTTGGAAAACGCTAACTCTTAGCTTTTGCTCATTTATTGACTATGGAAAAGTAATAGAGAAGTTCTTTGTTGCAAAGAACTCAGAAAGATCACAACCGGTCAGAATGTTTTTAACACTGTGGATTCCTATGTGAAATCTGTTAGTTTATTAAGTGAATAATATTTGTAAACCTAACGGTGCTAACATCCGCGGCACCCTTAAAAGGCTGTCAAAGCACCACTGCAGGGTGCGACCCCATCCTGGTTGAGAATTGCTGAAATAAGTGGAGTATGCTGTATACCAGGCGTAGTCAAAATATGGCCTGAGGGCTGGATCTGGCCTGCCAGCTGACTGGAAATGGCCTGCAGCTGCCCCACCAGTGGTCTGCATGCAGCCGAGCCCCAGTCGCTCCTGCTGGGGCAGCCTGTGCCGCGCTCCCACCTGTGCCTGCCAACCCAGGCCCCGATCGGCATGTGCAGCTTCTGTTGGGGTTATTCCCAGTGCTGCTCTGCTCCCCTCACCTCCAGTGGGAGCTGCCTGGCTGAAGCTTCCCCACCCAGAGTGGTGCAACACAGGCAGGAGCGGGAGGAGCCACCGCTGGAGGTGAGGGGAGCAAAGCAACACCCGACCGGCTGCAGTTCCACTGGGAACAGCCCCACTGGAAGCTGCGTATACTGGCTGGGGCCTAGGCTGGCAGGGCTGTTCTGCTACCCTTCCTGGAGTGGCGGTTCCTGCTTCTGCCACGCTGTGTCACTCTGGGTGGGCGGGTGAGGGAGGATCTTCAGCTGGGTGGTTCCTGCCCCAGCATGTGGGGCTCTGGCTCCAGCTCTAGCTCCTGGCTGCCTTCAGTCTGCTCTGTCTGCCTGCAGGTGGCTGGTCATTGTGCAGGGGGACAGAGTCCTGCTTGCTGAGGCAGGACCTACCCAGTTGAAGCTCCCCCTGCCCCCCACAGCTTTAAGTGGCACAGCAGGGGCAGGAACAGGAAGAGGAGCTGCGGCTGGAGGTGAGGGGAGCAGAACAGCCCAGCCAGCCTGGGCCCTGGCCACCATGTGCAACTTCCAGTGGGGCTGTTCCCAGTGCAGCTGCAGCTGGCTGGGTGCTGCTGTGCTTCCCTCGCCTCCAGCGGTGCCTCCTCTTCCCGTTCCTGCCCTTGCTGTGCTGCTCCAGATGGGCAGGCAGGGAGGAAGCTTCATCCAGGAGGCTCCCACTGGAGGTGAGGGCAGGCTACACCTTCACTGGGAACAGCTCTGTTAGAAGTTGCATGCTGCCCAGAGCCAGGGGTAGCGCCAGGCTGGTGGGAGCATGGTGTAGGCTGCCTGGGGCGGGGCTTGGCCCCATTTGAAGGGTTGCAGGAGCAGCCACAGACCACGTGCTGCATGTTCCCCCTGACCCCTCCTCCTTCCCCTCACCCCTAGCTGGCTCCTGGGACCTAGTGTCCAGGCATCTCCCTACCCAGACACACATGCACACCCCCCATACACCCCCCTTGTCCCCACATAGGGCAGGGTGTACAGGGAACAGATCAGCCTGGTGACCCAGCCCCGTGATTCTGGGTTCGCTCACCCATCCTACTCCTACACATTGCTCCGCTCTCACCCAAAACCCCATAGGGATTTTTGGTGAGTTGTTGTGCAAGCGGGGTGGGGGTCCTGATTGGCCTGCGACAGCACATCAGAACTCCCTATTTGGCCCTTGGGCCCAAATAATTGCCCACCCCTGCCGTA
Organism: Gavialis gangeticus; assembly: GCF_001723915.1. Taxonomy (NCBI): domain Eukaryota; kingdom Metazoa; phylum Chordata; order Crocodylia; family Gavialidae; genus Gavialis; species Gavialis gangeticus. Next base: position 125,407,793 of record NW_017729022.1, on the reverse strand, counting down.
TACAGTACTCAATGTACAGTGTCGTATATAAAATGCAAAAGTTCCATTGTGTTTGGTAACTTTGGCAGCCATAAGTTATTGAATTCTATATAATCTCTTGTTTCTACTCAGTCGGGGAAGTCAGAGCTGAATAATCATAAGTTTGAGCATGATAGCTTAATTCTACTTTTGGCAGCACCAGACCTGATTACACAGCAGATGGCCTCTTCAAAATGTGTCAGATACTGTTATTTAATACCTAACTAATCTACTAACTGGCACAAGTACATTTAGAAACACTGCATTTTACTAAATTGGGGGGTTAATTTGATGATAACAAATTGAAATGTTTAATACCATGGAACAATACGCAACTGACAAATAAGTCCTTTTGATAGTGTACTTTTAATAGTCTTGCACTCGATTTGATTTCTCTCCTTGGCTGTAACCCAGCCAGTGTGTGAACTCAGATACTTTTTTTTTTTATTCCAAATAGCTGCTACACAGGCTATTAATCAAATCCAAATAGTAGGTTTACTGACTTTAACTACTTTGGACAATATTTGGCCCGCATTTTCAGTAATAGGTGCCTAACATTAGGCTTCCAAACCCATATTTAGGCACCTGTCTGGTTTTCAAAAGTGTTGAACACTCAGCAGCTGTCACTGGCATCAGTAGAATCATTTGAACATGTAGCACGCTGGTTACTTAGCAGCAGCTTTTAAAAGGGCCTGACTGACAGCATGCTGCTTTTAGGGAGGTGAAAAATTTTAAAGGCATAAAGAGCCATCAGGCACTGCCTCTTAATAAGCAACTCTTAACAAAAGTATGGGCCTAACTGCTTTTTCTGTCTTCTGAAAATTTCTCCCTTTAACTATGTTCTCTAATTTCTCATGTAGATATCTAGCCAACATTTTGGGCAGAGGACCAGAAGTGCTGAGCCACCGAAGCTCCTGTTGGTTTCAGTGGAAATTGTAGGTTTTTAGGAGCTTTGAAAAGCAGGCCAATTTTAGATGAATGCTTAAAGGGGGGATTAGGTGCCTCATTTTAGGCACCCACATTGAGGAAAAATAACCCCTTTTATCTCTGCTTGTGCATCTGATGAACTAAAATCTCACTAAGATATTCAAATTGTGAAAATGTTTGTGGAGTCACTTATTCGAGAACAGTGTGAATAGTACACTTGATTGAAGGGAAAAAAATATTGAAAATAGGATTATTTATTCTCCCCCCAAAAGTGTGAGAGAGAAACAATTCTCTTTCAAGAGCTAATTGTTGAGTTCATTGAGGTGAAACATGATCCAGAAGCATTAGTCTGAGATTTAGAAAAATTGAGTTCAGTTCTCTGCTCAGCTACATACTTCCTCTGTAAGACTGATCAAATTACTTGTTTTAGGCCCATAGTTTAAATGGCAAGAAGGTATCTGAGTACAGTAAAAGAGTGTAGTTGTACATTTCAGTTAGCTTGCACTAACTCCGTGAAATGCTGGGACATGTTAAAGTTAAAACATGCTATGAGCATTGACACACTGGACGCGTCTACATGTGCTGTTAACACAATACAGGCTTACTGCGCAGTAAAATAGTGTGCAGTAAGCTTTCCCTGGGAGCGCTTGTACACGTGCACCCCTGTTTGGAGCAAATCTATTCCCAACGGGTGCAACCTGGTATAGGGCTGCTCCTGCCCTGCTCTGTCCACCTGCAGCAGCCAGGGGGAACTCCAGGCTCCCTTGGGGTGCTAGCCTGGGGGCTGAACCCAATGCCCACGGAACCAGGAGAGCTATACCGTCTGCAGTGGCAACTGTTTCCTGGCCCCATGCATATTAAGAGGGATCCTGATATGCACAGGTCTGAGACATGGCTGCTGCTGCAGCTGGCAGAGCTCTTCCGGCCCTGTACACATTGGGAATCATAGCTGCCAGTGAGGTCCATGCACAGCAGGGCTTCTCTGCCTAGCAGGGGGCTGGACTGGAGCTGTCCCACTTCTGGGGCAGCTGCCCGGGAGTCTCCAGCTGGCTGGGGATTCCCTACCCAGCCAGGGCCTTGCAATAGCTGAAAAACGCACCCAATATGAGCTAATACCTTCTGTTAACATGCACAGCTCTGATCTGCCACTAGATGGCTGGCAAGCAGGGATACGGTTAGGGTCTGTCTAGTCTGCTCCATGCCTGCCCACTTTGTCTGCTCTCCAGTGACTGAACAGGCTCTTCTGCTCCAGGATCAGGCTGTGCCAGGACCACCTGCCCAAATCTGGCCCATGCTGACCGTCATATGCTGGGATTGGGACCGCTGGGCCTGCCCACTTAAATCTGGCTGGCACTGTACCCCACATCCTTGGATCAAGCCTGTTCCACCCACATCAGGCCCTGCAGTTGACTGGCAGCTCTTTTTCCACCCACCGCTTTCCCCCATGCTCCTTCCCCCCTTTTCTCCCTTCCCTTCTCTCCCTACTTTCCTTCTCTATTCACACCACTTAGTGGCAGCCTGCCTAGCTGTCAGCCCAGGGCAGTGGAGTTCAGGATGATAGCTACTACATGTGGGAGGGGCTGGGAGTTGTACCCCTAGGGTACTGGAAGACTCTAAGGCTGCTTGTAGACATGGAAAAAAAGGGTGCTTTACATTAAACTTGGTATGTTCCTGTGCTGAGCCCAGCACATGATCAGAAGAAACATTGTGTTAGTTGGACTGGGCTTTCCCAATGTCTGGAGATTGGGTGCTTTAGTGGGGCTTTCTGCCATTTTTATCTAAGAGCTGATTGAATCAGCTCTTAGATAAAAGTGCCAAAAGCCCCTCTAAAGTACCTAATTTCTACAGATGCTGCGGAGCCAGGTCAAATTAACGTGCTGCTGCTTCTGGTAAAGTGTGGGGTTGTTTTTTTTTCTTGTCTTATGTGGAAAAAACGAAATCTGTCATCACCCTAAATTGCTGGTATTAGTCTCATGGAGCACACTGTTACTGCAGTATGAGTTAGAAATAGTTTTCTTCTGAAGAGGATTATTCCTTAGACACTTGGAGAGTACTTAGCTCATCTTTTCCTGCATTAATACGCTGATATTTCCATTTTAAGAGCATGTAACCCACTTGAAAGGTAACATGCATCCAAAAGCAGAGATTTGGGAGTTACTCATTCTGTGCTTTGGTTTCCAGTATGTAAATTGAGGATAATAGCACTTTATTACCTTACCAAGGAACATAAATTAAAATTTGGTAAGTGGCTCAGGTACAATGGCAGTGGGGAACCATATAACTACTTAAAATAGACCTACATATTCTACCTGATACTCTTAATGATATCCCACATCAGCCTGTTTGTTGATGCCACCTCTGAGCAACAGTTACTCCCAGGACTATTTTAGGCAGGGTGCTTGGTGGGTCGGTCGTACAGTGTAGTATGGACACAGTGTAGTATGGGGTGTGACTGAGTGGTGAAGGGGCAGATTGGGAAGAGTAGTAAGGCAGAAGAGCAAATCAGCTGTGTCACTTGTCATTTGGTGGCACTGAAAAGATACCTGAGGTGAAGGTTTATTTTTATTTCCAGTCTTAGGATGGACTGTACCTTCTGATTGATGTTTAAGTTTAGATGAGCAGCATATCTGTGTTGCAGGCAACAATTAATGACATTTTTTGGACCTAGTTTGTATTGACTTGACTTGATGGACAATAGGATTTTTCTTGATTTTATTTATTTATTTATTTATTTATTGTAGAACTGGCATCCAGAATATGAGCACAGAGTTTCTGAGGCTCTCTGTGAAATTCAGGTCACTAGAATGCTCCTGACAATGAAGCACATGTCAGGTGTGTCCCAGCAACATGTCTGTTCTGCTGAGAGACACTCAGTTCTGTAATGGATGAGTCTGAGAGCAGTGGTTGAGGTTGTATTTGTGTTTGTTGACAAATGTTACTAGCTGACAACTCAGAGATATGCCTTGAAATGTTATTTGAACTTGGTATTACAAACCTATTTCCTTGTATTTCTTGGACTTCAAAAGCTGCTTTATATATATATATAATTAACGCTGTTTGTTATAATTTGTAGAATAAGACCACCTGCATGATGTGTTTTATGCCCAGTGTACCACAAATTAGCTTTTTGTAAAGTGCCTCATTGTATGTATTTTATTGTGTTTTGCATTAATCTCTGCCATCTTGCATCATTGCTCTCATTGGAAGTTTTTAAGTGCATGTTGGATATTTAATTGGAATGGCTTAGTATTTCCTGAGTTGGACCAGATGATCTCTTGCAGTCCCTTCCAGCCCTATTTTTTTATGATTCTATGACTCTGCCTGTTACTTCATCAATATTTATTTCTTTACTTAGTTCTGACGATTTGGAATTCAGTTATGGCTGTATTTTCAGACCCCATCTTGCAAAGCCTTAAGCATTAATTTCACATATAGTAAGTAGCCCTATTGACTTTAATGAAATTGTTTACTGTTTGTTAAGTCAGGCACATCCTCATGTCTTCGCGGCATCAGGTCAAGTCAGGGTGGATAAGAATCAAGTATTTAAAAAAAATTATTATTTTTTATTTAAATCAGTTTTTTTAGTTTTTAAGATGCTTAAAAAAATAAACCTATATAAAGATAGTTTTAATTTAAGAGATGTTAAAGCTCAAAGATATCATAGAATAGAGATTTTAACTTCTAATTATATACTATTTGACACAATATATTCATGTAACTTTTCTAAAAAAGTTTTATAAATAGGTCACAACAAGCTATGGACTATACTAGGGGCCCAAACTTATGGGGTTCCCCAAAGCTCCTCTATAGATTAGTAGAGATTAAAGAAAACCACTCTACCCAATGAGACTCTGCTCAGTCTAGAAGGATCCCATTAAGCATCTCTGTGATGCTTGGTTTCAGTTCTCAAACTGTGGGTTTGTGTCTCCAGAGAGAACAGACGTGATTACCCACCCATCAGCCCTGTTGTCTCTCTGTAAGTTTGTGCGCACAGAGTCAAGCCTTTACCTTTCTGTAAAAGTGCAAAGTTGCAAAAAGTTAAATGAATAAATGATATAAAACAAGAACACATTTCTTGAAGAAAACTGATTTAAATCTAGGCTTCCTGACCAGTGATTTTAAATTGTGATTTAAATCATGATTTAAATTAATTTAATTCAAATCCACCCTGGGTCAGGGCCTTAGACTACACACATAATCTTTCAAGTTTTTTTTTCTTACTAAGCAAGTAAATACTCAGTCTTAGGAAGGCTAGAATAGTGCAGGAAGTGTAGACAACGTTGTACCCGGGATCAGGAGTAGGTGCAAATGGTTATAGGCACATGCTGTAGGTGGAAACCTGTAACAATAACATCCAAATCAGTAAAACTCATCTGTAGTAAGAGAGGCACTGATAATTTATAGAATAGATTTAATTTCCTGAGAGTGAAGGTAACTCTCAGTTAAAATTCATAAAAGAATTACTAATTTTAAGATCTTTCCAATACCAACATTTTCTACTAATTATCTATCCACCAGTATGACTCCATAGTTAAACTGCATGATCATTTGCATCATAAGCTTATTTCCCGCCCCCAACTTCTAAAATATAAGTGGGAGGAGAAACAAAGTTCCTTTTTTGCACGAGTTTCTGTGGTTTGTGCTGAAGATTTCATTTGTACGAAAAGGTGTAATTGTACAAGGACTAAGTACAGACAGTTAGAAAACCCAAGGTAGAATTGGTTCAATCTACATAAGATTTTCTAAGCTGCATAAATTGAACAGATACTGAATTGAACTGTTTTTCAGTCTTCCCTTTGCCAAGACCAGCAAATGCCTGCGCTGGCCCTTGTCAGAAGGGGTGCTCACAAATGTTTCCCAGCTACCCCAGGCTGGGAACACAAGGGCCCTGCCCCCTACACCAGTCCTTGGCCTGTCAGGCACGGTGGGGAGACGGGGGAATAAACTAGTAGAGGCCGGAGCGGGTCCATTCTCCCCATGCCCACCTGTTCATCCCCCCAACCCATGACTGAAAGGTGGGGGGCTGGTGAAGGGGCAGGGCCCTGGGATGCCCAACTGGCATAGCTGGGCTGTGATGGAAGGGGGAGGGAAAGCCTATGCCTGGAGGTTTCACCTTCCCAACTGCTTGTCAGACCCTAGGTTGGGGGGGCTGGGGCTGGAATGGGGGTTAGTTCTGCCCCTCACCTGCCCCTGTGCTACCCACAGGCCTGGCTGGGAAGCAGAGGCTTTTCTGCCTCAGCTCTGTGATGCATGCGGGCTGTCCAGCTCAGCTGGAGCTGCAAAGCATGCTGGCATCCTGAAGGACCATGACTGATTTACTGTGGGATCTGGGACAGAAGATGGATAGACTGGTTTATCTTAAATCAGTTCATTTTGATGCTACATCCATCCAGATTTATCTTAAACTGGTTTTGGCCACTTTAAAAACGGTTCACTTGCACTGAACTTCTGTTGTGTTACAGATTTGAATCAGTTTCTGATCACTTATACCAATGTATGTGTAATTTCTGT
>NW_017729022.1:125395494-125396117 GCF_001723915.1 Gavialis gangeticus | reverse complement strand
ATAAAGGCAGTGTATGCGGTGGGGAGAAAAGGGGGTGGTGAGTGTCAACTGGTGGTTGGTGACCACCCGCAGGTGTCGGTGGCAAGGGGGGGGTGGGAGCAGTGACCACCCACAGGCACCGCTGGCAACGTCAGCAGTGCTTTTCGCAGGGGGTCCACCTCCAATCTCAAGATGTGCACATGCACCTGCGTGCACTCCCTATGCATCGTCGATTGGAGGATCTGCAGGTACGCAGTAAACTGGTTGACAGTGACCACCACTTGGTAGAGTTCACTATCCAGCGTAGGGTGAAAAAAATATTCAGTGATGCTAAAGTTTTAGATTTCAGAAGGGCTGACTTCAGAAGGGCAACACTGGGACTAGGGGGTCAGTACACACATTCACAGGAGGCCTCAAATGCCTCTATACAAATGCTCGTAGTATGGGTAACAAGCAGGAGGAACTCACCCTCCTGCTGGCTGACACCAGCCTGGACATAGTGGGGATCACGGAAACGTGGTGGGACTCAACGCATGACTGGGCAGTGAATGTCAAGGGCTATAGGCTGTACAGGAGGGACAGGATAGGAAAGAGAGGTGGGGGTGTGGCACTCTGTATTAAGGAGGAATACACATCCTCGTCAG
>NW_017729022.1:125383237-125394328 GCF_001723915.1 Gavialis gangeticus | reverse complement strand
GTCAGGGCGGCTAGGGTCTGGAACCAACTTCCAGGAGAGGTGGTGCAGGCTCCTACCCTGGGGGTTTTTAAGAGGAGGTTAGATGAACACCTTGCTGGGGTCGTTTGACCCCAGTACTCTTTCCTGCCATGGCAGGGGGTCGGACTAGATGATCTTCTCAGGTCCCTTCCAACCCTAGAAACTATGAAACTTTAGTAAACTTAGAAACCTAGTTAGTGGGGTGGCAGAACTCAAGAGCATCAAGCTAATGGGGGTCCAAGAGGGTTGGAAGTTTCTCAAGGGAGTGATTCTTGGGGCACAAAAGGAGTTTATCCCCTTACGCAGGAAAGGGTAGGGGGATAAAAAAAGCCCCATTGGCTGAACAGAGAACTTCAGGAAAGACTGGGGGCAAAGAAAGATTTTTAGGCAGTAGAAGCAGGGGGCAGCCACCAAGGAGGCATACACCACCATGGCACGCTGTTGCAGGGAGTCTGTTAGGCAGGCCAAGGCAGGACTGGAGCTTAGGCTGGCTATAACAATTAAGGACAATAAAAAGTCCTTTTACAGATACATCGTAAGCAAAAGGAAAGCGCAGAACAGCATAGGGCCCCTGCAGGGCAAATCAGGTCAGTTGGTGGTTGACACAGAGAAAAAGGCAGAGCTCTTCAATGAGTTCTTTGCTGCAGTATTCCTTAACACTGACCAAGACAATTCCCCCACCTTGAGCATAGACAGATGTCCAAAAGTCACCAGACTGCCAAAGGTTAGTGCTGACTTAGTTAAGGAGCACTTGGAAGGGCTGGATGGGTACAAGTCAGCCGGCTTGGATGACCTCCATCCATGGGTGCTGAAGGAATTGGCCAGTGTCATTGCTGAGCCACTGGCATGGCTGTTTGAGCTCTCATGGTGCTCCGCCAGGTCCCTGAGGACTGGAAAAAGGCCAACGTGATGCTCATTTTTAAGAAGGGGAGAAGGAATGAGCCAGGTAACTTTAGGCTAGTCAGTCTTACCTCTATCCCTGGGAAAATACTAGAAAAAACCATCAAAGAACACATTTGTGAAGGCCCAGCAGGGGAAATGATGCTGAAACCATGTGATGAAACCAGCATGGGTTTGTCACAGGTAGATCCTGCCTGACAAACCTTATAGCCTTTTATGACCAGGACACACACTGCCTTGACACAGGAGCTGAGCCAAGGTCAGCTACCAGATTTTAAGAATGCCTTTGACACAGTTTCGCATCCTATTCTCATAGGGAAGCTAACGGGCTGTGAAGTGGATGCCTACACAGTCAGGTGGGTGGCCAACTGGCTTATGGACCACACCCAGAGAGGGCGGGTTGTTCTTGGGCTGGAAGGAGGTGGGCAGTGGGGTCCCGCAGGGTTCAGTCCTTGGACCAGTGTTATTTAGTATCTTCATCAGCAACTTGGACGAGGGTATGGAGAGCACCCTCTCCAAGTAGGCAGATGATACCAAGTTATGTGGCAAAGTTAATACACTGGAGGGCAGGGAACAGATACAGGCCGACCTGGACAGGTTGGATCAATGGGCAGAATAAAATAGGATGCAATTCAACAAAGATAAAGGTAAGGTACTCCACCTAGGAAGGAGGAATCCCTAGCACACCTACAGGTTGGGGGATGACCTCCTCAGCAGCTCAGAGGCTGAGAGAGATCTTGGAGTCATAGCTGACTCCAAGATGAGCATGAGCCAGCAGTGTAATGAGGCCATCAACAAAGCCAATCGCACTTTGTTGTGTATTAGCAAATGCGTGACCAACAGATTGAGGGAGGTGATGCTCCCCCTCTATGCGGAATTAGTAAGGCTGCAGTTGGAGTACTGTGCCCAGTTTTGGGAACTGCAGTTCAAGAGGGACACGGAGAATCTGGAGAAGGTTCAGAGGAGGGCCACTCGCATGATTAGTGGCCTCTGTGAAAGACCCTACGAGGAGAGGTTGAGAGGTCTGGATCTCTTCAGCCTTTACAGAAGACGGCTGAGGGGTGACCTTGTAGCTGCCTACAAGTTTATCAGGGGAGGACAGCAGGGAATTGGGGATGCACTGTTTACTAGAGCGCCCCAGGGAGTAACTAGGAATAATGGTGCAAACTAGTGGAGAGTAGATTTAGGTTAGATATTAGGAAGAAATTTTTTACAGTAAGGGTGGCCAGAATCTGGAATGGGCTTCCAAGGGAGGTGATGCTATCACCTAACTTGGAGGTCTTCAAGAGAAGGCTTGACAGTCATCTGGCTAGGGTTGGCTGACCTTGGTCCTCTTTCCTGTCAGGGGCAGGGGGTCGGACACAATGATCCATTGGATCTTTTCTGACTCTATAATCTATGAATCCATGAATTAATTTATGTGTAATTTCTGTCCCTAGCCAAGGTGTTTTTCAAGGTATAAGACTTTGAGAAAGGGAGTGTTTGGTTTGGTTTTTTTGGGTTTTTTTTAGTGTTCCAAGGTTTCTTAATTATTCAAAACTCAAAAAAGATTTAGAGTATGTCTTAAGGTACTGACAGATGTAATAGTAGCACTGCTAGAAAATTATGCTGATTTATGAGCTGCTATGATGTAGCTGTTACATTTGTGTAGTTCTCTAGTCATGTAAGTATAATAAATTAGCTGGAACTTTAATTCTGTTTTGTTTGGGATTTAAGTTACCCTAATTTAGCTAACCTGGGGTGCATCTACATGTGCTATTAATACAAAGCAGTAAACTCTGGTTAGTTATCATACTGGAGTTTATTGTTCCGAGGCGTGCTGTTTGAACGTGCACCTAGGACCACAGCATATTGAGCCAGGTTGGAGCCTGCAGGTCAGCATGCAATCCTGGGGCTGCTCCTGTCTGATTTAATGTGCTGTGGAAGGGCTGGCTGAGGTACAAAGGTGGTCCAGTGCGGGGCTAGCCAGCAGGTGGCCCCCACATTGAACCACCCTCATGCCTCAGCATCTATAGGTGCAGTGCTCCTCAGCATAAAAAACAAACAAACAAAACTTCACAGATACTATCCTGCTGAGGAGTTAATTAGTTTACTCCAGTCTAATTGCCCTGCACATGTAGATTCAAGACATTTACTGCAGAGTTAATTAGTCTACTCCGCAGTAAATGGCTTATGTAGCCGTGTCCCTGTATACCTGCAGGAATGTGCAGAAATAAGTTGTTACATCGCAACAGCTGATGGGTGTTTCCCGCCATTAACTCCCCCTTTTCCCTTTTAAAGCAATTAAAATTATGTTTGTTCATAGCCATAGCTGTTGCAAAGCAGTACCTGAGTTGCTGTGCCCTTACTGGTGCTGCACTCTCTCATGAGAGAGAGAGTGTGTGTGCCTGCACGTGCATGTACTGCTAGGATATATCACGTGATTCTTTATGTTGCTGTAAAGTGAACTATTTTATTATTTTTTTCCCCAGTGAATTGGGGGAGAATTTATCTGTCTTTCTGGGAATTTGAGAAAAGCAGCAGTGGACTATCACCACTTCAGTGGTCTAACTTAAATCCTCACTGCAGTAGTGGGCAGGATGCTGTGAAGACATACTACCCAAAAGCCTGATTCTCATTCATCCTGAAGCCTTTTTTTCACCATTGCCCTAGCAATGCAAAGGGATCTTTAAGTGGATGCAAGTATAATTTATTCTTGCTTCAAAATCCCTTTATATGGCCAGAGCTGTGCAAATTTCATTAATATAAATGAGAACCAGGTTTTTAGAGCCTGTACCTATGCCTTTGAGGCTCATTAATTTCTTCAATAGCAAGACTGGGATTTTACTGTAAAAAATATGCCATCAGGTCATGTGTATTAGTCTTTACTGAGGTTGTAAAATGTTTACTCTCTTCTTTTTGTATTGCGATCGATGAAAAATTATTCCCTGGTTATTTATTTATTTTTTTTTAACCAAAATTGTTGTCTAGGATCAAAACATCTTGGATAATTAGGATAATTGCATAGATAATTACGGCTGCATGTCATTTTTAAGTTCAGAAGCACCTGAAAGGACCCACTTAAATCCCTCTTCATATATGATAGTTGTAGTGCAAAATTCTAGCCCTGTTTAAGTCCGGGTCAAAAAATCCATTCAGTGGGACCAAGGTTCCACTTTTGATACCTGACCTTTATGAAGTTGCCTGTACTCATCTGTCAACAAAGACTCTCAGAATACATGCACAGGTAAAGTGTGTCAAATAGAAATCACTGAGAGTTTAAAATATGGCTCTTGTTACAGTATGAAAACGTTTCTTTTTTGTAGCAGGAAGTCTTGCTCCCATGCTTTTGATTTGACATTCATGCGATTTGCGGGGGGAGCCAAAAACTAGTGTGTGTGACTGTAGCTGTAGATCTTATTTTAAAAGCTATGTTCCTGATTTACGTAAAAAATACACATTAATCCTGCTAGCAAATTACATGTAACGTGTTAACTTAAGTAAATTATAAGTGTGATTGTGTCTCCTAACTCTATTTCCAATACTAAAATACATAGAAATTTAGCTCTGGGGAGGTATTATTTAAGATGATTAAATTCTTAGCAGAATTGTTTACTATCTGCTAAGTTTAGTACTTCACTTAGGTGGGAGGAGATTTCCCATGATATAGGGGCACAGGGCATATGTCAACCAGGATTTTCTCATCAGGTTCTTTTAACAATGGGAAAAGGATAACTTAACATGATGTTCAGCTCCCCCTGCCAAAAATCCTAATCCTTTCCCCCACTCTAAAAATTTTAGCATATTGCATCAGAATATATTCTGTATGTGAAATGCAACATGACCAATGAAATATAGCCTTAAGTGCCACTGTCTCTTGCCTGGTAGTAATCTTTTTCTCATTTTAGATTGTGAATATTTGGGGTAGGAACTGAGCCATTGTGCAGGCCCATGCAGCACCTCACTAGTTTGGGATGTCACTGTCAGATAGACAAAAAGCCCAACATAAGTCCTCTACTTAATAGGAAAACCTTTATGTTTGAGCCCTTTAACATTTTATTATGAGGGTTTTTTTCTGTATACCTCTGCCTATAAAGTCAAAATTCATTATTTACTGGGTGTGGAAGCATATAACAGCATAAGGAAAGAAACAAAGTGTATGTATTAAAATACTGGAGATTGCCTGCAATAGCTTTTTTGTACATGACTGAAAAATCTTACCATGACCTAAAAATTTGATGCCTATGGCTCTCCTGCTGGCTAGATGCTTTGTCTTACTGGAAAGCTGCAAGGTTCGTCTCTTCAGTACTGAGCTCCAAATTCTGGCCTTGGCAATCATAAGATAATAGATATTGTACTACTTGCTGTTCCAGGCATGAATTTGGAAGAGTATTACCAATGTAAAATGTATGTGCAAGTCGGGGCAAGGGGTGAAGGTAGGGGCTGGGGGATGCAGAAATGGTGTGTGTGTGTGTGTGTGAAATTTCACATTTGGGGAGAAGTAAAGGAAACTTTTTTTAATGGCAAGCAGTTTAAAACTATGGCAGCTGTTGGAAGCTGCTCACAGGATTGGAATGCACTCCTGAGAGAGAGAGAGAGAGAGACTAATGGGCAGAGGCAGTGAAATAAAATTTTGAAATTGAGTTTATCCATTAATGGATATTTTATCAAATTGAAATCATTACTAGCTGTGTATTTACCATTATTTTGGTAATTCTTGGGGTGTTACCAGATTTGCCATGAGCAGTACAATTGCATAGATAAAGCAGGTCCCTGGCCCAGATAGTTGCAGCCTAAACTACCAACACTTCCAAAGAAGGGGAGAGAGGGAATGTCATAGTTGGTAGGGTCAGAAGGGACCTGAGCAGATCATCAAGTCCAACCCCCTGCTGTGGCAGGAAAGAGTACTGGGGTCAAACGACCCCGGCAAGGTGATTATCCAGCCTCCTTTTGAAGGCCCCCAGGGTAGGAGTGAGCACCACTTCCCTTGGGCAGGGGTGCTCAACCTGTGGCCTGTGGGGCCTTCACACCTAGTCTACAAGACTCCCCACGGGTTGGAAAATTTAGCAGTGGGGGAATGGTGGCCCTTAATATGGCTGCCCTCCCCCAGGCAAAGTTTCAAAACCCCAAGCTCTATTTGGAGCCAAGTTAGGTCCCTTCTTCCCTGCAAGGCCAGATTGGGGCCAGGCCAAGCCCCTTCCCCTCCCCTCCCCCCCCCAACCATGGGACCCAGTCATGCCCCCTTTTCCCCTGCAGGTCTGGGTTGTAGCTGGGTCAAGTCCCTTCCCTTTCCCCCCTGCAGAGCTGGGTCACATCCTCCCCACCAGCCCCCCCTCTCCATGGGACTGGGTGTAGTCCTCTCCTGCCCACCTCCCTCCACCACAGGGCAGGTTCTGTCTGGGCTACCCACCACCTCTTCCACGTAGCTGGATGATTGCTGCCACCCTGGCTACAGGCACTAGGTTGGAACCTCCATCCAGCCCACAATCAGACCAGGTAGTGGTCATTCAGCCCACCAGGAAAAAAGTTTGAGCACCACTGATCCAAGGCAGTGGTTCTGAACCTTTCTAGACTCAAGGCACCCCTTTGAAAATGTCAGCTTTTATCTCTCACTTCTTTACTATGGAAAAATACAAGAGTAATTCTTTTGTTGGAGAGAACTTGGACCACAACAGGTCAGAATGCTTTTGACACCATGGTTTACTATTTGAAATCTCTGGGTTTATGTGGTGAATCATGGGTGGGTGTTTGCACACCTAACAGTGCTCATATTTTTGAGCATCCCACACCACCCTTAAAAGGATCTCAAAGTTTAGAATCACTGGTCTAAGGATACAATATATGTGGCAGTGCTGAGGATAGGATCCAGGTGGATCCTGAGTCCTGGCCCAGTGGGACATCACCTCTGTTTTGCAGTAGTGTCTTTGGGAACTGTCAGCTTTTGCAGAACCTAAATTCATATGAAAGAGAGAGAAGCTCCAGCCCTTTAAGTTGCAAATGAAAACTTTAAAAACACAAGAGAAGCATAACCACTGCCGCAGCTGCCAAACAGCATGAGAGCAGCTGCTGCCGTTACACTTTCAGGCTCTAGAGCAGGGGTAGGCAACCCCCACCGGCACATGTGCATGCTTGTCTTGGGGTAGGCAGTGGAAAGGGGGCTGAGGCTGCACTGCCGCAACAAGGATCAGGCCCCTTCTACCTTCCCCACCGCATGCCAACATCTAATGTTATGGGTGTTTTGGGCACTCTGTCCAAAAGCGTTGTTGACCCCTGCTCTAAAAAAAAGCTTGGAAGCTTCGCTCTCACTATTTTATCTTAGAAGCAGGGAAAGTGGAGGGTCAGTTGGGCCTAGGAAGCAGGAAAGGGAAAAGCAGCAGGCCCTCTCTGCTCATCCTCTTCTGAACCAGAACGGTTTTGTTTTCACTAGATGCTAGACCACACCTGCAGTGCTACCCTGAAGACTTCTTGCTTAGCTGGCCCTTGCCAGCTTCTCCTCCTCCATCAGGCCCAAGCCTGGGGAGAGGAAAGAGAAAATATTTGGGTCCTGATCCATCTCTAAGGAAAGGCCAACTATTTTAGCAGGGGGTGGGGTAGGTAGGAGTGGGCAGGGTGCAGATTTGAAGTGGCTGCTGCAGCTGTGGGGTGGTAGTGCTGAAAGGCAAGTTAGGAGAGAAATGGTGAGTGTGGAGGTGAAAGGGTGGGAAAGCAAACTGATTAATATAGGGGACAGATAGAAGCTTGATAGCTGAGGTGACTCAGTAAATGGAGCAGTGAATGGTACATGTGTCTGAGCTAGGACATCTGCAGAAGCAAGTCACTTACAGGGCATGTGGCTGTCAAGGGTAAGAGACCTGGGGGAGGGGTTTGTGTGCAAGAATGAGAGATTGGTACAAAGTTCCCAAATATGTCTGGGAACATGGGTGTATGTGTGCATATGTGGAGTGTGTGGTGACAGGTATAAGGAAGTGAAGAGAAAAGTGTGCATGTTGGCAGTTATCAAAAGGGCAAACTAATTAATGTTGGTCTGCATTGGTGAGGTTTTGTGACCTCTTTGTAGGGCTGGCAAGCAGATGTAAAGATAAGTAAATAATATTGCTATTGTCATTGGTGCCACAAAACAATGTTGCAAGGTATTGAAATCAGAACCCATCAATCGTTTTTCTTTTATTTCTTGTGGAAGAAGAATATGAAATCGAATCACTTCTCTCAGATGTTACTTCATTAATCAAACAAGCTAATTTATTCTTCATAAAAAGGGTGAATAAAATCCACTTCACTGAGCATGCTGATTTTTGTTTTCTGGATGTTATCACCATACCTTGACTCAAATCAGATGTATAACACAATGTTTCATAATAATAAACATGTTTTTAAATTGTGTATGTAATGTCAATCCTTTGGTGATAAAATCACCTACAATCAAGATGCTTAACATCCTGTTTTACTTTCAGCCTCTTCCCTTCTTTAATCAATGTTTATTCTGAGCAGATGGAGCTTGTTTTTATTTCTGTAGAAGCCTTTTTCAAGTCCCTTCAACTCTCAAGAGGGAGGATAGAGAAAATTAATACTTACAAGGAAAAAAAAGAAGTTAAACTTCCAGTTTCCCATCCTCAGGCATTCCAGTTTCACAGATTTCCGTAAATTCACAAATCCAGTAGGAAGGAAATAAGACTTAAAATAGTAGTTAACCAGCTTGTGCCTGGAACAATAGGTAGGATAAAGTGGAGGAAAAGTAATGGCAGAAATCAGCAGATGCCCCTGTTAAATGCTGTCTTACTTTTTCTTGGGCTGCAAGCTGTGTGCAGCCTTGGAAAGAAAGTATAGAGTTGTTAGTTTATGGTAAAGGCACTTCTGGGAGAGCTGCAGCAAAAGAGTTTGCTCCCTCTTTGGTTCAAAATTCAGTTCTTGGGGCAGAGTTGCCTCCTAGGAAATTGATGTTTGGGCTGAGATTTCTGGAAGAAAGTATTGTGCCTGCTTACCATTTATGATCACCTCTGCTCATGGATTGGTGTACAAGTCATATTAAAATATACAATGATACTCTGCCATTGGTTTCTCTTTTGACAGGAAACTGACCTCCAAAGCCTTGTGATGTGCTTAGTGAAGGGGTGACAGTCCTCGTCATCCCTCCTTAAGCTCTCTGTGGGGTTTTTTGGCTGTAGTTAAAGTGATGACTAATAGACAATGTTTAGACAGTGCCTGGGTTACTTTCTGGAGAAGACCATTTGGCCAAGACCACCTCTATTTGAACAAACAGAAGAGAAAGGAAAAATGAAAAAGTTGACCACAGTAGAGGAGGAGGAAAGTGAAATATACCTGTGCATGGTCCCCCTCTCTCACAGAGGATAAATCTTTGTCCATAATTTAGCCTGAACTGTAGGTAGTGGGAAAGGATCTTTTTCTTTGCATTTATTTCCCTCCCCTCTTTCTTTTATCATCATTTATATAAGACACAGTTATGGCAGGGTTTTAAACTTATCACATTGTCCTAAATATCAGTCAGCATCTGTTGCAGTAATCTCTGTATTTCCCTGTCTTAGAAGCTCTCCCCTGGTGGGAAGAATAACCTTTGTAGAATCTTCCAGCAGGAAGAAATATATGGAGTTGTTTGGGTAATGGGAAGCGGGAGGAGGAAAAATAGTTCAGTTTTTGCTGTCTTGAATTTAATGAAGTGGTGGGATATCCATGAGAAACTGCAAGATGGGAGAGAGGCAAGCCAGTCAAAGGTGGACAGGTGGATTAGAAAGTTGATAAGGAGGTACCAGTGAGTATGGGTTCAGAAACCCAGGTGAGGAATGGAGAGGGAGGAAGTAAGAGAGCCAAGAAAAAACCCTTGGGGAATTGGCACATCACCCAACGAGGCTAGGAAGAAGGGAAGAGATTCATGGAAACCAACCCTGAAGGAGTGGTTTTCAACACAAGAGAAGAACCTGGGAGGAAGAGTGTCGAGGAAGCCCAAAGATGTAAGGGTGAGCCGAGTGATTCAAAAGTAGCAGGGAGACTGAGAAGCAGGTTGGATTGGATAACCCATGAAGGTGCCTTCCAGCCCTACTTCTCTATGATAAAGAGGCCTTTTAAAATTCAGGCAATGTTCAGAGACTGCAGTATTGCAAAGTCAAACTGGATAGGATAGGGGAAGAAATTGGAGAGGAGGAATTCAAGGTACTGGGGACAGATACCGCCTATAGAGCAAGAGGTGAATGAAACAGGATGTGGAGAAAGAAAAGTGGTTGACTTAGGACATTTGTAGGATAGGGCAACTATTTTATAATGTAATGCACATACCAAAGCAGCATTGCCAACTTCTGCAATTTGTATCATGAGTCACTGGATATTTGGTGGTTTTACTTAATATCCTAGATCGTGAAATAATTTGGTTAGGTGAAATTTGTATATTTTTTAAAATGCATGTCTAACCTTCATGGTTACAAATAAAAGCATGGAAATATGACCCAAAAGAAACCCTACAAGATGAAAAGAACCCCAAATGTATTCATTTTTTAAAAATCTCCTGCTTTTGGAGATAATGATTAATGAAGTGTTAATGTTTTGAATTGGCTCTCCTAGAAAGGAGCCAGTGACAGATGATGTGATGATCAGAGGTGAGGGTTCATGGATGGAGGCAGCAAAGGGTATAAGGAATATACAGATAGGTCCAGTTTGGAAAGTCTTGTGGATCTAAGAGAGAATAACTCTGAAGATCTCTGTGACAGACTCTGGATAGAGGGGTGAGGGAAAGGGAAGGAAACTGAGCAGTGTAGTGCTCCTGATAAGTTCAGGGGGTAATTATTTCAGGGAGAGGGCTGCTTACTGAGTTTTGGTGAGCTGTTGAGGGCCGCATGGGTAGCCCACCCCTTGACAGTTGCCCCACCCTCTGGTTGCCAGCTTTGGACTGGAAGTCCCTTCTCTTGCCCCTCAGAAATACTCTTTTAGGGAGGGGAGGGTTGCCATCTTAGAACCAGAAAAAACCCAAATCATGCACTAAAAGTCAAACACCTACTATAATATATTTTAATTTTATTACAAAGGATATTTTTGCCATGATTTGTTTGCGTAGTGTATATAGAGGTGATTGCATAATAACTCATACATTTTTAGTCTTGTATATTGTTGGGGGGGTGTATGGTGGGGTATAGGGGTGACTAGGGTATGTTGGGGGGTGTATAGGCGGGGAGTTCTCTGGGGTATGAGGCA
>NW_017729022.1:125378181-125383196 GCF_001723915.1 Gavialis gangeticus | reverse complement strand
TTCTCTGGGGTATGAGGCATGGTGGGGGGAGGGGTACACCCTGCACTCCCTGTGGCTCAGCAGGAGGCAGGGGCTCTCAGAGTGCTTATGCCTGGTGCAGGCACCTGGTGGGGCGCAGCCTCTGCCAGGAAGCCTGTATTGCTGACACTCCCCACACTCGCACGGCACAGGAGGGAAGCCCTAGGTGCTGGAGCTGGCTGCCTTCCCTGCTGGGGCTGCCAGCAGGAGAAGAAAGCCACAGGTGCCTCCCTTTGGGGGCAGGGAAAGCAGCTGGCTCCAGTGCCTGGGGTTTCCCTCCTGTGCCCCGCAAGTGTGAGGAGCACCAGTGATACAGATGGCCTGGCAGGGGGCTGCGCTCCTCGCTGCAGTGTGCAGTGCTGGCTGGAGCTGTGTCCTGCTGGGCTTGAGCGCCTTGAGTGCCCCCACCTGCTGCTGCCATTGCATGCCAGGGCTGCGTGCCTTGGGGGAGTGTGGGGGGTTTCCCCCCACCCACACGCTGCCCACCCCAAGCTCCACACTGCTACCACCCTCCTGGGTGTGGGCTTCCTGTCTCCACCCAGCTGTAGCCCTGCCCCTGACATTTCCCTGCCTGATGCCCAGAACAACCTGGAGACAGGGGAAGTGGAGCAGGACCCTGAGGGCTGCAGCAATGGCAGCAGCAGCCCTGCCTGGAAGCTGCATGCTGGCTCAGCCAGGCCCTTCCACCCACGAGGGTGGGTGGGAGCGAGGTGCAATAGGGATGTTGGGGGGGGGGTGTACATATGTGTGCCTTGCTCCCCCCTTTGTGGGCAGAAGGGCTGGGTGGGGCACAATTTTGTTGGTGTGCACCGCAGGCTGTTTGAAAGTGCTTGGTGGGCTAGATGTGGCCCATGGACTGTATTTTGCACATCCCTGTGATAGATCCATTCTGTTTTGCCTTTCAAAAGGTAAGCAAGATCTTGAGTAGGGAGTAAGAGTAGAAAAGGAAAAGAGAGTGTAAGCAAAATTGAAAATGGTGAAGATCAGGTGTATATTCAGTATATGTAGAAAAGCAAGGAAGTAAGATCGCTCATCCAGGAACAGAAAAGAACAGAACTGAAGGAAGACTGGACTGGACAAGATCTTCCCTCAGTCTTCTGAAGCACAAAAGAAAATGCAAGGTTGGTGGCACAAAGAGGTCAAGTATAGAAGGCAGGGAAGAACTAATAATTGAGATGACAGACTAGATAGGGAAGGAAGTGGTGAAAGCAGCAGAGCTCTTGAAGTGATTGAAAATCCCAGAATGAATGAGAGGTCATGAGTAGAAAAGCACGTGATGTGAAGGTAAGTAGAGAAATGAAGCTGATCCTGAGAAAACAGTGTTTGGTGAAGACCAGGTCAGAAGGAATCATGATGGTGTGAGGGATAATAGATGTTTACACTACTCTAAAGTTTTAGCACAAACTTAGGCTAGAGTCAGAAAACTCTGAGCCAAGGCAGACATTAAGTCTATCCCATACTGTGTCTATATAAAGCAAGAAAGAGCAATAGCATTAGCTTAGGGCAGACATATCAGCTATCTCTAGCCCTGAATTCCTTGAGTTATGTTACTGTGTGCTATGACTTTAATGCCAGTCCATTCTTGAATTTTCTTTTGTCAAGGAAAAGAGTGGGGAGCAATAAACTCACTATTTATCAGAGACCAGAATATCATATTTGGCATCTTTCTAATTTTGTTGGTAAAATGTATTGAGACAAAAGCCTAATTTGGCCTGTTGAGTAAATATTTGGATAAGTGGATAAAAACCAGAACTAGCAAGTGAGAGCTCAGTTGTATGAAAAAATCAGATGATAGAGCATTAGGCTTGTTACAGGATCTGCAGGCAATTTTCTAAAGTGACTAGGCAAGTAAGGGCTCGTCTGTACCAGCAGTGAAAGGCCTGTCCATGCCCTACCCATAAGCATGCCCAAATCTGGAACTATGCCAGTGGCTGCAGTATTAAAAATACCTTTGAGGCTTCCTGTTCAGACTGTTCGAATATCCTGCCAGTGGAGAAGTGAGCACATGTCAGAAGGCATCTAGACAAATGTCTAGTGCGTGCTTGGGAAGAGCCCATTGTTCCTGTTTGTATTGGTATTAATAATGAATTGGAAAGAGGAGCTGGAAATGGCTGTTAGTTGGCTAGGAAAGAGACTTGTATTCAGAGCCTGAATGTTAGATAGCTTCCAGTTCTATGCACAAGGATGGCTGACTACTGTGAATTTCAATGTGTGGAGAAGAAAATATAAATGGAATCCTTCCCACTTTATAAGGCAGAGAGAACCTGTTTGTGGGGGAAAGGAGAGCTTTCCCTTTTTCGGTGTGCAGCCAGGCTACTGGCAGAGAAAACTGATTAGATTTTGAGTAATTGATTATTTAAATAAAGAGCTGAAGGAAAGCTGACAGGTGTTTGGGTCAGACAAGGACGTGCTAACAGTCTCAATAATAAAAGCATCTTTTCATATCTAGTGGTGGCTGGGAGAACCTGTTAAGGGATAAACTACTGAGATGAGAAAAGGGCATTCCAATAAGAGGGTATTAGAAAAAGGTGTTAAATAAAAATGTTGAAAGGCCAATCAGAAATGCTATAAATGTTGAACAGTTTGAAAAGCTTTATGTTAAAACTGTGGGGAGTAAAATGGCTAAAAATAGCAGAGAACCTGGGAGGAGTAGGCATTGCTGAAATATGGAGGAATGACAACTTTCTAGGGGGTGTTGGACTCCCTGCTGTAAACTCTCCCAAGAATGACGGCTGAAGTCAGAAGTGAAGGAATAACACGTTGTCAAAAAAATTCCCCTGGTTATGGATTAACTTGTTCAAAGTTTTTGTTTGTTTTGTTTTTTTTGCTTGTACCATGTCTCTGCTTATTAGTTTGGGGTTTTTTTCCACTGTGGTACAGTATACTAACTGAGATATTTTCCATTGCCATGCTCAATAAAAATGTATTACGGAGTTGTATGTAGTTGTACTATAGGCCCAGTTATAGCTGTGTTTCTGTTTCAGCGCAGTTTACATTTGAGTTTGGAGCTCTTAAATTTGCTTTAACTTTGGAATGGAGCAGAACAATAATGTTTTCAGGGAGGTCTGAATACTTCCAGTATGTTGGAACAGATTCGTGTCAGGCAAGAAGTAGCAACCACTAAAGCTCTTTTCCAATGCTGTTTTTACATAACATTGCAAAGTACTTCTATGCATGTTATCTACTGGGCTATGTAACTGGTTTTACTGAAAGGACAAAAAAATGGTTGTCCTATGAAGATAATCCTGCTTGGTATGTTGGCATAGTTGTCTGTGACTCAGTTCAACGCCGTACATGGCTTGGTCCCTGTTTTTCCTTAGTGTAGTCAAGAAAGCGTGATTCAGGAACAAATTACACGTTCAGAGCACAACTTTAATTTGCCTTATACCCTATGCAGGTGAGAAGGGGCTTTTAAGGTCTCTTTATTCCTCTTTACCCACATCACCACTTGGTCTTCTTCCCAAGCCAAGGCAAATAATGGTCACTGTTTGATTCAATGGTCACTGTTTGATTCAATGTTTCATACCAGTACATCATCAATATATCCCAACTCGATTTGAATAGTCACAGCACTCTGTTCTTCGCCCTCTTTTTGGCTCTGTACTTTTTTAACATGTACAAAGTTTACTTTGAAGATTTTTTGTTTTATAGAAAACATTTTTCTTTCTTTCCTTTGTTCCGTTGTTCAAATATATTTTTCTAAAGTTTTTCTGTGTGTGATAAGGCAGTAAATAAACAGATTGGGATATGTACACACTCTCTCTCCATTCCTGTGGCTTTTTAATAAAACCTTTTCTTTCTTTCAGAGAGTCAGAAATGTATTCTTCCCTGGTACTTAGCTCCATGAGTCACAGTATTTATATGGGAAATCTGCAACATAACTTCCCAGCAGCTTTGAGAGCAGGTTGCAGAAGAGAAATGATCTGATTTATGTTTTGTAAAAATGCCTTTAAAGGTGAAGGGTTAGTGAGTAAAGAAATAAAAATTGGTTGTAAATACTGTCTTCTGTGATATCACTGTGATTCTCAAGCTGAATGCTGGAGTACCCTGGGGTGCCATCAAATGCTTTGAAGGTTGCCATGAGGTGTGAGGAGATAAATAGATAAGGTGACCAGATAAGTGCAGGCTCAGGCTTGTCCCTGCCTGTATGATCCCCTGCCTGCATTGCCTGGCCCCTCTTCAAGGTGGTAAGCACTGTAATATATAAATAATTTGTTGAAATTGGGTGCACTTAATTCCCAAAAGTTATGGATGTGGGCCTTGAATCAAAAAAGGTTGGGAGCCACTGATTCACCATGTAGAACGTTTGTGCATTAGCTTTCTAGGCAGGTGTTGTGGGTAATGATGATGCCAGAAAGTTAATTGATCTTATTGTTGGAGATGTTTTAAGCGTAATTGTTCCCACACAAGAAAACACACCTAAAGGTATGTAGCTTAAAACACTAATCACTTGCTGCTGATCCACACTGCAATGAGGCTTCTGACTCCCACATGGACACGATGAAAATTGACTCTTGATCCTTCTGAAATCAAAGGATTTCAGTGGATTTACACCAGCTGGCCCTGAATGCTTTTGAGCTTTTTCTTATTCTCATGGGGTGAAAGTTGAATTCCATTCCATTCCAGCTTTTCTTTTTCTTTTTTTTTTTTTTTAAAAAAAGATTGAATACCATGCTTTACATACCATTCCATGGATGAGCTGCCTATTTTTTCCATGTTTTCCTTTTAAAAAATAACTAAATAGCTGAGATTGCTTAATAAAACTATTTATTGAAGATCAAACAACTTCAAAAGTTTTTTGTCTCTAATACGTGTCTCTAAAAGTAGATCAAATTGTTTGACCAGACTATCTTTTTTTTAAGTAGCTACAGCAGACTGCATTTTTTTTTTTTTAAAGCAGTTTTAAAGTGAGTCACTTTCCATTGGGGGAAAAATAAATATGAAAAGAAGGGAGAAACATGCTGGTAAACTTATTCCTTAACATATAGCAGAAGCAC
>NW_017729022.1:125354627-125373181 GCF_001723915.1 Gavialis gangeticus | reverse complement strand
AATCTTTCATTTATTTACCAAATGGCCAGTGCATTTTACATTTGTGACCTCCTTCTGAACTTCTGGGAAGTGATGCTTTTGAATTTTGAATGCTGGGGAATCTCAAAGATTTTATTTCCAGGAGTATGTTAAATGAGCTAGGACAGTATCAAACACTGTGGTCAGATCTCTCATGGGGATACAATTCCAGCTATATTTAAGACAACAGTGACACTTCAGTGAGGCTAAAACTTTATCATTGTTTTGATCTGTGTAGGGTAAACTACCAAGAGCATGCTTGCTTCTGTAGTTCTGGATGCCCAGTGGAGCACAGTGTGCCTGGTGGATGCATCTGTTCAGACAGGCTGGTTTGCATTATTTCACCTCTGTTTTAGTGTACATTAAACATTTTCATTCACCGATGCATTGAAACTACAGATTTATTTTATGAATACTTTAAACTCTGTGATAAACAGGTCATGCCCTCTGTGACTTGTGCAAATATTGTGGTATACCTGAGACAGTAGTATCATAGCTCAGTTAAAGCTACATATGAAAAATGATAATGAAGTGTAGACAGAGGGTGCATCTACATGTGCAATTAGCACGTAGCAATAAACTCTGGTGCAGTTTGTGCCAGAGTTTATTGCTCCTGGGTGCACCTTTTACATGTGCACCTGGGACTATAGTATGTTGAGCTGGGGTAGAACAGCCCCAGCTGGCAGGGGGTTCAGGGGGTCAGCCTTTCAGCCCTGGGCTGCTCTGCCCTGGCTCAGTGTGCTGCAGAGAGGCTGGCTGGGGCATAAGGGTTGTACAGTGTAGAGCTAGCCTGCAGGCAGGCTATAGCAGCCTCGTGCCCCGCCCAGTCCTGGTAACCACATGCATTTCAGCCCACATAACTACTCCATTCTCCGTTGTAGGATAATACTTGTCCTAGACAGCACTGTCTTACAGCAGAGTTAATTAATTTTACTGTGCCCTAGTACAGGCACAATTATAGATAGCGATGCTTTACTACGGAACTAATTAGTCTACTCTGTAGTAAAGTACACCTGTAGATGCACCTGCAAAGAAACAATAAAAAAGATTTTATTCCAGAGCCCATCATTACTGTTTGTTTGAAGAATCAAGGGTGGGAAACAAGCCAGGACGTATTTTATTCTCTTATCTACTTGTAGAAGTTCAAAATGTATTTTCTGTTTGGTTATGTATACTCTTGATATATAGTCAGTGTGAGTTAAATACACGCAGGGTTTCATCATTGAAAGTACTAGAATTGCAGAGATCCAAGGTTACTCAATTATTATGTTAGTAAAAGCAAAGACGATACAAAGACAACATATTGTGGGCTAAGATCAAGGGTAGTAGTATCTTGGAGAGCGGAAACTCAGTAATTACTTCATTTCAGATCTGCCCCAAAATGAACCTTCAAAGGCACATATTTTTGTTACGCCTGCTTTCAACAAACAGGCTAGTGAAAAGTTCTGTGCCTTTCCTAAACTGGCTTGACCAGTCTTTTTATCATGTTTGGCTACAGCATCCCCAAACAAATAATTTTCCTATGCTAATTACTCTGTGATACAAACTGATTATTTTGAATATGCATAGGGCTGTCTCCTCAGTCTCATACTAAATCTGAGATATTGTTGCAATCAAAGACTATCTTAATATACGTAAAAGATCTGTTCTTTGTTTCAGTTATACGCTTGGGCTAAGAACAAACATTCTGGGAATATATGTAAGGACCTATTCGATTTGTGATTTCACGGATTTTGTGGAAATCCTGAAATTGGGCATTGTCCGTGAAATGGAACAATGTCCATGAAATCCGTGGGAAAAAAATGCTGCCTCCCCAGTAGGAGCCACCACTCCTCATGTCTGCTGTGGTCTGGCTGTGCAGCCCACCACGGGGGAAGGAGGTGCTGTCAGCATGAGTAGCAAGCAAGATGGCTGCTGGCTTGTCCCTTGCCTCTGATCAGTGGCGAGGGGCGAGGCCCTATGACAGTCAGCCCTCTCAAACAATCAGCAGTGTGGGGTGGGGCCATTGGAACTTCTCAGCCAATCAAAGGTGTAGCGGGGCTGCTATGATAAGTCCGCAAAATTGGCTGCCGGCCTGCTCAATTTGGGTAAGTCCCTAAATATACGGCATATCTGCATGAAGTTTCTGGTAAAGCCTCTTGGAACAAAAAAACTTATTTGCATGAAGTTTTGATCACAGAAGAAGCCCTTGCTTGTCGTGCAAAAGAAAATTAATTTATGGGGATCTAGAAACCATTTAGTTTGTAAGAGTTCCTTTATTAGTTGTCAGTACGCCTCAGAGAGAATGTATAAGTATTAAATTTAGAATGACCTAACTAGGGTTATACAAAAAACTAGAACTCTTGGTTCCAAAATGATACCTTTTATTAGACCAACTGGAAAATGGCAAGAAAATTGTCCTTTTCTGCAAGCTTTCAGGATCAAAGTCCCTTTGTCAGGCTCTGGGAAAAGTGTAGATGGTACGAGATGGTAAAAAGGCCCCATTGGTAGGAAATAAACTTTATTTTTGCACAGAGGGAGCTGAAGATGGAAGGCTGTCCCTCTGGGTTGTTAGGCATTCAGAGGGGTTACTTAGTATGTGGGACATATTTTATTTCTGCTCTTAATTTTCTGTCCTTTGGTTGGGGATCAGGCATGTATGTGTGTTTAATATAAACAAATAATTTCAGGTGGGATTCTCAAAAACACTTAGTGTTGGTTTAAGCTGGCTGCCACCAATCTAGTTTCAAGCAAACAAAAGCCAAAGCACAGCCCTAAAATGGTGCTTAGCTATGGTGATGCTGAGTGCTTGGCCACCTAAGTTATAGATGTCTGGCTCTTAGGCCTGTTTGTGACCTTTCTTCAGTGATTGTCTAACACAAAACGTATAAGCAAGCTTTGTGCCCCAGCACAGACATACTCTTGTTCTTGTTTTACTTCTTGGGTCCCTACATCCTGAAGTCCCTTTTGCCCAGTAGCCAAGCTGCAATAGGGTGTCCCCATTACCCTGCAGCCTGAAGTCTAGCCTGAGTTTTGCAGCACTGTTCTGGGAAGTGGGATTGAATTCCATCAGCTGAGTAAGGTTTATAACCCAGTTCTTTTACCTCCTACATGACTGCTATAACCACCATGGTACTTGGCAAATGGTGCCCCCTGCCATGTGTGAAAGGAACTGTGGATACCACATAGAATGCTGTCAGCATGCATCTGAGCACACCTATGTATAAGGATTTAGTTTGTGAATACCAAATAACATTAATCACCTAAATCAGCAGGAGTGTACTAATAAAGATTTTATTGGCTGATACCAGTAGTCGGTTTTTTACTAGGCATATTGCTTGATACTAATCTGATAACCAATTTACAGGAGCACAGCCAGGCAGTGTGAGGAGTAGCTCCCTGCAAGTAAATCTGTGGAGGAGAAGGGGTGTTGAGGTGAGGGGGCAGATTGAGGCCCCCCACAGTGAGAGAGGGTGTGGGGCCGGGGCTGGGGATGCTGTCCAGCCAGGGCAGTGAATGGGACCCAGAGTGGAGGCAAGGAGCAGGACAGAGCCGTGGGTGGCTTCTGCTTTAGTCAAATGAGCTTCAGTTCAAGGACTACCACCACCATTAAGATCAGGGATGCTTTTAGAAGGAGAGCTGAGCGGGATGAGGGCAGAGACCAGCTGCCCACTGAGTGCATCCTGCATTCTCCCCAGGCACAAATTCAGGGGGATGTATGCCCCCCGCCCCCCTACCTCCTCCAGGAGTGCATGCAGTGGTGGGTAGCTGCTCCTTTCCACCCCCACACCCTCCGAATGAGCTGCCCACAGCTCCATCCCATTCCCTGCCCTGGCCCTGAGTTCCATTCACCACCCTGGCTGGGCAGCACCTCTAGCCCCTACCCCTGCCTCACTCTGTCTGCCTCCCCCACTCCCCTTTCCCTCTGGAAACTTACCTGCAGGGTGCTGTTCCCCATGCTGCGGGGTTGTATTCCTGGCCACGTGCGTGCTGCGGCTGCTTGTATGCATGTGGCATCAGGGGGGCCCTGGTCAGAAGGGATATTATATTTATTGGTGACATTATCAGCTACACCAGCCAAAAAAAGCTGATAGCCAATAATGTTAATTTTCATTTTATTGGTACTGATCCAATATGGCTCCAATATATAGGTGCACCTCTGTAAGTCAGGCAAGTGGTGACAGGTCTGAGCACTTGCAGTAGCAAGATGTATGCCACTAAGTCAGTCTTTTTGCCATACATCGTAGGGGCCCATTGGCTTTCACGTGTCTGAGTAGTTCAGCTAGAGTCTTGTGGAGCCCTTGCTTGGAATTTAGACACCAGAAGACCACCTGAAGTGCACCTTAGAGTGCCTCATCATTTTGGAGAGGGATCTGGGCCTAAGCCAGCAGTGTGCACATCTGAAAACCTCATTTAACTCTTTTATCTACACTTTGCTCAAGCTGAGAGTGAAATGAAGGGGAAGCACCATTTCCCTTGTTAAAATAAACTAAGTTTAATCGCAGTAGAAAAAAGACAATGTCAACAGGGATTTCCTTCTCATATTGGCCATTAATCTTTACCCAACACTCCCATTCCTTCAAATAAACATGAAACAAAAAGTCTGGGGTACATTAGTGTTGTTCTTTTTCTTTTTAGATGAATTATAGGCATGTAGATAGAGGATAATTAAATGAGAGGAGCTATCATTCTGGTATTACATTGTGTAACTAAATGTAATCACTTAATCCTTGATTATGCTATTACCTAAGAGTGCTTCCTTGGTTTGCCAGGAGGTAATCTGTTATTTGTGGAACATACTGTCACTCTCCCTGCTCCGATATGTGCAATAGGAATAACCCATGAATGGGGAGGAAAAAAGGCACCTTAAATTGGTGCCTAAGGCAGCTCAAAGTTGAGTTTGTGAGGTATACTTTTATTATCGTTCTCTCAATCTGAATTATCTAGCCAAATACACTACAATTATAAAATCAGAAAAGTAGGACTGGAAGAGACCTCCAGAGGTCATCCAGTCTAACCCCCTGCCTGAGGCAGGATCACCCCTTTCCAAACAATCCCAAGCAAATCCATTGTCTCACCTATTAGCAAACTATACAGTCAATCCTGACACAACCACAAGACAACACTTTAAACTGCCACAGGTAAAGCCGGGAGAGACCATGGTCTCCAATGTCTTTGTTGCTGCATTATAGTATGCTTGAGCAATCTCAGAAAGAGGGCCATGCACCTTGCTATAAAGGAAGGCAAAAACTTCACAGTCCATACCAATCTAACCATGGAGTAAAATTCCTTCCTGACACCAAATATGGTGATTGTTTTGACCATAAGTTGAAAGGAAGATACTCTAGCCATAAGGTCTAAGTCCCAGCAGGAGCATTGGAACAACCTTGTAAAAATTCCCAGTCTTACCTGCAGCAAACGCCCAGTGTTTCTGAAGAAACAGTTTAAAAAAAAAATACCACCCTCCCTGGAACCTAATATAAAGCACTCCTTACTAGGTTGGCCAGACAACACCCAAAGATGCTCTTTCCAATTCTGGTTAGATGTATTCCATATCTTGATAACAGTCCTCCTCCTCAGAACATCAAACCATTGTTAAAGAATCCAGAGACTTCACATAAACTAGAGGTGGGCAGTTATTTTGGCTGGAGGGCTACTTGATGAGCTTTGGTGAGCTGTCGAGTGCTGCAAGGGCTACTTAATGAGCTTTGGTGAGCTGTCGAGTGCTACAAGGGTAGCCCTGCCACTTGACAGGTGGCTCACATGCAGTTCCCGGGACTTGAGTGCCACCAGGAGGAAGCCCCGCATGATGGGGCCAGTGTCCTGGCCTTTCCCCTTGCCATCACATTGCAGCTTCCAGGACTCCGCCAGGAAGCAGGGAGTGGGGCTCCCCACCACTTCTGGTGGAGTCCCAGGAGCTGCATGTGGCATCAGGAAGCAGGGAAGGCAGCAGCTCCATCATGTGGGCTTCCCTCCAGTGGTGTGTGAATCCCAGGAGCTGCATATGATCTGTGGGGAGTCCTGCATGATAGAACTGGGTCAACCTGGGATCCACAATCCTGGTCAGATTCAGCCCCAGTCTCTACACTCCCACCCAACTTCAGCTGCCCTCTGCCACTTCGCTACCCATTGCTAGGAGTGACTGCTGCAGCAGGGATACAAGGAGGAGCCACTGGAGACCAGGGAAACTGAGCATGCCCCCCAGCAGCTGCAGCAGTCACAGCAGCGGCCCTGCCCAGAAGGGCGGGAGCAAAGTGTGCATGCTGGGTACGATACAATTAATTGGTGGGCATCCTCAGGCTAAATGAAGTTGCCTGGTGGGCTGGATGCAGGCCGTATTTTGCCTGCCCTGATATAGACACTACCATCGCAGCCACATGTTTACTTCCATATGAGGATCGCTGTCTGGGCCCTTGCGATCCATGGGAGAACACCACTTGTGGTCCAAGCTCTTTGGCCATCTTGCTAAGAGCTTTCTAGTCTGCTGTGATCTGGTTAGCATTGTTCCTGGTAGTGTTTTAGTGCCTACATGAACAAGCAAGAAAGAGTAGTGGTCAGAGGGATGGATGAGCTCTGCCAATCTTTCTATGACATCCTGAATTCAGGCTTTAGGCAGGCAACATACCTCCCTGAACCCAACATCTTATGACAAATTGGTGCTCCTGCCAACCACCACCATTCTTTTCTTTCTTGGTCTTAGAGCCCCCATCCCTGGGACCCTGCACTTCCTGTTCTTTATACTGCTGAGTCCTCTGGGTCTTGCCTGCTCATGTCCTTACCTTTGCCTTTTCCTCAGGTGCTCCAATGCAATGCTTGAAAGCATTTGATGACTTATTCTTTTTTTCTTGAATTCTGGGAACTCTTCTTCTAATAGTCATATGTTGCCATGTCTCCTCTCTTGCCTTTGGCCTTTCCAGTGCCAGCCTGTGAGCAGGTGAATCCTGGGGATGTCTCGCTCATTTGCTTTCTCTCCCACTTTGGGATCTCCCTTGTTACTCACCTGTCATGCCTTGTTGTTCAAAGAATTAGAAAAGAGAAAAGAAGGGAGGTGAGATGTTTGTCACAATCAGTGGTAGGACTTGAGGGCAAGATTTCTCTTCACAGGGCTTCACCTCCCCTACACCCTGCCCTTTCCACATCTACCCAGGCTTGGCCCCATGATCTTTTCTGATATCTTGTCTTCATGTTAAATACTCTGGGTGGTGCCAGGCTACAGATCAGATATTCTGGCCACTAGTCTGCGGGAGTTGTCAATTAGATATCTGCCCACCCACCCCTTTTCTGGCTCATTCAACTAATGAATTGTTTTATAATTCACTGGTTAACAAGTCTCTGGCCACTGGATCACCATATCAGTTGGTCTTTATTTGTACTTCACCAATTACTGAGTTTGCCGTCGCTCCATTAATCCTTATTTATACTTCATCAGTTAACGAGTTTATTGTCACTCAATTAATACTACTTTATACTTAATTAATGAACTGATCATCACTCAGTCCTTATTTACATTTCATCAATTAACGAGCTCTTGAGGCACTGACTTATTTCCCTCATTAAGTTTATCTAGGATGGGTCAGTTCACAAATTGCTCCCTCTCCAGCTCCCTGATCAATAAATCAAGTTTATAGTGCCGCTGTTGTCAAGCCCCTCACTCTCCAACTCACCAGTTCAGCTAGCCCCCTTTTCACAAAGGTTCCTGGTGCAGCCTCTCTCATGGAGGGGTTTATTCTCTCCCTGCTTGGCTTTGTTTCCGGTTCTGGCTTCCAGTTCTGACTTCCCCCCTCTGTCCCCATGTCTCCACATGGTTTGCACAAGCCCAGCTGGTTTCATGCTTTCCCCTCTCTGGGGGAACTGCGTGGGTGCTGGTAGCTCCCTTGAGCTTCTAGCAGAACTTCTGGCAGCCAATAATAGCCTGCTCCAACGGCATGTGGCAGCGCACCACCCAAACTGGCTGCTTCAGGCTCAGCCAATCTCCAGGTGGCCAGTTGTGTGTCTCTGGACACACTGCCACAGCCGTTGGACCCTGAGGTAAGTCCCTCTGCAGGCTCTGGTCTGACTGGTCAGCATGGATGATAACAAGGCCCAAGATTGATGCTGTGTTACACAGCTTCTTGCCAACAAATCTTCATTTCCTTTCGTAGCACACAGTGTAGATACCTGTGCTTTCAACCCTTCAATCTTTTCCTCCAACATAGATACCAGTTTACACCTGGACCTGGTGCACATGAAATGGTCTTGACTTTCTAGGAGGACCTTGAAAATGGCACATGCTATTTAGGTTATAACTGCTGATCCAGTCTCCATTTATGCCTTCTTTGCTCCCCGGAGGACCTAGAGAAAAAAATAAATGGATGCACACACACAGAGCCTCTTTCTCCCTAGTTCCCTCCGTATATTCAGCTCACAGGCAAACTCCCTCCCTGCTGTTCATCTGTGTCCCTGAAGTGTCTTGAGTACCTACATATAATTTCCAATTATGAATCCTGAACCACCCTAAACTTTGTTACTAAATTGTGGTGCAAGTGATTTTTTCCACAATTTAAACTAAGTGTTAAATGTTTTCATGAGGTTTGAAAATACATATCTTAGTATGTTTGCATTTCATAGCATTTACTGCTTTTGGCAGGCTCTATAAATGGAATGACTGAAATATTGCAAGAAATTCTACTCCCATAAGTTTTCCAGCCAGGGAATTTTGGATGAGCATAAACTACAGTATGGCTATCCAAACCAAAGCAAATCTTTTTAAAATTTGCTCATCACTGACATGTCTAGAGGCAAAAAGGCATGCAGAGCTCAAAAGACAGTCATTATCCTTTAAAATGCATAACAGTATCTGTTATAATTACATGCCATGCCACAGGAAATTACATTTTCTGAGTAATAACATGGAAAGTATGCCAGTGGGGCAGGCAGCAAGTGGATGCTAAGTTACCAGACATGGAGACAGACTAGTAAGAGGTACTAGTTGTGGAGGCACAGTAGGGGGTGCTGCTACATAGAGCCACCTGCCTCTCTGTGCCAGGCCCAAAAACCTCACTTTGGGAGTCTCCCGTGGGGTTCCGACAGCTGCTTCTCCCACTTCCTGGAGAACACCTGCAAGCCTAGGGTAACACCGCCACTACTCGGGCACTGGTCTCTGTTAGGGCTCTGTGCAGCCCAGGGCGCACAGAACCTGCAAGCCTTGGGGGGTGCTTTACCCACTGTTAATATTTCTGGGTGCGTCTTTCAGCCTGAAGCATCCCAGGATAACCTCAGGTAAGAATGAGGCCCTGAAGGGCCCCTAAAAATTTAGAAAATTAATATTTATCTGCTCCTGGCTGCTTGTCATGTGGCCCTCAATGGCTTGCCAAAACTCAGTAAGCAGCCCTCCACCTGAAATAATGGCTCACCCCAGCCTAGACATAAATCTTAACTCCTGGCTAGTTTCCAAGTTTTTACTTGCAGGAATTCATCCAGGCTGCAGCCTGGAAGCACTTTGCTTGTGGCTTTTCAAAATGCCCACTGGAGGAAGAGAGAGTTTCCCTGCTCCCCTCAGGAATTTATCTAGCCAGGTCACCTGGCTGACTAGCTTGAACCAAAAAGAAAGCGAGAGGGAGAGAGTGGTCCAGCTGGAATGACCCAAGGGAGGGGCAGGGAGAGGGGGATTTTGTCACATTAGTAACTAGCATCAAATGCAGTGCTTTTGTTAGCATATTATATTGAGTGGAGTTTACAGGTGGGATTTTTGGAAATCCTTTGCGTTTGTTGAACTCTGTGTCCATGGGAATAAGTGATGAAACTTCTATTGATATCAGTAACAGCAGAATCCAGTTAACTTTTCTGAAAGTCCCACCTTAAATCTATTAACCTACATGTCTGTAAATTTAGTACTGGCAAAAAGTGGTGGGTCAACAGCCCTAGAACCTGATGATACAGATAGAGGTAGAGCAAAGTTAATTGGATCATGCATTTTCTTTGTACTATGTATATGCCTCAGTATTGGCCCCTAATACCAGGTGAGAGAGCAGGTGAGTCTGAAAGCTCTGAATCCACTGTCAGGAGTGTCAAAGCTAATTTGTGTTAATTGCCATTCAAACTGTGTGTGTAAATGACTGTCCTAATGACTGTGAATCAAAGCCCAGGACAGTCAGATCCAGGACAATCAAACCCAGGATAAACCTGATATCTTTGGGGGGGAGGGGTTTGCCCTCTGTTGTGGCTTGTGCAAAACAAAGCTCCGTGTCTTATAGTGTTCTGGGTGAGCGTGCTTTCCAATAAATCATCTTGAGGTAAAATTTGTACTTCAAAAAGAAACAAGTTATAAAACGACTAAAAATGTGTGTAGAAAGTAAAACCTCAATGCAGGTAGTCACTACTGCTCCCAAGGCAGCTAACTGTAATGAGCTTGATTGCAGGGATCATGGTTTTCTCTGATTTAAAAAAAAACCCACCCAATTTTCAGTTTAAAAATGTAACCCAAACTGCACATTTTTCTGTCATTAAAATGAAACACCACTATATATACATCTCTATATTAGTGGTATTTCATTTTAATCATGGAAAAATGTAGATTTGGGGTTACTTTTTTTTAATCCAAAAATTGGGGACTTTTTTTTAATTGGAGAAAATCAGGATCCCTATTGATCAGTGAGGCTAAGACAAGTGCACACGGTGAGGAAGTGAACCTAACTGTGTAACAAATCTACATGTGGTTGTTGATATCTTAGATTTAAAGATTACATCATGTTGAAGAAATGCTTTAAAGATGTCTGATTTTTTTTTTTTTTTTTTATTGAAGCTTTGTTATGTGATTATGTTGAAAAGAATGAATTTTTACCCTTTTGTGTCTGTTAAGACATGAGTTGGCAGAGGATGAAACACAAAAGAGACTGCAAAGAAAGGTGACTCGGAACAGAAAAGTAGAGGCCTTTTTTAGATGATGGTAGACATGTTGGAAGCTGAAGAATATCTGTTTATCTGCTGTCATGGTGCTGCTTACAAAGAATCAAAGAGCTCACTTTTTACAGCTCAAGGTTAGATTGTTTCATATAAACAGATGGTTGTTGGAAGGACACCTGTTATTGCCAGGTTGGCCTGCGCAAACATCTTTGGTAAACTTACTTGGTTTCTGTGGACTTAGGTTTCAGAATGAGGAAGAATAGTGAACGAAACAAGGAAGCTATAGATTTGTCTAGTAGCACACTTGTCTGGCACAATTGGCAAGGCCCCTGAGGTTCTGAATTGGTTTTCTTTGTTTCCCATTTAGTACTCAGATTATCTATATAATGGCCACTATTGGGGATTTACATATTTGTAATAAATAGGCAAAGCATTTTCATAGAGGGAGTTGTAAAATGCTGAAAGCTCTGTATCTTGAATTACCTGGGAACTGTGATTATTAGTATTACCTACAGTACATAAACTGGATTATTCTGTTGCTGTTATGAAATTAACTTGAAACATTAAAGTGCTCCAAGTATTGACATATCTCTGTATCAAATCTTTGAAAAGATTTAGCACGTTTAATAATTTCAGTGTATATGTCTTGATTCAGGACATGTGCTTAATAATAAGCTTTCTGCCTAAACAACTTGAATGTGAAATAAAGTAATAATTTACTTGGAACAATGAGTTTATGAGTTATTTTATTGCAAGCTGTTTTTCTTGCCCCTCTCCTTCAAGGAAAGAGACTAATGCTTTTCCTTAAAAGATCTGGTACAACTTTTGTTAGCTGAACCTTGGACATAATAATGCAGGTATATTCTGCAGCAGGGGCAGGCAAAATATGGCCCTCAGGCCGAATCCAGCCCACAAGCCAATTCCATCCAGCCCATGGGCACCCACCATTTAAGTGTACCCTGCCCAGCCTGTGTGCTTTGCTCCCACCCTCTTTTACAGGAGAGCCCCAGGCCCGGCCAGCATGCACAGCTTCCAGACAGGGTCGCTACTGGTCCTAGGGGACCTGCTCAGCTTCCCTGGCCTCCAGTGGCTCTTCCTCATGTACCTGCTGCAGCCCTTGCTCTGGAAAGCATGTAGGGAAGCTGCAGCAGGGCAGGAGCTGGCAGGAGTGTGGAAGCCAGGGTCCACGCCCAGTGGGGCGGTGGGAGCATTGAGTTTGGGTGCGCAGGGTGTGAGTGTGTGAGGGGAGTTGTGGGGAACCACATGACCACCTGCATGGTGCATAGCCTCTGCTGCCAGTGGCAGCAGCAGCGTGTGGTGGGCCCTTGCGGTACTCATGGCCCATGCAGGTGCAGCTGCCCAGTGGTACGTGGTTCCAGCTAGTTCCAGGAAGTGCATATGGCAGGAAGGAGTGGAGCCAGACTGGCTTGCTTATATCATGCAGGGCTCACGTGCAGCTCCTGGGATTCGCGCACCACCCTAGAGAAGCCCCACACAATGGAGCTGGCTGCATTCCCTACTCCCTGCCACCATGTGCAGCTCCCAGGACTCTACCAGAAGTGGTGAGTAGCCCCTTTCCCTGATTCCTGGCAGAGTCCTGTGAGCTGCACGTGGCAGCAGGGAGTGGGGCCAGACCACTAGCTCCATTGCACGGGGCTTCCTTCTAGTGTCGCACAAGTCCCAGGAGTTGCATGTGAGCCGCATGTGATAGCTGGGCCAGCCTGACTCCACTCCATGATGTTGTGTGGAGCTTCTGGAACTGGCTGGAGCTTCGTGCTGCTGAGTGGCTGCACCTGCGCGGCCCACAAGCACCCTAAGGGCCTGCTGTCTGCTGCTGTTGCCATGGGCAGCAGGGCTGTGCGCCATGGAAGTCATGTGGGGGGAAGTGTATAGGGGGATCTCCACTTGCCCCACAACCCTCCCACATATACATATACCCACACCCCCCAACATACCCCACACACCCCCAGCCACACCCCACATACTTCCCCCACACACAGTATACAAGAGTAATATTTTATTTTGAGCTGTTATCCAATCACCTCTATATACACTACACAAACACACACAAAGTAGGACAAAATTATGTTTTGAACTAAAATTAAAATGCAATATAGTAGATGTTTGACTTTTAGTATATGATTTGGGGGTTTTTTGGCTCCAAGATGGCACTGCCCCCACACCCTGGAGTATATCCTGGGGAAGGGGAGGGACTTCCAGTGACAAAGGTCAGGGGTTAGGGGCAGTACTTCTGGTCCCAAGATGGCTACTAGGGATGGGGCACCTGTCAAGGGGTGGGCCTAGCTTTGCAACCCTCGACAGCTCACCAAAACTGATTAAATGGCCCTCGAGCCAAAATAGTTGCCCACCCCTGTTCCGTAAGATTCTTTATTAAAATTTTGCAAAATTGGCATTTTGTTGATGGGTCACAGGAAAGGTAGGACCCCATCTTTTGGGATCTTCTAAGTTTTTGGGAAAGATAACATGAAATATGCTCTCTCCTTCCTTCTTTCCTCCCTTCCTTGCTTCCTTCTCTCTTTTTATTTTTATTAAGATCTTTAACTGTGATAAGGGTGGAAATATCACTGTGTGCTGATTATGATCTGGTAGGCGCCATCACCATGATCCTTCCATGAAATAGTTCACACACAAGCAAATGTACAAGTCCCAGAGGAAAAGGTAAAAACAGTTTAAAAAATGTGTTTGGGTAATAAAAACAAAAATGAATAAAAAACCAAAAAAGGAGCTAGATCAGAGAATGTTTACTTATTTCCAGAAAGCTTTCTTCAGATGTGCTTTAATATAATGGGTGACAAAATATGAAACTTTATAAAGCAATGTAAACACTAGGTTGTTGATGTTTTGCTGTTGTTTGCCTCATGTGAGCACAATCTTGCATCATTTGAAAGAATGAACACAATCACTTTCTGCAGCAAGAAGAATCACGGAAGTTGTAATCCTTTTCATTTTATTCCGTTACTTTTGCTTGTGGATACAGCTGTACCAGCACAATGCGATGTTTGAGTTAAGAAGTCTGTTAAATCCTGGCACTAATGATAGTTTTCATACTGATGACTTTAACTGATAGTTTTTCAAAGTGATGCTGTGTTGGTTGCATCAATGCGCTGCTTAAACTAGGCTTTCAGCTGACCCTCAAAAGGAAATAGTTTCAAAAGGAAGTATTTACATTTGCCAAGATCCAGATAAGGGCATGGTGCGAGACAACCCAGGGCTTTGTGGGCAAGATGTAAAATGCAGCCCTTTTGAATGAGCAGTGCAGTTACACAAAGAAAACTGAAAATAAAATGTGCAAGTCTCTTATGATGTGATGAAAATCTAGTTATATATTCTGTCTTGAATTATCTAGAGGTATGTATTTGAATTTGAATTTTAGACATGTTCTTTCTCATTAAAAGAATTTGGAATGTGTCTATCCTACCTTTCTTAAAGTTTAAGATATCCAATTTAACCCACAGAAAAGGTTCACTGAAATTAGGTTCAGCTTCTTTGTTGGGTTCTCTATTACCAAGTTGTTAATTTAATAAACATTTTATAGCTCCTCATTACTGCAGTATTACTTTGCTGCGATGATACACAGTGAAATATTAAGTGCAATAACAATCAGGTTATGTTTCTGTGATGAGTTAATAAAGACTGTAGTTCTGCTTCTCTACTATCTCCAATTGCTGGGTAGATGAGGCCAGATCCTCAGCTAGTGTAAGGCTAAAAACAGACATTGGATTTCTCCCTGGGCAAAGCCTTTTATTCTGGGATCCTACAGACATACAAGCCCATTGTCCTACTTTAAGCATGTATATAGTATCCAAGATCACACTTTTCCCCAGGATAGTAAGGGTTAATTAAAGTTAATTGCTATTGAAACTGCATGCCTAAATGACTGTCCCGTGTCTGTTTTGCTGTGAGTCAAATCCTGGGACAGTCAGACCAGGGATAAACCCAGCATCTATTCTTACTCCCATCGATCATTGCTTCAGTGAGCTCTGCCAGTTTCTTCTAGGTGAAGTGGCCCTAGTTTTAACGTGATATAGTTAATATGATCCAGTTGTGGATGGTCCTGCTTTGAGCAGGGGGTTGGACTAGATGATCTCCCAAGGTCCCTTCCAACCCTTGTTTTCTGTGATTCTATGAACTTGTCTTCTATGCCTTGGTAATGATAAATATTTGTTGTTTGCATTGTGGTAGCCTCTAGGGCCTCAATCATCAATTGGGGGCCCAAATATGAGGGGTACGGCAAAAACACAGAATAAAAATGCCAGTCACTGCCTGGTTGTTGGGACAATTTAAGTAACGCAAGTAGGTTTCACTAATTAATCTAGGACATTGACTCTCATACCTTTGGGTGTTGCCAGGTCATTTGAAGGGTGAACCAAAGGTTTGAGGAAATTAAAACCAAGGGACTTAAAAAAATAACAGAGGTCAACACTGGGTTCTTTTAAAAAATCCAGCCCTTGTGAGGTAATGAATGTGGTAGTTGGATTTGTTTATAGTAAAATTCTTATATTGCAGCAGAAACAAGAATTTGTACCAAGTGATGCATTTCACTGAATTTTTCTCTATTATACAACTGCTAAATTCAGATGCACAAGGTTTGTTTGGTAATAGCTTTAATTGTCCAAACTATGGAGGTGGGAGAGGTGTTAGATAAGTTTTCAGGCTTTTTTTTTGTGCTTGGAAGCTTGTCTAACGTCTCTCCCACCTGTATAGCTGGTCCAGTAAAACAGTGGTCTCCAAACTTTTTTGATCGTGCACCCCATCAGTAAAAAATGTTTGAGCATGCACCCCCAATATATGTATATTTATTTATTTATAAGTTATATACATGTACTACTGTACTAATATATTATGTACATTATAAAGCATACACAAAAATAGAAATTAAAAAAGAATGAGATAAAGATGAAATAAAATAAATATAAATAGAAGTTCTAATATTTTCTTCCCGCACCCCAATGGATCATCTTGCGCACCCCCTGGGGTGCAAATTGTCACTTTGGAGACAATTGCAATAGAAGATATTACTGAATAACCAAGGGTTCTCCCATGTTCCACATCGGTGCTGGATGCGGATAACCTGACATAGCTCTGAGCCATATATTATGTATTTAGAAAACCGTAAGTTTCCAACTTTTATGACAGTAAAGCTTTATACTTTTAAAAATATTTTAACTGTTTCATTGTGGGATCATTTCTGTATATAAGATATGATGGGGGACTGAGTTTGAATAAAGCCTACAAATTTTAAAAATATTTTAACTGTTTCATTGTGGGATCATTTCTGTATATAAGATATGATGGGGGACTGAGTTTGAATAAAGCCTACAAACTTTAGGTTTCCAACAGATGGCAGGATTAGTATCTCTTGTAGGTGCAGAGAGCATATTTTCTTCGTTTAAATGTTTTCTCCATCTTGATCAGTTCAATAACTAATTTATTCAAAGGCAAGAAACTGACTGGGAGCCGAAAAATCAGCAAAATTATATTTCCCGTACAGTCCATAAAATAAAAAATAGGTACAAGGAGAAGAGCTCTCTAGTTCTTGAATCTTGAAGAACATGATCAGAAAAAGTCCACTCAGTTTGTTCATCAGTGATGATACTACCTTTTGATTGAGAAATCAGTTTTAAATAAAAAACATAATTAGATAAACTCTCTTTTCCCAATGCATCTAATTTAAATTTAATCTAATTTAATCTATTTAAAGTAGTGATTTAATAAATTTTGAAGTGATGTTTTTGTGCATTTCATTGGAATACCAGCTTGAGACACATAGTGAGTGAAAATTAGTCGTCATAATAAAATGCATTACATCATTCATCCTCCTCTAACATAATAAACAAAGTAACAAGAATCCGTGTAAATGTATGTTGAGATACATGAATGGTTGAAAAAAATCTGCGTAGTTATAGAGCAGGGGTGCTCAACCCTTGGCCTGTGAGCCATATCCAGCCTGCTGTGTCCTGTTATCTGGCCTGCAGGTTTCCTCAAAGATCTGGAAATTTGGTGATAGGGAGGTGGTGGTACATTAGTTGCCACTTCCCATCTACCAGATTTATGGATCTGGGGGGAGCCCTGCAGGACAGGTAATGTGGCCCTGTGTGCCAGATTGCACCGATATGCTGTCAGATTCAGGTGGCGCAGGTTTGGGTCAGTGCATGGCTAGATTGGAGCAGCATGGGGTCTGGCTGGCATGCGGCCCCATGTACCGACCCCATGCAGTTTTCAGCCTGCGGACTGACCCTTCAACACTCATATGGCTTGCAGAGCCGAAAGGTTGGGCACCATGCTTAAATGGAGCATGTTTCTGATTAGCAAAAAGAAGTACCAAGCTTACTGTAAAGACTGTATTTATAGTTACCAACTACCAAACATCAACCTTTGCTTAAGAGATTAACTACAAATACAAAACAAAATTTAAAATTAGATGATTGTTTACATCAAAATTTCCTATTTGCTTATTTAAATCATTATTGAAATCATTATTTACATTTCTTTGATATTGAAATCAATCCTTCATCTAGCACAGACCCCCTCTACCCACATATAACTCTGACAAATGATTGGGGTTCTGTTTTGATATGGAGTTCCACACTTGTGCATCTGGAGGTGGATCAGAGTTGGTATCTGATATATATGTAAAACAGAAAAAGTATAGTTGTTGAAGACTGGGGCTTTCACATAATAAGTGCAATTAACATAACATATAGATAGTTGGTCAAAAATTTGGGGGATTATTGGAGAAAAACTTCTTAGGCAAAATAAATTTTGAGCGGGGGAGTAAAGTGTGGGAACAAGAGTGAGGGAACTTCTAGGTGTAGGAGATGACATGGGGAAAAAAAAGCACAAAGACAGCAATGGGGAAAGAACGTAAGAGAAGCAGTCAAATAGGGGGCAATAGGTTAAATGAGAAC
Organism: Gavialis gangeticus; assembly: GCF_001723915.1. NCBI lineage: Eukaryota > Metazoa > Chordata > Crocodylia > Gavialidae > Gavialis > Gavialis gangeticus. The sequence continues at coordinate 125,355,374 of NW_017729022.1, read as the reverse complement.
AGAGATGTGGGGTAGCATCCTGTTGTGCAGGGCTGTGATGGTAGGGATGACATTCATGAATTTCATGTGGGGGAATCCAGGAGAAATCGGTTAAAGGGATCCAGGGTGTGGAGGAACCTGTGTGGACTTGCAGGAGAACAATGTGACCTTTTATTGAAGTGTTTTGAATGGACTGGGTTGTAGAGACAGGAAGACCAGAGAGGAGACTGTAGTGTTGCAGCGCAGACAGAAGTTATATTTGTCGCATGATGGCACCCTGAAAGTGCTCTACAGCTGTGCCATGACACACATGGATGGCTTCAGAGTGCTTTAAAAGTGGCCAATTGTGCGACAAATTAAGCCTCATCAAATGAGGGATCAGATAAGACACTCCACTTTGGAGGACCTTAGGAAACTTGTGTTCTCTAGGATTAATTTGTGGCATGATTGGGACTGTCTGCAGAAAGGGAGGGGGAAGGGAAGAGGGGGAGCAAGCTGCTGGTTGCAGTTTACCTAGACTGAGCTGGAGTGGGGTGGGTGGATTGGAGCACCCCCACCTTGCGGCCTCTTCCTGCCCAGCCTCCTCTTCCAGCTCACGCTGGGCAAACCCCAGCTGGCAGCTTGTTCCCCTTTCCCACTTCCCCCTCCCTTTCTGCAGACAGCACTGGAGCGGGAGGGGAGGACTTGGGGAAAAGGGCAGTTCCTCCACTGCAGGCAGGCTCGATTTTTTTTTTTTTTTTTTTTTTTTTTTTCCCCCCCCCCCCCCCT
>NW_017729022.1:125345621-125354398 GCF_001723915.1 Gavialis gangeticus | reverse complement strand
CCCCCCCCCCTTGCGGCCACAACCCTCCAACCTAACAGGTGAACTTCTGTTGGGGAAGGGTGGTGCTCTAACTCATGTCATTTTATGTTGAGTGCCATGAGTTAGAGAGGGGGCCTGCATGTCTGTCAGCACCCTTGGTCTCCATTGCGGGGGGGTGGGGGGAATACACATTCTTTATTTAGCTGGATTCTACCATGGTCTTTAACTCGCATGTAAACTACAAACTGCCTTGTTTTCACTGGGATTTTATAGAACACACTGTTTTTCATAGTGGAGACAAGTTCAGAGTGCACAATGACTAATGGATAAACAAGGCTTCAGAAATAGGAGGAAAATATGTCATTTAGATAAATGAATTTGAGGAAGAACTGCTAAGATTTAGTTAGCCTGGTTGAAGGCAGGGGAGAATTGTGAGGAGTCAAAAGAAGGCTGATTAAAACTACCACAGTGCTACGACTAATAATTAAAAAATCCCACAAAGACAGGGAAAGTAGGACAGATCGTGACAAGCAATAACCTGTGGTCTTGATTAGGACCAGGCATCTTAATGCTGTTCTGACATGGTGTAAATAAAAGCAGCAGGAAAAAGGAAGATTAGAAGACCAGTTCGTATAATGTACTGCTTGTGTGGGTGTGGGACATCCAGTAAGAGATGTTTATGTTATTGCAATTCAGGGGAGTCAGTGAACAGCTTTGTCCTAATTTTGGAAAACCATGGAAATGCAGTAACTGGATAGTGTAGCTATAAGGGAAAGAAGTGTACAGCACTTATAGGAGTTGTATTTGTAGCCAGGAATTGGATAAGATCTCGGTGACAGGAGCAGGCTCTGTTTTTTCAGGACCAAGAGTTCTATAGAGTACAAAGTAGGTAATGTACTGAATGCTTTCACAAACAAAAATATTTAAACCGCTGAAACTCCCTTCCAGCTGGCTAGACAAAAGGTCACATTGATTATACAATAGGTTGGCTTTTCTTTCCTGATGACATTTTCAGATGGGTTTCTGAGCACTCATCCAGATGATGTCCAAACAAATCTCTACAGATTCTTCCTCTCTGTTGTCAAAGCACAAAAAAGAATGTCTGTCTCAAAAAAACTGCAAAGTACGGGTTGCCATTATGCCCCATCCCAACTTGAATATGACAGAAGAGAGAGCTTTTTTTTCTATCAGTCTTTTTGTAGAATCAAAACAGAATAATGAAAACTTTAGAGAGAACTACCATAAAGGAACGTATTCAGTGAGACGCATACAATTGCTGTTAATATAAGTTGCATACTTAAACTGTTTTGAAAAATAGCATTGTGGAGTTCTGTGTTTGTTGTAACTTCAGCTCAAATGTATTGTATTTAGAAGTAATATCATATTACTAGCTAAGGAATGCATGTTAAACATCACTTCAAGGGTCAATTGACTATCATACAGGTGTAACTGAGGACATAATTTATTCTCCAGAATCTCTATTCCATATGACAGTCCATGAAAAGAAAAGCACTTGGCTTTGTTCTCAGATCCTGGGGTGAGATCAGAGAACTGGAATTTAAGCAAACAAACAAACAGAAATGTGCTACAAAATGAGCTGTTTGGTTCAGGAAATGATTAAGAAACATTGGTGTGAAATCCTGTTAAGCCATGGCAGACCTGAAACATAAAAACCAGACTGAAGCTGTAGAGTAGGGAAAGAGATTAAGAGGTTTTTTTTATTTGATATTTTTTAGGCGTTAAAGAAAATAAAGATGTTGTATGAAAGTTCATCTTAAAATACAATTAAATTTAAAAAAAAAAAAGATATAAAAACTGAAAATAAAGCCCTGTGTGAGTGACCAAAGTATATGGCTTACCCAGTATGTGTAACTATCATCTTTGCAAGCTTTTTTTTTTTTACTTTTAGGTTGGGAATAGAAATGGAATACCTAGGGTTTTCTTCTCTTCATGGCAATGCCCTTCTCCCATGACCACAATGTTACATAGTTGTATGCTTTTCTTTTGGCCCCATTGCTTCTTCCCTCTTGAGTGTTCAGTGGTCCAGCTTCAACTGAATGGGTGAAAGAGGCTCTTGCCATTGCTTTGCTGGTGGTCTGGTTGTTAGGATGCTTTACTGAGATGGTGTTCAGACCCATTCTGGCTGAGGAGGGCTAGAACTCGGGTCTCTTACTTTCTGGGCAAGTACCCTAAATGACTAGACAATGGTGCTAGAACAGGGGAAGACAAAATATGGCCCACGGGCCACATCCAGCCTGCCAGCTGGTTTCATCCAGCCTGTAGGTGGGTGCCTACCAATGCACTGTCTGGTCAAGCCCTGGGCTGCTGCTGCTGTACTCACATGGGGCCTAACATCACTCACTCCTGTGGGGGGGCAGCTCACACTGCATTCTCACCTTCACCCAGGGGATGGCCCTGACCCCGGCCCTGCAGGCAGGGTGGTGGCTGTGGGTGCAGGAAAGGGTGGTGGTGGTGGTAGGTGGGTGGAGAGAGGCGAGGGGGGGCAGCAGGTGGGAAGTTAGGAAGTGGCAGGGGAAAGAGAGCAGCAGCAGACGGGTAAGAGTGGTGGTGATGGCAGCAGGCAGGTGGGGGGTGGGGAGCAGCAGCAACGGTGATGGCAGGCAGGAGCAAATCAGCAGCTGGACAGGAGCACGAGGTTCGCACTGGCATCCTGGGGCCAGTAAGGTCCCAGGACAGGGCAGCAGGAGCATGGAGCCTGGGCTGGCAGGGGCGCAGGGTCTGTCTGGCTTCATCATGTGGGGCTTACATGCAGTTCCTGGGTTCCCCGCCTGAGCCATGCACCTCTGGGAGGAGCCCTGAGTGATGGAGCTGGTGGCCCAGCCCTGCTCACTGCTATGCACAGGTCATGACTACATTTTGAGCTATTATGCAATCACTTCTCTCTATATCTATATGATACAAACACACAAATCAGGACAAAAATATTTTTTGAAATAAAATTAAAATATGCTATTGTAGATGTTTGATTTTTAGTATACAATCTGGTTTTTTTTCCAGTTCCAAGATGACAAACCCCTTTCCCAAAAAGAGTGCTTCTGGGGGAATGGGGAGGGACTTCCAGTGCCAAAGGTCAGAGGTTAGGGTGAGTGACTTCCAGTCCCAAAATGGCAACAAGGGGTAGGGTACCTGTCAAGGGACAGAGCTACCCATGCGCCACTCGACAGCTCAGCAGAACTCATTAAGTGGCCCTCCAGCTGAAATAGTTGCCCACCCCTGGGCTAAAAGATGGAGGGGGGTTTCTGCCACTTTTGTGCATGTAGACATTGCCCTCAAAATAAGTTTGTTCTTCATATGATATACATCTGTGAAGGATCTCCAAAACTGATGGTGGCATCCTATATCATATCCTTTTCTTTGCTCATTATCATTGTGAGACTTTTAGTAGTTTAGCTTCAGTAGTTGAATACAACTTATAATAAAGTGAATCATTAAAATATATGACATTAGGGAGACAGCAGTGGTCTAATATTAAGGGATTGGTTAGGAACAAGCAGAGCTAGATTTTGTTCCTAGCTTAGCCCTTCATTGGGTGCATGACCATGGATAAGTCACTTCCTGCCTGTTTCCTCTGTTACTCTTTGTGTTTTCCGTTTACATTTTAAGCTATTGGAAGTATGGGGCAACTCTTACTGGGTTTGGGTGCATGACAGGGTCCTGATCTCCATTGTAGCTTTGGTGTTATGGTGATACAAATTATAATAATATTACATAAGTAACAGTAGCCATGGAAAAACTTACAGCCCTAAAATATCCAGCAAGAAACATATGAAGTTATCTGGTTTTTGCGAAGTTATTTATAATGGGTCTGACATCTTTACTGCTAGATCCAGTGGTTTGATTGGTCTTTGCACTGCAAATTTTGATATCTAGGTATTCGTAACACAGTTAATATTACTCTGTGGGTGTGGGCTTATGAATAAGTGTATGAAATCTTATAATATTACTTTTAAATAATTTTTACTTTCCAAATAAAAACAAAATCTTGGCTCAGTCTTATTCGGTCATCAAAGAAGCTGTTTAAAGATGTAAATCTGGTAAGACCATCAATTAGATTTCTTGTAAAGGGGCTATTGTTTTTCATATGGAATTATTCACAATGTGTAGAGATTCATGTATAACTAAATTACATAGCTCATAAATGTCAGTGTAACTCTACTGAAGTTTTTGGTGCTGCAAAGAAGGTGAATGTGGTGTTGCCTCTAAAGGGACAGCAATGAGTTAAAAATTACACTTCCATTTTGACTTCACTTTATATATGATTGTTAGATGAAACCCATTCAGATTATTGTAACTGAAGGAAGTTTTTGGGAAATAGAATATTTCTTTTTCATATTTTGGTTTGTTGATTTTCCACTTTGGATCCCATCTTCAACAGCGATAAATCCATTTAGCTTCATAGGCTTCAGTGCCAGCTGAAACTCTTGATACTGTGTTTAGTCATTTTTCAGTGTTGGTGCTTATTTGTTCCTTCTGTCTCAGGCACTGTTGCAAGGATGACTATGGATGCTTTAGGGAAAGCTCACTTAAGATGTGCCCTGTGCACCAATTGTCTAAGCCACCTCACATTAGTGATGAGTTGTTATACGTGGATAGGAGGCAGTTTACCGAGAATACTTGAACTATACCTCCTGTTCACTTGGTAGTGAAGACAAGGACCTGACTTTGTAATCAGAAATTTCTTTTCTGATACCCTGCACAAAGCTTTGGAGCACCAGGAGTCAGAGCTTGAAGGATGTGTGGGAGAGCTGAGAATTTCCATATCAGCTCCCCAGAGTTGTGTATGGAAGATCAAAATCTTGGAGCTTCTTTTTGCTCTGAACCTCTAAGTATGCTTGGTTTGAGTCTGTGCTTCGTTATTAGTGCTGTGGTAATGCCTAAAACAATGATTCTCAGCCAGGGTGCTGGGGAACCTTGGGCTGCCATGAGATCTTTTGAAGGGTGTTGTGGGAAGCATGAGGAGATGCACAAGGTGTGAGGAAATAAGACGATATGGTCAGGCTCAGGCTCTTCCTGCCTAGCTGCTTCTCCTCCCCTACTGCTGCTCCCCTGCAAAGAGGTAAGCCCTGTAAGAAACTAGTTTTTGAAGTGAGGTACCACTCAGTTCACACAATTTATGGAGGGGCGCCTTGTGTCTGACAAGAGGTGCTTTGAATCTAAGAAAGGTTTGAGAACCACTGGCCACCACCTTCTTCTCATGTCCTTTTCATATACTAGATGTTCTTCCAGAATTGCGCACAACCAATGCCTCTTTCCATTGCTGCAGCGAGGTCCTCCTTCATACAGGTCTTGTGGAGGAGTTGGCAAATGAGCAGGTGCTCTATAGTCTGCACATCACTACACTCAAATACATTCATGTCATTAAAGTAGCTCCATTTGATCATGTTTATTTTTGATCTTCCAGTTTGCGTATGCAGGCAATTCAAGCATTGCCATGTTGGCCAGTCGAGATCAGCCCCCCTGGGAAGGTCCTCCAGGGGTCCCAGGTCCATTTCAGAGCACCTGACTGTGTGTAATGTTTCCTTCCATAACCTCGGTTGCACCCTGTCAGCTGTCATGTCCAATGGTGCAACACTGGTCACAAAACTCTTTTGCGCTTTAAGCTGTTTAGTTACTTCTCTGTGACCATAGAGTGGATGCCTGGGATCTTTCATCTGACACAATCTTTCTTTTTGGCTCACTACCTTTATTCCAATATCAGGTAGTACAATGCCAGTCAGTAAGTACAAGCTATCCTTTGGTGTTGGTTTTAGATGTTAGGTGTTATTTCACGACAGCTGTCATTTAGAACTGCGTCTAGTTTCTTGGCATGAACTGATCGTTCTCATACTGGACGTACATACTTTTCAGTGAAGCAACACAAGACAATAACACTGGTTCATAATGTAGCTGGGTTCATTCCCCACTTTGAGGTGACCAACTTTTGAAGTATGTTGTTGTGGGCACTGACTTTCCCTTTTGTCTTCTCCAAGTACACAGGGTTCAGGTGATTAGTCAGTGGGTTTCCATCCGAGGTGATGTTAGATTTCCTCTTGGCTTCTCTATGGGGTAGGTCAAAAGCTGTGACCTGTAACTTGGTGGGATTGGTGCGAAGCTGGTTCTTATTGTAGTAATCTGAGAGGTTGCTCAGTGCACATCAGTCTGTTCTCAGTAGTGGCAAAGTCCTTTTCTTGCGACATGGTGCATACAAAGATCATCAGCATATATGAAGCTCCTTGTCATTTACTCTGTATGGGTTGGTCATTGGTATATATGCTAAAAAGGATCCGTGTTAGTACGTTACTCTGTAGGAGGCTGTTTTATTGTTGTCTCCAGCAGCATCATTTCTTACACAGTTCTATGTAAAAATGTCTTCCAACTGCTATAACGGCCACAACAGAAGTGTTCACATTGTGGCCCCTGTCAGATTCCAGCAAATCTGCAAGTTCTGCTAAACACCTTGTCACATCGAACCAATCTCAGATAACGATGACCTCTTTGTGAATGCACTGTACAAAACCTCCAAGAGGTGCATACCTCAAGGATGCAGAACTAAGTATATACCAGGGCTTACTCCCATACTAGCAGCTGACTACAAAAAAAATCAGCAATTGTTTCAGAGACCTTTCTCAGAAAACACTATTTTGGCAAGGACAGCCCTAACTAGCAAGCTTCAAGAAGTGCAGGAGAAATGGAAAAAATTGACTGACGGAATAGATATGACCCAGACTAGCAGGAAAGCATGGTTATCCATTTGCAAGCTGAGTCACTACCTAAAGAAAATACAGCAATACCACAACATCACAGCAAACCATGTAGCTCACCAACTTTTGCTTAATGATGATAAAGCTTCAAACAAACAACTCAAAATACAGATTAGATGGCAAACTGATCTGGAGAAAAATCATTTTAGTACACCATACAACAACGGATCAACTTGATGCCGGAATAAGTCAGCTGAAGGATGGCAAAGTAGTTGGACTCAATGACAAGTACAAAGAACAGATCAAGCACTTTGATCCTGCAACCAAATTATAGGTATTACACCTTTTTAATAATCACTTATCAACCCTTAGAATACCCAAACTATGGCAATGAGCCCATGTAATACTCTGTTAAAGCCAGGGAATGATGCCTGTGGCCCAGGGATCTTTAGGCCAGTGTTACTTCTGTGCCATCTTTATTAGCTTTACTAAAACCTTATTCTCAGTTGCCTTTCATCTCATATCAAACAACATCTAACACCAGAACAAGCTGGATTTAGACCAGGCAAGTCCTGCACTAGTCAAGTACTAAACATCACCCAGCATATAGAATGTGGATTTGAGAAAGGCATGATAACAGCTTCAATGTTTGTAGTCCTCTCAGCAGCATATGACACAGTCAACCACTGAAACCTGTTTGCCAAAGTCAGTATGATGCACAACTAGTGCAGCTCATCTGATTCTCTTTTGGAGAATAGAAGTTTTTACATAGAAATGTGAAAGAAACCACTGGTCTAGAAGCTCCACTGTACTATGTATTGTAGATATACTACTTAGACACTGTCCTGAAGTCTAAATAGACAAACCAGATGAAGCGTAGAAGACAGGTATTAGGGTAATTCATAAAAAGTTCCAATGTAACTTTTTTTTCAGTTGAAATTTGCCAGTTAGTTGAAATCAAAACACTGTGTTGATATAGTTTGGTTTTGACAAAGTACCAGTTTCCATTGGCAAGAAATCAGGCAGGTTTCCAGCTTGCCTGCCCAGCCCCTTGCATTCCACCTATGACCATGGGCTGCTGGGGAGGCCAGCTTTCTGAGCTCCCAGATCCTTGGCAGCCCACCTGGAGAGCTGAGAAGGCACTGAAAGCCCTGATGCTTCTTGGCTCCTCCTCAGGCCACACTTCATTCCTATAGCACTGAAACAAAATGTGTAACTTCTGATCAATATTTTTTTTCTTTTTCTATTTCTGCTTTGTGGATAATTTTAAGATGTTTTTGTTTTCCTTCTAAATCAGAACAAAGGTTTTGAAGTCTCTTAATTCTCCACAAAACAGAATTGCCATTCCTAGCCTCAGCTATTCCCATTTAACAGATGGGGAAATGAGTCCCACAAAAAAACAAAAATAATTTGTCCAAGTACCATATTCTCTTACATACAATATGCCCCTCTCTTTTCCTCTCCCCCCAAATAAGATGGACACCTTGTGTTTGTTTTTTCTTCCTGCATTCTGCCTTTCAGAAATCTTTAATGAAAATACTGGTAAGTACAGTATTTTCCCAAGGGACCCAGGGAAAACAAGCAGCTGTGGTAGGGGAAGAGGAAAGCCTTGTGGCTGCTCTGTTAACCCACTCATTCAGTCAGCATGTGCATAATCGCTGAGCCATGTGATAGCGTCCTCAGTGGCTGTGTGCAGTGCCTGTAGTTCAGCACTGAACTTAGTCAGTGGGCGGTCATCAACAGTATGCAATATGGTGTGTGTTTTGCCAGTAGCTGGTTACCCGTTAGCTGCAGGACACTGCAGGTGCTCTTGCCTGAGGCAGACTGCCCACCCTCTCTTCTGTTCTTCAGCTGAGCTAGGCGGGCAGCCAGCAGTGCCTGCAAAGTCAGCTGAGGGCCCAGTCTTAGCCAGCAGCATTTGCAGAGACAGCTGAGGGCCTACCCAGCTGCTTCGGGGGGAGCTCTGGTTTGGCACTTGGAGCTCATCTCCACTTTGGAAATACAGTGGACCCAAGCCTGGGTGCCAAGGGAGAGGCTTCTGCTGAGTCAGCAGCAACTTTTAGCAGCATGAGACTCTGCCTAGGGAAAGACAAAATG